>NC_064864.1:48335536-49535536 GCF_024139225.1 Suncus etruscus
CCCTGGCTTGGGGGACCATATGGGAAGCCAGGGGATCAAACCGTGGTCCTGATCCTTGGCTAGCGCTTGCAAGGCAGACACCTTACCTCTAGCGCCACCTCGCTGGCCCCCAGGTCTACTTTGATAGAAATCTTGTTTGTCCTTTCCTGATAACTAGAACTGTGTTATTGAACCAGCTGCATTTCTTTCTTTCTCCTGCAGGTCCTAATGAACATGGAAGACATAAAGGTCCGTGAAATGCAGATTTTTGACTACAGGAAAAAAATTGCTGAATCAGAGACAAAATTAAAGCAGCAGCAAAACCTTTATGAAGCTGTGAGATCAGATAGAAATCTGTATAGCAAAAATCTGGTGGAGGCTCAGGTAAAGAAAATATTTTTGCATTGACTTTTTGATTACTTCCCCACCTGGTTCTCATGCAGTGTCTGCTATCCTAATGGCAGAATTTAGAATGAATCAAGAAAGAAATCTCATGGTGCTTGCCTACAATGGAACATAAATCTATATGTATTGTCATGTTGCTTCAGATAGAAATGATAAAGTGATAGGATGTGAGGTTCCTGGCCTGCTTTTTAATTATTAGATAGAATTGTCATTCTTCTGATTCTCCTTTTTTAAGACTGCTAGGAGCCACTTTGATGCAAAGTGGAGCAGCAGTGTCTTGTCATCAAATTGAGGAGCTCTGCTTCTTAATGTCAGTGATCATGTTTGTTGTGTTTCCAGATTGTCTGCTAAAGTCAGGAATAAAATGTATGAATTAGGAATAACGTGTAGGAGTATGTGTGCACATCTGTAATATTCATTATGTATACATTGTATATTTTTATATATCATTAGAGTATTAAGAGTTAATGCTATAAAGTACTATAGGGGCAATGAGAATAGGATATAAAGGAATAGCTCGCTTGTCATTGGTCATTGCAAGAGATCATTGCTTTAAGAAAGTCTACCTTAACAGTTCTTGACGATGTATTGAATTATTGAACTTCCATAGGGATGGTGATATCTATTTCATTCACTTCCAAACATTTCTCCTTCGATTTTGTTAGGATGAGATCACAGAAATGAAGAGAAAGTTAAAGATTATGACTCACCAGGTAGACCAGCTAAAAGAAGAAATCTCTGCTAAAGAGTCAGCACTTGTGAAGCTACATCTGGAACAGCAGCGAATAGAAAAGGAAAAGGAAACACTGAAGGTACAGTTCTCACAACTAAAGTGATGGGCCAATAGCCTGTCTGTTCCACCTACTTGAGGTTGGCTTCATGCTAGCTGAAGGTAACAAGGGGCAAAGAGTGTTAATTTACACCTTGTTTAACCCAAAGCAAAGATCATTCCTGGTTTCTTTGTATTTGTTTGTTTGCAAGTTGGCTTTACCCCAAACCAAGATGTTCCCCAACTTTCTCTTTCTCTTTCTTTTCTTTTTTGATTTCCTGGTTAAAAGAGTTCCCTTTCTTTTCTTTATCATCATTTGAAAATTTTTGGTATCAGGAATTGGTCCCTGGGATTTTCAAAGTGATGATATTTCTTTGTCTTACCCACTTGCACCACTCCTCTGCTGGCACGTTCCAGTCCAAGCTGGAGTCCACTGAAAACAGGCCTTTTAACTCAAACCATTCATCATTGATATAGGACTAGTTATGGCTAACATCCCACTGATAATCAGAAGCAGAAGTCTGAGAAATGAACTCAGTAGTAGACCCAATGCCAGAAAATATGGAGCGGTCTCTTCAGCTCCTTCCTCAGTCCTTGTAGTTGGTGCTGACATTGCTGGCTTGGGCATTGCCAGGGTCTGGACCTCAGGCAGCTGCTCAGCCTTCCTCTTGTCCGCAGAGGTGGAGAGACTGAATTCCACTTCTCCTTCCCTGCATTCATAGAGCCGGAGAGTTTCAGGGAACATGATTTATTCTGGATTATCTCATATTTCTGCATTTTTTGGTGAAAAAATAGTTGGAGTAACTGGTTTTCACCCTAATCAGGATGACTTCTTTGCATGAGTTTTTGTCCCTCCTGGGCAGGAAGAACCTCTGGATTGGCCTCCTACCCCTATTTGTTCTCCAACCCATGGGGATTAAAGACCATGGGTCAGAGAGATTTTTCCTGCATGCACCATAGCTCGCCTGCCTGCCAGCTCATTCTGCTTGCAGCTTACTTATGGTGGAATCTGTTTCATATCCCTCACTTGGTGTGGATTATTCCCCTTGTCAGTATTGCTTCCAGACCCATGTAGCCCAATACTTTAGAGATTGGGGTGTGAGAATTTTCCTTCAAAGGAGAATAACAGAAGGTCAGGAAAATAAGTACTAGCACCTCCAGGTCAAGTCTCCAGACAGGTGGGCGTAGTCCCAGATGAAACTGGAGAGGGGCTCAGCTCACTCACGCAGGCTCTGATCATATTTGGGAAAGAGCACACCCTAAGTTACTTGGTCCTGTCTAAAAAGTGCTAGAGCTTGCAGGTTTCCTATAGTCCCTTTATTTCTTTCCACAACCCAAAGCCAGCTGCCTGCCTATATACCACCCTCTCTTTCTTTGTGCTTTCCATGAAATAATTGTGGCAAAACACTTGTCTATCTGTTGCTAATCTTGGCATGTATCCTGTGCATGTGACTTTTCTGCCAGTACTTTTATTAAGTACCAGATGCCATGTTTTGTGCTCATTTGGTTTGCTATCAATGAGATTAATAGTCCTTACCTCTCTGGGTTTAGAACTTTGCAGCCACTTCTGTAATAAATCACTTCTTTTCTTCCATTTTATTAAGACATACCAATTTAAAAAATATGAATGTAGAACATTCGGTGTCAACTAACATAATATAAAAAAATCTTTCCAACAACTCATACCCTTGCAAATTCCTTAAATATGTTTTACTATTCAGTCACTAAACCTAGTGTAGTTTTCTTTCCCTATCAGTCCAAATAGAGTTTTCTTTTGATTCATTGTATAATGAATTTAAAGAGGAATTAAGAGAATGATGCCACTCATTCAAAAGTGGATGGGCAGAGTACTCATGGATGCTCATGACCTTGTGTAGGAACTCTTTTCAAAAGTAAGATAGTGCAGCTGGCAGAGTGCTCATGACTAACCCAATCATCTCATGACTGACCCAGGTTCAATCACTGTACACCATCTGGTCTCCCTAACATTGCCAAGAGTAATTCTTGATCACAGAGTTAGGAGTAAGCCCTGAGTGCCAACAGATGTGGCCCCCAAACAAAACAAAAATCAACCTCCTCAAAAAAATCAAAATTTATTTATACAGGAGGTAAGATGATGCCTTGAATGATCCCAGTTCAATTCTCAGCACCACATATAGGCATCCTGAACCACCTGGAGTGGTTCCTGAGTACAGAGCAAGGCAGAACCCTGAGCTTACTCAGGTATAGCCAACCTTCTCACTCCTAAAAGAAAATCTACAAAAAAGAAATGTAACTTGATTTGATAAATCTCTCATTTCTTTCAGAGGGTATCATTGACCCTCACCTCTTACTTTCCTGAGTAGGTCTTTATACATAAAACTTCAAAGAACTATCATAATAATATTAAGTAAAGGGCAACAGGAATCTTATATTTGATATGGGACCGCAGAGTTGGCCTGGTGGTCTTGAAAAATGATTAAAGTATTTCTTCTGGAGTTGAAGTTATAGCACAACAGTAGGGCATTTGCTTTGCATACAGCCGACCTGGGATGGACCCGGGTTTGATCCCCAACACCACATATGGTCCCCCTAGCCTGCCAGGAGCGATTTCTTAAGTGTAGAGCCAGGAGTAAAGCCTGAGCAATGCCAGGTGTGGCCCCCAAACCAAAAATTAAAAAAAGAATTTTTTTTCCTGATCAAAATGAGGAAGCTTAGATTTGGACAGACTTTGTCATAGATTATAGGAAGATGAGTGTTTAGGATTGGAAAATAGTGTCACTCCCTTCTTTAATATTTCCCATGAAGTCAAGAATGAGGAACAGGACATCTGTTTGATATATGATTTGGGGTTATCCCAGGAAAACTTGCAATGATGCTTTACTGGGTAGATTATAGCTGCCATTATGTGTTTGACATTTTTTGTGTGGGGGTTTTTTTTTTTTTGGGTCATACCTAGCAATACTCAGGGGTTACTCCTGACTCTGTGCAGAGGAATTATTCCTGATAGGTTTTGGGGGATCTATGGGGTGCTGGACATCAAACCTGTTGGTCATGTGCAAGGCAAGTACTTGCCTGCTATACTATTGCTTTGGCCACACTGAAACATTTAAAAAAATGACAGCTTAATTCTTGAGTTTCAGACTTTTGACTCTTTAGCCTCAAATTTGAATCATATTCCATGTGAATCTCTGAACCATTGTCATTGGATGTTTGCTAACCAAAACCATGTATAAAAGGATAAGTTTTCTAGTGACTTTATTTCAAGAGATATTTAGGTGCTTGTAGAAAGTTCTACAAAGTATGCAGGCCCATCGTCCCTCCTGCAATGAATGACAAGGCCTTATCTGTTTTGGATGCAATGAGTGCATTTTGACAGGAAAACCTAATTTTTGACTTCTCCAAGCAGATAAACAATTTTCTATAAGAGATCATCCTCCACCTCAGTCATCCCCCATCACATTTCTTTCCCCATTTCAGTTGCTGCAAGGCTCTACTGTCGCCTCAGGATTCTAGACATTGTCAGCACATATTGTCCTGACAGAATGTCAATAGTTCTTTGTAGATGCCCCTGCCTCTGCGCTCATCTGCCCATTCTGTCCCCGTCTTGTTTCATCAGCAGGAAAGGAGTCATCTCATTTGGAGTGCCTGCCTTCCAGTCCTAACAAGCCCTCAAGTCTGGCTCATCACTTCCCAATCATCCCACATCAATCTGACATCCCTTTGATTCTTGGTAAATAATTCAGCAATAAATTCTCCATGTCAAGAGTGTAGTATCATGCTAGCAACTGACTTCTGGGCACCAGGGCCTTTTTACTTAGTGGGCTCTTTAGAATGACACAGATGGGAACTATCCCAGAGAGGGATAATGGAAGAAAACCGAGCCCCGTTTGTGTTGTTGGATGGAAAGAGGTGGTTTCTTTGGAACTCTCTGGGCATTGGCATCATGTATGCATGAGCCAATGTCTTGCCATCATGGGTTTTGTGATTTGCCTTAGGGCTTCAGCCAAATGTGATAATATATATTCCATCAAGTCATATCACATGACTGTGTAATTGTGGGAGTAATGATTAAAGAGTGTGTGTGCCATCATATTACAGTCAGTCACACTTCAATAGATGCTAATATGTTGGGTCCCACCTAGAATACTGTTTGATGGGCTTTTGGAAATACAGCAGTTGTTACCACCTTTTTCTAGGCAAGACAGCTCAGATTTATAGCTGCTAAATGCATTAGACCCAAGGTATTTTGTTGATGTTAACATTTGCTGCCAATGTCTAATGCCACATCTTGTTTACAGCCCATAAATTTATGACATGAAGAGATCACTCAGAATTTTGATAGATTATGGGAGGGGGAACAATAATAACATACACACACAAAATACCCAAACAACCACTCAGCAATGCCAAATGCATGAGTGGTTTTACATTTCAGACTGATACTTTTACACACCGTTGATTGCATTTTAATATAATAGGGGTTTCTCTGCGCTTTGCTGATGTATTCTGATCAGTTCTTAGCACTTAGGAACAGGGAAGTGAGTGTTGCACACCTGGGAAAATAAAAGTTTTATTAAAGAAAGAATGAGACAAACAGATATTTTATTGCTGTCTTCTCTGTCATCTTAAGTGATTACAGATACAGAAAGGCTCACTCTTCACTCCCTTTTCTAACAGGCAATCCCCCAAAGTGGTAAACACTAGACCAGTTCTTTTCTAGATTAGTGTTTCTTTTTGCTTATCCCTAGACCAAAACACATTTCATGAATGAACAAACAAAGTGACATAAAAGAAACCCTTGGTTTTATAGTAGCCGACTGCATTTAGTTTTGACATTGCACATCGATTGCTAGGTGTGCAATTATCTCTTGCTGCTCATGTGAGCTTGAGGTATGGAGTTACGGTTTCTTGTCTATGAGTTAGAGGCAGATCTCAACTAGAGTTGCCTTGACTTACAGGTGCTTACAAATATGAGGTTTCTTTTATTACCTTGGTGACATCTCTGGGTAGATGGAGGTGAAGTCCCATTGCATCTCTGAAGGAAAAAAACCCAATGTTTTATAATCATTGACTTAGTGCAAGCCATTGAAAAATTTTATATTCTCCTCTGTGATCCCAGGCATGGGGCAGCCAGGTTCCTCCTTCTGTTTGTCTCTTCTACGCTTAAATTAGTCTTTAATAACATTCATCATTCTCCGGGTTTGGGTCCTTTCAAAGACATTGTTTTATCCACTTGTGACTCCTCATTGCACATACAGTATAGTATGTGGCATGCAATGCCCCAGCTATCTTGACTTAATGGTTTTTGCCAGCCTTCTCTCCTGCCATTTCGTACCTCATATGCCAAACACTGGAAGTTTTTTGACTGGCAAACAACAGGAACTTTGTAGTTAGCATGCTGAATTCCCCTTCACCTACCAAATTCTCTGTGCCTGGGGAAATGGCAAAGACCCTGTTAACACTGACAGTTATCAATGAAAGATTGATTATCCCATCCAAACACCAGATTGAAAGTGAAACTCATTCCTGGGAGATTTCTTGTTCTCTTAAACTAGATTAGATGACATTTCCACACTTGTCATACCAGCAGATGGTAAATTCCTTAAGTCATGCTCATCTTTTATACCTGACTTTGAACTGGGTGGTGGGGTCACTGGCTTCAGAATCAAAGGAGCTGTACTGAAATATCAACTCCGATACTTCCAAGAGGTGTGATCATAGTGAGTCTTTTGGGGAAAAAATCGCCATGCAAAATGTCTAGGATCATGCTTGAGATTTTATTGGAGACCACAGTTATGTTTGGAGAATGTAAGTGAAAGTATTCTTGATGAGTAGAATTTTTCTTACAAAACTTACTAATCCATAGCTTCCCTTGCCCCATATTCTAATTTTAAGAGCCTCAGGGTCTGAACACTCTCAGGATGCTTCCCATCAACCCCAGCCCTATGACCCTGTGACATCAGTTCATTGTTTATATAGTAATCAAGATTCTGCCTACACTTGATATTTGGATACTTACAGAACTTATCTTCTCATTAATTTAAATTTTGCTGGCAATGAGCTTAATCTTTTTGTGTGTGATGTGATGGTGGTGTTTGGATCATTACAGGAAAGGATTCATATAGATCACACTCTACAACTGTCCTCTTCTTTGTGAAGAGTTTAGTTTTTCTGGTTAGTTGGGAAAAAAAGTGCTGCTGAATCACAATGAATCTCCTGTTACACATATATAGAAAAATGATTGAAATCCCTCAAGGGCACAACCCATAGAATAAACATGATCATTAAAAATGTGCATTGCTGGGATCGGAGAGATAGCATGGAAGTAGGGCATTTGCCTTACATGCAGAAGGACAGTGGTTAAATCCCAGCATCCCATATGGTCCCCTGAGCCTGCCAGGAGCGATTTCTGAGCTTAGAGCTAGGAGTAACCCCTGAGTGCTGCCAGGTATGACCCAAAAACCAAAAAAAAAATGTGCATTGCTTGTGTGTGTGTGTGTGTGTGTGTGTGTGTGTGTGTGTGTGTGTGTGTATAGCTTGTTTTGCTTGTGACAGTGATCAAACTTTGTTAAATGAAACATCTGAGGAAGGTTTAAGAAGAGCAACTGTGCACCTAAATCCGGATCTCACAGTCATGGTTTGTGCAGTTACAGGGTGAAATTGATTGTATCTTTTGCTCTTTGTCAGGCTGAGCTGCAGAAGATGAGAACACAAGCTCTGGAGACCAAACAGTTTATTGAAAAGCAAGAATCTGAAGAGAGAAAACTCTTACGGATCATTGCTGAGGCTGATGGGGAGAGACTGAGGCAAAAGAAGGAATTGGATCAGGTAGAAACAACTCCTGTACATAAACAATTGCTTGATCTAATTTTTAATGCACACTCATTCTTCTTTCAGCTTTCCCATTCAAACCACTGGCACAGCATTAAGCTGTGAATTGATTATTAACTATTTATTCATTTGTCTTACTAGTACCTACTATGAGTGTGTCACTTCTCTGGGCACTGAGAAGACACTGATCAATAACGTGTACTTATATACACAATAAATACTTGTCCTTAGGAAGTCTACCTACATTCTAGTATAATATAATCGCTTGCACACAAGTAAAATTAACTCCTCATTGGGGAGCTAAAAACTTAAATGCCTTCAGAGATCTTGAAGTTTAAAAAAAAAGCAGCTGGCTAGCATAAAAAAGTAAGTAGTGGAGGGACTTGGCAGGAGCTAGAGCATTATAAAGTGATTTAAACATAAATATTTAATTTTTAAAAATGGACTGGAGGGCCTAGAGCATGTAAGGTACTTGTTTTGAATGGAGTTGATTTGGATTCATTCTCAGATACCACATATGATTCCCTCAAGCCTGGACAGGAGTGATCCTTTGAATGCAGAACCAGTAAGCCCTGAGCACAATCAGGTTTGGCTCCCAAAACACAAGCAAGCCAGAAAAGGACTGGGGTAAAAAAACACAGAGCAAATGTCCATGGTCCAAGATTATTGGATGAGAATGAGGAGGAGGAGAAGGGGGAATAGAGGAAGAGAAGGATGGCAAGCATGGATTATTTGTTGCTTCTATTTCCATTTCCAATGAGTTTTCACCTTTAAAATCTTAAAGTCTGTTCCCAGGGCCTTGCCCATGGGGCACCCAGCACACATGAACAGTTGACATTTACATTGACCCAATGAATAGAGCTGCCAAAATGACAAGTGGGACTGTGATTCGCTTCCCTACCTTTCTAGGTCATCAGCGAGAGAGATATCCTTGGGTCTCAGCTTGTTCGGCGCAATGATGAGTTAGCTTTGCTGTATGAGAAGATAAAGATCCAGCAGTCAGTGTTGAACAAGGGAGAGAACCAGTACAATCAAAGAATGGAGGACATGAGAGTCCTTAAACTTGAGATCAAGAAACTTCGCCGAGAAAAGGGGATCCTTGCCAGGAGTGTGGCCAATGTTGATGAACTCAGGTAACTGGTTCCATGGAGCTCTAGAAATGAACATTGGTTTCTCTGGCTGGACACTGAAAGTCTCTACTGATCCTTCAGAACAGTCATTATATATTAATGTTTTTCAACACATTATGTTATTTTTTCATATTTTAGAATTTTTATATTTCAAAATGTCCATATTTTGAAATCGTATCTCAGTATACTCATTCTATCTCACAAAAAATGAACCAGTTTACTCTTAGGGACTATAAATAAGTACAAAGTATTTTTTAAAAAGGATTTTATACTGGGAATTAGACAGCTGAAGTAATAGCACACATAGTTAACATGCGCAAGGCTCTGAATTTGACACCTGGGCATGCAGTATGTTCTCTGGGACCTCCAAACGATAACAGCTTAACACCTCAAGTTGGAGCCCGATGTACCTGAGTACCAATGGATATGGTCTCAGTGGTCTCCAGCATTGCTAGATATAGCCCTCCCTCACTTCCCCCTTTGCAGTATAACTAGCTAACCCTAATTTACTCTAGTCCAAACTCTATTAAAAAGGCATCAACTTGATTCTGACTTTTAAAAAATTCAAGTCAAATCACAAGCACAAAGTCATTATAATTCAGAAAAAACTATTTTAACAGGTGCTTTAGAAATTCTTTAATAAGCCAGCAAGCATTAGATGGAGCATCAATATTTAAATTTAATCCTGGTAACATTTGCTCATCTTTTTCCTGGAATTACACACAGAATAAAAAAGGGGAAATTTAATTTTATCACTATTTGAAAACTCTGTTTCCTTAGAAGGCAGCTAGATTTTATATCTCACTTTTGATTTATCTTCTGCGACTTTCACTTTAGCTTCATATGCTTCCTTTTTAAAATCTAACATTATACAAGAGCTGTTTTCCGTTGGGAAAAGGCTCCCATGTATAGGCAGTTACAGGAAAATAAGGAAGAAGGCTGGCATTTTCTCATGAGCTCTGATTGTCTCCTAAAGGACTGGGAGATGAGGAGGATCTCTGACAGCTTTGGGACCAGGGATGTTGGGGTCGGCTTTTTCAATTAATGAAATTTAGAAGGTAGCTTTTTGCTGTTTAGATGTAGTAAATATATTCGAGCAAGGGAAGGTGCCACTATCAAAGGGGAATCAATATTTTTTTAAAGAGTTGCTCATATTTCAAATGATGAAAGTGATACAAATTCACTGTAAAAATATGGGAAATGCAGAAAAAATATAAAGCAGGTGTTAAAAAATGACTCACATTTCCTACTCAGAGATAACACCATTGGCATTTTGGAGATAAATGGATTCATACTAAGTAGCTATTGAATGATCTCCAAGGCCATCACTAAACCTGCCAGGCCTGAGTTATTTTCCTCACAAAAACAAATGACCATATTTGGCTCATTCCTAAGAATATTGATAGTTTGTTGATAACAGATTTTTTTTTCTTTTCAATGGAAGGACAACTTAATCAAGATATTGACTCAAGCAACCAGAAAGTCTAATTTCAGTCTAGCCACCAACGTGCTGTGTGACCTTGACCCAATAACCTAAATTTCCTATCTGAATGCTAAATGTATGGTTAAAATCAAATATTAAACCAATATACATGTACCCAATACCTCATGTACCCAATCTAAAGATGAGAACAAAATAAGCCATCAATCATGGTTGCTAATATTTTTACTCTTCTTTTCCCAAGATACTCTAGAAAATTGAAGTGTTAAAAATATGCTTTTAATTCTAAGCAGCTTGCTATGAGCTCCCTGTTGAGTGAACACCATGCAGTTAATTCTAATGGTTTGTCTTGCTAATGAGGGGAAGTTGTATTATTGGTTTAAATTAAGCAATTAAGTAAAAAGAGATGGTTGTATTAGTAATCTGCACACTCGAGCAGATGAGGACAGATAATATCCTTACTAGTGTCTGTCAGAGCAAGGACTTCCCTGCCTCCCAACGAAGTTTCTCCATGGGGACAGCCAGCTCACAGGGTTGAGTTGGAGATGACTTTAGCCAATACCTTACCTACAAGTAGCTTGAGCTGGAGCTAGTTCTTCTGCACTGAGTCAGCCTTTTTTTTAGTCCTGGAGCATGAGATAAAGTATTATGAGGGGCTGGAGAAGTAGTACAGTGGGTAAGGCACTTGCCTTAAATGTGCCAGACCTAGTTTCTAACTTCAGCACCCCACACTGTTCCCTGAAACCAGACAGGAGTGATCTCTGAGCCTAGAGCCAGGAGTAAGTCCTGAGCACCACAGGTGGCCCCCAAATCAAAATCAGCCAAACAAACAAAATAACAAAATATCACTTTTGCTTGGTGCATCTCAATTCTGGTGTGCTATTAGAATTAACAATGGGGGGACCCGGAGAGATAGCACAGCGGCATTTGCCTTGCAAGCAGCTGATCCAGGACCTAAGGTGGTTGGTTCGAATCCCGGTGTCCCATATGGTCCCCCATGCCTGCCAGGAGCTATTTCTGAGCAGACAGCCAGGAATAACCCCTGAGCACCGCCTGGTGTGGCCCAAAAACCAAAAATAAATAAATAAATAAATAAATAAATAAATAAATAAAAAGAATTAACAATGGAACCGTCAAACCTTTGAAACCCAGTGCTAGACCAATTAAGGTTAAATTCCCCCGGGGAGGTTTCAGGCAAAGGTGTGTATGGGCATAGTGTGCCAGGTGATTCCAGGTACAGACATGCATCAGGGCTGGACACTGGCACAAAGGCATGCAGGCTCCTTCACCCATGCCACCTTGATTGGTGTCAGGTGAACTAGCACCTGTGCCTTACTAGCCTGCTGTGGTGAGATTCAGGCTGTATCTTGCTGCTGCTATTGAGAAGTTGGCAAACAAGAACAAAGTCCTTCCTTCCTTCCTTCCTTCCTTCCTTCCTTCCTTCCTTCCTTCCTTCCTTCCTTCCTTCCTTCCTTCCTTCCTTCCTTCCTTCCTTCCTTCCTCCCTCCCTCCCTCCCTTCCTCACTCCTTCCTTCCTCCCTCCCTTCCTCCCTCCTTCCTTTATACCTTCCTTCCCTTTCTCCCTTGCCTCTCTCCCTCCCTTCTTTTCCTCCCTCCCCCTCCCTTCCATCTCTCACTCCCTTCTTTTCTTCCTTTCCTCCCTCCTCCCTTCTTCTATCCACCCACCACCCTCCCTCCTTCCCTCCCTTCTTTAATTCCCCGTCCCTCCCTCTCTCCTTTCTTTCTTCCCTCCCTCCCTCATTTCTTCCCTCCCTCCCTCCTTTCTTCCTTCCTTACCTCCTTACCTCCCCTCCCTCCCTCCCTCTTCCTTCCTTCCCCCCTTCTTTCCCTTTCTTCTTCCGGCCTTTCATACTTCCTTCCTTCCCTACTTCCCCTTCCCTCCCTCCTCCTCTTTACTTCCTTCCCTCCCCCCTTCCTTCCTTCCTTTCCTCCTTCTTCCTTATTTTTCTTTCCTTATTTTCTTCATTTGTTCCTTATTTTCATTCTTCTTCTTCCTTCTTTCTTTCCCTCTACCTCTCTTTTCCTTGCTACCCTTTCTTCTTTTCTTTCCTTCTGCCCTGCCCAGCCTGCCCATTAGGAGTTACTCCTGGTGTTGCCAGGGAATCATGATTTGCTAGGGATTAACTTCAAGCATCATCTCTCCAGCCCTCTCTAATTAATTTTTATATATATTTTTATTTTGATCATAGTGGCTTATATAGCTTTCACATTAGTATTTTAGGTACATATTAACATTGAATCAGGGGAATACCCACCACCAAATTTGTCCTCCCCCACTTCCTCGTTCCCTTTCTGCAATCCATATCCCCCACCATCACCCCCCAGGCTGCTAGAGTAGGTGGTTCCTCTTTGTCTAGCTTACTATCAGTGATCATACATCTGTTTCATCCTGGTGCCCTCCCTTGTTTCTCCCTCTATTTGAGAGACTAACCTGGATAAATCGAGTTATGTGGTTTTGATTGAGGGAAAGAAAGGCAATAGAATGGGGTAAAGATTAAGCAAAATAAATAAATAAAATATGCAGAAAATGGGCAGAGTCCTTCTAGTGGCTATCAGCCTCAGTTTGAGAGAGGACATGAGAAAGGAAATTGAAACACCATACAATACAAAAATAAACGTCAAATTAAATACCCAGTGAGCCCTACAGCAATAAAGAGAAGCACCACACAATAGTCTCGGTTCTGAATTCAAATCATGCTGGAGTGCAAAAAGAAAGAGAAAGATAAGATTAAAATAATATAAAATAAAAAAGGAGACATCAACTTCAATATCTATACCAAAAAAAGATGTCAAAAAACAATCAATCAATCAATAATATGTGGAAAATGATTATTTTGTGCCTTTTTTCTTCTTTTTTCTCCCTGCATAGGCACAGTAATTATTGGGGATATTATAGAGGGAATTCCCTTGGCCTAGGAGATACAGGATTTTTCCATCCCTGAAGTATACTGTCATGGGATTAACTATAGACTCCTTGCATGATCATTTACTCTCCCCTTGGTGCTTTTGTGGTGTATGGAAGACTTCTGCTTCGTCATGGATGGTAAAATCAGTCCTCTGTTTCTAGAGATCTTAGAGACTGTGCAGCTCAAGGAATGGAGCTTATGATGAAGGCTTTCTTTGTGGTTCTAGCAGTTCTGCTTCTTCAGTGTTGTTTTAATTTATCTTCTGTAGTTGGTGTTCTTGGTCATTATGTTGCTCTTAGGATGGAGCCTGGGACAGTGTCTTTCGTTATGTTTTTGGAAGACCCATTCACTTGTGGTTGTCTCAGTCAGACCTCTGGAATTGGAGATCTTGTTTGTTGAACAGATTGTAGACCAAAAGCTAGGTTAGAACTTTTTGTTGTTGTTGTTGTTGGTCCCGGGATGCATACTGTCTAATCCTGGTTTTAACAACCAGTCATCTGTATATAGCAATCTTGGTTTTTGCACAGATCAAAGGGTGACATGTCTTCTGATTTTGTCTTATCATTGGCTAGTGAGGAAGGATAACTTTCTCTTAGATCGAGTTGTTCCCATTTCCTCATTGTCAGGTTATCAATTTAGAACTGGCATACGTTGGCGTCAGAGCAGTATTATGAATGCCCTGGAGGGGACTTGGTTCCTGGAGCTGTTGTGGAGAACTCTGTCGTTTCTATGTCTGGAATCCAGGAGTCAAGGCTGGATGGTCGGTGCCTATCTCCCTGGAGTCTAGGTTGGTTCCCCATGACATACATTCAGGGTTGGAGATGTCCCTGTGTTGTAAAAAAGTATAAGTTCTTATCCCTAGTAGATAAGAACTTGTTTTTACAGGTAAAAGTTCCCCTATTTTTAATATGCCTTTGCAGGAAGAAGTGGTGCTACATTAAATTGCTGGTGGATTTGGGGCTGAAGAGAGAAGAAAACAGACCCATGACAAAAACGAAAAGTATATATGCTCAGACTTATCTAAAGAAAAAAGAGTTTCTTGGGGCCGGCGAGGTAGCGCTAGAGGTAAGGTGTTTGTCTTGCAAGTGCTAGCCAAGAAAAGATCGCAACCGCGGTTAGATCCCCCAGCATCCCATATGGTCCCCCCAAGCCAGGGGCAATTTCTGAGCGCTTAGCCAGGAGTAACCCCTGAGCATCAAATGGGTGTGGCCCGAAAAAACAAAACAAAACAAAAAAACAAAACAAAAAAAAGAGTTTCTTAAAAGAAATAAAAAGGATTAAATAAAAGACATAATTAAAGGAATAAAGTGGGGCTGGGAGGGATAGCATGGAGGCAAGGTGTCTGTCCTTCCTGCAGAAGGACGGTGGCTCACATCCCAGCATCCCACATGTTCCCCCATGCCCACCAGGGGCAGCTTCCGAGCACAGAGCCAGGAGCACCCTCTGAGTGCCGCCAGCTGTGACCCAAAAGAAGCACAAAACACATCAAATAAAAAAAACTAAAAGTAGAACAAAAGAAAACAAAGCAAAACAAACAAACAAACAAACAAAATGAACCAGGGGGGGAAAGAAAAAAAAAACAAAGAAAAAGAGAGAAAGTGATACAGGAGATTACTTTACATTTGGGGAGAAACAGTATGAGAGGTAGTGTTATATAGGTCTATACTTATGATGATAGTATAGGCTTCCCCATTGTCTTTTGAGATTTCCTCGTGAGTTGTGGGCTCCACGCAGGGAGGTCTTGGGTAGAGTTCTTGCAATGGGAGTCCTTTTGGAGCTAATCTGGTATTAAGCCACAGTCCACAATAGGGAGAGGTGATTAGGAGGGCCACACTGCATGAGTCAGTCAGGGTGTTGGTTGTATTTTCTTGCCGGGAATGAGGTGTGAGTTTGAGTGGGTGTCTCCTCACTTGGTACTGCTTCATTGGTGTAGGAGGTTGGTTTTGATGCCTATAGGTTAAGAACTGAGGGTGAAGAGTTATAACATGGTGAGAATATCGGGGATTGGATTAAGGGGTGAAGGGATAGTCAGGTTTCTGAGGGGGGAGAGGGGATAGTACATGGGAGGGGTTATATAGGGTATAGGTATGGATTATTTGTGGTTTAGGTTTGTCTCTTAAGGAGGATTCCTATCTCTGTGTGCTCCTGCCCCCATATAAACATATAGAAGTTAGCTTAGGTATATATTAATGTAGAGAGGTGGGGAGGGCAAGAGATACGCTGAGTACAGAAAGATAGGTAGGTATAGTACTTGTAAGGAAAGGAAACTAATAAATCAACTTTTGGATATGTATAGGTTTCGTGTCTTGAGTACTAACCATTGTGTTAGTGAGGTCTATCTATATAGGTGTTTACCCTTTGCAGTATTCTTTCTTTCCTTTCCTATAGAGGAGGTAACCGTGTGGTTTTTATTTGACCTGGATTGAATTGATGGTAATGGGAGAAGAAGGTGGAAGAAGGAGGAGACAAGAAGGGAGAAAAGGGAAAACAAAACAGAACAAAACAAACCAACAATTAAACAACAACAACAAAAATAATATGAAGTAATGAGAAGAGAGGGTAAAAGAGCAAGGGCATGTTAGTTAGCTTGAACGTGTTTGATGCTTAGGCCCTATAGTAAGAATCTGTAGGTCAGTTGTTTCTTCGGTGATCTGGCTCGTCATGCACTTCAGGTCCTAAAAGAAGGCATAATCTAGAGATAAAGAGTATGTTAAAGAGTTATATCTGGGGGCCGGGTAGGTGGCGCTGGAGGTAAGGTGTCTGCCTTGCAAGCGCTAGCCAAGGAAGGACCACGGTTCGATCCCCTGGCGTCCCATATGGTCCCCCCAAGCCAGGGGCGATTTCTGAGCACATAGCCAGGAGTAACCCCTGAGCATCAAACGGGTGTGGCCCAAAAAACCAAAAAAAAAAAAAAAAAAAAAGAGTTATATCTGGACATTTTCATGATACAAGCTGAGTATGGTGCCTCGTGTGACTCAGCACCGAGGTACCACCGTAGGATGTTCACCCTTTGTATCCAGGAACCTCTATGGGCAGAAAAACTGAGAGGTTATTTTACATGTGGTAAGGTTAAGGCATTCAACCATAATGTTTTGAAATGTTTCCATTGGAGTCAATAATTTCCCACCGTAATCTTTACCTGTATTCCAGTATAAGATCCCTAGTAAATTATTATGGGCCTTTGTAGTAAAACAATAATTACATAATTACATACCTGTTCTCTCTACGCTGCTGTTTCTGCTGTTGCTAGTTTCTTTATGATATAATGTGTAGTCAGGCTTTGTGTTGTTTCTCTTCCCTTTGTTTTGGGTTCTACTTCCCAGTATATGGTGATTATTACAGTGTTTGAGCTTTCTATCCTGTTATTTAATCCTGGGGTTTTGGTTTTGCCTATTCTAGGTACTTCAGAATAGTGCTATCATTCTGTTTATCTTTCGTCTGCTGGCTTGCTTCGTTTAACATAATATGTTCTAGGTCCATCCACGTTGCTGCAAAGTCTGTGATAATATCATTTCTGACTGCCATGTAGTATTCCATTGTGTATAGATACCACATGTTAATGATCTACTCATCTGTTATTGGACATCGAGGTTGGTTCCAAGACTTGGCTATTATACTGAGTGCTGCAGTAAATAGTGGGGTGCACACATACTTTGGATGAATGTCCTTCCAACTTGGGGGTAGATACCTAGGAGAGCAATTGCTGGATCAAATGGCAGCTCAATTCTGAGTTCCTTTAGCACTCTCCAGACTGTTCTCCATAGGTGTTGGACTAGGGGGCATTCCCACCAGCAGTGGATGAGAATGCCTTTTATACCACAACCCCACCAACAGAGATTGTTTCCATTATTTTTGATGTGAGCCATCCTCACAGGTGTAAGGGGGTATCTAATTGTTGTCTTGATTTGGATTTCCCTAATGATGAGTGAAGGTGAGCATGTTTTCATGTGTTTGTTGGCCATTCTTTGGTTTTCGTCAGAGAAGTTTCTACTCATTTCATATCTCCATTTTTTTATGGCTTTGTTTGGTTTTGGGGGGCTCAGCTTTCTGAGTGCTTTGTATATTCTAGATATCAGCCCTTTATCTGACATGTTGAGTGCAAAGATTTTTCCCATTCAGTTAACTGTCTTCTTGTGTTAAGTAGGGTTTCTTTTGCCATGCAGAAGCTTTTTAGTTTGATGTAGTCACATTTGTTTATGTTTGATGCTAGAGTTCTTGCCATTGGTGCTCCATCCTCAAAGACCTTTTTGATATATAGCTCTTCGAGTGTTCTGCCTAATTTATTCTCAATAAACTTTATAGATTTGGGTCTGATTTCAATGTCTTTGATCCATTTTGAGTTGACTTTTGTATAACAAGTGAGGTATGGGTCAATTTTCAATTTCTTACATGTGGTTTTCCAGTTGTACCAACACCATTCGTTGAAGAGACTTTCTTTGTTTCATTTCAAGTTCTTGGCTTTTTTGTCAATTATTAGTTGGCTGTATATCTGGGGGTTTATGTCTGGGAATTCTGTTCTGACCCATTGGTCTGAGGTCCTGTCTTTGTTCCAGTACCATGCTGTTTTGATCACTATGGCTCTATGATATAGTTGCAGGTTAGGTAAAGAGATGCCACCCAGCTTCTTGTTTTTCAATATGTGTTTGGCTATCCTGGGTCTTTTGTGGTTCCAGATGAATTTTGTGATTGATCGCTCTAATTCTTTAAAGAATGATGTCTGAATTCAGATAGGGATTGCATTAAATCTGTATAGTAGTTTGGGTAGGATAGTCATTTTGACTATGTTGATTTTACCTACCCATGAGCATGGGATGTTCTTCCACTTCCTTAGATCCTCTTCAATTTCTTTCTGAAGTGTTTTGAAGTTTCCCTGGTATAGGTTCTTCACTTCCCTTGTAAGGTTGATTCCTAGGTACCTAATATTTTTGGATACTATTTTAAATGGAATTGTATTTTTAACTTTCTCTTCAGCTTCGTTATTTGTATAAAGAAATGCTACTGTCTTTTGTTTATTGACTTTGTAGCCAGCCACTTTGCTGTATTGGTTAATTGTTTCTAGGAGTTTTACTGTGGACTCTTTAGGGTTTTCGATGTATATCATCATATCATCTGCAAAAAGAGATAGTTTGAGTTCCTCTTTCCCAATTTGGATTCCTTTGATTCTCTTTTCTTGCCATATTGCTATTGCTAGGACTTCTAAGATTATATTGAATAAGAGGGGGGAGAGTGGACAGCCTTGCCTAGTTCCTGACCTTAATGGAAATGCTTCTAGCTTTTCACCATTAAGGATAATGTTGGCTGTGGGCTTTTCATAGATAGCTGTAACTATCTTGAAGAAGGTTCCTTCTAACCCTATTTTACTGAGTGTCTTCAACATGAAAGGGTGTTGGATTTTGTCAAATGCCTTCTCTGCATCTATTGACATGATCATGTGGTTTTTGTATTTCTTGTTGTTGATGTGATGTATGATGTTGATTTATTTGCATATGTTGAACCAACCTTGCATTCCTGGGATAAAACCCATTTGGTCATGGTGTATGATCTTTTTGATGAAGTGCTGGATTTGGTTTCCTAAGGTTTTGTTGAGTATCTTCGCATCTATGTTCATTAGGGAGATTGGTCTGTAGTTTTCTTTCTTGGTGGCGTCTTTACCATCTTTGGGGATGAGTGTGATATTAGCCTCATAAAAGGAGTTGGGGAAGATTCCTGTTATTTCGATGGTTTGGAAGAGCCTGTGGAAAAGTGGTAGTAAGTCTTCTCGGAATGTTTGATAGAATTCACATGTAAATCCATCTGGACTTGGACTTTTATTCTTAGGGAGTTTCTTAATTACATCTTCAATTTCCTCTGAAGTGATTTGTCTGTTTAGGCTTTCTAGGTCTTCCTTTTCCAGTCTCGGAAGATGGTATTGTTACAGGAATCTGTTGATTTCTACTGGGTTCTTTAGCCTAACTGAGTATAGTTGTTCATAATATGATCTCATGATATGTTGTATTTCTTGGGGTTCTGTTGTAATCTCTCCCCTTACATTTGTGATCTTACTGATTTGGGTGTTTCCCCTCTTTTTTTTTTTTTTTTTGGTAAGTTTTGCCAGTGGTTTGTCTATCTTGTTTATTTTTTAGAAAAATCAACTCCTGGTCTCATTGATTTTTTTGTATTGTTTTCTTAGTTTCTATGTTGTTTATTTCTTCTCTGGTTTTTATTATTTCTTGCCTTCTGGTTGTGGTTGGATTTCTTTGCTGCTGTTGTTCCAATTCCTTGAGATGATCCTTTAAACAGTTGATTTTGTCATTTTCCTCTTTCTTGATATAGGCCTGTATTGCTATGAGTTTCCCCTAATTACTGCTTTTGCTGTGTCCCACAAATTTTGACAAGTGTCTCCTCGTTATCGTTTGTCTCAAGGAATCTTTTTATTTCTTCCTTGAGTTGCTCTTTGATCCAGCTGTTATTGAGCAGCATGTTGTTTAATCTCCAGATACTAGTTTTTCTCCATTGCTGCTTCTTGCAGTCAATTTTGACCTCTGTTGCATAGTGATCTGAAGGTGCTTCTAATGATCCTTACACTTGTGGTCTTGTATAGGTTAGATTTGTATCCTAATACATGATCTATTCTGGAGAAGGTTCCATGAGGGCTTGAGAAGAATGTGTATTCTGTTTTCTGGGGGTGGAGGGCCCTATATAAGTCTATTAACTCTAGATCTTCTAATTTTTCATTTAGGGCTCTTATTTCTTTGCTATTTTTCTGTTTGGTGGATCTGTCCAGTGGTGATAGTGGGGTATTAAGGTCTCTTACTATTATCACATTTCCCTTCCTGTGTTTCTCCAGAATAGTGAGCAACTGCCTTACATATTTTGCTGACTCTACTTAGGTGCCTAAATATTGATCAGGGTTAGTACCTCTTGACCTAGTGTACCCCTGATTAGTATGTAATGACCCTCTTTGTCTCTGATCACTTTCTTGAGGTTGAATGGAATTTGGTCTGATAAAAGAATGGCTGTCCCTGCTCTTTTTTGTTTTCCATTGGCCTGAAAGATTTATTTCCATCCTTTTATTCTAAGCCTATACCTGTCCTGTACTTTTAAGTGTGTTTCTTGCAGGCAGCAGAAGTCCGGTTTATGTTTTCTAATTCAGTTCTCTACTATGTGTCTTTTAATGGGAGAGTTTAGTTCATTAACATTTAGGGAGATTATCGACAGAGAGGGCTGTTGTGCAATTGTGTTCTGTAGGGTGGTTGTTACAATCGGGGGTTTGGATTGTGTAGTTCATCTCTGAGTATGTCATTTAGAATCGGTTTTGTTTGCACAAATAATGTAAGATTGTTTTTGTTTGAGAATGTTTTTAGGCTACCATCTCATATGAATGAGAGTTTTGCTGAGTACTGGAAATTTCTTTCAATCAGTCGTTTAAATATTTCATTCCACTGTCTTCTTGTTTAAATTGTTTCAAATGGAAGATCTGGTTTGATTCTTATGTCCCTTCCTTTGTACTTGAGGTTCCTTTTTCCCTTATTGCTTTAAGGAGTTCATGTTTCTCTCTCTCTCTCTCTCTCTCTCTCTCTCTCTCTCTCTCTCTCTCTCTCTCTCTCTCTCTCTCTCTTTGCCATTTGGATTATTATATGTCCTGGTGTTGGTTTATTAGGGTCTATTTTATTAGGGACTCTTTTCACTTCCTGGATTTGCAAGGAGTCTTTTATCCAAAGGGTGGGAAAATTTTCTGCTATTATTACCCTAACTACTTGTTCTTCCCCTTTCCCTGTTTCCTCCCCTTCTGGTATACCTACAATTCTTAGATTATTTTTTTGTCTTTGTTCATTAAATACTGGACTTTTACTTCAAGTGCCTTACCTCTTATTTCCTTGTTGGTTTCCTGGTCATTCTTGGTTGGCTGTTTTCCTTCAAGTACTACTATGTGCTTCTCCATCTTGTAATTCTGCTCATCTGGCTTTTTACGGTGTCTGTTAATTCCTTTAATTGCTTTTGTATGGAGTCTCTCATATTCTATATCAGATCTTCTTTAATTTGGTTAATTTGTTTCTCCATGGATTTCCAGTACTTGGTGGCGACTCTCTCATTTCCTGTACCAGGGCTTGCATTTTCTTTCTCATGGCTGCTTTTAAATCTTCATCTCTTGGATCTGTGCGTTTTGGTGGACTTGGGAACTTAGTAGCAGTTCTCTCTGTATCTCCAGCTGTTAGGGTCCTCCTCACTCTACCCATGTTTTTATTGGTGTGGCTTGGAGAGCAGTGCCTTCCGATTTTGGCCTGCTTTTGCTCCCTGTGGTGTGGGGCTGGGTCACTTCTCTGAATTGCAGCTCTGGGTGGGACTGTTGAGTGGGCTGGCTGAGGTTTGGCCTCTAGAGTGCCCTATAGCGGAGCCTGATTAGTTGCTGCCTCCTCTTGTTGCCAGTCAGTGGAGTACCGCACTTGGCCACAGTAGTGGAGGGCGCTGTTGAGCCTGGCTCCCTTGTCCTCCCCAATGTGGAAATTAGCGGAGCTCCGCCCCCTCCACGCCTCTGCTGGAAGCCTCTCCCACCTGTAGTTCCTATCCCGTCCCAGGGGTGCAGAGACAAGGTGGGGCAGGGGTGGAGACAGAGGAAGGTCTCCTACTTGTCTGCCAGCCCCCGAAGCCTCAGGGATGCGATTAGGGGAGGGGCAAAGGCGGGAGGGGGGGAGGTCCCCAACGTCAGCAGTTGCCGGAAGCCTCAGAGACGCTACCGGGGCGGGGCGGAGATGGGGGGAGGTCCCCTACTTAATTAATTTTTAATATAAAGATGTGTGTATGTAGCTTTTTAAATATATGATATTCAAATGGATACCTTTGACTATTTTTGAAAAGAAAGTTTTATCTTATTTAGGCAGGAGCTTTTTCACATGCAAAGAGAATTCTTGAAGGAGAGGACACGCTGCCGAGCCCTGGAAGAGGAACTGGAGAACCCCATGAATGTGCACAGATGGAGGAAGCTTGAGGTGAGTAATATCTGGCAGAACTTCCTCTCATCCCCAAATCTCCACTTTATTCCTCCCCCCTTTTCTTCCTAAAGTACAATAAGAAGTACAGTTTATTTATTTATTTATTTATTTATTGCTTATTTGGGGGCAAAACAAAACCAGCAGTACTCCGGGATTACTCCGGGCTTTGCACTCAAAAATCATTTCTGGAAGTCTTGGGGAACCATATGGAATGCCAGTGACTGAACCCAAGTTGGCCACTTGCAAGGCAAACACCTTCCCCACTGTGCTATCACTCCATCCCAGGAGTACAGTTTTATTTACTACCCTGCAAACTGTCATCTAAACTATAAAACAGAATCAAGTGTAAAGTGGATCATTCCAGAACTAGAATGTTATTTAAGTTTTGTTTAAAAGAACCTTTGGAAAAATCTTTTCAGTCTAAAGATCCAGTGATAAGTGTGAACTGACCTCGGCAACCAACATCGGTTTTGCTGGTTCAGGAAGGTCATGCTCAGCCCTGTATTCTTCAGTTCTCAGTCTTGAATTGCTCATTGCATTAAGCCAGGCATTTTCCAGCTGGACTCTATCAGTTTTCAGCAGACTTTGCATCCTTTTATTTCTGGCAGGAATTCTGGTGTTTTGCAAACTAACCCTGTTTCTGAAGTAGCTCTTGGCTAGCATTGTATTAGTCAAACTTTTTCTGTTAGAATTTATAGATATGGCTATAATCTCATGGATAGGTGTTAGATGATGAATGTGGTATTTACTGACTTTCCTGCTTGTTACACAGTGCCACCAACATGGCAGAGAACATCTGAAGACAAGTTCTATTTATTTCAGAAAGATGGTCAACTTCTATAAGCCTACCTTAGCCATCATGAGTGTGGAAAGGGTCTCTGACTGAGTAAAATGAGGGAGCCGGGAGAATCTAAGGAAGTGACATAAACAAGAGCAGGGTAAAGAAGAAAATCAGCCAATTTGGCTTTTGTTTTTCAATTTTATTTTTTCCTTTTAATGAAGAGAGCATTAAGGATAATGCATTATAAATTGTTATGTAAACACGAGGCCTGAATTTTAACAACATCCAATGTTGCCAAGTGAATGTGCCAAATCTAATCCCAATATATGGATATCAGTTGGCACTATTCAGGATTTCTTAAGCAAAGTCCAAGTTAATGGGTTGAACCCTCTTTGTCCTCCACACCATTATTTGGTCCTTCACTTAATTTGTCCTTAAATACCACAAGTAGTGCAGTTTACAACAATATGGAGATGTCTGGGGAAGTGGAGCTGAAGATTTAAAAATTCGTTTACTGTAACATTCGTTTATTCCATGTGTTTCCAAGCAAATCTTTAAAGTTTCCAATTCCACATCAATTTCTATTAAAAAAATTGGAAAATAGAGGCACTGGGAGGATGTTGAAAATATTTAGCTGCTAGATTAATTTAAAATGTCAGTACAGTTGGAAGTGTCGCTTTGGCTCGAAGTCTAGAGGACAAATTATCAATTTATAACTGTAGCTCTTGCCTGAATTGTACATAGATAGCTACTGAGGGCACATCAAAGCTTTACGGATTGATAACTCCATCTGAGAGCTAAATGCCATGATCGTGTTCTGTTGACAATTATTAGCTGAAGTTCATATCATAGAAACCTTCTCCATCATAGACTGTAATGACTCTTCCTGTTGGCAAGTACCAAAAGAGAAGGATTCCTTTTGTGAGGGAGGGGATAATACCTAGCTGTGCTCAGGGCTTACTCCTGGCTCTGGTCTCAGTGATCACTCCTGGTGGGTTCACCATATGGGGTACTGGAGATAGAATTTCAGTTGGCTGTCTGCAAGCAGGAACTTTATCCACTATACTATTGCTCTGACCCCCATAAAGAGAATTTCTGAAGCTGAATGAGCTAAGGTTGGGCTTTCCAACCTCTTTGATCCACCTCCATCTTACTGGTTAGCCCTTTAGTCTTGTGTGGTAGGTCCAGGTTGAGAAATGCTGAATTAGGGAGCCCTGTTTTTTTCTACAGAGTTTAATAATTTAATAACCTCAGACCCTCAAGTTGTCACACCTAGATTTGAATTCAGCTCTATTCCTCACTGGAATAGAGAACAATATTCTGAGCCTCAGTTGCTTAATCTGTCAGAGTGGGAAATTAACATCTGTCCTGGACTGTCATGAACTTCAGATTTGATGATGTAGTGTATGGTGTTTGCATAGTGAATAAGAATCAAGGATCTTGCATAGCATTTATTACCATTGCTATTGTTATCATTATTAATACAATTTCTGATGGTGGCATAACAATATTCATTTTCTCTTGATTGGTTAGAGCCACAAGATAAGCCTTCTTTGTTATGCCTTTTTGGTGGCTTCTACTTCTCTCTATACTGGGTTAGGGGTTGGCAATAGATTTTGATTAAACTATGATTGTTTTACTTCAGGATCTCAGTCCTTTGAAACATGACTCAGCTGTTTCATTTTTTTCTCTCACAGGCCAGTGACCCCAGTACCTTTGAGCTGATAGAGAAAATCCATACCCTGCAGAAGCGTCTCATCAGCAAGACAGAAGAGGTTGTGGAAAAAGATCTGGTCTTGCAGGTAACCTTCTCATTTCCAACTCTGCAAAGCAAATCTCTGGGTCTGGTGGCACCCCCATCTCTGGAGACCTCTGTTTCAATCTCACCAGTCTTACTGGGTAGCACTGCAGGTCCCATTTTTAACTGTAGATGGCAACAGTGGCTCACACTCAGAAAACAAACAGCTTGATTAATTGGTCTTTTATGCTTTCATAGCTTATATTTCAAGAATTCCAAAGAATGAAGTTCAAGGCTAGACTGACTGCACTGGGTAATGCAAGCTTCTCCCCCTTCTCTGCATTTTTGTCAGATTCTTTGAAATACCTTTCTTCATATTTCATACAACGTTAAATGCAATGATTTTGATGTTTAAAATAAGCTTTCACATAAAGCACACATCATCTGTCCTCTTGAAGACTTGAGAGAATGTGATGGTGAGGGGTGGGGTGGGAAAATTGCTCTTTGAGAATTTTATGGAGTAAATTATACTGAAGCAGTGAAAGATGGGAGTGTCTTTTAGTTGACAATAATTTCTTAAACTGTGGATTGAGACCTCATGGGATTGTGGGGTTGTTAAAACTATAAAACTCTATCAGGAACAGTACTGCAGCACTGTAACCACAGGACAGAAATCTACCCCAGAAAGCTCTCTTCATTGAGGCACAGTGGTGGATGGGAGGCAAACTGGAGAAGGGGCATTGTTGAAATACAATCATAAATAATTTGTAGTTTCACAGTGACTAATTTTTTTTTTTTAAAAAGAGTTTTTGGAGAGAAAAGAGCTGGAAGTTACAGCTCACCTCATGAAGCTCACCACAAACAGGGATGAGTTTAGTTAGAGAAATAACTACGTTTTGAACTATCCCAATAATGAGAATGTATGAGGGAAATAGAAAGCCTACGTGTTGTTCTATATACTTTATGGTATCAGGTCTGATATCAAGGTCTTTAATCCATTTGGATTTTACCTTCGTACATGATGTTAACTGGGGGTCTATGTTTTTTTTAATAGTTTCAGTTTTTATCTTTGGACTATATTTGTGTGGTGCTGGGGATCGAACCCAAAGATTCTGCATGCTCCTGTCCTTAGAGCCCTTCTCTCCTAAGTCCATAGTTGGTATGTGTATGTGTATACACATTTTTTGTGTATGTAAACATTTTAATGGGATTATTAAGTTACTGACCCTACCCTGATTGGTGATTGTGCCCTACTCTAGGGTGTGACCTGGCATTCTGCTCCCACCCTAGGGTGGTACCTGATTTTGCTCCCACCATATAGTGGTATAGCTGGGTCAAATGGGAGCTTAATTTCCAGTTTTTTGAGGAATCTCCATATTGTTTTCCATAAGGGCTGGACTAGGCAGCATTCCCACCAGCAGAGAACGAGAGCTCCTTTCTCCCCACATCCCCATCAGCACTTATTGTTCTTGTTCTTTGTGATGTGTGCCAGTCTCTGTGGTGTGAGATGGTACCTCATTGTTGTTTTGATTTGCATCTCCCTGATAATTAGTGATGTTGAACATTTTTTTCGTGTGGCTTTTGGCCATTTGTATTTCTTCTTTGAGAAATTGCCTGTTCATTTTTTCTCCCTATTTTTTAGATGGGGCTAGTTAGATGGTTTATTCTTGTTATGTTCTGTCAGTAACTTGTATATCTTAGATATTAGCCCCTGTCTGACAGGTATTGGGTGAATAATTTCTTGGACTTTAAAGTCAGAAAGTTCTGGTCTTGAATCACTTCTAAAACATTACAACTTGACTCTGGGAACATTCTAGAATTTCTTTAAATCTCAGTTTCTCCTATCTATAAAATGAGATCAATAAGAGCTAGTTTAATTATGGGGGTTGGGAGAGCCTCTGATTTGTGTAAACCACTCAGAGCTCATGTTATAAGGATTGCCAATTAAGACATGATACTGGGCTTTAGCAGTCTAAGGGTGGAGCTGTGATCTCAACAACCTTAGTTATAGCTCACTAGCCAACACCTGCCTACAGTTGGTCCATGGCAGAGTGGAGACTCCTACGTACTGCTCCAGAGCCCATGCTTTATTGCCTGTTTTATCCCCTCTCATTATGATCACTTTGTTCACTTTTGAAAGAACTACATTTTATGCATTGTCAAATTTCACTATTGTAAGTTTGTTTTATGTAAGCTTATTGCTTTAAGTTCATTTTCACAGACTGCTATAACTTTATTATTTTTTCTTCTTTGGGGTTACTCTGTTTTGTTTTGATCTTAATATTAATGCTCACCTTATCACTGTTCAGTCTGGTTTTCTTTTCTTTTCTTTTTTTGGGTTTTGGGCCACACCCATTTGACGCTCAGGGGTTACTTCTGGCTATGCCCTCAGAAATCGCCCCTGGTTTGGGGGGGACCATATGGGACGCCGGGGGATCGAACTGCGGTCTGTCCTATGCTAGCGCTTGCAAGGCAGACACCTTACCTCTAGCGCCACCTTCCCAGCCCCCAGTCTGGTTTTCTAATATAAGCAGTTACAGCTACAATTCTATGTTCTTCAATTTCTTTAGTTCTCCATAGGTTTTGATATGTGGTATTTTAATTTTCATTTAGTTCTTCCTATTTTATATTTTCAGAATTATTTCTTGTTTGAAAATGAGACTTTAAAATACCTAATATTTCCTTAGTGACATTACTTACTTTGTTGGTTTTATTTTTACTTATTTTTGGGCCTTATCTCAGAGCTTACTTACTCCTGACTCTGGGCTTAGGAATCAATGCTGGTGGGGTTCAAGGTACTATATAAAATATCAGAAATTGAACCTAGGTCAGTTGCGTGCAAGGCAAGCATTCTACCTACAGTCTTTCTCTCTCTCTAGCCCCCAACCCCCAAATGATATTTAAACCTGTAACTGGCTAACACTCTTCTTTGTTTATCTGAAAATGATTTTATTTTAATCTATAAATAATTGTCTTGAAATATTATTTTCTTTTTTTTTTAAATCTCATTTTCTATTTGCTCTTTGAAGTCTTTTGTGTTTACTTCTAGTTATGCTTTGGGAAGTTTAATTACTATTGCTTCTTTTAAAGTCTGTTAGAATATCTGTGATTAGTGTTCTGGAGTTTTAGCACATTGAACTTGGTATTAACTTAGTTTTATTACTATGCTTACGAATCCCTGTATTTTATTAATCTGAAGATTGCATATCTTTTTTAAGAGTCTCAATTATTTTAATTACTTTCTCTGTTACTTCTGAACTCTTAGTTGAGTTATGTTAGATTTGCTCATTCTTCCTTCCTTATCTACTGACTTCTTGATATTTTTCTTTTCTTTATGTCTTGTGTTACATTTTCTCAGCTTTACTTTACTTTTTATTAATTCTACTTTAGGTAGAATTATCTGTGAATAGCCAATCCACTGATATTCTATTTTCAATGATTTTATTACTATTTTCTAGAGTTTTTCACAGATGACTGGTCTTTGTTGACAATATCTTGATTTTGTTTTGATTTTGTTTTTTGTTGGGCCACATCTGGTGACACTCAGGGGTTACTCCTGGTTATGCGCTCAGAAATCGCTCCTGGCTTGGGGGACCATATATAATGCTGGGGGATTGAATCACGGTCTATCCTGGGCTAATGCAAGCAAGGCAGACTCCTTACCACTTGCGCCACCGCTCCGGCCCCCCCCCCTGATTTTTATTTTGGTTTTATTTCCTTTATGAGTTTATTAAATTAAGTTTTCTTTAAACTTCAATTAATTTTATTTAATTGTTATATGCATATACGTATAGGTACTACACTTAATCTCCACAGGTCTTTCCATTTCTGTTTTATGTCACCTCTAGTCCCTCTTTGTTTTAATTTACTTGATAATCTGTTTTATAATCCAATACCAAGGTTTGTCATTTTTCAATAGTGCTTATTTCTGATGCACTACAGATGAGTGAATTCATTCAATATTTGTCTTTCTTCTCCCTCTAACTTATTTCTCCTAACTGGAAGGCAACTGGAGGCCTTCCAGTGATCCAAGTTACAACAAACTACAGGATTTCATCTCACAGCCACATAGTAGTCTATTGTGTATAAATGCCACGGCTGCTTTATCCAGTTATTTGTCACTGAATATTGGGTTGCTTCCATATGTGACTCTTGTAATAAGTGCTTCAATGAACAGATGTATGTACATCTTTTTGAATTAATGTTTTTGTATATTGGGGGCAGATACAATAAAGTAGAATCACTTGATCAGGGCAGAGCAATATTATAGTGGGTAGGGCATTTACCTTACATACATTTGACCTGGATTTGATCCCTGGTGCTCCATATGGTCCCCTAAGCATTGATTCCTGAGTGCAGTGACAGAAGTAACCCCTGAGCACTGCTGGGTGTGGCTCCTTCCCCAAATTAAAAATAATTACTGGATCATATGGAGGCTATATTTTTATATTTTTGTGATATCTATTTACTCCAACCTTTCTTTTGAATGGTTGGGCTGTTATGTGTCTGCTCTGAGTCCCCCCCCCCCCCACAGTTTGAAGGCATCGCCTCAGATCATATACATTTCTTTCTCTTTTATTTGGGGGTACAGAGAAGGATGCCTAGCCAATGATGTTCAGTGACTGTTGTTATATGAAGGAATCATTACTTGGGATGCTTTGGGTACCAAGCCATGCTGAGGATTGGAAACCAAGTATCCCACATGTAAAGCATGTACTCAGCTCACTGAACTAGATCATTTTGGCTCAGGCCACAAGTCTTGTTATCTCAAGTACTTCAAGGGATTTGACAGTTTTTCAGTTTCATTTGTTTTATTAAATAGTTAAAGAAGTTCTCTGTACTCACAGGAGAATATTTTCCAATTAGAGAAGTTTTTGGTTGACTTCTTCTGAACAGGTCAGAGTTTTTAAGCTGTGACATGGTGAGGAAGAGAGCTGTCACTTCCCAACAATAGGTAGGGTGGAAACTCATGTCTCTGTCTAGGCAGTGGGCTCTGACTCTTCATCTCTCTAACTCCAATGTTCAATAAAATTCCAGACACGTAGTGCTCAATAATTTGGATTAGGATCTCTGCTTTGGGAGTAGTAACCCACCCTTTGTTCCTTAGATTAGATACCTTTTCTTCTAGGGCCCACTACATGGTGGTTTACAGTGATCGGCAACCTGTGGCTCAAGAGCCACATGTGGCTCTTTACACTTTTAATTTGGCTTTTCTGTGTGCCGGGCAGCCGCTCCAGGAGTCATGACTCTGCTCCTAGCCTCTGCCAGTGCGCGCCCTGTGTGGCTCTCAAAATAAATTTCAATCGTGGTTTTGGCGAGATTTGGCTCAGTTGAAAAAAAAAAGGTTGCCGACCACTGTAAAATGCTCCTCATCATGCAAATAATTAACAAAGTGACTATTTGTATGTTTGTTTAATGGCGCTGGCAGAAAAGCTATAGATGTTAAAAAGGCTTGCTTGTCTTGATGCTCACCTTGAGTTCCTGGCTCACAGGTAAATATTTGTTCTGTAATTGATTTAGTTTTGGAAAAATGGTGGTCCTTCAGTGAGTAGATGGTCTCATAGTCATTAAAGTTCTGTCTTTGAACTCCAAGAGGTGAAGAAATTATTCTTCCTTGTTGCCTTGGCATTTTTGTTATTAACTTCTAAGTTTACATGAGGCTGGAATTTACTGTGGGTTTATGGATCTATAAACTTGATGCAAACTGGCAGTGCCCTTTCTGCTTGCAGAGGCAGGCTGATTCATGAGGTCCACTCACAGCTCCCACTGGGCTCTGGATTCATGTGAAAATGGTTGTGAAGCTGACTTTTGGCATCATTGGTGAGATGAAAGGCATCTCAATTCTTGGCAGAACTGGAGTCTCAAATGTAGAAGGGAAGAATATTTTTCCTGTCCTCACACCCCCTTCCTGGCTTGGTAGGTGCTGATAGATCACTCCCAGACTGAAGGATTGGTTTGCAATAACAGAAATTGAACCATGGTTCCATACAAAGCATGTTCTTTAGCCCTCTGATCAATCTCCCTGACCCAAGACTTTTTTCCTTTTGCCTGCCAGGCTGCTTTCCCCTTTAAGGAAGCAAAGATAATGAAAACACACTGAGAGGTTTCTCCTTTCTATCTTTGCTTTCTATATTCCTCATCTCTGTTGAATTTCTCAGCATTAATGACTTCTTAAAAAAAAGCATTGTATGACAGACAGATAGATAGCACAGGGCTAAAGTGCTTGCCTTACATCCCATCAAACTCAGGTAGAATCTCCTTCGCCTCATATGGTCTCCGGTGTCCCCAAGGGTCAATTCTGACTACAGAGCCAGGAATAGCCCTTGAACATATCTGGATATGTCTTCCCCTCTTCCCCAATTGCTCTCCCAAAAAAGCATCTTTAGGATTAGACAGACATATGTGCCATGAGTAACCACTGTCCATTACCCAGATATCATCATCATCATCATCATCATCATCATCATCACTATAAAGATGGGGTTTCTAATAATGGCAGAAGGCTTGATTGTATTAGAGTAGGAAGCTCCAGTCTTTTGCCAGGAGCATTTAAAAATACAAGAAACACTCTTAGCAGTCTTGTCTTTTCTAAGTGCTTAAGTCTGGGATTGTAAACCCAAATACCCTCAGGGCCAGGCAAGTAATAAGAAAGAACAAAGTGAACTCTGAACATTAGTCAAAATGTCAAGGGTCCTGTAGATGCCTCAGAGTGTGGTGGGGACTCTGACATACAGAGTTCTTCGGGTCCCATATTCCCACCTGTAGGATAATGACACCTCTAAATTTTGAATTTTTCAAAACTAGAAATGTAGATTTTTGTGTTCTCTACTTGGAGAGAACTTGGAACTTTCAGAAGTTCCAGCTTTAAGAATGGTGCCTGGGCCTTCCAGAAACCTACCTACTAGCCATACTTGACCAGAGCAAATTTGTAACTACTCCCTCCAAAGCCTGAGGAGAAGAGAGGATTTAAAGGAATAGTAGCAACTCAATCAGCTGGGCTGGTTTCAGTTTTTTTGTTTAGTCTTTTGTTATGATGCCTCGACTATACTTAGCAGTGACCTGTCATCACAAGGCAAGAAGAGATAGGGATAGAGGATGAAGAGGGAAGGGAGACAGCAGTGAGGGACAAAGATGACTGGGCCCAGTCCCTCCAGGAGTTGAGCAGGTGGGAGGTCACAGGCTGTGTTTTGTGGGACAGCAGTGGGTGGACTAAATGGAAAGGGGCCATTCTGATGGGGACTTTTCCCTTCTACCAAAGGCTCTGCCTTTGCTGAAGTTTCATTTCACAACAAAGAAGGGCATCCCTAAACTTGTAAAAAGGGTACAGGCAGCATTCACTCAATCACTGTAACTGAGAACTGCAGGCGTGCCAGGGGCCTGGGATTTCGGGGTGAGCCCCAGGGACTTGGTCCTGGCCCAGATGGGCAAGAAGATCTGTCATTCACACGGGAGGCTGGAACAGAGGAAAATCTATTAGAGACTTTGTTTTGGGGGCCACACATGGCTATTTGCTCAGAAATCACTCCTGGAAGGCTCAGAGGACCACCTGAGGTTTGAGGGATTGAACTAGGTTGTCCATATGCAATGCAAACAAACTCCCTACTTACTGAACTATTACTCTGAGCCCCTTCACGATACTTTGAAATGGTTGTGGGAGTCTCAGGATGAATTTCTGAATTACATATTGGGAAAATGGTGCCAGGGCCTTGTGAAGTCATTTTAGAAAGGTGGATTGAGGGACAGGAGCAGGTATCAGGAGGAGGGAGCCCGAGGCAGGGTCCCAGCATCACTGGAGTCCTGAAGGGATACCACAGCCCAAGCTCTGTGAATGTTTCTTCATGGGGGCTTGGACACTGACCCCGGGCTCCAGAGAGTGTTTCCCCTGTGAGCACTGGCTGCTTTTGCACTGAGACCCTGTATGCATTTCCTGGGACAGAGGAAGAAAAGCAGCCTCCTCAGGCTCTTGAGGTCAGCTACCCAGGTGTTCCAGGAGCTTTTAGTTAGTCCAATGAACTGGACATTTTAGAAGGCCATAAAACTTCAGGATGGACTGAGAGGATGTGGTCATGACATTAAAACATTGTTTTAGAAATATGTTCTTGAGTCTAGAGGCCAAGAAAATAGGCCCACACTGCAGTTGATAATGAATGAACTGAGCTGAAACATGCCATTGCTTTTCTGGCATCTCAGTTTGATTCTTTCAAGGTGACTATGTTCAATTGATTTTGTGTCCCCTCTATTAGTGGAGCACTATGTAAGCATCTCCCAGAGTTGAGCTGAAATTTTTGGCAGTGCCTCCCCTTGCTATCACGTAGGAGATAGAAACAGGGACAGCATGACACAGTGTTTGCTAAGCCCATTTGAGGCATTGTTTCTTCTCATCTCAAACCAAGGACAAAAGGGGTGAGGTGGGTGGGAAAGGACCTTCTTCGGAACCATGTTCTTCTCATCTGAGGATGTTTCAAATACTGGCCATGATCAGAGCATCCTCTTTCCCTGTGAGGTAGCTCCTCACAGGAGTTGCTTTTCTGATCTATCCTCTTCTAAAGGGTTCTCTGCTTAGTGTATTAGGAGTCTGATTAGAAGCCATTGCAAGTGGGTCATTCAGAAAACACATGCCTGCATGTTTGTGGCTGGCTGGTCACTGTGTGTGGGGAGCTCTCAATCTCTTTTCACTTTGTCATTCTGGGACATTCCGGGTGGAAGAGCATCATGATGACTGTGAAGGTCTGAATAGCATGTTGTTGTCATAGTGCTTTACAGGCATCCAAGACACTGAGGTTCCCAGGCACTGTTGTGGGTCTGGCAGAACTTGTTCTCAAATGCTATGCTCATTGACTGGTAATGAGATAGGTGACAGGACTGTAAAGCATCAGGTCAGCTTTAGTGCACAATTTGGGGCACTTCTCTTTTAATCTTTTAAAAAAAATTTTTTTATAGATGTAAGGGTTATTTAGTTTCTGAAAGGACTTTCCTCTTTTCATACATTCCTTTCTTTTATGAAATGACTACTCAGTGCTCCTGACAGTTTCCCATTTGTCAATCCTACAGATCCTGGAGCTAGGTAACCAGAGTATGAATCTTGGTTTTGCCATTCATTCTGAACCCCAGGGTAGGATACTTAAACAGCTTGATGTCAGCTTGATGTCCTCTGGAGGTAAATGGCCCTAATCATACCTCTCATAGGTTTGTTGGGGGAATGATATTAAAGTACATTAAAATATCTAGAATAGTCTCTGGGGCATAGCAAGCATTTCTATAATGTTCAAAATTAGTTATTTTCTTCTTCATGTTAAAATTGAGCCACGAAAAAGTTAGCAAGGCTGTTCTGGGGCCTCCAAGATATAATAGGAATTATGCTGGTCCTGAGTAATAGAAAATTGAAGGCAATTGCTTTAGCTCTTACCTTTAAAATTTTTATTAAATACTGTCAATTACAAAATTGTTCATAATTATAGTTGTTTCATAATCATAATTGTTTCAGATATTCAATATTTCAACACAAATCTCACAACAGTGTGACTTTACCTCTACCAATGTACCCAGTTTCCCATCACCACCCAAGCTTGCCCCATAGCCAGTACAAAATAATTTACTTTATATTGCTTGATAGAACATATATCTCACAATGGTGTTACTAAAGTAATTGAGGATTTACTGAGATGTTTGGTGTTAGTTGAGCTTTCTGCCATATCACTTTTGTTCTGAGTTTAGTGCGTTTCTCTACAATCTTCCTATCCAATTTGCTGTGATCCCACTGGATTGTCAGTTTTGTGAAATTTGGAAGTGTTGCACATCCATGTTAATGACCATGCACTCCAGGTAGCTCTTAATTTCTTAAACCCTATTTGACAGACTGGGCAAACTAATGGCTAGCCATTTTTGAACACTTAGCAAAAGTCTATGTCTTTTCTGTTAGGTTATGGGATGAGGATGCCTGATTGAGGGCAAAGTTTTCTTTAAGGCATCAGTGCTTTTTATAAAATGTGTTCAGGATATATGGTGACTAAGTTTTTAGTCTGCCTTCATACTTTTTCTATAAACTTCACATGCTGAATCAGAACACTCCATTTTAATTTCCTTCTCAATATTTCCTATAAATTTTGTCATAGGTAGCTTCCCAAAGCCTCTGAATCCTGCAACTGTTTAAGAGTTTGGCTCTGGTAGGCTCCATTAGGCAGAGAGGTTAGAAACTGTGTCTACTTTAAACACTTGTCATTTTAGCTCACCTTGATGAATACAGCTGACCACTAGGCTGCATCTTTGAGAAGACTCTGCTGATGATGTGTTTTGAAACCAGTGTGTGGACTGACTTCCTTCCCATAATTCTGTTTTCATCTCAATATTGAAAGTTACAGTGGAGGTATTTAAACTATCAGAAATCTAGCAACTAATAGGCCTGGTTCCAGAGGTTTCATTAACAAAGAATTGGAAAATTTTAAGTATGGAATTGATATTAAGTATGGAATATATTAAGTATGAAAAATATTAAGTATGGAATCTAATAAAATTTCATCTGAGGTTTTGTGTGTAACTAAAACAAAATCTTCTTTATCAAGTACGAGGCCAATTTAATAAATGTTAGTGGTGATTACTATGGTATTGTGGAATTTGAAAGCAGAATTTAGAAGGTACTTTTAAAACTACTCCAAAATAGTAGTAGCTTTAAAAGTACATAGATCAAACAACTCAGCATTTCACATGCAAACTCAGGAGTAATTGTGTAGACTCACACATCCTTAGGACAGCTATCTTATTTCTTCTATGTTTACTAGTCCATTACTATAGTTCAGAAGTAGATGCTTAAATGACCTGAGCAATAGTTTTTGCCACATACCAAACCACTCAGAGAAATAGTTATCTAAAATAATAATTATTTATTAGTTCATGATGCTATCAGTTAGCAGTTTGAGCTGGACTCAGCTGGCCATCTTTTCAGTTGAGCTTGCCTGGACTCATGTTTTTTCAGGATCTTGGGCTGCTACGAGCTGATTGGTCTAGATGACACCAATCATTTGCTTGCTGGTTGGTCAGTCACATCCATTTGCTATCACAAATAACTAGGTTGATTCTTGTGATGGCAGTCTCAAAATTTCCAAGTTTTTCTGAAAATGACAGGCCTTGAACTGGAAGATAGCTCAAAGGACTAGTGTGCATGTTTTGCTTATGTGAATTTTAAGTTTGATCCCTGACACTGTATGGTTTCTGAGTAATGAGCTGGGAGTAAGTAGCCTTTGAGCACCATTTCATTTTGCCCAAAAGCAAAATTGAAATAATGAACAAACTAGAGTATGTAAACATTTTTTGGATCCTGATCTAAACTTTTAAATTCAAAAATTTTTGAATCATTTGTGTCCTGCTTGCTAATGCCACATCCATAAAAGCAAACCACATGCCAGGCCCAGCGCAAATATGGAGGAGGACTGTCTGGGATCTTGGATGCACATACCCATTATTGCAATAATACATCACTCTCTCTTTCTTTTAGCAAGTTTAAGTGCAAATACTTTGCTTTTAAGCATTCAAGTAGTACAAGATTTCTTGTTTTAATTCTTTGTCTCATGGTATTTTAATATGCCTGGCATCTGGTCTCTCTATCCTTAGCTTTTATTGCTGACATGTTTTTCTTTTCTTTAATCTTTTATTCCCTTTATTTGAGAAATTATAGTTTGCTGGGGGACATGGTTCTTTTTATAGGAGAAACAGCTGTGATGTCATAACAGCATATTTCCTTAGGGATATACATTTACCCGCAGGCATTTGGAAATATGATCCACAATTCATGTGTTCATTTCCTTTTTGGCCTCTGACTTCAGATGAATCAGAGTAAATATACAAACCAAAAATGCTTTAGTTGGTTATAATTTGAAAAGTATTATTTAAAAATATCATTATGTTTTGGATAATGGCTGGAGAGATAGCTCTGTGTTCATGAATGTATGGTTTGCAAACACTGGACCTAGAGTCTGAATTCTGGCACCCTGTGGCCCCTTAACCACTCTGTATGCAGCCTTGTAGGCCACCCCCAGTACTATTGATGGTAGCCTTGGAGACCCTTAGGCACTGCTAGAGTGGCCCTGGGAATCCCAGCCTGTAGAGTCTAAACAGCTCTGCATCTTCAAGTCCTAGAATTGACTAAACCACTTGGCCCTGGGACTGAGTACTGCAGTTAACTACTGAGTCCCTCTAAGCATCACCTGAGGAACCCCTCCCCACAATTATTTGCTATCTTCTTTCATTTTCTAGTTATTAAGTCCTAATAGGGAAGGGATATTTGAAAAAGATGTTTCATTTTTCTGTTGTTAGGGTAAATTTGAGTTAAGTTACACAATACCAAGTGAGAAACAGAACAGTATGAGTTTCTGCTCTCAGAAATTATTCAAGTTACAATAATATATAAAGGAGCAGTGATGGGGGACCCAGAGTGGTGGCACGGAGCGGTAAGGTATCTGCCTTGCTGGCGCTAGCCTAGGACGGACTGTGGTTTGATCCCCTAGCATCCCAAATGGTCCCCCACGCCAGGAGCAATTTCTGAGCGCATAGCCAGGAGTAACACCTGAGTGTCATGGGGTGTGGCCCAAAAACAAACAAAAAAAAGAAATAAAAAAGCAGTGGTAAAACAGGACTTTTTTTTAGTGAAAAAAATAATATGAATGACTAGTAACTAAAAATGGAAATAGATAGTTACTTAGAGTCCAAAACAAAATATTTTCAATAAGGGATTTCTTAGTGGAACATTTAGATTCTTAGTGAATTTGTATACAATTATATCTAACTTCCTGAAAAAAAAAAACAGATTTTCAGTGATAAATGTTTTTGGACAGCAGCAAGATTCAATTCAGTTCATTTTGAGATGCAGGTTTATTTGAAAAATTAGAAGAAAATAGTTGCCAATAAGAACCTAGAGGAGTCCTAGTTATCTTTAGCTTCTCTGTTGTTCTCTCACCCAGCAATATCTCAGGGATGGAGAAGCTTCTTATAAGCACAGAAAAATTGCAACTGGAGCAAAAATTAATTTGTATTTATAGTGCAAACACCTACATGAATCCTTAATCTGATTTTTTTTTATGATTTTGGGGGAATTTATAGAAGCATTTAAATTGGAAGGAATCTCCAGTGGGTCATCAAGTTCCCATTTCTTATAATGTCAGCAACTGATTTTATTATCCTTAAAGCAGCTCTGATAGATGGGTGTCAAGCCTGGCTCCTGTTTCATGCATTTAAAAATGTATGTTCTCTACCCAGAGTGTATTTAATGTGTGGAAGACAGACTGAAAGCTGCCTATATGCCCTGGAGACCTTTCCTGAGTTTCTGACATAGTCTCCTCCAAAACAGATGCCAAATGTGTAGCCTATTAAGCATTATGTTGACACCATCAAACCCTGTTTGCTTTTACTTCCTGACAATTGGAAGCATTTTTTCCTATTGCAAATAGGGACCAAGTTTTCTGTCTCTCCTCAAATGATAACAGGACATCATTCCCTCTAACACCTCTTCATCTTGCATGTCTCTGGGGATCTGCTTTTCTCTCAATTAAGAGTCTTTTGGAAAAAAAACAGTGATATACTTAAAGGGTATTTAGGAAACTATAATGTATCAGAAATCTGGGAGATGCAAAGTAATGTCTTTTTAAGGAAGAACTGTATATTATTATTGAAAGTATCCTGAGGTCCATGTGGGAAGAAGAGAGGATGGTTTCTCCAAGCAGTGTGGACAATTTAAGTCTTTAAATTATGATTCCACTTACTGAAAAATGCACAATCAAACATAGTTACATTATGTTGGATGCTAACAATAGTGGGTGCCAACATAGTAGAAGTTGTTTAGGATGGTATAGAATATGTTGCTTGTTTAAAATAGCTTTAAGAGCCAGAGGGTAAGAAGTAGTAGGAATTGACTTCTTTGGAACTGGAGAGATAGTACATTAGGGAAGGCACCTGACTTGTATGCAGTTGACACCAATATCATGTCTGGTACCACATATGGTCCCTGAGTCCCACCAGGAATGATCTATGAGCCATAGCCATAGTAAGCGCAAGCATAACTGGATACTAAGAAACAACAACAACAACAACAACAAAAATCAAACCAACAACCAAAAAACAAAGGACAGGCTTCCTTAAGGACAAGGGATTGGTTAGGTTTCAGTGACTAACCAGCCACAGCCTAAGGATGGTCTAGTGTGGTAATTCAGTTTAACTAGTGGTGCTTCAGCGAGCTGAAGCCTTTAGCCCATTCTCTTCAAGCCTTAGTGTCTCCAGGCATAAAATTGTGAAGTATGTGATACCCTTCTACTGGGTGGTTGTAAGAATAAGAAGAGAGGACTCCTCTCAGAGGCCTGAGACAAAGCAAGCTCCATAGACAGTGGTTCAAAAAAGGTAGTTGGGAAGCTCAATGGTAGGTAGGGTATGGCTTTCTTGCAGAAAGCATATTTAAAAACAAGTGAAAAGTGCACGAGGATGAAGAAAGATGTAGAGTTAAAGTTCTGAGGTGGGGTGAACACATTATTGACTTTGAATAAGATTGAGTAGCAGAGATGTAGAACATCTACTTTGTGTTAGAGACCTTTTGGTTATCCTATCCACATTTTAAGTCTTAGAGGCAAAGACTTGGCAGTAAGCTTATTTAGGTTAACAGCTCTTGCCTCTGGCCTTGATTCTTCTCACCATTCCTATGTGAACAGCGACAGAGCTAGGGTGTCTATTGAACTATTATGGTCTCATCTTTTAATGCATACATTATGTTATAAGTTGTTTATAGTCCTCATAATCATTTTATTTATTACTCTGTTATTTTTGTAAATGAAGAAACTGATTAAATAATATGGTCAAGATTAGAGAGATCAGCCAAGGAAGAGTTAGCTCAAGTTATCTGTGGTAAGAAGAGAATCCATCAGGGCTCAGAGGCCAAGAGGCCTCAGGAGCATTGAGTGGAAATAAAAAATAGTCAGATTTAAATGCCCAAATCAAAATTAATGACAATAAAATCAAGAGACTGAAACTATAACAAGCTATACACAAAATGAACCTATAACACTTGTAGTCCAGGGGGCTAAGGGTGGAGGTATGGGATGCATGCTAGGAACTATGGTGGAGAGAGGTCAACACTGGTGGTGTAAATAGCCCTAACTCACTGTCACTATGTTCCTGAAATACAACTGTGAAAGACTTGTAATTCACATTGATTTCAATAAAATAAAAAGAAAAAGAGAAAAATGAAGATAATCCATCTCTCTTGTGGGCCTAAATTCTTCAGGACATGACACGGTGATGAGGAGAGAGATTGAGGGGGAACACTGGGGACAAGGAATGGGACTGGAGGAATAGCTAAGAGACAGTTAAAATTTGGGCCCGAGTTCTAAGATATTGGTAAGGATAAGGCACTGGGAACAAGGAGAAGGAGGTAAATTCATGGTACGTTCTAAAAGACTCATAGAAGTTGGCAGTTACTATAAAGAAGAAGAATCAAAGGTGGTTTTCCAGTGTTTACACTGCTCAGTGGCAATTCCCAGGTTAGTGCATTGATTGTACCACATACTTGTCACTGCTTCTACTTCCCCACCTTTTCTCCATATTCTCTTTCACCATACCAAAATAAAAGGAAGGAAAGAAGGAAGGAGGAAGGAAGGAAATAAAAAAGAGAAAAATAAAATGAGAAAGAATTACTGAGTAGAGGAGGTCTGTGACAGCTCCTCTGTGTATTCTTCTTTGGAAGAACCCTGGGTGATGGGAACTGAGAAATTGGACTGTAGGGGAGGGGGAAGGTTATGCAGGCAGGAGAGACAAACTTGGGTGAGTAAGGTCCAAGTGCTATAGAGGTGCTGAGAAATATTTGTCTCTGAGAAGAATAAGAGAGGGAGGAAATGGCTCTAGGCTGAATTGGGTTGGGTGGGTAAGAGGGTTGAGTGATTGTAGTTCCAAGGAGACAGAGACTAGTGTGAAAGACAAGAGAAGTTAGGGGATATAGTTTTTTTGAGAGGAGGAGGAACATCTTTCTTAGGGCTTAATCCTGGCTTTGTGCTCAGGTATCACTCTGGGCAGGGTTCAGAGAACCATATGTGATACTAGGATCAATCCCTTGATGCAAGACAAGTGTCTGCTGTATTATCTCTCCTGCCCCAACAGACATTTTAAGAAATGGGAACACACTGATCCAGAGAATTTGAAAGGCAGCTCTTGAATTTGTAGTCATTTGACTGTGAAATTTCTGCTATAATCTTGCAATCAGATGAGAGAAAATTTTTTATGCCAGTACCTAAAATGTGCCATCTCAGATCCTACTTCCAGATTAATTTACCCACAGTTTTTGTTATTGAAGGGCCCCTTTATGTTTATAAAAACCACTATGTATATAAATGATGGTTTGAAGAATATATAAATAGAAGTTCAAAGACATTCAAAGCAGTGATTTGAGGAAGCCCCATTTCCCAGCTGATAAAAACATCACAGAGGTTCCCTGACTTGTGAAATCCATCCATTCTTCAGGGTCTAATAAAATTTTAATTTCTCTTAAGTCAAAATGATTCAAGGTATGCTTTTGATCCATTCCTTCTTTTTTTTATATATAAAAAGATCTTATATAGGTTTATTTTTTACATTAATTGTATTCTTCTTCAGGTAACATGGTCTCAATGGTTTTTGACCATGATGTTGCTAATTATCCTAACTGATCCTTTAGCTGCTCAGAGAATCCTTGCTCCTACTTTCTGTGGGTTTGGGGATGAGGCAGCCAATGTCAACTTCCTGTGAAAACATGAAGAAACAATAATTTGGGAAGATCATCCTTCTCTTGGCTTTTGAGTTCCACAGTCATATTAACAGTTGGGGGTAAGGAGACAAGTGGGCACAAAAGGCAATCTTATATGGAGTGGGAAATCAAGGAAGTGAAAGAAGCTGTAGGTTATGAGACAACAGCTATTTTTTAATATAATTTTTATTTTGATCATAGTGGCTTACATATTGTTGACAATAATATTTTAGGTACATATTTACATAAAATCAGGGGGGATTCCCATCACCAATTTGTCCTCCCTACACCTTCGTTTTTGTCCTACCTCTCATATCCTCCTCCCTCACCCCCAGGGCTGCCAGAATATGTGGTCCCCTCTGTACCTAGCTTACTACTTAGTAGTCTTGCACCTGTTTGGTCTTGGTGCCTCCCTTATTTCCCCCTCTAACTGGGAGGCAGGACTAGCTAGTTCAAGTTATGTGGTTTTGTTTGAAGAAGAGAAAAGTAATAAACTGGGGTAAAAGTCTAATATGCCGAAAATGGGTGGAATCCTTCTAGAGGCTCTCATCATTGGTTTGAGAGACCAAGGAGAAAAAGAAGGTGAAACACCCCAACAGTATAAAAAGAAGTGTCAAATATCCACTGAGGACTCCAACAATAACGATAAGAACCACACACACACACACACACACACACACAAACACACACAAAAAAAACCATGGTCTTGAGATAAAAAACATGGCAGAGCACATAAAGAAGAGAAAAAAAATAAGTATAAATGGGGACAACAACTTTAATAACCACACCAAAACAAAGAAATTGACAAAATGTAGACAGGTAAATAAAAATAAAATAATAATAATAAATGAAGATAAAAAGATAATATATAAAAATAAAAAAATGTTTTGTGCTTTTTTTTTTCCTCCTGCACTGGCACAGTAAATATTGGGGTCATTCGAAAAGGAATTCACTTGGCCTAAGAGATAAGGGATTTCTCCACCCTTGGAGTATATTGTCATGGGATTAACTATAGACTCCGTTCAGGTTCATTTACTCTCCTGGTGGTGCTTTCGTGGTGTTTGGAAGACTTCTGCTCCCTCCTGGGTGATAAAATCAGACCTCTGTATCTAGAGATCTCAGTATCTGCACAGTGTTATGGGATGTTTCCATTGGAGTCAGTGATTTCCCGTGGAATTCTTTACCTGTGATCCTGTATACGATCTCTAAGGGATTATTATGGGCCTTTGTTTTAGAAGGCTGATTACATACCTGTTCTCTCTATGTTGCTGTTTCTGGTGTTGCCACCAGCAGTGGATGAGAGTGCCTTTCATACCGCATCCCTGCCAACAGCGATTGTTCCCATTATTTTTGATGTGAGCCATCCTCACTGGTGTAAGGTGGTATCTCATTGTTGTCTTGATTTGGATCTCCCTGATGATGAGTGAAGGTGAGCATGTTTTCATGTGTTTGTTGGCCATCCTTCAATAACAGCTATTTTAAGTACAATATGGACAATAAATCCACTCAGTAGTAGTTGATACACACGAAGTACTGAAATTAGTCCATATTTACTTTTTTTTTGGGGGGGTAGCTTTCTTTGACTACTATACTTCTCTGTACTTGGATCTCAGTGCTCTTGATGTCAGTGGGGCAACATGAAGGTCACTTTTCAGTCAGAAGTAGACTACATTAAATAGAGAGTAACCCCAGGAATGTTGAAATGATATGAGCTGATCTAGGGATGAACTACTGGGCACCAGATCATTAGGAAACTGACAGTAAATGTCATTTTTGTGTAGTTGTTGCCTTCCATGTGCCTTTCTTACCTGCTGGTCTTTTAGAGAGGGATCAGTTTTTATATTATATAACTAAGTATATGTGTTTCCACTTCTCTAAAATTTTATTAAGTGCTTTATGGAAGTATTTGTGTGAGTTCTAATTTTCCAAGTTGTTGGCTGTACAGCATAATGTCCTCATAGTTTTTCATTTAGTTTCATGGCATTATTTATATAAAAAGGGAGTTGGTTTGCATTCAGAGCAGGCAAATGTGAAAGCTGGACCTGATATTTGGACTTCAGTTTTAAAATCCAAGACAACATTATCCCGTATTTCAATGTTTTATTTCAATATCTATATAATGTTATAGCTATAATTGTATATTTTCTAGTAGTCACAAAGAATCAGGTAAAATTAACTTTAACAATATGTTGTTTAAACAAATTTATCTGTAATAGTATTTAAAATAGGACATATATTTTGAAAGTTATGAATGTATTATTTTTTTCTAATTTTTGTGCTATTATATTTATTTTATCTTTAGAACTCTTATAAATCCACTGAAAAAGATGTTTAGTTTAATGAATAAAGTGGTAGATATAATCAAGTAACTTATAAAGAAAGAAATTAGAATAACTAAAAAACATAAAGTAAGATTAAAATACTAATAATAAAAGACATAAAAATTAAAAAATTGAGCCGAAGTGATAACACAGCCATAAGGCATTTGTCTTGCAAGTACCCAACACAGGATGGATCCTGATTCGAATCCCTGCATCCCATATGGTCCCCAGACACTGGGACCATAGGAGTGACTTCTGATTGCAGAGCCAGGAGTAACCCCAGAGTGCCTCCGGGTGTGATCCAAATGAAAAACCAAGCTCCACTCCTCCCCCCAAAAATACCGTTAATATTTTTTTTACCTATCACATTGATGATGATGAAAGAGTTATATATAGTTGGTGATAATGTGGTGGTAATAACACTTTTATATGGGGGAGGAGTTTATGAGAATTTAAGTTCTATGAAAGAATTTAATTGAACAGATGAATGTGAAAACTCTGACTGATAAATCATATATTGGGAATCTAGAAATAATCCGTTTATAAAAAAAAGAAATAATCCATTTATGGTAAAATGTGCTTTACTGAAGATACTTTTTGTATTTTGTTTTCATTTGAGTTAGCCTTAGTTTACAACACAAATAGGTTTTAGGTCTATAGTTTCTCACCTCTTCCACCCTACATACCACATCACACCCACCATCAAATATTCAGGTACCATTTACCACTAACCCATTAGTTCTCTTTTCTTGTTTCAGTCCTTCCATATCCTCTGATAAACACATTTTCTTGTCATAATCCAAGAGATTTTTCCTTTTGTTTTCTTTATATTCTACAAATAATTAAAATTGTTAGGTATATTTTTTTCTCCTCTGACTTATTTTACTTACCACAATCCCCTTAAGTTCCATCCATAGTGCCACAGTGGCAAGATTTTATCTTTTATTTATATTATCTTTAATCACCTTGATTACAAACATGGTTGTAGTTGGGTTTCAGTCATAAAAAGAATACCCTCTTTTACCAGTGCAACGTTCCCATCACTAATACCCCCAATTTCCTCTCCTCCCACCTGTATTCTAGACAGGTATTCTACTTCCCTCACTCATTGACATTGTCACCATAGTTGTCAGTGTAGTTATTTCTCTAACTGCACTCACCACTCTTTGTGATGAGCTTCATATTGAGAGCCAGTCCTTCCAGCCCTCATCTCTATTGTCTGGGCAATATTACAATATGTCTTTTATTTTTCTTAAAATCCATATATGAATGAGACTATTCTGTCTCTCTCTCTCTCTGACTTATTTCACTTAGCATAGTAGACTCCATGTCCATCCATGTATAAGAAAATTTCATGACTTCATCTCTTATGGTGGCTGCATACTATTCCATTGTGTTTATATAGTTTCTTTAGCCATTCCTCTGTTGTTTTTTCATTTTGGTTTTTTTTTTTGGGGGGGTCACACCTGGCAGTGCTTAAGGGTTACTCCTGGCTCTACACTCAGAAATTGCCCTTGGCATGCTTGGGGGACCATATGGGATGCTGGGATTCGAACCACCGTCCTTCTGCATGCAAGGCAAACGCCTTACCTCCATGCTATCTTTCCGGCCTCATCCATTCCTCTGTTAAAGGGCATCTTGGTTGTTTCCAAAGTCTGACTATTGTAAATATCACTGCAATGAATGTAGGTGTGAGGAAGGGATTTTTAATTTGTATTTTTGTATTCCTAGAATATATCTCTAGGAGTGGTATAGTTGGATCATATGAGACCTCAATTTCCAGTTTTTTGAGAAATCTTTATATTGTTTTCCATAATGGCTGGACCAGATGGCATTCCCACCAGCACTGAATGAGTGTTCCTTTCTCTTCACATCCCTGTCAGCACTGTTCTTATTTTTTGTGATTGTGCCAGTCTCTGTGGCATGAGATGGTACATCATTGTTGTTTTGACTTGCATCTCCCTGATGTTTAGTGATGTGCAAGATTTTTTCATGTGCCTTTTGGCCATTTGTATTTCTTTTTTGAGGAAGTATCTGTTCATTTCTTCTCCCCAATTTTTGATGGGGTTAGATTTTTTCTTGTTAAGTTCTGTCAGTACCTTGGATATCTTTGATATTAGCCTCTTATCTGATGGGTATTGGGTGAATAATTTCTCTCATTCTGTGAGGGGCTTTTGTATTCTAGGCACTATTTCCTTTGAGGTACAGAAGCTTCTCAGCTTAATATACTCCCATCTGTTTACCTCTGCATCTACTTGTTTGGAGAGTGCTGTTTCCTCCTTGAAGATGCCTTTAGTTTTAATGTCATGGAATGTTTTACATACGTATTGTTCAATATACCTTATGGTTTCAGGTTTGATATCAAGGTTTTTAATTCATTTGAATTTGACCTTTGTGCATGGTGTTAGCTGGAGATCTGAGTTTGTTTTTTAGCAAGTGGCTGATCAGTTGTGCCAACACCACTTGTTGACGAGGCTTTTCTTGCTTCCATTTTGCATTTCTTGCCTCTTTATCAAAAATTAATTGATTGTATATCTGGGGAACATTCTCTCAATACTCAAGTCTATTCCACTGATCTGAGGGTCTGTCTTTATTTCAATACCATGATGTTTTAATGACTATAGCTTTGTAATACAATTTAAAGTTGGGGAAAGTAATGCCTCCCATAATATTCCCTTTCACAGGGTTGCTCTAGCTATTTGTGGGTGTTTATTGTTCCAAATGAATTCCAGGAGTGTTTGATACACTTTTTTTTAAAGAATGTTATGGATATTTTTAGAGGAATTGTATTAAATCTTAACAATCCTTTGGGGAATATTGACATTTTAATGATGTTAATCCTCCTTATCCATGAACAGGGTATGTGCCTCCATTTCCTTGTGTCCTCTTTTATTTCTTGAAGCAGTGTTCTGTAGTTTTCTTTGTATAGGTCCTTCACCTCTTTAGTAAAGTTGACTCCAAGATATTTGAGTTTGTGTGACACTAATATGAATGGGATTTTTCTTGATGTCCATTTCTTCTCTATCATTTGTGTCAAGAAGGCCATGGATTTTTACATGTTAAGTTTGTAGCCTGCCACTTTGCTATATGAATCTTATTTCTAGAAGCTTTTTGGTAGAGTCTTTAGGGTTTTCTAAATATAGTATCATGTCATCTGCAGACAGTGAGAGCTTGATTTCTTCCTTTTCTATCTATAAAAGCCCACGCCCAGATAGATTCACTAATAAATTATTTCAAACCTGTCAAAAGGAAATACTACCAATCCTTTCCAGGCTCTTTATGAAATTGAAGAATCAGGAACACTCTCAAATAGTTTTTATGGAGCTAAGACCACCTTGATACCAAAACCAGACATAGATGCTGCTAAAAAAGAAAACTGCAGGCCAATATTCATGATGTACACAGATGCAATGATCCTCAACAAAAAAATCTAGCAAATAGGATCCAATACCTCATCAAGGTCATACCCATGACCAAGTAGTTTTCATTCTAGGAATGCAATGATAGCTTAACATATTAAAGATGGCTTAATATGTACATCAATCAACATAATACACCATGTAAACAAAAAGAAAAATAAAAACCATATGATCATCTCAGTAGATGCAGAGAGAGAGCATTTGATAAGGTCCAACACCCATGCTTGATAAAAACTCTCATCAGGATGGGAATGGAAGGAACTTTTCTCAATATAGTCAAGACCATCTACCACAAGGCAATGTTAAATATTATTCTCAATGGAGATAAACTAAATGGGTTTCCTCTAAAATCTGGTACAAGACAAGGCTGACCTCATCATTCCCATTCAACATAGTGCTGGAAGTTCTTGCCATAGTGATTAGGCAAGGTAAGGACTTTATCTTGTAAAATATTGATTAAAAGTGATTCATTGTATGCATAGTGCATCTTTTTTAAGCACAATGTATTTTTTCTTCTATTTAAATACTGTTATTACAAAGTTGTTCATGATTGAATTTCAGTCTTACAATGTACATCACCTATGAATATTTCCCACCATCAACATTTTTGTTTCACTTCCACCCTCCCCCATTTAACTCATTTTCTTTCTTTTTCTCTCTCTCTTCCTATTTTTCTTCATAGAAACATTTGTACTATTGTTGATGGAGGAGTAGCGTGCCTACCACATTATCTTCGTTCAATACTCAGTTATTGACTAGAGTGATCAGTTCTATTATTGTCATAGTGCCACATATTTTTGTACACCAATTTATTTTGGATAGTATAGCATTATCTATGCTATGTGTCAAGCCAAAAGTGAATTAACATAATTAAATCAACCCAAGATTAAAAAGCAACTCTGTGACCCCAAGTGTGCAGTTAGTCTGAAGACACTGGGAGTAGTAGACATTGGGAACTACTCTCGATGGAAGTTACCTTGATAAAGGTCCTGAAGGATGAGGAAGTTTTTAATAAAAGGTGGAGGTGAGAGTTGGGGGCATTTTAAGGAAATGTGCAACCAGAACAAAGGAAATGATGCTTAAAATAACCTGGTAGATGGGTATGAAGGCATGATGCAGGAGAGCAGGGTGCAGAAAGAGCTCTTTCTGCTCAGAGACTAACCTGTAACCTGGTCCTGCTATTGTTTGGAAGCCTGTTAGAACTTAATCACAAAATTAAAATTACTTGGAGTTATTTCAAGTTGACTGCATAATTCCATCCAAGTATTTCTTGTTTTAAATTTTAATTTGGCTTACTAAAAACTGTATGATTCCAAGAACTTACCAGGGTAGCAAGATTTCCCTGAACAACCTTACATTGGCTCCATTGCCTGTTTTAATAACTTGGTTGTTTAAGGTATTTTCTTTTTGCAGCATTCATTGTCACAGAGAAATTACATAGCTGCTTTGTTCTCCCCTCATCCCTTAGTACATTTTCTGTTCCTCTAACTGGTTGTGACAAAGTAGTGGAGGCAGGTTACAAACTGGTAGGAAGTCAAGAGTGTGTTGATCCAGTCTTGGAGTCATAGTGTCTTTGTTGTTGTTGTTGTTTTTTTTTTTTGGCCACACCCCGTGAGCCTTAGGGGTTTACTCCTGGGTATGTGCTCAGAAATCGATCCTGGCTTGGGGACCATATAGGACGCTGGGAAATTGAACCTAGGTCCATCATATTCTATCGCCTGCAAGGCAAACACCTTATTGCTCCGTGCCTCCTCTCTGGCTCTGAGTCATACTGTCTTGATTAGAACCCTTAACATATAGTTTACAAGTGTGTAATTGTGGGCAAAACTTTTTTTCTGGTTTCAGTTTTCTCATTTGTGAAATGGAATTGATATATGAAGATGATGGATTTTATTTATAAATGATTTTTTTATTTTAAATGAGTTTTTATAACTGTGCTCCAAAAAGGTAACCTTTGTTGTCATTACTATTTAATGACTATTATAGAATCAACTTTCATTATAGAATCAACTTTCAATTAATTTAAAGTGATTGTTTATATTACAGATTTAATCAAATATTTATGGTTCTAGAATTTTCTTTGTATTTCCTACCTCAGTGACATCCTGAGATGAAACTGGGAGTTTGCTATTTAGCCTAAAACTGTCAGTTTTAAGGAGAAAAGCATGAGTTTCCCTCTTAAGTTAGACAATTTAGACAGGGTGTGAAGTAGGATCCCCTTTAGGTTCAAGGAATATGTGCTTGATTGAAGCATACCCATTGACTTCCTAGAATTACAACAAAAGTAACCGAGTTTTTATAGTCAAAACAAATCACCTAGAAGCAAAGGTCCTTCCTGGAACAGAGAGATCCAGGCAAAAAGGTCCAGTCATGTTGCCCTTGCAGATAAAACTCCTGAACTATTTGAAAGTAAAGGACCCTTATTAATGATGGAGTCTCACATGCCTTTTTTCCTTTCAAGGGTGTCCATCCTCTAATTCTTGTGGAATTATTGGTCCCAGGCTAGAATTATCCTTACCATATTATCTGTTGAATCTTCTATGTCTGCCTCATTAGAATCTAAATCCCTGGAGAATCACACAGTTTACAAGAAGGAGCTTGGCCTTTTAGAATTAGGCTTGCTTCAGAAGTATAGCACTTGGAATCTTGGCCAAGTACATAACCTAATTACCTATTTGTAAAAGGAATATACCCAACAATTTGTAGAGTTGTTATAAGGATTGGACATTATTTGTGAAATTTATTAGAACATGATAGTTATTCTCCAAGATCTCTAATTCCAGAGGTCTGACTTTGACAATTGCGACAGAGCAGATCTTCTGGAAACATAATGGAAGACTATCCTAGGCTTTGTCCAAGGATCTGTGCAAAAACCAAGACGTCCAATTACAGAAGACTGTTTACAACAACAGTGATGGATCAGAACTGCTAAAACCATAAAGAAAGACATTATCCTAGGCTTTATCCTATCACCTGTGCAAATACCAACCTCTAGTTCGAGGCCTGATTCTATCATCCACAACTGAGCAGAAAGTTTCCTGGTACCATTAAAATGTCATTGAGGTGTGAAAAGGAGCATGTATGGAGCCGGTAGTTATTCCCATGACAGTATGTTTCAAGGGTGGAGAAACCCTGTATCTTTTAGGCCAAAGGAATTCCCTTTCTAATTTCCCCAATATTTACTGTGCCTATGCAAAAACAAAAACCAAAGCAACCTTGTCACACCAGCCCTCCTTCCTTTTTTCTTTTCTTTTCTCTTTTTTCTTTTCTTTTTCTTTCATTCTAGTGGTTATTATTTGGTTGTTGTATTTGTTGCTGTGGTGCTTTTTTGTAGTTGCTGGTTTTGGTCTTTTGTTTGATTTTTGTTTCTTTTTTTGTTTTGTTTATTTTGTTTTTGCTGTAGGTTTTGGATTTTGTTTTGTAATTTTTGTATTTTTTTCTTTTTTTTACCTTTCTTTTTACATTGATATTTATAACCTCTAGACCTCTATAAACAAAACCTTCTGTTTTGTTTGTTTGTTTGTTGTTTGTTGTTTTTTCTTTTCTTTTTTTTTAAAACAGAACCACATGACTTGAATCATCTTGTTCTGCCTCATAAATTGAGGGGAAAAACATGGATGGTACCAGAACCAGTCATATGAACACTGAGTAGAAATAAAAAAGGATCAAATTTAAACACCAAATGCAAAGTCAATGACAACAGAATTGATAGTCAATCTTCAACAAGCTGTACACAGAGAGGACCAATTATACTAGCAGTTCAGGTGGGGGGCAAAGGAGGAAGATGCTGGGAACTGGGGTGGAGGGAGGACAACACTGATGGTGGGAATACCCCTGATTCAATGTCACTATGTACCTCAAATATTACTGTGAGGGGCCGGGTAGGTGGCGCTGGAGGTAAGGTGTCTGCCTTGCAAGCGCTAGCCAAGGATCAGGACTGCGGTTCGATCCCCCGGCGTCCCATATGGTCCCCCCAAGCCAGGGGCAATTTCTGAGCACATAGCCAGGAGTAACCCCTGAGCGTCAAACGGGTGTGGCCCAAAAACCAAAAAAAAAAAAAATATTACTGTGAAAGATTTGTGTTTTTTTTGTTTGTTTTTTTTTGTTTTTATTATTTTTTGGGCCACACCCATTTGATGCTCAGGAGTTACTCCTGGCTAAGCGCTCAGAAATTGCCCCTGGCTTGGGGGGACCATATGGGATGTCAGGGGATCGAACCGAGGTCCTTCCTTGGCTAGCACTTGCAAGGCAGACACCTTACCTCTATCTCCACCTCTCCGGCCCTACTGTGAAAGATTTGTAATTCACGTTGGTCACAATTAAAAAAAAATAATTTAATAGTTATTCAGAACATGATTATAGGGGACAAAGAGAAGAACCACAATAGAAAGGATGATCACTGATGCTTGCTACATCCATCAGCATGGGATGAATGCATAACGGGTTGATGACTGGTTGAATGAATCTCTATTTAAATAAGTAAGTTAACAATTCCTGTGAACTAATTTCAACTGTTGCCCTTTTTGATCTCAGCCACAATTGATCTATCAAACATACTCAAGGCCTAGCTTCTTAATCTCTCATAAGTTTTCTAATTCTCTTCCCTTAGTAACTAGCATTTATCTCTTCTTTACGCCTCTTTTATTTTATTATTTTATTCTTACTGTTCATCATTTTCTAAGGACTAACCTGAAAGCTGCTTTTAAGACTTTCAAGAATTTTATTCTTATTTAGGTATCAATTTTCACCTCATTTGGATATGTTATGACCTACCCTCTCTTGCATACTGGTTTCATTTGTCTTAATACTTGCTTGGCAAAAACATGTCTTGTTGACTCTTTAAAGCTAAACTTCTAATGTTCTTCCTAAAGGCACTGCTTTACCTGGCTCCAACATACTCATGTTCATGGTTATAGTAGCTTGGGGGCTTGAAAGACCAAAGTCATTTCTGATCGCTGTCTTCACGCACTGTGTCAGTTGCTGCATCTTGTGAATTCCATCTCTTTCTGCTTTTGCATCAGTCTATAGATGCAGTGCCTTTGAATCTATTTTTTTGTTTTCGTTTTTGGGCCACACCTGGAGGCACTCAGGGGTTACTCCTGGCTGTCTGCTCAGAAATAGCTCCTGACAGGCATGGGGGACCACATCGGATGCCAGGATTTGAACCAACCACCTTAGGTTCTGGGTCGGCTGCTTGCAAGGCAAATGCCACTGTGCTATCTCTCCTGCCCCTTGAATCTATTTTTTAGATGTAGTCTTATGTTTGTTGAGTTTATTATTTCTGCCACTATTCTAATTAAGAATTTAATTTCTGGGCCCAGAGAGATAGCACAGTGGCATTTGCCTTGCAAGCAGCTGATCTAGGACCAAAGGTGGTTGGTTTGAATCCTGGTGTCCCATATGGTCCCCTGTGCCTGCCAGGAGCTATTTCTGAGCAGACAGCCAGGAGTAACCCCTGAGCACCGCCGGGTGAGGCCCAAAACCAAAAAAAAAAAAAAAAAGAATTTAATTTCTGTAATTTTAGACCAGTGCTCTCCAAAGTGAAGCACTGAAGAAAAACTGCTGAATATTGGGGGAAAAAAAGGTTAGAATGTCTACATTTGGATACATTTTTCTCTCCTTGAAATATTCAATTTTGTGTATATTTTGCAAACAACTTAGAGGATAATGCATGGCTAAAATATATTCATATATTAAAATTATTAATATAACATTATCCATCAAGGAACTCTCAGTGGTTTCCTACCACATTGAAAACAAAATCATCTGCCTCTCATTCAGGACAATAGAGTTCTCCTTTCTAGTATAGAAGATCCTCACTTACATCCTCAGTTGGACATATTTCAGGTTTTCTGGATGCTTTTATATGCTGTATATGCTTTTTCTCACTGTTGTATCTTTGTGTTTTTCTCTTGATAATTGATATAAGAAGCTCCAATTGCTATAAGAAGCAGTATATCTACTGGTTATGAGCAAGAAAAGCTATATATATATATATATTCAATGTTTAAAATGTTCATTTTGATAAGGCTCAAATATTAGTTCTTTTTTATTAAATATATCTTTTATTTAAGTAACATGATCATATTTGGGTTACAGTCATAACCAGAACACCCCCCTTCACCAGTGCAACATTACCCCCTCCCCCCCTTCCCATCTCCTGCCTGTATTCGAGACAGGCATTCTAATACAGTAATTTGTTTTTATGTTCAGTAAGTTGTATTTTTTTCCTTAAAGGATAAGAGTAAAAAAAATATAGTAAAGGTGTGATAGTGGCAATCGCCAATGTTTGCATAGGTCCAGAAAAATGGAGAAAATGGAAAAAAAAGTCCTTGACCTGATTACAAAAAGGCCTCACCCCAGAAGTTTATTGGCATAAGACAGACTCTGGGTTCCAGGCATATCAGTCTATCCAACTCCAGTCATTCTCAAAGTCCCGGTGAAACTTTTCACACTTTAGCTATAGTTGGTATCAGACTTTTATATTTAAAGACTCTGGATTCTGTGCATTTCTTTCGTCGATGTCAGGCTGATGTGGAGCATCCTCTAGTGTCAGCATATCATTAAATGCAGAGCAATCTGCCCTGCATGCAGATTGTTGCTGAGTCGCCTGGGTGTTGGGAGTACTCTTTGGAGTCAGTCAATGCCAAAGCAGTGGTAGGTCTTCTCTGGTAGAGGCTTGGATTCTGGGAATGTTAAAGACAATTGTGGTTGTTTCCATAGTTCAGGTGTGTGTGGGCGATGCCCATTCTTCTGAGGCCTGAGCCAAATCATTATTTGCATATGTATTATTTTCCCATTTTAATGTGCCTATGCAAAAGAGAAGCAATGCCACACGATATTGTTGGTGCATCTGGGGGCCGAAGAATAAACTCCAACATTTCCCGTAACTTGGTATAAACGTGAAATCTATACAGAGTTACTCTTCTACCAGTATTGCTTATAAAACAGGGAAAATCAAACAATCAAATAACTAATCTAGTGGACAAATAACTAATCTAGAGGACTGAACATGGTCCAGGAGATTGGGACCCCCCCCCACGCCAGGCGGGTCTTCATGGCCGGCCCTGGCAACTTGGGCCCTGGGGGGCGGGCAGAGGAGGGAAACCCCTCCCTTTCACTTTTCAAACTGGAGAGGGAGCTCGTAGTTGGACCCAGCAGAGCGCACATGCCAGGAAAGCCATCCCTCTGTTTTTCTGGTATGTTAGGGTCACTGGTCGGACAGCGGGCCACAGATCTCCTGGACTGAACACGGTCCAGAAGACTGGGACCCCTCCACTCCAGGCGGGTCTTCATGGCCAGCCCTGGCAACTCGGGCCCTGAGGGGCGGGAGGAGGAGGGAAACCCCTCCCCTATGTATATTGGACCCCCTGTTTTGTTTGCTAATAATACTATTTTTCAAAACCACGTGGGTGCAAATGAACCCGTGCGACAATTATACTTTTTAAGCATTATCCAAAAACGTTCCTGATCCTTGAGTGTTCCTAGGAATAGAATCAGGATGCCCAAGATTCTGATAAAACACTCAAATTGACCTTTGTTGTCTAGTCTTTTATGTATTGCCTCTCCCCTCACCCCTTTATCTCTCCTACCTCCTCATACCCAAACCCTAAACCATTATCTTCCCCTTATTCAACACTCCTTATCCTCAGTTCCTAATTGTGTAGACACCAAGACTGACCTTCTGCCCCAACACCACCATCCAGCTCCTCATTGAATGACACCCTCTCGGTCCCCAGCTCATGCCTATACAAACAACTACAACCAACATGCCTGTTGACCCATGCTTGGTGGCCTCTCATGCCCCCATCGAACTATGGCCTGTCGCATGATACCGGAATCAGCTTCAGCATAACCCCTAGTTCAAGGACAATATAGGGTTCCGTAATGTCGCGAAACATGTCTCAAACTCAACTATCACCTGTTGTCTTCAAATACCTTTGTTTTCTTTCTTTTCTTTTTTTTAAAACATAAAAGGGTTACATGTATCTCTTTTGTATATCTCAGATGTATTCCCTTAACATCTATAACTCTTTTCAAATATCCTCAAATATTAGTTCTGCCACTTTGTAGTTACTTCATTTGGGCAAATTACTGGCACTTCCAAGACACATGTCCTTATCTGGATAATAGGAATAATAAAATGAGTTATCAGGATTGCTGTGATGAGTTATTAGAATAACGTGTGTTGTGCTAGCACATATTAAAAGCTCTATAGATTAAAGCTTCTTCTACTGATTCTTTTTTATTTTTCCCCAGTATTCTATGTTCAATTCTTACAAAGAGTGAGATTTCACAGTAAAGCAAATGTCAGAATGTAAAAATATTCACTGATGAGTTTGCCATTTATATGATTATTGACTATTCAGATATCCTTCCCAGGATCATGTAACTCCTGTTTATCTTGACTTCATTGGTCTCTCCATTTTAGAAGGGCTATCCATTATTATTTATACCCTATTCTAAATGCAAATACAATTCAAAGCAATTATAAAGTAAAATTATAAACATTGCAAAAGATGTCAGATATCATAAAGTCAATGCAAGTGATACTAGAAAAAAATGTTAGAATCACATACAGAGCCAAAGACAAATCAGCATCTAATAGAAAAAGAGAAAATTGAATAAGCATGAGTATAATAAGCACCTCAAAACATGTCTTAAATACCAAAAGATTAATAGAGAACTTGGAATAAATGAAGCCATTGAATATTTATGATAAAGGAAGTCTTTTAAAAATGATTGGTCAAAGTACTTAAATATACCAAAATCATTAACCTAAAATAAATTATGGATAAATCTTACTGCATTAAAATTAAGAATGTCTGCCCCTTCAAAAAGTCATGAAATGTAAAGAACAAACTTATATCTTTATCTAGACTATATACAGAATTACAAATCAATTACAAAAGACACTGAAGTTGACAAATAGAAAAGCAATGTTTGTGAAGATGCATTTTCTCAGCAGAGAAAATACAAATGATAAATAAACTTGTGAAAGGTGCAACATCTCATTTTATTAGCAGGGAAATGAAATGATACCAGTATGATTAATTAGCTATTTACAGAAGGACAAAAATTAAGTTATCTCTGTTATGCTAGCTATAAATTACAACTAATTTAGTGGCTTATGGTAAAAATAGCATCTCCTAATTTTAATGGGACAGGAGTCAGTAAAGTATGATGGAGTCTTTTGCTTAGAAATGCCTGGTAGCAAGACGCCAAGAGTTGGTCCCTTGCACTGGTATGTAGTGGGCACTGGGCTGGACAGCTAGCCAAAGAACCCCCGGAAAGCTAGCCAAAGCAGATTTATCTCAATCTTTTTGAAAATTACCCTTTTTAACATAGTCCAAAATATTCTAATTCGGGGCCGGGCGGTGGCGCTCGAGGTAAGGTGCCTGCCTTACCTGCGCTAGCCTAGGAGACGGACCGCGGTTCGATCCCCCGGCGTCCCATATGGTCCCCCAAGCCAGGAGCGACTTCTGAGCGCATAGCCAGGAGTAACCCCTGAGCGTCACTGGGTGTGGCCCAAAAACCAAAAAAAAAAAAAAAAAATTCTAATTCTTGACTATTTGTAGGTAAAGAAATGGAATATCCTATGTATGGAGGATAGCACTCAAATAGATCTCTGAAGTCAGTGTCTAAGTAAACGTTACTTTCTATACAGTTGTCCTCTCTGATTACTGAGCCTTAGCCTTAAGCATTTTATCTATACAATGTATAGAGCCCTTCTTCTATATTGCCTTTCCACATCTAGAGACCTTTCTACCCTCCCCATATCCCAACCTGGATTTGTTATCTCCCTCTTATTTAACCCTGTTTACCCTCAGTTTTTAACTCAGTAGGCACCAAGACCAACCTCCTTCCCAACAGACCACCATCCAGCTCCTCAATGAACGACACCCTCTTGATCCCTCATGTTGTGTCTCAGCAAGAAACCACAACCAATAAGCCTCCTGACTGAAACTTTTGACCCCTCTCACCACCTTCAAATTGTGGAAGGTTGCATGATACTGGATTCAGCTGCAGCAAAACCCCCAGTTCAAGGACACTTTAGGATTCTGAAATGCCGCAAATCATATCTTTTTTTTTTTTTTTTTTTTTGGGTCACACCCGGCAGTGCTTAGGGATTACTCCTGGCTGTCTGCTCAGAAGTAGCTCCTGGCAGGCACAGGGGACCATATGGGACACCGGGATTCGAACCAACCACCTTTGGTCCTGATCGGCTGCCTGCAAGGCAAAAGCCGCTGTGCTATCTCTCCGGGCCCCCGCAAATCATATCTTAAACTCTAGACCAAAGTCTGTGATATGAAAAAGTACCTGGGCTTTTGCTCCCCACAAGAATATCTCAGAAGACCTAATTGGGAGGCCTATATTGCCTACATTAGCTTAATACCTTTATAATAATGTATCTTAAGATATGTATTCCTAAACATACAGATAGCCTCCCCAATCACTTTCTTTTTCAAATACCTTTTTTTCTTTTTTCTCAATTTTCTTTTTTTATGTATATATCTCAATTGTATCTATATATTCTATTTTTATATATACATATTTTCTCTACCCTCACCAGTTTTGGTGCTGCTTGGTCAAATACCAAGAAAATGTCTTGCTTGGCATAAAAGCTCAGACCACACCACAGATACTGTACGTATAGCTTGTCATCCTTACCTGGAATAGCACCAGCAATACAAAAGGACACCATACGTTTTTGTATAGGCACAGTAAATAAGGGGAAATCTTGGACTCAGACACAAGATCTTATCTTATAAGGATAAGAACTCACACTTTTTATACAGGATGCCTCCTATCCTGGACATATGTCATGTGGATACAACTCAGTCTCCACGAGATTGGACAGTGTTAGTTCATTCTCAAATCCCAGATCCCAGACATAGAACTGAAACAAACCCATGCAACAACACCAGGAACTAAGCTGCATTGGGAGATGTACTTGTGCCAGTGTTAATATGACAACGAGGACAGCGAGGAAATGGCAACTTGACCTAAGACCAGGAGGTCCTATCACATCACCTAACACTAAGTGGAAATCAGAAGATGTATCGTCCTTTTAACTATGAAAAATAAGAGCACTAACTACAGAAAACTACTGACTTTGACAACTGTGACTGGGCAGAATGTACCTTGAGACCATTAAGGAAAATTCTACCCTAGGCTATAGCCCAGGTCTTTTACAAAAATCAAGACTTCTTAGTACAGAGGCCCAATTCTGACAACAGAGACTGAGCAGAACCATTGGAACCATAATTTCCTAGACTTCAGCTTAGGGAATGAGCAAAAACATGGAGCACATGAAACAGAAAACTGAACATACCAACAATAGAGGAACAGTACCTCTAGAACCTTAAAGACTCTATCCTAGGCCCTGTCCTAGGACCTGTGCAAATACCAAGATTGCTTGCTATAGTGGCCTTATTTTCTCATCCACAACAGAGAAGAAAGGTTCCTGACACCACAAAAACAAACAAACAAACAAAAACAAAAGCAAAAAAACAAAAACAAAACCCTGGGATATGGCAATGAGCCAGTGGTTGTTCCCATGACAATATGTTTCAAGAGTGGAGAAACCCTGAATCTCTTAGGCCACGGGAATTTCCTTCCTTCCCCAATACTTGGTGTGCCTATACAAAAAAAAAAAAAATGTGGGGTAACACAAACCCTGCCACTACAGCACTTTTTCTGGTTTTGTTTTGTTTTATTTTTTGTTTTTTTGATATTATTTTTCTTCTCCTTTTTCTCCCACTTTTTTCTTTCTTTTCCACTTTTGTGGGTATTATTCAGTGATTTTTTTTTTTAGTAGTTGATACCAATTTTTTTCTCCTCTTTTCCTTAACCTTTTTTTATCTCCAACAGAATAGCATAATTTGAATCATTCAGCCTCATAAATTGAGGGGGAAAAGAATGATACCAGGACCAGTCATATGAACATGTAGTGTAAATAAAAAATGACCAGACTGGAACACCAAACAGAATAGATACCCAACCTATAACAAGCTGTAAGGAGGAGACCATTTGCACTAGGATTCTGGGGGGTAAAGGAGGGAGATGTGGGAGACATGCTGGGAACAAGAGTGGAGGGAGGACAACATTGGTGGTGGGAATGCCCTTCATTCATTGTCACTATGTATTGTAAATAATTCTGTGTAATGAACTTCAGTCACAATAAAAAAATGTATTTTTGTATATAATATCACCAGTATGGATATGTAGTTCACCAACTTATAATAACTTGATGAAATAAGTAAACATCAACAAAATTTAATATAATATTTTAGTCCTTCTTGCCAATTTTATTCAATCATCTACCTATTCTTTCTCAGTTCTATGCACCCAATAATTCTTTGTGCTTGTAGTGATTTTTTATGGACTTCTCAGAGAGTTGCAAGCATATACTAACAGAAGATTTTGATTTCTTGCAATTCACAGAATTTTGCTTGGCTTAGTCAAAGTTTGTAATATGCAGTAGCAGAATCTATTAAACTATCATAGTGATGTACCACATTTTAGTTATTTTTTTAGCAGTTAGTAATTAGTTGGTGTTTGTCTATTAGGAATAAACATTGCATATCTGAGTCTAAGCCTGTCAGTGAATGTATGTGTTCCATTTTCTTGGATATATACTTAGGAGATGAGCTTTTGGGCAACTAATAATATGAATCTGTACTTAATAACTTTTAAGTCTGTAATATGTTTGTAAGTTGTATGAAGATTTCAGGTCCTCTGCAACCGCACCATACTCTTCTTTACTAGTCTGTTCTTTTAAGAAATTTAATGAGTATCACATATTACATAATTGTGAATTAATTTCTTTTACCCCACTGGTGAATATAGTAATAAATAATAATTTTCATTTAATGATCAAAAAAAAGAAATGCCTGGTAGCCATTCAATATTAGTTACTGTGCAATATTTGTTACTCACTTTTTGGTCACAATAAAAATTATTATTTAATTAAAAAATAATTAATGAAAAAATGCCTGGTAACTGTAAGTAATGACAAAAATACATATTAGTGGGGAATTTTATACAATAATGGAAAATAATTTTACATTATATCAATTATATTATTATCTTATATAATTACATAATATCTTCTGTGGCATTAGGTTCCATGCTTATTTATTTTACATAAGCTGAACATTCCTGTATCTTTAAGACTCAGCAATTCCACTTCTAGACCTATATCTTGGGAATACTTGAACTAGATTCCTAAATGAAGGAACATGTATACATATGGTCCTAGCAACTTTAAGCATGAAGAAAAACTCTAGAAATAGTTCAATTGCCCACTGATAGGAGGAAGAGTATGTTCCAATAAGAATAAGAATATCCAATAAGAATATTAAAGAAACTACAGGCATAGAAAAAAATAATGGCATCAATACATCTTAGGACCATCAAGTTATGTCAAAATAAGAAAACTCAGGAAACTTGAATATATTTTTATAAAACTTAAGGCAAAGCAAGATGAGACATGCTTAAAAATTATAAATAAATGAGCGTTATATTAGTAAAATAGCTCAAAAGGGGAAGGTGGGAGGGAAACTGGGGACATTGGTGGTGAGAAATAAGCACTTGTTGAAGGATGCTATCCACTGTATGACTGAAACTCATCATGAACAACTTTTTAACTGATTCAATTAAAGAATTTATTCATAAATAAATAAATTCTAGGCAAAATAGAATGAAAGCACTGTAGCCACTGGTGTCAATTGTATGGGGACATGAGGAGAAAGAATAATACAGAGAGCTTCTAAGCATATATAATATCTTTCTGATGATAGATTCACCAAGAACATTGGCTTTATTATTTTTTTGTTGGTTTAAAAAAATTTTTAGGCACTGTGGGTTAAAATACTGTTAATGCTAGGGTTTAATGCACAACACAATCCCAATATCACTCCCCTCCAAGGGGGTTTACTTCCCTCCACCATTGTCCCAGTGTCCCTCCCTTCTATATTTAGTTATATATGTGACATATTGTATTTTGTATGATATCAGAAAGACAGATGAATTTAAATTGCAATACAGTATGTTGTTCATTATATAAATATTTTAGTTTAATAAATACTTCCAAAAATTAGTAACTGGCTAGAGTAAAAATTTTAATTATAAGATGAAATAAACTTATTTTTCCAAGTTATAGATGTATTTTTCAATAGTTAAACTCAATTAAAATTTTTCTCCTTTATTATGTATTATAAAATATTGGTCATCATTTTGAGTGGGTCAATGTTTAGAGGCTTTATTGATTAAATTTGTCCTTTGATAGTGATGCCTTTCTTTAATTCATGAATATAAAGATTATTTCTGCTAGTACTTCTATTATCAAAAATCATCAGAGTGATTTTCTTTCCCTGGCCTAACAAGTGACTATCCCCCCTATTTTTTATTCTGCCTACACTCTGAAAAGCACACCAAGAACCTTTCTGGAACCTGCATTTGTTTTATTTGTTATTTATTTTATATAATTTCTTCATTTAAGCACCATGGCTGCAAACATGTTCTTAATGGTTTCTTATGGTTTTAACCATAAAATGCACACTACCTCCTCCACCAATGAAACTTTCCTTCACCACCATCCTCTGCTTGCCTTGAGACAGGCATTGTATTTCTCTCTATGTCATTGTCATGGTAGTTGTTAGTGTAGTTATTTCTCTAACTGCACTTATTACTTTGTGATAAGCTTCTTATCATAGGCTGGTCCTTCTGGACCTCATCTCTATTGTCTTTGGGTATTATTATTATTATTATTTTATTATTATTATTATACTCTCTTTTATTTTCTTAAATCCCACTATTTTAATTTTTCAGTGAACTAGTAGATCCTTGAAGCCATGGACCTTATTGGTATATAAAACTATCACAGTCATATACATTGTGAGGGAACTTAAAAATAATCTAAGTGGCTTGAAATTTTCTAGACCTGTATTACCAACTTTATGAAAAATCAGCATAATCATTATTTATGTTGTAAACATTTATATACATTAAGTGAATAGGGAAGGAGCTAGGTAAAACCAGCAAACTGTGATAGTAAAGAAATTCAGGCTTGTCTAGACCACTTTTTATTATGTACATAATTTTACAAACATTGTATTTGAAAATAAAATTTCTTGTCTAAAGACTGACCTTTACATTTTTGAATTTTTTTGAATTTTGGGTCGCACCTTGTGATGCTCAGGATTTACACCTGGTTTTGTGCTCAGGGATCACTTTTAACAGGGCTTGGGGGACCATATGGGGCGCTAGGGATTAAATGCAGGTCAGCCATGTTGAAGGCAAGTGCCCTACCTGCTGTACTATTGTTCTGGCCTACTTGCCAAAAGATCTTTAAAGAAAATGTGTGTTGCTCTTATCAGAAAACACCAAAGGCATTTTTCCTATTGTTACAAAAATGGTGATGGTTAGAGCATGAATATTTCTCATATGGCTCATAAAATGCTTAATCATCTATATCCAAAGCTAAGAACCAATGTGTAGCCAAGTAGTTCCAGGCTCATAGGAACTCAGCTGTGTAATTTTGTTTCATACCCAAATTCAGCATCTCTCTACCTCTCCAGGGATTTTTCCCACATTATGACATCATAAACAAGATAGATCCAGGGTTCAGTTTAGTTATTTTTGTTATAAAGCTAATAAACGACAAAGCCCCAGGCTACCAGCTATTATTTTTTTTTCTTCTCTAGATATAGAAATGTAATGTGTTTACAGTTTCAAATTTATTTTCTTATTAACAAAAATAGGCATTTCTAGAAAAATTAGGCAGTGCTCTTTGGTTATTGTTATTAGGAAGAAGGGAATTTTGCTTAAATTTTAAAATCTGACTTTAGTCTTTTGCTAAAGATGGCAAAGGGATGGCAGAATGGCAAAAGGACTGAAATTGAGTAAAGAGATGAAAATATTGCTTTGTTTAATCATACAAAAGAGTTATGTGTTTAGTTATAGTTTCTAAGGGTTTACTCCTGGCTCTGCGCTCAGAAACTGCTCCTGGCTCCAGGACCATATGGGATACTGAAGATCTGTTCTGGGTCAACTGTGTGCAAGGCAAATGCCTTACCACTGTGCTACCATTCCAGCAGTTATAGTTTTTGTTGATAGGTTTTTCTTTTTAGAGCTAGAGAGAGAGTACAGGGGTTAAGGTGTTTGCCTGACATGTGGAGAACACACCTGGCTCCTTGAGTACCATTTGAGTATGAACCCTAAGTAGAGAGCCAGGGGTAGACTATGAGTATGCTGGGTATAGCCCCCCCCCCACCCCATTCTCTCCACAAAGGAGGTTGTTTGACAGAAGTCAATATGTCGGGCTGAAGACACTAGGCAGGAGTAAAGGTGCATGCCTTGCCTGTGGGATATCTTTTGATCCCCTGCACCAGGTGGTCTCACAGTATCTCCTGGTTCTTTCTGAGCATCATCACTTTATCACTGGGTCATGTATTAAACCATTAGCTTCAATAGGCTGGTTGGTGGGCTTCCTAGGCCTCTTAAATACCATTTTGGAGACACACTACCTAACTACCAAAAAAAGCCAAAATATTACTTTGAGGATGGTAGTTTGAGTCACATTTGTATTTCATACCACACTTATCAGTATGTTCATGCAAGTAGCTTCAAAAATCAACGTGAATTTATTGAAAGTTTTATAAATTAAAAGAAATACTTGAAACCACCCCTTGTATGATCAAAAAAATGTTATAAGCAGTTGCTAAGGAATCAAGGTTGTATGCTAAGTGATATCCTGAGTTTTTTTGTTTTATGCTTATTGTTTGTTTTTGGCCACATCTGTTAATGCTCAGGGGTTACTCCTGGCTTTGCACTCAAAATTGCTCCTGGCTCCAGAGACCATATGGGATGCTGGGGATCAAACCCAGGTCTGTCCTGGGTCAGCTACATGCAAGGCAAATGCCCTACTGCTGAGCTATCGCTCTGGCCCTGATATCCTGAGTTTTATACAAATATAGCTCAAAGTTATATACCTTACTGAACTATGTTGGTAGTATGAATTATACAAGTTTTGCTAACTGGAAAACGTTGCTCAGTGGTCTTATTAAAATTAAAACTAAACATAAATATTATTTCTATTGAAGTATACTACTAAAATGTGACAGGTATAGTTGGCCAACAATGTAATTGTAAGAAACACAATTATTGATACTTAGGATGAACAGAGAATAGCAGGTACCTGTTTATATAGAAATATCCTCTGTAGTGCTAACCTTAAAGGGACATAATTCAATTGGTGGAAAAGAATATATTCATAAAGATTAAATACTAAAACTACATAGATGGTGTAGTTCTTAAATAAATTTCTTAAATAAGAAATTTTCTATATAATTAGTGAAGTAGATTCTCTCATAAGTAGCAGTTGTGGGATTTAAAAAAAATGAAATCCAACTTCATCCTCAACTCATTGGGTAAACAAGAGTGAATTCAAGATGGTGTCTCTTTCCTTAGATAACATGGTACAAGCGACTGAATGAATGACTTTCAAGCTGTGTTGGCATCAAGGAGTTATTTTCACACGAGGGTGCTAGTCCTCAAAGTGAGGCACTGAATTCTAGTGCTCACTCAAGCAAACTGATGAATCCTGGCAAGCATTCATATACTAGCATTTGCCAAATACAAGACTCAAATTAAAACAGTATAAATTAATTCCTCTCATCAGTTATTACTTCAAGTAGATGGACTGAAGAAGAGGTATTAATGTGCTTATTGAATGTGAACTACCTTCTGTTTTCAGCTGAAAATACAAAACATAAAACTGGAACTCAAAATAGACAGTGAATATAAAATTATAGCTCAGTGAGGAAAAGACCTCTGTACACAACACAGTTTCTTTCTCTGAGTTGTTCTCAGAATAGAACTGATTCTTATTTGCTTAGAATATTCAGAATGCAGACTTTTAATTTATTGTCAGATAAAATCCAGATACCTTAAATCTGAATGATTCCTTTTCCTTATTTAAGTATTTCTGTTTGAAGCTACAGACTCACCGTGAAATGATAGCATTTTATGACAATAATACTCTAATTAATTTCTTACTACTAAGCTTAGCCAATATTGACAATGAGCCAAGCTGTTGTCAGTGTCAGTTGGCAGAGACTTGCAACAAAGGGCTCCACTACCATGCCCAACAGTTTGTCTAACCAATAGAAAGGGATGTCTAGGAAAAGAACATCATTTTAAGGGTAGACATAGCATGGTTAGTGCTGTAGAGACTTAATAGTATTAATTTCTTAAGCAAAGAGAAAGTTAGTTTCTCAATGTGAATGGTATAGCTGCCCATCTCACCCCCCACTATAGCTGTTCATAATAATACTACTACAAATAATACTACAAAGTATTATTTATGTGCATTATGAAAAATTCTGAGTAAGGAAATGCCAAACAGTAGATTGAATCTTGTGTTGGAAGGGAAATAATAAACTATTTATGATTTCCTTATGATGTTTCATTGACATATGGTACTTCTAACCTAGTGACAAATTAATTGGCTTGGTTGAAAAAGAAATGGAAATAGTTAATGGAGAAGCACAGGATATGTATTATCAGGCAGCTGGTTTTGCTACTGCTGGCTTATGGAGACAATATACATTGGACAGCTAATGAGTCTCTGTTGCATAAGATAGATTCTCTTTATAATAGAATTGCACGCTTTGTCTCTAAATGGGGTTATTATACACACCATGCACAATGTTTGAAGAGCTTGGTTGGCCCTTGTAGAGGGTTAGGAGAGAAATAAATTGAAAAACAATCGTACTTAAGACCTTCAATCCATCAAGCACTCCATATTTATCTAAATTACTTGCACGTTCTCCCCAAATAAAAATCTGCATGATACACGTGACTGGAATGTTAAATGATGACTAACATTCATGTTAGCTCTATCAGAAAGTTTTCTATTGTCCAAATATACCAAAATGCATGCACATAGAAGGGGTTCAAGCCCCCATTTCCCTCTGCTCTTCATACTTGCACTTTTTTAGTTCCTGAGTTTCACTAGCTATCAGAAACATATAAGCATTTCTTAGCTTGGAGCATTTAACTTCCAGGCTGTCTGTCTGTTCATTCAAGTTTCTTCACTTTTTTCCCACATTGTTTAGTTGCTTCCTTAGTGTTTAGAACAGGTCCATTGTAAGTCCTTTTGCATGCTGGAAAACAAAACAAAACAAAAATGGGAAATGGGAATGGTAGAAACAAGATACCTGGCAGCTTTATTTACTCTGTCCATGCAGATATCATGTAAGTGAGATGGAGTGACCTGTTGCCAGGCCTTAGTTCAGTAGAGAGGGCATTAACTTCTATACCTATCACATGCTCTACTTGGTTTTGAACTTGACTACTTCTGGCTTCATTTTTCTATGGATGTTTTTAGGTAGTATGTTTGAATGATATTGGGATTCAGATTTGTTTGGGGTTCAAGCACTTCCCATAGGGGTGGTATTACATTGGAAATGTAGATCAGGACTAGGTTTAGTTTTGACTCCTTAAGGGATTTGGACTATAGCATTCATTCATTTGTTTATTCCTCTTGGCCATGGGATTTTCACATGTGGGTGAGGAAACACTATTCATTTCCTCATGTCTCTCTTCTCTGGAGCCTCTCTCCCCACTGGGAACCATGAAAAGAATTACATCTGTGAAACATTGGCAGGTTCTTGGAGTAAGATGGTCTTTTCAGTTTAAGACATTATTAGGTCTCATATCAAATTGCTTTTTTCTCATGATTGTGGGTTTCTTTACTTCTCAAGCCTCTTCCTAAAACAGGATAGAGAAAGCTGAGCTGAAAGAAATGGGCAAAACAGTTTTCTTGGCTGCACCTTCTATTTATTACATTCTCCAAATGGAATTTTGAAGCTTTGTCAGAAGTGTTATTTTTCCAACAGAGCAGGCGTTAAGAGGCTATAGAAAATAAACTCACCTCCTGATATCTTCCTTATTGCCTGCTACATCCATTTACTGGGAAGATTATATTATAAGGGGTGGCAGAAGGTGTTGTACAGCCCAGAAAAATCACCACTTTGTAATTCTATTTGTTCAAGTTTTCTTCTTTTGCATGAATCTTTGGGTTTTCTTATCATTTCTGAGATTATTTCTTTCATAGAGAGTATTATTTTGTGGGATGTTTCTCTGGAAACTTATTCCATCCAATCAGTTTTTAAGTTGCATACTTTTGAAAATTGAGTTGTGTCATTTGTAGTTAAGTTTCTATAATTTTGGTCAGAAAAAGATTGGAAAAGGAGGAGCTGGAAAGAGAGCAAAGGTGTTAAGTACTTGTCTTGCATACATTTGATTCTATTTTAATTCCTGGCATGGGGCCCTGAGAACTGCCAGAAGTAGTCCCAAAACTCATTTGGCCTAACCCTCCCAACCCCAAAAATTGGAGAAGGAAAAAGTAAAGCAAATAATGACTAGAAAAATGTATTTTACCTGATTTTTTTTCAACAAATTGTGTTTTCTCTGTTGAAAGCAATAACAAAATACAAAAACAAATTTGGCATAAGTATTTGATAGTAATACTTAATAATACTTAGCTATATGTAAACATTAGTTTCCATTTGACTACATGTTTACTCACTGAGAACTTTTTTATTTTGTTTTTAGCTATACCCAATGATACTCAGGGGTTACTTCTGGTTCTGCACTAAGGAATTATTACTAATTATGCTTTGGAGACTATATGGGATGCTGGGTATCAAACCCAGGTCAACTATGTGCATGGCAAATAACCTACCCTCTGTACCATTGCTCTGGCCCTAAATGAGAGCTTTTATCTGTATTTGTCTCTTTAACATGATTCACTTAAGGAAATAAATATGTACAGAGTAAATACACTAGTCTTTATCAATATTTGTTTAAGCTATTGCAGTTTAGGGGAATGGGAATCTATAATTGAGATGTCTTAGAAATAAATAGTTGCTTGTATTTAGTATCTTTAGTTCAAGGGTCTGAAGACATGCTACAAGCAATTAAACTTCAAAGTACAAGTGAGAATTCTATATTGCTGATTAATATTAAGGTATGGAGTTGCATTTGTCTTTGGGTCCCTAGGAAGCCCTTTCTTTAGTTTAATGGACTGCTTTCTTTACTTCATTTCTTGGATTTGTACTCCAACCTTTGCTCCCCAGATATTCCTAAGATCAGTGGTGCCTTCCCTTTTCCTAACTCAACCTAAAGGCCTAATTCTTACCCTCTCCTGCTACTTTTTTTCTCCCACTTGATGCAATGAAAATCCTTCCCCTGTGCCCCAAACATCTGTCCTTTCTTGGTTAGGAGGGCATTACACACTTCTACCTTATTCCTTTGATTCTTCCTACTTTTTTCATGCCCTGTCTCCTGGCTCATTTGCTGGATCTCCTGAGAAGTTGATTTTCCCCATGGTCTTAGTCCACTGTGGGAACTTTGCTAGAAGAATCCACTCTTAGGGTTCCTAGCTCCAACTTAATCTTCACTTCTCAGTCCTGGGACATTTTCAGCTTTCTTCCTTCACTTTTTGTTCTCCACTTCTTTAACCAATTCATCTTCTAAAGACAAACTCAGGTTTGACTCTTAGTTGCCCATTCCAGTATATTCCAAATCACATACCATGTAATGCAGTAGGAGGTCCTGGCATGTGAATGCAGCCTTTTCTCTTTGACTTTCTTCCTCCTGCCCTGCACTCTTGGTGAGACTTACCTTTCTCCTGTTCCACCATTGAAATTTCTGTATAGGGGAGTCTCCTGTTCATTCTTTCTGTTTGTTTGTTTGTTTGCCTTTTGACCTCCTCAGTGGTGCTGGAGGCCTCCAGAGCTACACCTGGCAATGTGTGGGAGGCCATGTGGTGCAAGGAATCAAACCAAAGTAAAATGACAATTCAAGTGGCATTTTTGTAATACCTACACTCCCTCCACATCTTCCTTATTACTACCAATTCTTTTAATCCTTATTTCTGCTGGCCACAATTCAACAGCTGACTTAATGACATAGACAGGTGATCCAAATTTAGGCTGAAAGGGGACTTTCTCATCCTCATATCTTTGTGTTTAAATGTTAGGCACATCCTTGCACATGTGAGACTTGTACACATGGTGGTATTACTCTTCAAGTGCATATAATAGGTGTGGAGTTGTGCAGGCACTTCAGATGCTCTCACAAGTCATGCAAAGCCCTTTGTCTCAATGGGGTCATTTATATTCATCTGTGGATCTTCCCTTTACCAGGAAAAGGAGAAACTGTATATGGAGCTAAAGCACATCATTGCCCGGCATCCTGGCCCTGAAGCTGCAGAACAGCTGCAGATCTACCGCCACACTTTGAGGGAGAAGACCAAGCAGTTGAAAGTAAGTAGTGGCTCTGTCCAGATCAAAGGACAGCCACAATCTGGGAAGATGCCTGAAATAGTTCCCCTGCCTTGGCACAATGAGCCCATTTCCCAGTGCCACAGTCCAGAGAGGTCAGCTTTTGGAAAGTTCTGATTCAAGGAAGAGCAGGGCAAGCCTCAAAGATACTCCTTTGCTCCTACCCCACCTTCAATTTTCACCACTAAAAGAGGGTGGTGAACAAGTGAGAAAGGCATGGGGAGAAGATGCTGCCAATGGAATGAAAATTTGGGTAGTCAGGTTTGCCTGGATCTCAAGGCAAATTAAAGGATTCAAATGGTGAAGAATAGAAGGAAATACTTAAGCTGCCATTATCCACAAAAGCAGATGACTGAACCAAAACAGCTGCTTGCTGTTTTGTTCTAGTGGTAATAATGCACACAAAGGCCAGGCTCTCCCCCAGCCCCAGGACCCTAATTCATCTATCAATTAAGTAGCCACAAAAGGGAAGTAAAAGTGTGCATGAATTCTTTCAGCAGAAAATTCCCTGCTAGGTTTTATAAGAACCTCAGCTAGGGAAATGCAATGTTTTACATGGGCCATTTAAAAGTTTTCTCAAGAACTAAATTCCATTATGTTTGGAATTTTACCTCCCGGGTGAGTACTTAGATATTCTTGGCATGTCAGGGAAGTCACAAACTCAAAACACACATACATAGCACGGGTCAACTGAACTCTGCCACTTACCTGTGATAGTCATTGCCTTCCTGCTGTCCAGGGGAAATAGAAGCCATGCTATTTGGATAGTACTGATCCTTTCTTTCACAAATAGGATGCTGTAAATCACCTCCTTTTGTTTTAAAGAGCAGGTGCAACAGAAGTCTAATTAGAGCATTCCTCATCAGCTGTGTACTTTTCACAGGAACTGCATCTCGGGACATAAATCAAGTTTTGCATGTGGCATACACTTTTGATTATTTCCATACCTTTAAACAATGGAATATTTCAAACCAAAATTAAAACATTTTTTTTTTGTCCCCAGGGGTGAGCATATTCTGGAAAGCATGTGTTTGCATTCTCACTATTGCAGACAAACCAGCCAGGTTCATGCAGTGACTCATAGGAGTCTTGTTAGTTTAATTCCTAACCTTTGGAAAACCAGATATTTGCCTTGAATGAAATGTGACCTTGTGTGGCAGAGGTGAGGTGGGTGGTATGTAGCTTGTCTTCCACTCTATTATCATGACTGGAGTCTCTCTCTTCCCCTCTCTCCCTCTCTCTCCCTCTTTCCCTCTCTCTCTCCCTTTGTCTCCCTCTTTTCTCCCTCGCTCCCTCTCTTTATCCTTCTTCTTCTTCTTCTTCTTCTTCTTCTTCTTCTTCTTCTTCTTCTTCTTCTTCTTCTTCTTCTTCTTCTTCTTCTTCTTCTTCTTCTTCTTCTTCTTCTTCTTCTTCTTCTTCTTCTTCTTCTTCTTCTTCTTCTTCTTCTCTCTCTCTCTCTCTCATTTTAGGAAATTCCACAATCCTTGGAAACAAGATCTTTGTTCCTAAGAGTTTAGTTTTTAAGGCAGATTTTCTTCTAAGATAAAAGTCTATTCTTGGGCCAAAAAAATACTATAAGGGTTAAGGTACTTGCCTTGCATGCTGCCTGCCAATCCTCTCTGGTTCAATCCTTCAACACCACACATTGTTAGTGCCAAGTACAATCAGGAATATGCCTTGAACACCCTCAAATGTGGCCTCCAAACAAACAAAATTATATTTTTTAGTTTAAAAGTAGCAGAATCAGACTCACTGTTATGGCAATGAAGAGGAAAGAATTTGGACTGGGGGAACACTCAAAAGGCAAGAAGCATCCCCTTCGGGGCCAGTGAGGTAGCGCTAGAGGTAAGGTGTCTGCCTTGCAAGCGCTAGCCAAGGAAGGACCTTGGTTCGATCCCCCGGCATCCCGTATGGTTCCCCCAAGCCAGGGGCAATTTCTGAGCACTTAGCCAGGAGTAACCCCTGACCATCAAACAGACGTGGCCCAAAACACCAAAAAAAAAAAAAGAAGCATCCCCTTCTTTGTTTACTTTATAATCACAAGCTAGAAGAAAAATAAATGAGTTTATGGCATGTGCCTTAGCTCAACAACCTCTGTCTCTCATTTTTGTTGTTGTTGTGGGGATTCCCTTCACTTGTATATATGATGGACATACTATTCAAATGAGTAAATGCTCACTTTTCCTGCCCATGCTTATCCTAGAAGCATCCACCAACATAAGAATCAAAGGGCAGATAATTTGGTCTCCTATTATATAGCCTGCCTGTGCACTTGGCTCCCCTCTGCCTCTTATCATGTCCTAAGACATAAGCCACTGCTTTATAAAAATAAGTGTCTCAGCACCTAGATAAAGAGAAGGTCCACAAAACAGTCCCAAACCAAGAATAAAAAGGTGAGAGGCATTTAGTAGAAAAGCAACGTAGGAAAACAGAAACTCATGGCAATGGGCAGGATTTCAGAATATTTTAAAAATGATTCATACTCCCTAGTGATGTCTGCCTTGGGTGCTTTAAAAAGGCTTTAAAATCCTTCTGTAGTGGGCCCGGAGAGATAGCACAGCGGCGTTTGCCTTGCAAGCAGCCGATCCAGGACCAAAGGTGGTTGGTTTGAATCCCGGTGTCCCATATGGTCCCCCATGCCTGCCAGGAGCTATTTCTGAGCAGACAGTCAGGAATAACCCCTGAGCACCTCCGGGTGTGGCCCCAAAACCAAAAACCAAAAAAAAAAAAAAATCCTTCTGTAGTGTATGTCTGAGAGTTTTTCTTTCCTTACTTCATACCTTGAAACAGTTACTCTCATCACTTTGATACTATTTGAATGTTGCCTTATGGTTCTCTTTTGAGACAGGGGAATGAGGTTTCATTTACATTAGTCACTGGATCTCTGGAATCTTTAAACCCTGTTCTAGGGTCTTACACAGACTAGTTCAGACTTTGAACTAGAAGAAGCACACCAGTGAACTAGGCCTGGCCATGGATTGAGGAAACTGACAAATTTAAAAATATTTTCCAAAGAAGGCCAATTGTCTCCTGGTGTATCTTTTGTTAATGCTGCTCCCTTTGTCCTGTTAGGTTTTATCTTCAGAACTGAATATGTATGAGTCCCAGGGCCAAGAATATAAGTATGAAATAGAAAAACTTAGCAATGAACTAATGAATTTAAAGAAGAAATACCTCGCTCAGAAACGCAAAGAACACATTCAGAGGTAAGATGCTCTCCTAGTATTGTTGTGCCTAGTTTGTTGTCCGGAATTATTTATGGACAAGTCTCAGAGTTGTTGCAGATTCCACTGGAGCCAGATAAGCCACAGGCCAACCAATGTTCTCCCTCCTCTCATTCCTGGTTACTCACTGGGTTTAGGTCTGAGCAAGCTGGGCGAGGGGTGGGGGGATGGGGGCTCATCTGATACTGAGACCCCACCACAGGGTTGACAAAGGGAGCTGTAAATATCTACTCACAGGTGGCGCTAAAGGGGAGCAGAGAAAAGACTGGGGGTTTGTCAACTTTCCTCTCATGATTTGGACACATTGTACCATAACTAGATTTTCAAATAAGATTAACAAGTCAGTGTGCTTTGATCTGAAGTCCAGACATATTTCAAATCCATCAGGGAAATTTGCCAAGGTCTTGCTTGTAATCAAGTGCAGTTCATGGATGATATTCACCTATGTTTTAAAGGCTCTCTGATCTATCTCTTTGTCTTGTAACTGACTTCAGTTACTGCTGTAGGATGTCATTATGAGTTCTTATTCCTCTAGGATGAATCCTGCAAATAAATATGTCTGATATTTTAGATTTTGCTTCGTTTCCATCATTTGCCCAATTCTAGGTGAAAGATCAGGTTAAATGAACCAGATTTTGAGACCAATGTGAATTACAAGTCTTTCACAGTTATTTTTTAAAATAATATCTTTATTTAAGCACCATAATAACAAACATATTTGTAGTTGGGTTTAGGTAATAAAAAAGAACAGCCCCCTTCATCAGTGCAACCATCCCACCATCAATGTCCCTCCGTCACCCTCCTCTCCTACACCCTGCCTGTATTTGAGACAGGCATTCTATTTCTCTCACTCACTACATGATTTTAAATCGTGATTTGACTGGGCGGCAGATGAGCTGGTTCATTCTGTAGTTGTTCACCTTCTGGGGTGACAGTCAAGTGTGATATTTCACCCACATGTACACTTCAAGGGACTGCTGCGAGATGTTTTAGATGCACACACACTGTCTGATTCATTCGCAGAAAACAGCTATTTAAAGTAAAGTAACGATGCAAATTCATCTGCCCGTTAAAAATCCACTCATAAATCAGAGGAGTCCCCATTCTACATTTAGATCCCCCTTCCCTGGTAGAATAAAATACTGCTAAAAATTATAGCTAATTATATGAATCTGTTTTAATGTGAAGGCCTAGTTTCATCCTCATTCTGAACTGCAGGTGAGATTTATTAAACAGGCAGGTTCCCAGCTTGCAGATATTTGGACTCAGCAGACTGGGCCCTTGCTGCAGAAAGCTCCCACTTAATGAGAGTCAAAATAGAAACACTGATGGTTTCTTTCAGGCTATCATGCTTCTAGATGGCAGCATGACTGCTTTTTACCCCAAGCAGGTTGCAGGCTCAAGAACCTGCACACATTTGCTGATTCACTCAAAGTGAACTAGTGGAGCACTTACCAGATAACTGAAAATATTTCAAAATAGGATTAATTTTGAATACATCTTTTTATTTTTATTTTAATTTTTGATTTAGTTTTTGACCATATTCAACAGTTCTTAGGGATTACTCCTGGCCCTGCACTTAGAAATTACTGCTGGCAGGCTCAGTGGACCATATGGGATGCCCAGGATTAAACCCAGGTCAACTATGTACAAGGCAAACACGTACACACTTATACTATCATTCTGGACCCAGAATGTGTTTTTTATAAACCTTCAAAATAGGTTTTTGGGTTTGTTTTGGGGCTACACTCGTGTCCCAGGGGTTACTCCTGGCTCTGTGCTCAGAAATTACTCCCACCAGGCTCAGGGGACCATATGGGATGCCAGAGATCTAACTTGGATCACCCTCATGCAAGACAAACATCCTATCTGCTGTATTATTGCTCTGATCCCTAAATCTCCTAAATAGTTTAACATAAATTTCATGAAAATTCTATTGTCGGGGCTGGAGAGAGAGCATGGAGGTAAGGCATTTGCCTTACATGCAGAAGGTCGGTGGTTCGAATCCCGGCATCCCATATGGTCCTCTGAGCCTGCCAGGAGAATTTCTGAGCATAGTGCCAGGAGGAACCCCTGACCACTGCTGGGTGTGAACCCCCCCAAAAAAATTCTATTGTCACTTTGCTTCATGGTTCATGCTTCAGGGAGTGACTTTAAAGAAAATATAAGTAGAACCTTTAATTTCTTCTTCCCCTCGAAATCCTTGATGGGTCATTTCACTCATTAAGTTCTGAGTTCTGGTGCTCCATTCTGGAGACCAGGGATCTAGTTTACTTAACCTTATGTTGTTAATTTGGCTAAGGAATTCTTCTAGAGATCATTATCTTCACTGCTGTGGCCCTGGCATTTTGCCTATACTCCTTTGGCTTTATTGACTCCCCGCCACACACAATTGAATGAATTAAGCTAGTGTCACCCCTCTGTTGGCCCAGTCCTTTTCAGTAGTCCACTTGCAAGCTCAGCCCTAATCATATCTACCCATCATGACATTTAAATGTAAGTGAATTATAATGAACCAAATGAAAAAATTCATTTCTCAGCGGAGGGCCACATTCAAGTGCTTACTCACCACATGAACTAGCAGACTCCATCTCGGGATAAATAGGTTCTTCCCAGCCACCAGTGTGGAAGATTCTCCTGTAGAATCTGGGCCTTTATGATCTTCTTTCTATTTTGTTTGTTTAAGGCTCTTGCTGGTGGTGTGGTGGGTTTACTTCCTACTCTGTGCTCAGGGATCACTCCTGGTGGGGTTTGGGGACACATATAAGTATCAGGGATCAAACCCATGTCAACTATGTGCAAAGCAAGTGCCTCATCATTTAGCTGTACTATCTTTGACCCTGTATAGCCCTTTTCTTGTTTTCGCCAAGTCATTATTTGTAACCACTCTGACCTGGTTAGAGCTTCATTGGAAGCTCTATTTAGTTGGGGATGCCTGGAGGTGGAAATAAAAGTGAGTTTGGAGTGGGGCTGGTGAGAGAGTGGGAGGGAGAGGGACAGGGAGAGTTCAAGAGTAAGAGAGACTGAGAGAAAGCAAAAGAGAAAGAAAGAAATGCAGAGGCAAGAATAAAATTGCTGAGACGGTTTAGATTGGAAGGAAGAAGACTGAAGGGAGCCATTATAATGGTCTATATATACATTAGAAATAATATAAAGGAAACTTATTTCCATTACTCAGCTTAGAATAAGCCAGAAGCATTAAGCTAAAATTCCTTCAGATAGGAAAATTCAGGTTATTTAAGGGAAGAGAGTTGGGGATTGGGATCCTGGGGTTCCTGCATCTCACCACAGTCAGGAGGTGGACAAGTTGCCAAAGTGCTGGAAGGAGTTCTCTTTGCTGGACCGGCTCAGCTTTGGTCCTATTTATGGAGAATATTTTCTATAATAATGAAATCAATTTTGCTAAAAGACAGCTGGATTGATTAACCAATCCTCTATAGGTTCTCTCCAAATGGAATAATTTAGAATAATCACTATAGATGTTGTTCTCAATCTTGTTATTTATAAATGAGTATTTTATATAATTTCCCACTTTTTTGCCATCTTTTGTTTTTCTCAGACACCAGACATATATACCCACCCATTTGCCCCAAATTCCTCTCCCTACCCCTCCTCAGTTTCAGGAGTCTAGTACTAGATTTCCCCCCCCCCACACCCCCCAAGTGGAGTTCAGTTTCTTACAGCCAATCTTTTCAGTTGTCAAATCAGATTGGTTTTAGTCTTAATGGTTTCTTGATTTTTATTTTTAGAAAGGGATTCCAAAGATGTTTTTCATAAGATTATTAACTGTGCAAGAGGCAATTTGGGTAAATTTGAAGTACCTCGGCAAAAAAATTGTATTCATGTGTGCTTATTTTTAAAATTTTTTTTCTCTTGGGACCACACTTGGTGGTGCTCAGGGGTGGTTCTTAGTGATGCTCAGGGGACCATAATATGCTGGGGTCAAACCTGAGCCTCCTGCATCAAAGCCTGTGCTCTAGCACTTTGAGTTATCTTTTCAAGCCCTAATGGGAATATATATTTTATAGAAGATGCATTGTAAATTTTGGAGTAGAATTTCCTTTGCCAAATGTACCTTTCCCAGGTTTTTTTTTAAAATAAAATATCCCAAGTGGTGCTCAAAAGTCCCACCCCGCAGCTTCTGAAATTCTCTTCCCCCTTTTCCCCTTTCCTTCCCAAGGATTCTCAGTTAAACTGGGCCTTCATTTCAGCACAGGGTCAGATTATATGATGCTGCTCAAGTTCTGCAGTGTTGGGGAGACCAGGGTACTCAGGGTTTCCAGGATGCACCCAGTGATGCTCAGGGGACCATGTGGGGCCAAGACCTAACCCCAGGTTGAGCACATACCTGGTATGCGCCCTAACCACTGCACTATCTGCCAGCCCCTCCCATTTTTTAATATCTTAAATTCTAATAATTTCTGCTTGTTAGAAAAAGTTATCAACATTTTAATTAATTAATTAATTAATGTGTTTATTTATTTTGGTTTTTGGGCCATGCCCGGTGATGCTCAGGGGTTAGTTACTCCTGGCTATGTGCTCAGATATTGCTCCTGGCTTGGGGGTCTATATGGGACACTGGGGGATCGAACCTTTGTCTGTCCTAGGTCAGCATGTGCAAGGCAAACATCCTACCATGTGTGCCACCACTCCGACCCCAACATTTTGTATTTTATAAATTTTTGACTTTTATAAGATTCCTTATGCATGGTACATATTGATAAGTTTCCCTGGAACTTCAGAGTATACAAGTTGATAAATGATGAATTAGTCATTATAATTGAGCCAAGGGAAATCCTTCTGACTGATCTTTAAAACTAAACAAGTATTTTATAAAACAGGAAGATGATTACAAGCTTGAAGCTGTATGCCCATAGTGCTTGGGCTATAATGAGGTTTTCAATCCCTATTTAGATCAGCATTAGGAGGGCACATTTAATTGTGTTGTTCCCTAATTCCATGAGTTATTGATGAACATCTAATTAGATTTAAACAACCACCTTGTCTAAGACTGGAAGTTTTAATCAAAGCAGTTTTCAGTGGCTAACTCACCCCAAGAACTTAGAGAACATCACACTTAAAAAGGAAAAAGATGTTAAGAAACTTAATTTCCCACCTGCTCTCTTACAGAAACAAGGACAGAATACTCATGGATGATATCACAACGCCCAGGCCAAATATCTCCCGCTTTGCTGGGGGTGGATTTCCCCTAAGTAGGTCATCCAAGGTGAAGTCCTAACTGGAAGCTTCTGGCTTGGTGCATTTGAACAGCTTATGAAATTCAGTTTGGAACATTATGAAGCAATCTCTTCTAGTTCTGATGGCTTACAGATACATAGTTTGGGAAATTAGTACTATGATTTCAAGATGATAAGAAATACAGAAGTATTATGGTTATGTTTATATAAGGAGGATTTTTTCTCTACTTGGTCTACATGGACATTAACAGATTGTAATTATTTCTGTTCAATTAGGCTGACCCATTTCATGAAGCAGATCTTTTGTTTATACCACACTGATTGATTTGAAATGTTCCACATCTAGACATTCCATACAGATTAAGCTTTGTATCTTAATTTCTCTACTAAAGACATTAGGGAACTTGAAGTTTTTATATTTAAAGCATATTTTTGGAAATGTAGTACATTCTTATTAATAAGACTCTCCTTTAATTATTTTTCTCATCAACAAGTCATCACCTAAGTTTTTAGCGAGAAGGACAAAACTCTCAAGTATTTAAAAATGTTGTGAGGATGATTTCTATATGGATTTTTAAAGGCCCGGAGCATGAAAATCAATTCTAGTGAGACATAATAATAAATACTTCATCATAAAAATATTTTACAAAGAATCTTTGTAGAGATTTTGATCTTTGCTTCAGGAGAATATGTAGTTAAACTTTAAAATTACTGTAAGAAATGTTTAACATAAGGGTTTAATTCAGAAAAATCAAGACTGTGAAATGAGAGGCTGGTCTGGTATCCTCAGAAGAAAGGATTGTACTGGGCAGGTATCTGATTTTAAGGCAGCAGACTAGTATTCTGAGACATTGACTATGTAGTTTTTGTGGATGCTATAGTTTAAGGTTTTCTTATGAAGAGAATCACAGTTATTCATAATATGTGAGGACACTCTGAACATTTCTTAGAGCTTGAATTCAAGAATTAAAAAAAATGTGTCCAGTCACTACAAAAGTGGTTTATTCTAAAGTCATCCCAGAAATTGCAGGAAGAGTGGGGAAGTAGAATTGGGAGGGGACAGAGAGACCAAGTGAGGATGTAATAGCAATTCAGTTTTATCTTGAAGGACTTTGCATCTTGTAGGGACATCAAAAGGCAATATAGTAATATTTTAGAATTGTTTCCACCAAGGATGAGGGAGCTAGAGTAAGTATGTATCCCGTGTGGTTAGTCACTGGACAAGAACTTCTTTGGAGAGATCCCTTGGGATCTGCTTGCCTGCTGGTAATGCAGCGATACCATTCTGGGGGCAGACCTTCAGTAAAGGGACTGCATTGCAGACAGTAGGAAGTGTAAGAATGATGCAAGCCCAGGGGAAGTGGGTTGAACAGTGTTAGTCTATTGTTCTTCCCAATGGTCCTACTGGGAAAAGTATAAGTGAAACTCAGCCTCCAGCGTAAGCTGGTAGAGCCATAGTGGGTGAGGACCATTAGTTTTTAGCACATCATGGAGAATGGTTATGTATCCTGGAGAACTGACCAAGAGCACATCAGAACTAAAGATGGTAGGGCCATTTCCCTTTCTGAAAATCTAATCTCTTACATATTCTGTTTATATAAAAGACATTGTTAAGGTAAGGTTAAGATGACAAATTGAAATAGTGGATATTTTCCTGTTTCTAAGGGTATTTTGAAGTACAGCCATGGCAATCTTTGTTCTGAGTCCTTGGGTATCTCTAATACAGGCTCACTTTTCTAGGTGAATGCAGTCTTATTCTTAAAACTATTCATATATGGGGGCCAGAGCGGTGCAAATGGTAAGGTGTTTGCTTCTCCCGCACTAACCTAGGACGGACCACTGTTAGATTCCCTGGCATCCCATATGGTCCTCAAGCCAGGAGCGATTTCTGAGCACATAGCCAGAAGTAGCCCCTGAGCATCACAGGGTGTGGCCCCAAAACAAAACAAAACAAGAAAACTATTCATATGTAATAGAGCCTCTGGAGACAGATACAGGATTTCAGGCTTGGGTTATTGGGGGAGATTAAACAAATTAATATGTGTAAACTTAGAGCAGTGGAAATACCCATAAAAATAGAAAATTTGTGCTGCTTTTTGGGGAGGCCACACCAGGTGATTTTCAAGGATTACTCTTGACTCTGCCCTCAGAAATTTATTCCATTCATGCTTGAGGTACCATATGGGATGCTGAGAACCAAACCTAGGTTGGTCAAACCTATTATACTACTGCTTCAGTCCCAAATATATACCGCTATTCTTTTTTTTTTTTTTTTTTTTGGGCCACATCCGGCGGTACTCAGGAGTTACTCCTGGCTGTCTGCTCAGAAATAGCTCCTGGCAGGCACGGGGGACCATATGGGACACCGGGGATTCGAACCAACCACTTTTGGTCCTGGATCGGCTGCTTGCAAGGCAAACGCCGCTGGGCTATCTCTCCGGGCCCTATACCGCTATTCTTAAAACATAAGACATGCCTAAGTTTTGGTCAGGAAAAGTAATACAGTGATTAGGGCTCTTGCCTTGCACACAGATGACCTAGATTTGATCCTTAGCACCACATACGGTCCATTGAGCCTGCTAGGAGTGAGCCCTTAGTATCACACAGTGTGTATTCAAAACAAACAACAAAGCCAACCAACCAAACGCACAAAGGTGTTTTAAAATAGAGAATAAAATTTGTTATATCATTATACATTTTATATTATGTAATTTGAAAGATATTTCTAGTCTTCATTCAGAAGCTGGAAGATACTAATGGATGAAACTACTGTATGTAACATGATTTATAATGAATATCTAGTGGAATGTCACATTGGCTACCACTTGAAAATTCTATGTGTTTTTATGATTATTCTGACATATTCTTCAAAAACCCCAGTAGTTTCAAGCTTCCATCTTGCTTCCTTCAGGTAATGACTCAGAGTGGTCAACTTCTACTCATAAGGGAGGTCATCTGAGCCAAAAGGGCTATGGGAAATGATAGGATATTCTAGAACCAAACATGCTTATGTGTCCAAATGTAGGAGAAGTGAATAAAGGCTAAAAAAGGCAGAAAATACTGTCACTGCCTCTCATTTCCTCTGCATATCCTGGTAGCCCAAGGTGTTGTCAGCAGTAACTGTTTAGGTGTAGGTAATACCACCTTAGCCACAAGTAAAAATCTGAGCTGTTAATACTACCGATATTTGCAAATCATTAAAGATAACTGTGAAATCACAGTGGGCATTGTGTGGGCAGTATTTTAAAACACATTTTTGAGCTTCATTGTAAAGCAACATTGAAGGATTGCACAGATTGTACCCAGGGTTTTCAGAGTTCCTGAAAGAAACTCATGTCATTAAACCATCCATTGAATCTTGACTGATATGATTCCTCTGTTGAGAGAGACATAATAAAGGAGAGTCTATGGTCATTATTTGCTGATCATGGCTTGTCAGCAATTGCTTTTATTGCCAGGCTCTTATTGTGCTACCTCTGAAGAAATTGCTCAGAAAGGTTTATTGTGATAAGCTAAGGAGGACATGGGGCTTTGTGCTAAAAGGAGATGGAAGCAATTCTTGTCACAATCTATAATTTACCTATAAAATTTTATCTTGGATTGACAATTATCATTTGATACCTTGGATTGCTGAGCCAGAATCTGAAGTCTGATACTGGTCAGGATGCCCATTGGTATATAGTGAATAAAGAATTTTGAGCACAGTGGCATTCCCAAGACTGCACAGTTAAGGAAAGGTAAGTCTTGTTTTGTTTTCATTTTGGTTTCTACACCATATCCATTGATATCAGGGGTCACTTCTAGCTCTGCACTCCTAAATCACTCCTGGTGTACTCAGGGATCATGTGGAATGCCAGGGATTGAACTTGGGTTGGCTGTGTGCAAGTCAAGTGCCCTCCCTGCAGTTCTATCACATTGGCCTTGGGAAAGCCAAGTCTTTTAGACATAATCAATTATATGAGATCCAGTTGGAGTAGAGAATAAAGGGAAGGCATTTATCAATATTAAATAGTTTAAAATATATCTCACTATTTTCTTTGAGTGGAAGAGAAATATTTTTATGACATCCGTTTTTAACATCTAATTCAATGCTGTTTTAGTATACCATTTTTTATATCCATTATTTAAGAGTACCATTAGGGTTTTTAGGGCCATTAGAATTTTATAACAGCATGAAATGTGATAGCAACAGGGTATCATTTAAAAAAATAGATTTTCCCTTGTTTTAAAGTATCTGATTGAAAATATGTGTAGAAAACTAGAAAATACAGATTATACCAAAGAAAATAAAGATAACATCAATAATGCCACTACTTGCTGATAGTCATAATTTTTCTGGGTTAGCATTTTCTCTCATAGGTTGGCTGTATGAATCTTTAACAACCATCAGACTGGTTGGTCGTATAGTTCCCATTTAAATTTTAAAAACTCATCTTGGGCTATTGTAAATAGCGCTGCAATGAATATAGGTGTAAGGAAGGGATTTTTGTATTGTATTTTTGTGTTCCTCGGATATATTTCTAGGAGTGGTATAGCTGGATCGTATGGAAGCTCAATTTCCAGTTTGTGAAGAAATCTCCATATCGCTTTCCATAAAGGTTGTACTAGACGGCATTCCCACCAGCAGTGAAAAAGAGTTCCTTAAGAAAAATGAAAGACATTTTTAACAGTATCTCAGAGACAAGAGAGATGAGGGCTGGTAGGTGCAGCTCATGACATGAAGCTCATCACATAGTGATGAATGCAGTTGGAGAGATGACTACACTGAAAACTATCATAACAATGTGAATGAATGAGGGAAGTAGAAAGCCTGTCTCGAGTACAGATGTGGGGGGGTGGGGAGGAGGGAGATCTGGGAAATTGGTGGTGGGAATGTTGCATTGGTAAAGGGGGGTGTTCTTTACATGACTGTAATCATCAACTATAATCATATTTGTAATCACAGTGTTTAAATAAAGATAATTATAAAAAACTCATCTCTGAAATATATAGTTTTATAGTTTTTGATTTATAGTAATTTTTTGTAGTTTTGTAATTTATAGTTTTATAATTTTGAGTGTATCTGAGTACTTAATATACACATATTAAGATCAATATAAATTTTTATCTTTTTTTTAATTGCAGCTATATTTGAGTTGACATTTATATGCAACAAAAGCACACATTTTAAGTGCACCATATAGAAGGTTTTGGCATGTATTTGTGATCAAGAATCACTGGTACCATTGCCTCAAATATGTCCTATTCCTTGTCAAGAAAAGCTCCTAAAAAAAAAAAAAAAAAGAAAAGCTCCTGACCCCATACAAGCAGTGCTGAAACTGTTAGTTTATATTTTGTATTAGGTTTTTTTCCCTTAGAGTTTAATAGAATCATTCACTACATACCATTTAAATGATCCCTTTTGTTTATAGAGTATGATTTTCTTTGACATTTACTCATATTATATAGGAACTCATTCAATCTTTATTGCTAAATCATATTCCATCTCATCTGTGTAAAATTTGTTGATTAATTTTCTGTTTATGGAAACCCAAGTTATTTCTAGTGGCAAGTAATTATGTACAAAGTTACTGTAAATGTTCATATACAAGACTTGATGTGGGTAAATTTTATTATGTCTCTTGGGTAGATACTAAAGCATGTGCTTACTGCATTAAAGGTTAAGTAAGTATATTTTTAACCTATAAGGAAGTACCAAATCGGGCATTAGAGTGATAGTATCATGGGTAGAATGCTTCTGTTTTTATTCTTACTATTCTTTTTTTTATTGTGGGTAAAGTGAATTACAAATCTTTTACAATAATATTTAAGGCACATAGTAATAATGAATGAGGGGCATTCCCACCAACAGTGTTTTCCTCCCTCCACCCCTGTTCCCAGCATGCATCCCACTTCCCCCTCCTTTATCCCCCATAATGCTAGTGCAACTGTTTTCCCCATGTACAGCTTGATGTATATTGGGTATTGTTTCTGTTGTCATTGACTTTGGATTTTATATTCAAGTCTGATCATTTTTTATTTCCACCAAAATGAACATACAACTGTCTGGTCTTGGTACCAACCATTTTCTACCTCAAATTATGATGTTGATCAAGGTGATTCCAGCAATGTGTCTCTATTGGAGATATAGGAAGGGATATGGGAGGAGTCCGTCTAGGGTGCTGTAAATATCCCTTTGGAAGAAGAAAGGGGAAAGGAGAAAAAAGAAGGAAAAGGTAACAAAAACAAAAACAAAAAACGAGACAAGACAAAAACAAAACAAAACAAAACAATAAAGGAGTAACAAAAAAAGTACAAAAAGAATTAAGGGGGAAAAAAGGAGTGGACCAAAACCATCAGCTACGAAGAAACAAACAAACCAAAAAATAAAAATAAAAAGCAAAAGCAAAAAAGAAAATGAAAGCAAAAACAAGAAAAAAAGACAAAGAAAGAAGTAAAAAAACACAACAAAACAAAACAAAAACAAAAACAAAAAACAACCAGACCTGCAACTTCTTGAAAAAGGGTTGTGTTTCTTTTTCTTTTTCTTTTTCTATAGGCACAGTAAACATTGGGGAAATTAGAATAGAAGTTTCCTTGGCCTAAGAGATACATGGTTTCTCGCTCTTGAAACATACTGCAATGGGAACAACTACAGGCTCTGTACTCACTCTTTTACACACCCCGAGGTCTTTTATGGTGCCAGAAGACTTTCTGCTCAGATGTAGGTCAAAGGGTGAAGGCTAGGAGAGAAATATTTTTGGAGGTTTCTTTTTAACGGTTCTAGAATTTCTGTTCCATCACTGTTGTTGTAATCAGTCTTCTGTGGTTAGTGGACTTGGTTTTTGCTCAGACCCTAGGCTATAGTCTTTCAGCATGGTTTCAGATGTTCTCCTCAGTTGCAATTGTCAAAGTCAGACTCTGGGATTAGAGATCTTGGTTTTTGTACGAATCCTAAACTGAGGTCTAGTTTAGGAACTTTCTCATTGGACCATTGCTAGATTCTGTCCAGTCTGTGTTTGTCAAGGTTAGTTTTCTGTAAATAGCAATTATGGTTTTTGCTTATGGCAAAGGATGACATGTCTACCAATTGTATCATACTGCTAGATGGTGAGATAGGGCAGCCCTCTTCTAGCTCAAGTGGTTACTGTTTCCTCATGTAAGGATGTCATGGTAAAACTGCTGCAAGTTAGTGCTGAGGTGGCGTTTGGAATTTTCCTGGGTGGAGTGTGGTTCCTGATGCTGTTGCTGGTTGTGTCAGTTTCACGTCTAGGATCTGGGGTTCTGGTTGGATGGTCACTGTCCAATCACATGGTGTCTAAGTTGGGTCCACATAATATATGTTCAGGGTGGGAGACAAGCCTGTATTCTAAAAAATATGCTCTCCAAGGGAATCCAGATAGGAAAGGAAGAAGTCAAGCTCTCGCTGTTTGCAGATGACATGATACTCTACTTAGAAAACCCTAAAGACTCTACCAAAAAGCTTCTAGAAACAATAGACTCAAATAGCAAGGTGGCAGGCTACAAAATTAACACACAAAAATCAATGGCCTTTCTATACATCAATAGTAATAAGGAAGAAATGGACATTAAGAAAACAACCCCATTCACAATAGTGCCACACAAACTCAAATATCTTGGAATCAGCTTGACTAAAAATGTGAAGGACCTATACAAAGAAAACTATAAAACTCTGCTCCAAGAAATAAGAGAGGACACACAGAAATGGAAACACATACCCTGCTCATGGATTGGCAGAATTAACATAATCAAAATGGCAATACTCCTCAAAGCATTGTACAGATTAAATGCATCCCTCTAAAGATACCCATGACATTCTTCAAAGAAGTGGATCGGGCACTTTTGAAATTCATTTGGAATAATAAACACCCTCGAATAGCTAAAGCAATCATTGGGAAAAAGAATATGGGAGGAATTACTTTCCCCAACTTTAAACTTTACTACAAAGCAATAGTTATCAAAATAGCATGATATTGGAATAAAGACAGGACCTCAGATCAGTGGAATAGACTTGAATACTCAGAGAATGTTCCCCAGACATACAATCACCTAATTTTTGATAAAGAAGCAAGAAATCCTAAATGGAGCAAAGAAAGCCTCTTCAACAAGTGGTATTGGCACAACTGGCTAGCCACTTGCAAAAAATTGAACTTAGATCCCCAGTTAACATCATGTATGAAGGTAAAATCCAAATGGATTAAAGACCTCAATATCAGACCCGAAACCATAAGGTATATAGAACAACACGTAGGCAAACCACTCCAGGACATTGAGACTATAGGCATATTCAAGGAGGAAACTGCACTCTTCAAGCAAGTGAAAGCAGAGATTAACAGATGGAAATATATTAAGCTGAGAAGCTTCTGCACCTCAAAGGAAATAGTGCCCAAGATACAAGAGCCACCCACTGAGTGGGAGAAACTATTCACCCAATACCCATCAGATAAGGGGCTAATCTCCAAAATATACAAGGCACTGACATTTTTTACAAGAGAAAAACATCTAATCCCATCAAAAAATGGGGAGAAGAAATGAACAGACACTTAGACAAAGAAGAAATACAAATGGCCAAAAGACACATGAAAAAATGCTCCACATCACTAATCATCAGGGAGATGCAAATCAAAACAACTATGAGGTACCATCTCACACCACAGAGATTGGCACACATCACAAAGAATGAGAACAAACAGTGTTGGCGGGGATGTGGAGAGAAAGGAACTCTTATCCACTGCTGGTGGGAATGCCGTCTAGTTCAACCTTTATGGAAAGCGATATGGAGATTCCTCCAAAAACTGGAAATTGAGCTCCCATACGATCCAGCTATGCCACTCCTAGGAATATACCCTAGGAACACAAAAATACAATACAAAAATCCCTTCCTTACACCTATATTCATTGCCGCACTATTTACCATAGCAAGACTATGGAAACAACAAAGATGCCCTTCAACAGACGAATAGCTAAAGAAACTGGTACATATACACACTGGAATACTTTGCAGCTGTCAGGAGAGAGGAAGTCATGAAATTTTCCTATACATGGATGTACACAGAATCTATTATGCTGAGTGAAATAAGTCAGAGAGAGAGAGAGAGAGAGAGAGAGAGAGAGAGAGAGAGAGAGAGAGAAATGCAGGATGGTCTCACTCATCTATGAGTTTTAAGAAAAATGAAAGACATTCTTGCAATAAAAATTTTTAGACACAAACGAGAGTAGGGCTGGAAGTTACAGCTCACCTCATGAAGCTCACCACCAAAAGGGATGAGTTTAGTTAGAGAAATAACTACAGTTTGAACTATCCTAATAATGAGAATGTATGAGGGAAATAGAAAGCCTGTCTAGAGTACAGTCAGGGGTTGGGTGGGGAGGAGGGAGATTTGGGACATTGGTGATGGGAATGTTGCACTGATGATGGGTGATGTTCTTTACATGACTGAAACCCAAACACAATCATGTATGTAATCAAGGTGTTTAAATAGAATATATATTAAAAAGTATGCTCTGCTTAGTATTCTATATTGCTTCCTTAGACCTTCAGGAGTGATCCTTGAGGATGTGGCCCCAGACAGATGTGGCCCCAAACCAAAAATAAATAAACTACCAAATTTCTCCTAATTGATCTGAACAATAATGTTTGTTCCAACAATGTGTATAAACTCTTTTTTTTGGACCACACCCATTTGATGCTCAGGGGTTACTTCTGGCTAAGCGCTCAGAAATTGCTCCTGGCTTGGGGGGACACCGGGGGATCAAACCACAGTCCTTCCTTGGCTTGCGCTTGCGAGGCAGACACCTTACCTCTAACACCACCTCTCTGGCCTGTGTATAAACTCTTAAGTACTCTAATCCTATTGATCTTCAATATTGTAAGTATTTTTCATGATATTCTATTGTGTATATATAGGGATATATCATTGTGATTTAAGTTTTTTCCTAAGAATTAACAATAATAAGCACTTTTTATGAGCTCTGGTCATTCATATGTCTTTTCATACTTTACATGTTCTTAATATCTTATTTGTTTATTAAGTGTCATATTTTACCTCAAAACCTTTGCTAAATATACACACTGCAAATGTATGCTCAGTATGTGGTTGCTGTTACGTTTTATTAACAATGTATATTGAAGAGCAGAAGTTTTTAATGTTAATAAGATATTTATAATGTGTCATGTTTTCTTTTTCTTAGCAGGTTTATATTTCAATATAGTAATGCATTTTTTGCTTTCTTGTAGAAGTTTTATTTAACTTTTTTATTGAAACAAGAGTAATTAAAAAAGTTATATAGGTTGGAAGTATACAACATTATAAGCTGACATTTATATATACAACATTGCCATCCCCACTAGAAGTCTAGTTTGTATGCAAAGTGTTCATTATTCCATGTAGCTAGCCAGTTGTTCAGTACCATTTGTTGAAAAGACTCTCATTTTCCCATGGAGTAACCTTGGCACATAAAGTGCACATAAAGTGAACTCACTTTATGAAATATTTATTCTGTCGTATAGTTCTATATACCTCTATCTGGATAAAAATAGCTTTACATTAAGTCTTGAAATTGAATGATGTATGTTTTAACCTCCCCTTATGTTTTTTAACCTCCCCTTAAAAAACTTTGGTTATTATAGGTCCTATGTGTATATATTGCTTAGAATAAGCCTGTCAATTTATTCCCCCCCCAATTGCTGGGGAATTGATTGGATTTGCATTGACTTCATTGATCAATTTTGGGAGAATTGTTATTTTTAGTGCTAACAATTTCCCAATCCATGAACATAGTATATGTTTCCATTTATTTAGATCTTGTAAAATGTTCAGTATATAGATGCAACATATGTTAAATCTATGCAGATTTTGCATTTTTGATATTATTGTAAATAGCATTTAAAATAATTTCCATTTGTTATTAATATGTGGCAATTCAATGTTCTTTTACATATTCATTTTTATTTTATTTATTTTAAATTTATTACATTTAAAATGATTATTATTTAATTTTATTAAATTTTTAAATTTTATTGAAACTATTTACAAAGTTCTCCATAGTTGGGTTTCAGACATACAGGGCCAATCCTACCACCAGTGTTGACCTCCATCCACCAATGATCCCCAGGTGCATCCCAAACCATCCTCCCTTGCTCCCAGCCTGCCAATATAACAGGCCCCTTTTTAAGTTTAGATAGTTAAAATTTGGGTCTCTTGATTCCACTGTTGTCTTTGGCTTGGATATTTAGTTCTGTCCTTTTTTTAATACTACAAATGCGCCTGAGATCACTTAGACCCTGATCCCCATCCTTTCATATTTGTGTTTCTCATCTTCCAGTTCCTTCCCTTCTCCTCACTCTATCTAAGCTAACAATATTCAAGACAACTACCATTTAAACCATTGTGTTTTTTCATGCAGTTATTCTAAATGATTTTATTCTGAATTTATCCTTTTGACTTACTTCATTTTATATCTTCCAGTTCCATCTATGTTGCTGCAAATTGCATGATTACATCATTTCTTATAGCTATGTAGCATTCCATTGCATATATGTACCACACTTCATGATCCACTATTGTTGGATATGTAGGTTGATTCCAAGTCTTAGCTATTGTACTTTGTGCTGAAATGAATAGCAGCATGCATATATCCTTTTGAATGAATTTTTTTCTGTCCTGAGAATAGATACTCAAAAGAGAGATTGCTGGGTCATATGGCAGCTCAACTTTGAATTTACTGAGAATCCTCCATACTATTTTCCATAGGGAATGGATCAGGCAGTATTCCCATCAGCAGTGGATGAGCCAACAGATTGTTCCCAGTATTTTTGATATGTGCCATTCTCACTGGTGTAAGATGATATTTCATTATTGTCTTAATTTGGATTTTCCTAAAGATAAGTGATGATGAGCATTTTTCCAATTGTCTGTTGGCTATCTATTGGTCTTCCTTAGAAAAGTGTTTGTTCATATTTTCTACCCATTTTTTGTTTGTTTTTGGGCCACACCCGGTGATTCTCAGGGGTTACTCCTAGCTATGCAGTCAGAAATCGCTGCTGGCTTGGACCATATGAAATGCTGGAGGATTGAACCGTTTTCCATCCTGAGTTAGGCAAACACCTTATCGCTTGCACCACTGCTCCAGCCCTGACCTCTCCCCATTTTTTGATGAGGTGTTTAGATTTTGTGGAGTTAATCTTTGTGAGTACTTTGTATATCCTAGATATCAAACCAGTATCTGATGTTTTGAGTGCAAAAATTTTCTCCCATTCAGTTAGCTGTCTTCTAATTTTAGCCTGTGTTTCTTTTCTTTTCTTTTCTCTGGCTTTTGGGGCACATTGGGGGACACTGAGGGGTTACTCCTGGCTCTGCGCTCAGAAATTGCTTCTGGCTTGGGGGACCAAACGGGACTCTGGGGGATGGAACCGCAGTCTGTGCTAGATCAACCGCACACAAGGCGAATGCCCTACCGCTGCTCCACTGCTCCGATCCTAGTCTATGTTTCTTTGGTCATACAGAAACTTTTTAGTTTGATGTAGTCCCATTTATTGTCATTTTTATTCAATTAAAGTATAAACTCATTTTCCATAGCTTCTTGTAACTACTTTGGATTCTCCATGAACATAATCATCTTTTTAAATTTTTTTTTTCTTTTGAGGTCACACTTCACAGTACTCAGGTGTTACTCCTGGCTCTGTACTCAGGAATCACTTCTGCAGTGCTGGGGATTGAACATGGGTTGGACAAGTGCAAGACAAGCACCTATTTTTGTTTCTATTAGGTTCATTTTTTTATTTGTTTTTATTTTATTTATTTTTTGTTTGTTTATAATCACCTGGCCAGGATTTCTAGAACACTATTAAAATGAAGTCATTAAAGCAACATCTCTGCTTTATTTTGGGGTAAGTTTAAATCTTTTATCATGATGTGTGTTGATAGCCATAGGATATTCATACTATTTTTAAAATTAAATTGAGGAAGCTATTTTCTGCAAAATGTATTGAATCAATAGATACAACATTTATCAATGCCATTGTCCTATGCATGTTTTTAAATAAACTAGTTCTTGTTCTTTTATTTTTTGACATAATTTCAAATGTTAAATTAGCATTTGAACTTTGCAATCTTTGGGTAAATCCTATGTATTTATAATAAATTTTTATTTTTATACATTGTTGAAATAGATATTAATGTTTTATTAAAGGCTATTATAATTCTGTTCAGAAGGTCATAGTTTCATTTATTTTTCTTATGATGCATTAAAAATTAAAATGGTTGTGTGGGGGGGGTAGGGAATCTTTGTTTTTGTTTTTTTATTTTGGAGAGTCTTTTAAGCACTGCTCAAGGAAACTGGAGGCCTTTCCCAGTAACACTCAACCTGGCTGTGTAGGCCTGATGGTTCAATGCTATGCCATGGTAATATGGAGACACTCATATCACCAGGCTCAGCAGTTCTGGGGGCTCCCAAGGTGACTCCAATAGTACTGGGGTATAGACCTTGTAGGACATGGGCTAGAATTTATTCTTCATACTTGCTGCACATGCATTGAACTTGAGCTGAACCCTTTAAATTGTCTCTCCACTGAGGGTTCTATTCATGAATAGGTGTTGGATCTTATCAAAAGCCCTGTTTTGTGGTGCTAGTAAACAAATCCAGGACCTTACAACTAAGAGGCATTCACTTTCCACTGAGCTCACTTTACCACCCCAGCCCATGTCTTTGGTTTAGATGTCAAAGTTTTGCTGGTTTTAATAGAAATTCTCTTCCAGTATTTCTATAAATACTTTGTATAGAAATGACATTATTTCTTCCTTAGATATTTGATACAATTTTCCAGTAAAGTATCTGAAATTATAATTTTTGTGGGAACATTTTAATGCTAAAGCTATTTAGTTTTTCTTGTTTTATTTTGTCACTTTTGATAATTCATAACTTTCAAGGTATTTGTGCATTTAATTTAATTTGTTAAACTTATTTGCATTAAGTTGTTCAAATATTCTTGTGGCACCCTTTTTATTGATAGATCCAGTAGATGATGTTTTCTATTTTATTTTGAATAGTGCTAATTTGTTTTCATCTTTTTTTTTTTTTGTGGATCTAGTTAGTTTATAGGTATTTCAAATAAAAGGTTTTTGTTGCATTATTTTTTTAGTTTATTATTTATCAGTTTATTTCATTGATTTAGGTTCAATTTTTTATAGTTTAGGAAAATTAATTTTAGCATTTTTCTTTAAAATGAATTTTAAACCTATATATTATCCTCTAAGTTCTGAATCATTTCCACACATTTTAATGTTTTTATTATTTTTTCAGCTTAATTAGTTTCTACTTTCATTTATGAATGTTTCTCTGTCACATGTGCTATGTGAATCTCAATTAGGTCAAGTTAGTTGCTAGTGGTGTTGGAGTCTTCTACATTTTTACTGATTTTCTGTCTGCTTGTCTATTGATTCATGAGAGAAGACCATCAAGTTTCCAGTGAATGTGGTTTTGTCTATCCTTCACTGCTGTCAGATTTTGCTGCATGTATTTTTAAATTATTGCATGAACATTTAGGGTTATATCTTGTTGATAAACAGACATTTATTATTGTGAAATCTGTTTAGCTAATATTGTATGTCTCAAAGTTAACTTTCATGTTATAGTTACTCTAGCTTTATTATGATTTTTTATGTCATATCTTTTCACAACTTTTTATCTTTAAGCCATTGATATACTACAATATAATTGATGCAGAAGTAATTTAATTGAATTTTGCCTTTTTCTTTTAAATTTTAGTGTTCCAATCTGCCCTTTTTAATCATATGCAGCTAGCCATATGATTTAAGTCTATGATTCTGTGTTGGTTTTCTCTTTATGTTGCCTGTTCATTTTTTCTCTTCTTTTTCTGTTTTTATTGTGTTTAGTTCTTTGGAGGTATAATTGACACCTAAAATTTTAAGGTTATATAGCATGTTGACATTGGCATGTACCACCAGTGGCTTACACTTGAATGTAGTTTATTTACACAAATTTTAATTGCAGGTCTAGTGTAAACATGTTAAAGTACAAATGTAATGCTTTGATATAAGTGTTCATTATTAAGGAATTCCTCTATTGAGCTAATTAACACACACACACATATATACATACATACATATATATATATACTTATATCTTAGGGATAAGAACATTTAAGCACATTCTTAGGCAAACTTAATTATATATTTTTATTTATTATAACCACCATATCTTACAAGTGGAAGGTTGTGCCCTTTGAACAGGCCCCATCCCTTCATCTTATCATTTCCTTGGTCCTAGGCCAGTTTTATCATCTTTGTTTCAGTGAGTTCAAAGATTTTAGTTTTAGGTTCCATATATAAATAATACCATGCAGTTTTGGTTTTTCTCTCGGTCTAGATTATTTCACTTAGCATAATACCTTCTGATTTTACTCAACTTGTCATAAATGGTAGAACTTCTTTTATAATTACTAAATTTTATTTCATTGTGTGCTTATCAATCACTATTATTTTTATTCATCACTTAACCGATATTTTGCTATGTCCATATTTTGGTGACTGTGAATAACAGAACATTGATTGTAGTTCTGTAAATTATTTTTGAGTTAGTGCTTTTGTTTCCTTTAGATTAAATACCATAAATTGAGTGTGACCAAGACATATCTTGGTGGTCATTTTGGGAATAAATATATACATATATATATATTTGATTCATTCTTAAAAGTTCTCATCTATTCTGTGCACCACCAGTGATTCTTTTTTTGAATCAACAGTAATTATAAATTTGTTAAATGTTTATTTTTATTATTTCATTATTTCTTCATTTATTAGCCAAATGTTTATGGTTAGATAGCCTTCTTTCTCCCTCCCATTTCTTTCTTTGTAAAGTTTTAAAGATATGTCTACAAACAATATTGTTTGTAAAAATATAAAATAATTCATATGTGTGAACCACACCCAGTAGAGTTCAGAGCTTACTTCCGGCTCTGTACTCAAAGATTTCTCCTGGGTAAACTTTCTTACTGTATGGGGTGCCAGAGATGCACTGCTTGATATACTTTCAATTTGACCCCAAGTTTTTAGAAAATTAAGCCCTTTCACATTTTTTTCCTTTTTTATCTAATAGTACAATAATTCAAAGATTATTCAGTCATAGTATGCTTGATGTTTCTAATGTTTCAATATATTGTGCTCATCACTTTAGGAAATAAAAGTGCCCTTATAAAATTTTAGAATTTTAAATTTTTCTTTGTTTACAAAATTTCTTTCTTTCTTTCTTTCTTTCTTTCTTTCTTTCTTTCTTTCTTTCTTTCTTTCTTTCTTTCTTTCTTTCTTTCTTTCTTTCTTTCTTTCTTTCTTTCTTTCTTTCTTTCTTTCTTTCTTTCTTTCTTTCTTTCTCTTTCTTTCCTTTCTTTCTCTCTCTCTTTCTCTTTCTTTCTTTCTTTCTTTCTTTCTTTCTTTCTTTCTTTCTTTCTTTCTCTCTCTCTCTCTTTCTTTCTTTCTTTCTTTCTTTCTTTCTCTCTCTCTTCTCTTTCTTTCTTTCTTTCTTTCTTTCTTTCTTTCTTTCTTTCTTTCTTTCTTTCTTTCTTTCTTTCTTTCTTTCTTCTTTCTTTCTTTCTTTCTTTCTTTCTTTCTTTCTTTCTTTCTTTCTTTCTTTCTTTCTTTCTTTCTTTCTTTCTTTCTCTCTCTCTCTCTCTCTCTCTCTTTCTTTCTTTCTTTCTTTCTTTCTTTCTTTCTTTCTTTCTTTCTTTCTTTCTTTCTTTCTTTCTTTCTTTCTTTCTTTCTTCTTTCTTTCTTTCTTGCAGAGAGTTATCTATGCTTTACTGAAAGTTAATTTCCCCACTTCTGCCTATAGCCTGACTCGTTTTCCTATGTCTATTAGAGACGGGAATCCTATAATTAGACAGGATTGCATAGTGGTTAGAAGCATATAGCACAAGACATCCTTTTGATTTTGAACCCTTATCCTTCTAATTCCATGTCTGATTTTAGATAAGTTTAATAACTCATCTCACCTTCTTTATAGACTCTCATCTATAAAATAGGGTGACAGGACTGGAGTGATAGCACAGCAGGTAAGGCATTTATCTTGCATATGGCCAACCTGAGCTCGATCCCTGGCATCTCTTATGGTACCCAAAATGCCGGGAGAAATTTCAGAGCATTGCTCAGAAACAAAAAAAAAAATAAAAAAAATAAAATAAGGTAACAGCAGTACTCAGAAAGTTGTTATGAGGAGTACAAGAGGAATACACAGTGCTTGGCATGTAGTAAGTGCTTAATAAATTGTTGGTCTAACTAAATTATTTTTATCTGTAAATCTCCTAATAATATGCTGGGAAATTTTAAAATATTGTTCTGCATGACAAGGGAATAACTAGTAAACATTGTGAAAGTGGCTGAACTGCTATCTCAGTAGTCATAGTCAAGAACCTTCGCTGGGGCCCGGCGTGGTGGCGCTAGAGGTAAGGTGTTTGCCTGGCAGCGCTAGCCTAGGATGGACCGCGGTTCGATCCCCCAGCATCCCATATGGTCCCCCAAGCCAGGAGCGACTTCTGAGCGCATAGCCAGGAGAAATCCCTGAGCGTCACCGGGTGTGGCCCAAAAACCATAAAAAAGAAAAAAAAAAAAGAACCTTCACTGGATTGTCTTTTATTATGATCTTTAAAGAGATCTTACAAGATTAAATAGCTATTAAAATATACTGCACCAATTTTTTTTCTCACTTAGGTGATTATTCTTTTATACTTTTAATCTGATACAGAATGCCAGGAACTCTTTCCTCTCGTTCTAAAATGACACTGCATTTTTATGGCAAAACCAAATTCCTTGTCATCATGATTGCCATTATGAAAGGGTTACTGAAGAAATAATGCTAACAAGAATCATCACCACACAAAGATAATTTAAAAAAAAAAACAAACAAACAGATCACACACCAGAATCTAAGAGAGGAACCCACATTCTCAATTCTGGGTGCATGTGAAAATCCCTTGATGAATTTTCAAAAGTACTGAGGTCTGGGTTCCTCTCCTAGAGAATCTGCTTTTGTTGGTACAGCACAGATGGGATCCTTTAAAGCTCTGTGTGGTTCCAAAATGCTGACATGTTTGTGCATGGCTACTAGAACCTCCTGCTCACCTCCACAGCCTTAGTTAGAGCCACCTGGGTGCGAACTTGAATTCCAGACCTAAGAACTAAACCTTTAAACATCTTTGGCTAATGTTACACTAGTGCCACATCATGGCCTTGAGGTGTTCCTCCATCTTTGATGGCAGTATAAACACCTACTACCAACATATAGTGATGGCCACAATCCCTTATTCATTCTCCCACAGTTTATCCTCTATCTTTTATTCCCAAAGGAAATGCCCTTCCTCTTCCTGACCTTAAATAGAGCTGGTTTACCCCTGCTTTTCTTGCATTTTTTTTTTTTGAGGACACCTTTGTTTGTTTGTTTTTAAATCTCACATACTCTGTACTCTTAAGGTTGAGGTACTGAATGAAGTATCATTCTTAATCTCCCTTTCTACTTATTTCTGAATCAATTTCTTCTTTAAAGTATGAGTATATTTGAAGTTATCCATTCTGCTTTCTCACTAATTAACCTTGCTTCCATCTGTTGCCTTGTTTCCTTCTTCCTAGGCACACTCTTCAGGCCTTGAAGGCTTTAGCTCCTGTCTCATTTTGAGGTGTTCCCTGTCCTAGGGACTTTGGTGTCTATGTATATGGTCCACACATATAGAGTCTTGGTTCTCTCTCTCTCTTTCTCTCTCTTTTTCTCTCTCTCTTTCTCTCTCCCTCTCTCTCCCTCTCTCTCACTCCCCCCTCTCTCCCCCTCCCTCCTTCCCTCTCTTTCTCTCTTAAGGTTTTTTGGGTCACACCCGGCTGTGCTCAGGTTATTTCTGGCTTTGCACTCAGAAATTGCTTCTGGAAGCTCAGGAGGCCATATGGGATGCCAGAGATTGAACCCTGGTTGGCTGTGTGCAAGGCAAACACCCTACTGCTGTGCTGTAATTCCAGCCTTCTCCCTGGCTTCCTTGAATTCTCACTTTCAACAACATTTCTCTGGCCCATCTTGGGTTTTTAATTATTTTTCTAATTATTCCACTAGTCTAGAATTCTTGATTTAAATATTTTTTTTATCTGACCACAGCCGCCTCCTCTTCCATATAATATGTTCTAGCCTGACTGATTTGGCAGCTTTCCAGCATTATTGAGCCCCTCAAAACACTGTGTTATAGTGGCTGTTTTCTCAGTGTTCATCTTGCCTCTTCCTTTCTCTTCTCTATTTGACTTAGCTTTAGGGCCCACAATGACTACCATTCCTAACAGACTATTCCCCTTTCCTGTCCTCTGTAAGAGTTGGCAAGCCTAGTGTGAGTGCATTAGATGCCATCTTTCATCATGCTTCTACAGCCTTTGACTTCTGAATTAATTTTGGATTGCTTCATGATGTTTGAAGTCATCCCACCAACAAACATAGCAGTTATGTTGGAGCTTTGTCTGTTTTGTTTTCTTCCTCATTAGAAGTTGAGAAGTTACTCATTTCTATCAAGCCACCTTCTTAGACTCTGACCCCATTCCTCACTTTCTTGAGAACATGCTGTTTCAGCAAGTTTTCTGATCCCTCTCCTGCATGGCTGGTCTGTCCCAGTGTACCCATGAATAATTTGCTTTTGCTTAACAAGTTTTTTTTTATTTCCTATCCTCTCCACCTCATATCAATTTCTATTGTTTCTGTTCCAGAAAAATGATCTTAAATTCATTATAGATGCTTGATTCAACTTACTTCCAATCCTCTTTAATCTAGCTTCAGCCTCTGTTCATTGCCCCAGACACATCTGTGAAAGAACCTTTCCTGTCTTAATCTTAGATCCTCTCAACAGATCTGACCTAATTCCCCTCTTCCCTCTTGAAATCAACTCTCTATCCTGCAGCTAAGATAATCTGATGCTTTTCATATTTGAGTTGGAGTTATGTTGTAGGTAGAGGAAGAATAGTATGTATATAAAGGACCATTCTAATGTTTTCATCTCAGAATAGACTTGATGATTTCATGACACTGGCAATGCTTACCACTATCACCTGGTGAAGGTGGTATCTGCCAAATTTCTCCAAACCCATCTCCCCCTTTCTGTGTTCTGTTCTTCACAAGAACTTCTTCTTATACAACTTACATACAACTTCTTGTACAACTTCAACCATATGGGATGGTAGTTACAAGTTCAAGGAAGATACTTTTGATCCTGCTTTTTAAATGTGAAAATCGAGCCTCAGAGAGATGAAGTGAATTTTCTGAGGCCACAGACTCCTGGACACAAGACCAATAACATTGGCTAATTACCTAAGAAATTTATAGCCATTCAACTTGTGCTCTTGCTGGCAGCCTTGCAAGAGAGATTCATCTAGCTGCAATGGTTTCCGAGAGAAAGCCTCGTAAATGCAAATAGGTACTTTGTGAGGCGCTTAAGTGTTTCTATAGGCCACTGCGTTGGACGATAACAATAAAAATAAAAAGGAATCACAAATACTGTTTACCAGTGTTGAAGCCACCGTATTTCTGTTTCAGAAAACAGATTTTGGCCAGTGGACTTAATTTTGGGGGTTGAGAGTTGACTTGCAGGTGTGTTGCATTTGCTTTAAATGATGTTTAGAATTATTTTCAGACTTAGTTGGCAGGGAAATTTTACGAACAAGTTCTGCACTTTTTTCTGGATTGAGAGATCTTGTAGATGGGTTTTAATTTATCTGACAGTTTGGTGTCCCCCTTGGATGAGCTACAGTTTTGTTTCTCAGAGGTCCACAGGGTTACATCCTATGATATTAGCTATTCTAGCATCTAAGCCCAAATACTCTTACTGAAAGGAGTGGCATGTTGCATTCAGCCATTAGGATGGGCATTTCTTTTTCTTTGTTTCCTTTTATTTGCTTTTTGGAGGGGGAACATATCCAGCAGTGCACAGGTATGGGTCTGTGCTCAGAAATAACCCCTGGCTTGAGGACAATGTGTGAGGCTGGGGATCTAACCCTGGTCTACCTCAAGCAAGGCAAATGCTCTACCTGCTGTGCTATTGCTCCAACCCTATCCTTTTGTTTGGTTTTGAGGCCATAACTGGCAATGCTTAGGAGATACTCCTGGTTGGTACTCAGGAATTACTCCTGGTGGTGCATGGGCAATCATATGGAATGCTGCAGATTGAACCTGGACTAATTAGGTGCAAGCAAGTGCTCTACCTGCTATAGTATCCTCCAGCCTGAGGGGCAATATTCCTGTTTCTAGTTCACTTAAAGGTATTTATGTATTGTGCATAAATGTCTATCTCCACCCTGAGACTGAAAACATTATCAGTGCCTAAGTTGCAAAAGGTGGTTCCCAGCAGCTACAAGGCAGACTAGTCTACAGATGCTTGCAGTCTAGCAATACAGCAGACTGCTTCAAAGATGGTGACATCCTTTTCACCTGAAGTGTTTAAGCAGAGGGGAGAAGAGCATGACTCAAACTCCCGGAGACAGGCTGTGCACCCCAGAGTGTGCTCAGAGCAGATACAGTGGAAGAAGTGCTGTCAAATCAATTATCACATAGCTCTTTTTTCCTCAAGAATGAAGAAACATGTTGGCCCAGCAAATCTACTCAGAAGGAAGTAATTCTACACGAAACTCATCCTACAGGGGGCATCACAGTAAAGCTCTCATTTTAAAAATAAGAGAATATGGGAAATAGGTTTGTAGGAGACCTGGCTTCAATCTCTTGCACCACCTGGTCCCCTTAGCACTGCTGAGCACAGGACAGAAATATATCCGAAGGCCCCAAATAAAATAAATAAAATAAAATGATATAATAAAATGATAAAAATAAGGGAAGTAAGACAAGAGTAAACAAACTCAAGTATGAACTACAGTGGATATAGAAGTGGACAAAAAATAAGAGGGAAAGTAGGCAATGAGAAAACAGGGACTCCTGTCAGTTTGTGCTATGCTCAGGATAGAAAGAGTGGGTTAAGGAAATTGGTGGAATGAACAGGCAAAGGGAGAAAGAAGTAATATCTAACCTCTGGGCAAACTGCAAGCCTAGCTTTTTACTTTCTCACCAAGCTGCTCTGAATTTCTTGTTTTTGTTTTTGAGCCACATCAGGCAGTGTTTGGTTACTCCTGGCTCTGCACTCAGGAATCACTTGGGAGATCATATGAGATGCTGGGGATCAAACCCAGGTTCTGCAGCTTGCATGGCAAGTACCCTACCAGCTTTACTATTTCTTTGACCCAGCTCTGGATTTCTTGAAATAGGAGACATGTCAGATATGCTTGTTGGTTCCTCCTAATCCAGCTCATTAAAGATGGAGAGGGAGGTACACTGGTGATGGGTGTGGCATGAGAAATCATCACTAACAGTCTTGTAAATCACAGGATCTCAATAACTTTAAAAAATTGCTGATCTTTAAAAATTTGCCTCTTAAAATACATGTTTATTATTTTTTTTGTGTGTGCAGGGACAGGTACAGGAACATTAGTGTGATGTGGATTTAGGTAGTTAAATATCTGGAAGCTGTCTAGTTTGTTAGAGAATGTTCTAGTTTTTCCCTATGTTGTACACTTTACCTTCAGCTGCCTTGTTCAGTTTCGAGAACTCACCTTGTTCCTGGAAACCAAGCTTCCAGGTTGTCAGGTTGCTTTGGTTTAGAGATGTGAGTTTTCCACAGGAAGCACTCTGTATCTGGAAGGAGTTCTTGAGAAATCACTGGGAGATTAAGATGGGGCATTATGTTACCAAATTAAGACAGGGAAAGAACCTCTGTCCATTGGGTGGACATTACATACTGCTGATAGAAATGCTCATCTCCTTGGCATTCGCGTTGTTGGAGAGGCGAAACGAATGCATGTAGCAGCTAATTTTATCTCCCTGTATTAATTACCATGTTAAGTGACAGTTTTGTTTGCACCTTGTTTCTGTGAAGGGAAAAGGAAAAGAACAATTTTGTGTCATTCTCTGAAGATTTAGAACAGGGATCTTGGCTCTTGTTCTTAACAGATTTCAGGTTGCAATGAGGAAAAGCGAGAACTATTCCGCTTGTGCTTGGTGGCTTAATAGAAAAAAAATTTAATGACTTTCATCTTATTTGGCTCAGACGCCTACCTGAGATATGATTTGAAATGAGTTTCCTCTTCTCACCTCCCTTGTTGAAGACCCAGAGATTTAGCAGTATATCACAACAACAAAGAACATAGCTCAGTACGATTTGACACTGGGGCTGCTTTCTCTCCAAAGAACCATCACGTGCCTTCTTAACTTCTATAGATTTAGCAGGATTTATACTTCATAAACCCAAGTGTGTATACAAATCCTGTTATTGTAAAGAACAACAAAAAAGCCGGACTCCAACTAAGCCAGCCTTGTTTGCTATAAACCTTTAAAGCAAGATTTGTACTTTTTTCCAGCTTGTGCATTAGAAGTAAACCCACTGCTACAGGCTTCCCTCCCAGAAACAGGCACCTGAGAACAGGCCCTCAGGCTCTGGAACTTTCCAGGCGCACAAATCCTAAGGACTCTGAAAAAGTAACTGCAGTGAATTGGTCCCTGGCTTGCTCTTTTCTTTTTAGAGTTTGGCTGCATCTTAATGTTGATGCTTGTCTTTCTGTAGCATTGGTATGGCATGCTCTCATCTAGAGAGATTTTCACCATTCCCTTAAATAATTTACTACCATGATATTTATCTCCCTGCAGACATTAATATTACATTTGAATTAATTTAAAATTCGTGTGTGTGTGTGTGTGTGTGTGTGTGTGTGTGTGTTGACTATACCCTGTTTCCTGACTATACTCAGTGGTTATTTTAGTGGTGATTGGGAAACAAGAGCCTGGCATTTTCAGACTAAGCCCACCTGACATATTTGGAAATTTTTTCTGAAAATATTTTTTGGAACCCAGAAATGGCCAACTTTGTATAAGATGCCTACTCTGCTATTCTTTTTGTCTAGCACAGAAATGGGGTGCGGTGGGGCTTTGGAGGCACACTCAGTTTTGCTTAGGGATAACTCTTGTCTCTACATTCAGGGGTCACTCCTGCAGGTGCTTGAGGGATCATATGAGTGCTGGGATCAGACCCAAGTTGGACATATGCAAGGCAAGTGCCCTACCCACTGCACTAGTGTTCAAGCAGCAGCACAAGGAATCTTTGCTGCAGACGCCAGCGCCTCTAAGCAGGTTCTTCGTGGAGTCCGGGAAACCTTCACGGGGAGAGAGTGGGAACACGAAATGGCGGAAGGACGGAACAATATTGTAGAAATGAATTACCACACACAATGCATGGGGACTTGCGTCTAGAAAGACGAAGACAAATTTATTTTTTGAGCTGGGTAACTTTTAAGGGGTGAGCTCTGGAATGCGGGGTGTAATTTTGGAGATCAAGGAAAGTGGGAGATGGTCAGGGAAACAGAATGAAAGGCCATGGCTAAAATCTGCATATTAAAGAACCGATACGGAAGGTGAAAAGCAGTGTCTGTTGTGGGTTAGCTTTGTTTTGGGTAAGCAGGAGAAACCAGTAATTTTCAGGGAAATGGGAAGAGAGAGAAATGTTTTAGAGTTTTGGGGAAAACTGAAAATTGCTTTGTTTTGGGTAAGCAGGAGAAACCAGGTAATTTTCAGGGAAGTGGGAGCCTTTCGGCGGGATTTGTACTGTGCTTCTTTGTTAGAAAGAAATATTGAGGCCTGATTTCTAATAATGGTCAAAAATAAAGAGAGAGATAGTTACAGCCACGTTTAGAATTATAGCCAAACAATCCACGCGAAGGGTCAACTGATTTGACTGCTCTAAGTGGGCCTTTTTGGCAAATAATTCTTTTTCAGGAGTGCAACACTTCTGATGTGTGCCCTTCCTGAGTGGGGTGTAATAATCTTATGTTCAATAAATAGGCTTTGTTCTATGAGTTCACTCTTCATTCTGTGTACTTGTTCCTTTTGGGCATTTCTGCAAGTGACCTCCCTATTCAAAGTTGCCTGCACATTCACTGAGGGTAGATGGAGAAAATTGTATTAAGTCAGATATGGTAGTGCAATGAACTTCTACTCATTGGTTCTGCCAATGACTATCTTTATTCATTACTTCTCACCTTCAAGGTCTTTCAGGGCATGGTAAGGGACTACTTGAAAGGATAGGTTGAGACCATAAGACTTTAATCATAAATGTTAGCTTAATGTTGAGTAATAGTGTATTTTCTAAGAAATATATCAGGTGCAAGTCCACATGGATTGCCTTGATATCTAAGTTTCATATCTGTGAAGTGCCAACATCCCTTAAAAATTGTATTTTGTATTTGACTAACAGCACTGTCTCTTACAAGAACAATTTGGGTATAAAAGTTAAAATTCTTGTGACTGACATATTTGTATATATCCATATCTGGATGACAAAGGGCTCTAGGAAAAATAATTCACTATATTAAGTCACTTTGATCCATTTGAAATATTAAGATCTAAGTTTCAGCTATTTCAAAGGTCTAATAATTTCCACTTTTATTCCCAACACAGAAATGACTATGAAGCCACAACCTCCCCAGGAAGGGCACATCCCTTTCATGCTCAGTGTGGCCCATTACAGGACTAGCCCTTCATGTAGATGATAGAAAACACACTGACATTCACTTTTCTTCTAATGAGTAATGGCTCTGTGCCTGGCTGCAAATGTGACCAGTCACTGCAGGACTATTGTGAGAAGGCAGACGCTTTTTATCCTGCCCTCATGTTCTGCTGAGCAAAGTGGATGTTGGGACAGCAATCTTATGAGCAGGAGACTTCCAAGTCTAAACTCAGAAACCAAGTCTAAACTCATGATAACTTTAGTATGGTAGAGTATTATGGAGTAGTACGTGGCTTCAGAATGTTATGAATGATCAACCCATTCTCTTTTGTAGCATAAGCAGCGGAGGAGACTAAGTTTCAAAAGAGTTGCCTGGGCTGTACAGAATCAGAATAATGGGATTGAGTAGTTTTCAGCATTAGTATTTTATTTCTAAAAATCATACAATAAACAGGTCTTCTTTGCAGAAGTATTAGAGAATGGTGATAAGGAAAAGAGGACCTACACCTAGCACTGAAAGATAGCCATGCTAACTTTGAGCCTTCTAGACTTCTTTATGAGTTCTGATAGAAACCTGCAGAACCAGGGTTTGAGGATAATCCAATCTTTTAGAAACTTGAGGTCTTGCAAGAGCATTGCCTTTTAGATTTTATTTTGATCAGGAGGCAAGAAGGAAAATAAATGGTTTCCATAATATCAACTCTTTTGCTGAGAAAAATGGATGGATGGATGGAAGGGAAGAAAGATGGATATATAAACATGTGATGCAGGATGGATGAAAGGAAGAATAAATATGTTTGAAATAATAATAGTTGGATAATTTGGTACTTGTATCAATTAACTAGTTGGATCATGTGGAATTTGGAGAACTTTCTTTGGGTCAGTCAAGATTTTATCTGCCAATACCCTGTCTTTGTAAGGAGGAACCCTTTCTTTCTCCTACAACATGTGATCTGGTTAGTTGTCAAATATGTTATATTTTCTCTCTTCAGAACTCCTAAACATATGATTCCATCTAGGAAAATATTATCTTGCAACCCCTTGGATCCAATGATTGCTCAGTAATGGGAGGCTTTTCATATGAGGCTCCTAAGTTGGAGAAAACTGAATGGGGGTGAGGGGACAGTGACAACTTTTTGCCTTCTTACCAGTCAGGTGGCAGCAAAGCTTTTCTAAGAATAATCAGCATAAAATGACTGGGAAATGAGGGGGGAGGGCAAGTATGGCAGAGAGATAAAGAAAGAGTAGAGAAAGAGAGAGAAGAAAAGAAAGAGGAGTATCATTTATCAATGAACTGAGAGAGGGATAACATTCATGTATGGATTGACATTATTTAATCTTTGGAGACAACCATTGTTAAAATTCTCAGTTATGTTCACTAACTAAACTCTTCATTTTGTTCAAGTTCATTTGGGTCAAATATAACCAAATCATGTACTGTCCTTCCCCAGTGCTTGGGAAAGGCTGAGTCTCACCGAGCCTGTCACAGCCTGCTCTGAATGGGGCAGAAGCTGGGCATTCTCTGACAGGTGATGGGTCAGATGAGAAGAGCAAGGCCTGCTTTTGATTAATATGACTATAAAATGGAATTCTGGGACTGACCTCCACTCAACTTAAGCCACACAAAGATAACTGACCTTTGGAAACTGCCTCTGGCAGCCTTTTTTTTTTTTTATTATTATTTTTATAGGAAAGTCCTGCAAACCAATTAGATCTCACAATGGGCCTTTTATGGTGCTATTAGTTTAATGCAGCTTTCAGAGAAATTAGTCCTCAGGGAGTCTGAAATTCTAAGGGAAAACGTCGTCCCTGGCCATTTTTTGACTTGGATTAGTAGAAACTATGGATTGGTAGCAATATGGTCTCGCTCAGAATTTGTGACATTATGAGTCATCTGACCCAGGTACCAAATTCTCATTTGGGGTCCCTGGTGTCTGCCCTAAGCAAAAGAAAAAAATTAATTAAAAATAGGACAATCTGGCTATTTAAAAAGAAATTCATTCTACAAATCATTGAGGGTTTATGTACCACTACACCCTGCTCATCTGACATTCAATAATGGGAGTGAGAATATGAAAATGATATTTCTGTGCAAAGGATTGAGTTTTTCCAAATATAAAATTGGAGTGTCCATTTCAGAGCTGCATGTCCTGGGCACTTGTACTTTTAGGGTGAACCTCTGACACCCTCTGGGTCACTGGTCTGAACTGTGGGTGTGGGAGAAAATGGGAACTCTGCAGAGTTCCCCAACCAGGGATAAAGTGTGGGTGTGTGGAACCTTGCAATGCAAAGTAGAGGAGGAAGAGAAGCAGATAGGTACCAGAGAACCAAGGTTCTAGATGTCTCCTAAGTTCTGATGGCCAGAGTGGTTGGTCAACCTACCCACAGGACAGGGATGGGACCTGGGTGAGCTGCCCATAAGAGCTGCTTCTTCATCCTTCTAGACTTGACCTTGAATTCCCCAACATTGCCTGAGGATTCCCCAATTCAGCACCTAGGCTGCATCAGGCTCTACAATCTTCTGAGGACTTTTATCGCTTCCTTAGCCTCTTTTTCTCCTCATGATCATTGATTCTGGTCTGGGTTGTGCAGGTATTGTATCTGCTTAGGCAAGTACAGAAGGCTGCCTGTAGGACTAGCTGTGTTAGCCAGCCAAGAGGCAGGGCTGGGGGTGCCCTGGCCTCATTTTCCAAGTGAAGACATAGATGAAGAAATGCCTCAGTTCCTTAATTTGAGGCTGGAACAATACTGAAGTAAGCTTTCCATGACCATCAAAATCCCAGTTTCCCCAAGTGGTGAAATTAAAACTATTTTTTGATGCTCTTCCCTTGTCTGCTTACCTCAGGACTCTTTTCCCTGCCATTGTTACTTTATTTTTGTTTTTGGTAGGGTCCATGGGGTACACATAGCAGTGCTCGGCATCAGGTAGTGCAGGATGCAACTCAGTGCGCACGCACGCAAAGTGTGTGTTCCAGCCCTTGAAGCTGTGTCTCCAGTTTCTACCTCATTCTAGAAGCTCTATCACTTTCCACATCAGCCTGGACTCAGAGACTATAGTCTCCTAACTTACACCAGACCTCACACTGGGTTTCCTTGTCTGCTCTGACTCAGGCTGTGTATTCTTGTCTTCTTCTGGTCATAGGACTCTACAGCTGTGGCTTCTAGCATCTATGGCTCTTCAAACTACATACATACATACATACATACATACATACATACATACATACATACACATACTAGTGACCTGAGCAGACTCTGCTCAACCTCTACTGGTTCTAGTTTTGACAAAGGGTGGATAGGATGGAATTTCACTTTTATTTATTTATTTATTTATTTGGTTTTTTGGGTCACACCCATTTGATGCTCAGGGGTTACTCCTGGCTAAGTGCTCAGAAATTGCCCCTCGCTTGGGGGGACCATATGGGATGCCGGGGGATTGAACTGCGGTCCTTCCTTGGCTAGCGCTTGCAAGGCAGACACCTTACCTCTAGCGCCACCTCACTGGCCCCTCACTTTTACTTATTTTTTAATAAATTATTTAATTGAATCACCATGAGTTACAAAGTTGTTCAAGACTGAGTTTCAGTCATACAATGTACAACACCTTTCAGTGGACATTTCCTGCCACCAATGTCCCCAGTTTCTCTCCTGCCTTCCCCCTTGCCCTCTCCCCTGCTGTTATCATTCTATGTCTATCCTCTCCCTCTGACTCATTTCTCTTAGCATAATACTCTCCATATCCATAAGAAAATTTCATGACTTCATTTTTCCTAGCAGCTGCATATTATTGAAATTTAATTTTTAAGGGGGGGGAAATTATCTAGAGAGAGATGGGGAGAAGAGGAAAGAGAGAAGGAACAAAGGGGAAAGGAGAAAGAAGGAAGTGAGGGATAAAAGAAAGGAAGAAGGAAGGAAAGGTGATTAAGGGAAGGAGGAATTTTGAAGGAAAGAAAGGAGTTAGGTGGGATAAAGAAAAGAAAGAAGAAAAGGGGAGGAAGGAAGGGAGAGAGAAAAGGGGAAAGAAGGAGGAAGGAAGAGGGAATAGCAAGGGAGGGAGAGAGGGTGTGAAGAGAAATTAGAGATGGAGAGAGATGAAAAAGAATGGAAGGAGGAAGTAAAGGAGGAAGGGAAATGCCAAGCAAGACAGTTTAGGTGCTTGACTCCAGAGAGTTTAAAATTCTGAGAGCCACGCTCTCTACCATGGGCACAGCCCTTGAAAATAGGGAAGTAGCCCTTAAAAGTAGTCATGGGTGGACTTACTAGGAAGTGAGAGCAGCCTCTCTTCCCTGCTGTCTCTGATGCTCCCTAAATTTTCTCTCTTTTTTTTGGTTTTGGGGTCACACTCTGTGACGCTCAGGGGTTACTCCTGGCTATGCGCTCAGAAGTTGCTCCTGGCTTCTTGGGGGACCATATGGGATGCCGGGGGATCGAACCACGGTCCATCCTAGGCTAGCGCAGGCAAGGCAGGCACCTTACCTCCAGCGCCACCACCCGGCCCAACTTTTCTCTCCTTGGAAGTGCTTTGCTTACAAAGCAGAAGGCTCTGGCAATGTTCTAACCCCAAGGAAGCCACTTTCCACTTTCAACACTTGCTTTCTTGGAAACCATAAACCACCCAGTCCTTATCCAAAGTCTATTTTAATCATTTTCTTTAAGCTTAATTGAATCTGTTCCCCACACAACTTCGCCCTTCCCAGGTCCCCTAGGCTAGGTTAAGGCAGTAGTGGGGCCTCTCAAGCTCCCAGGTACAACAACATTTTAGCGAATAAGTCATGTAGCCTTATACCTGCAGCTCCCCATTCAGTGTTGATAAAATTGCCAAAGTAATTGTAGAGACAGAGTATCTCTGGCAAGTGATCTGAGCGCAAAGATCCTTCCCAGGTACAGATGGAATGGAGACTTGGTGATTGGTCTCGAATTGTGTTTCAAGTGGTTCATCTTTGAATCAATTCAACAGAAAGGTCTGGGTTCCTTTGAACCTTGAAAATAGAAAAGTTTCTGGAAACCATATGGACACACAAAGAAAAGTGGTTTGCCCAGAGTTTAGGGTAGGGGAAGATGGGCCTGGGGAATCCGCCTATGTGGCACTGGGTGCAGAGAAACAAAGTGTGGTTACTGCTGGGACAGGAGCCAGCTGCCCTCTATGGGGGAGGACTTGAAGGGGACACAGCAGCCAAGATTCCTGGAGTCTTTCCCCTCTCTTTGTTGAGGAGCTGTCAGGCTAATGGAATCTAGAAGGTAGGCATGTTCCCTGGCTCTTAACAGATAGATATCATTGGACTCCCTCCCAACCTGCTAACGAAGGAAGTAACAGGTGCTGAAGGCAAAGCCACTGCATCCTAGGGAACACTTGGTAACTATTGAAAATCATGTTGAAGGAAACTAATGATGTGGAGTAAGATTTGTAATAAATTGCCAAGGGAAAGAAATAGCTCATGGAGGATGTGGTTTGTTTGCAGGGGGCTGGAGTGTGTGGTGGGGGGAGGGAACACATGTCTTGTCACTGGAGTCTTGGGTTGCATCTTCAGAATCACAACAGAGAAAAAAATGGAGAGAAAAAAAATGAAGTTAGCACCAAAACTGGTGTTAGTTTTAAGAATTTGTATTTGCACACATATGTCAAGAAAAGGAAAAGACAGCTCAGATATGTCAGAATTTGTTTTCACCTCTAAAGTTGTCTACATTTTCTATAATAGGCATGTTTTTCTCTTGCACAGAGTGAGAGATTGAAATTTTATTTTATTTTTGAGCCACATCTGGCTGTTTTCAGGTCCTAGTTCTGGTTCTATGCTCAAATATTATTCTTCAGGGACAACCTGGGATGCTGTGGGTAGAACCCGAGTCCTCCAAGTGCAAGGCAAATGCCTCATCAGCTGTACTATCACGCTAGCTATAAAATCCTACCTTTAATTCATGCGTTTAAGTCAAAATTTTTTCACATTTTTTTGTAAAAAGTAAAAAAAAAAAATAAATGAGATAATACCTTGAAGCACTTGGGCCATTTTTGGTGGTGCTGGGGATTGAGGGGGACCATTCAGTGCAGAGGATTGATCCCAGGTTTTCCACATGTGAAGCATGCTTCATCTATAAACCCCTGTAGTTTCCAGCTTTCCACACACACATTTTTTTTATAGGATCTCAGGACAGTTCAGTGATTAGGTGGTTACCATCTTACAGAGGAGGAAACAAAGATTCAGGGAAGTGTCCAAGTGTGTTGCCTGGCTTGAAGGTCACAGAGCCTGGGCTAGTTCTTCAATCTGTGCATCTGAGTTGGAGGCATTCTTCTGATTGTACAACCGGGGTGTGGAGAGAAGACCACTAATACTATCTGCCACCTCATATTTAAGCATGTGGAACTTCACACGGAAGGACTAGACATTCCTGACCCTCTTGAGACCTGGTTCTTTGGTTCTGTGCTCTCAGAACTAAGTTTCACTATTCTGTGCCTTTCCACTAGGAAAGCTATTAGCTTCTTGTGGCTACTTACATTAGAATGAAAGATGATGAAAGTAAAAGAAAAGGGCCCGGAGAGATAGCACAGCGGCGTTTGCCTTGCAAGCAGCCGATCCAGGACCAAAGGTGGTTGGTTCGAATCCCGGTGTCCCATATGGTCCCCCGTGCCTGCCAGGAACTATTTCTGAGCAGACAGCCAGGAGTAACCCCTGAGAACCGCCGGGTGTGGCCTCCCCCCCCCCCAAAAAAAAAAGGAAGTAAAAGAAAAGAAAATGTTGGCTTCATTAGGCACAGTAACCACATGACTACACAGGACTGTACCCACTTAGCCAGTCCTCAGGTCCCTCATCAAAGCACATGGCAACGTTCAATCTAACAACACCCCTCCTGAATTTTATCATTTGGTATGAACTACAATTTATCACTAGTATGAACTAGAATCACATTCCTACGGCATGTTTTGGCCCCAAAGGCATTGCCAAACTTCTAAATAAAAACATAAAACACATTTCATTAAAAAACCAACTGCAGAAAAATACAGTTGCTATGTCTGCACCCAGCCAGCTCACTCCATAGACATACTCTATTCTTGAAAGATATAAACCAAACCTTAAAAAATTATGGGTACAAGGGCCACATAGCTAAAAGCTGGTAATCTTGGGAGAAGATGGCAGGCCAAGACCTCTCCCTGCCAAAGCCATGTCAGCTGTACCTATTACCCATAATTGCCATTTTGCTAATGGCCCTATTTCACCACTCCTCAAAGGCACTCTGTAGAGACACTTATTTGACTAATACTCCTGGTATGCTGCTATTTGGGCTTATATCACCCAATAATTTTTTGGAGTGAGTGTGGGTACCCTCCTGATGCCTTCTCATGCTCCCAGAAACTCTGGCAGCTGAATACACCTCCACGAAAACACACAGTCTCAGCAATAGTGCTTGGAAATCCTGAACTGTGTGACTTCATTTTTGTTTAATAGTGTCATCTCCTTAGAAACACATCAATTTAGATGTCAATGCATATCTGTAGTCACCTACTGTTCAGAAACAAAAGAAGTAACAGGATAATCAACTATCAACCAGAGCTTACTAAACCTCACAATGATTTAATGACCTTATAGGAGATAAATTAAATTTTACAAACTTTCTTGTTGCTCTATTATTTTTTTCTTTTTATTTTTTAAATAATTTTGCTCTTACTTACCTGGAAACAAATGTATTTTGATCATTTGTGTCAATTATGTGATACATTGTCTTTAAATAAAGTAAATTATATATTTTTAAGAAGCCAACTGAATGCATACATTTATTTTCAAACTTGCTTATTTTAGTTCATTGTCATAAGTGATGGAATCCTAACTTACCAGCTCAGGGCACAAGGTAGACACTATCCTGGAGCAGGATGCCCACCTTTCTATCCCCCTTCTCCCCACTTTTGTTTAAAATTATTTAGTCAGCCCAGCAGACGTATGCATATCTTTGGGAGGATACTGGAGCCCCTGGAGGAAACCCATGCGGACATGGGGAGGCTGCAAATTTCACCCTGACAGATGTCAAAGGACTTAGAATGGAATGATGACATCCAAGAACCTGCTTTTTGTTCTTTATTACAGCAAGATCCAGCCAGGCTGCTTGAGGGCTCTACTCTTCCCTTATTTGTTCAGTGATGACAGGACACATGTGTAGTCACAGCACTCCCTATTCTGCAAAGGCAGTAAAGGCAAGATTCCTATGGGCTATGGGCTTTCTTTTATGCCCAGTCCCTGGTTCACTTGGTACATAGTATGAGTAGCAGGCGCACCTCTGTTGCTGTGAGCCCCTTTATTGTGTGCCCACCTGCTGCTTTCCCACAACTTGAACATAAAGTCCACAGCCCTTCGTATGGCTTCCCAGACCCTGAAAAAAAAGCTGCTCAGTAACTTGTGGGGGAACTTGGTCTGGGGTGCTAGGGATAGAACATGGGTCAGTTGTGTACTCCTATACTTGCTCTGGCCCTTAATTTTGCCCCTCTGTCTCTTCCCTTGTCTGCCTGTTTCTGTTCCTCTGTCTATCCCTGTTCCCCTGTGTGTCTGTCTGTCTCACTGGTGCCCCTATTTTGAAGTCTGTGTTAAAGTTCCAGGATGTCACCTCACCCACCAGCCTATATAAACTGCTCAGGCTGGCCTGATATTTCCAAGCATTTCAGGGCTTTTCTCTTGCTCTGTGATATGAAAACAGTATTATTGGAGTGGAACGACACATTCGATGAAGCTCAAGCACTGAGCTCACAGAACTTGGGGTTCACTTGGAAGCAGCCAGGAATGAGAGTTAGGGGGAGTCAACTAAGGGAGGACATTGGTGTAAAAGCCTCAAGGAATAAGTCCCAGTAGGAATGGATGGTACTTTTAGTAATTTTATCCACTAATAAAAATAGAAAAAAATGTATTATTCTAGAATTAGGCAGCTTTTAAACCAGGCCTCCTACCTTCTTCCTCTCTACCTCCTTTTATCCTTTCTCATTCTATCTGCTTCTTCCCACCATTGACTACAGGATTTCACAAATCTCCTGGCCCTAGGCAGGGGGTTCACTTCTCCTGACCACCCCACAACCCCTGCCACACATGTCAATGTGATAAACTCCAACTACAGCCAGAACCAGCACGTAGGGTCCAACACCTGCTGATGCTGGCCCAGGACTCAGTCTTTTCCTAGAAGCAGAGGGAGCACTCACTGGCTCTGCTCCCCTGCATCCATACAGCTGCTGGGGTGAAGACCTAACCCTACCCAAGGGAGCTCTGCCTGTTCCTCCTCTTGTGATCCTCTGAGGTCATGGGAGCATTCACAGAAAGCCAGAGGGTGGTAGAGCTGGTGCTAGCCTCTCAGGGCAGAGCAAACTGAGTTTGGAGAATTCCCCTGACCTTTGCCTGGAGGAAACCTGCACCCTTCTCAGGACTCTGTTCTGAGGACTTCATGGCATGTGCAGGACTTCTGAGGTTCACCTCCAAGCACACGAAAGGGCCAGCCAGCCAGTGTGTGGCACAGAGATGGCCCAGCTGGGTCTATTCAAGCATCTAAAGTTTTTGATCAGGAAAATCCAACCCTTGTTTATTGGTCCTCTGAAAAATACTGAAGCCCTGCGTTGGCCTCACAGAAATTTGCATGCCCCAACTTTAGGCTGTTCTCTGAAGGCTGCTCTACTCCAGGCTGTGACAACTGGCCTAAGAGGTTAAAGGACAGGGTGTCTGCAACGTGCTGGGGTTAGAACTCCTTTCCTGCCAATGTCCTGGAACCACTTTCTCCTAAGGAAAAATAAAATGACCCAGAAGGATGTGGACAGCCTATTGTTTCAAGAGTTGGAGCTCCAGGCTTAATGCTGGTGGAACATTCTAGACTCTCCAGACAGGGTCTAGAAGGAGTCTTGCATGGCACCTGTGGTAACTGAATGAAGAAAGAACTTCTGTGTATCTCCTGCTCACATGGTACCAGGTTCTAGTCTTCTGGACTCACTGTGACCATCTCTGGGTTCTTGCTTCTCTCTCTCTCTCTCTCTCTCTCTCTCTCTCTCTCTCTCTCTCTCTCTCTCTCTCTCTCTCTCTCTCTCTCTCTCTCTCTCTCTTTCAGAGGGGTAGTCACATCTGACAATACTCAGGGCTTACTCCTAGCTCTGCACTCAGGGATCACTCCTGGTGGTACTGGGGGGCATATGGAATGTCAGGAATAAAATTCATGTTACTGTGTGCAAAGCAAATGCCCTGTGGGCTTTGTTATCTCGCTGACTCCTATCTTGTCTTTTGTGTGGATAAAGAACTTCGCACTTCAAGGAACTACCGTATTTTCCCGTCATATAAGAAGACTGGGCGTATAAGACGACCCCCTAATTTTGCAGTTAAAACATAGGTTTAGGCCTATATTTGCTGTATCAGACAGAACGTTCCTGTGCTGCAACTGTATGTACCACAGTGAGCCAATCACAACAAGCAAAGGTTCAAAGGTTCTACTGTAATAGACTTCCTCTCTGACTCTGGCCAATCTGAGCAGGCTTTTGACAGTGTAGATTCGAGTCCAAAACACTGTCTAATTTGCATGCATCAAAAGCTTGCTTGGATTGGCTGAGTTAGAGAGGCAGTCCGAGCAGCCTTGCAGTGATTGGTCCCTTATCATAGGCACCTTTTCTGGCAATTCCCTGGTGGCATCAGTTAATCTCCCCCACTACATGAACCAAACAACACCCCATCCTCGGACCCTAGCACTGAACCACCAACACGGTTAGCTGGGTTTTGCCAGAAGTGGCCCCCAGATCTCCTGAGTACTGTTTGGGAGCCCCCAAGAAAGAGATTTGGAAACTCTGTGGCCTGACATTTTTTTTTTGTTTGTTTGTTTGTTTGTTTCGTTTAGCGGCACATATTGAAACATTTTTCGGGATATACTCAGCATATAAGACGACCCCTGATTTTCGGTTGACTTTTTTTTGTTTCAAAAGTTGTCTTATATGCCGGAAAATACGGTAAGTAACTATTCAAAGTCATGTGCTAAATAATTTCTCTATAATTCTCTTTCCAAAGATTAATCCTCAAATCACTGTACATGCACATCCACCTAAGTGCATACTTCATATAAGATTCACAAAACTGGGGCCGAGTTAATAATAGAGAGGGGAGGGCATTTGCCTTGCATGTAGCCCACTGGGGTTTGATCTCTGGCATCCCATATGGTTCCAGAGCCAGGAGTAATTTCTGAGTGCAGAGCCCTATAGGAATAAGCCCTGAGAGCCACTAGGTTTGGCTCAAATACCAAATAATAAATACAAATAAATAAGAAGATACAAAAAACTTCCCAAATCTACTCTTCTTTTAGATGCTTAAAAATTGAGAAAAGCCAAATTAGAGGAGTAACTACCCAATCTTCAGATTGACTATAATGCTCCAGTCATCTGAGCTAGACTGATATAGCACAACAGGTAGGGCATTTGCTATGCATGCAGCTGACCTGGTTTTGGTCCCTAGCATCACATATGGTCCCTTGAACCTTACCAAGAGTGACTGTTGAGTATAGAGCAAGGAGTAATCTGCATATAGCCCCAAATTTAAAAAAGTTGTTTTTTAAAAGCTAAAGTCATCAAGCTGATGTGGTTTTGGCAGGGTAGATTAATGGTATGGAATAGAGAATCCCAAAATAGACTTACATAAATCTAATCCACTGATCTTTAGCAAATGAACAAATGCAATAAAGATAGACTTCACTTGTGAGCTATAAGATAGCAACAAATAGTATGGGACAGTTACATGCAACAAAACTAACCTGCAAACAGGCCTTAAGCCCTTCACAGAAATGAAATGAAAATGGATTACAGGTGTGAATAGCAAAATAATGAAACTCTTCATCAGTAACAGGGAAAAGCCCCCGGCTGTGGGTATGGTGATGTCTTTAGATGCAACACCCAAAGAGTGTCAGTAATTGATAGACTGAGTTTTGTTATCATTCTAACATACTACTCTGTAGACATACTACAGAGGAAGGATAATAATTGCCTCTGATCAAGGGTTATTATATCTGATCAAGGACTATTATTCAAAAAATGCAAAGAACTCTTAACTTAATATCAAGAAAATGAACAACTCTGCTGAAGATCAAAGATTTAAACAGATAACTGCACCAAAAGAGAAATATAGGTGATAAATAAGCCTATGATAAAATGCTTTGTACTATAAGCCATTAGGGAAATACAAGTCAAAACAATAATGAAGTGTATGACACACCTATTAAAAAATGCCCAAATCCACACAATAAAAATTAAAAAAAAAGCCCAAATCCAGACCCTGACAGTAGAAAATGCTCTAATGGTGGTGGAGCAACAGGAACTCTCAGTCACTGCCTGTAGGAATGCAAAATACTATAGTTTTATTAGAAGATAATTCATTTATTTACTATAAAAATAAACATACTTTTGGCATATGATCAGCTATAGTGCCCTTTAGAATTTACCCAAAGGACTAGAAAATGAATGTCACATAAAAACATGTAAATGGATATTTATATAACTTTTATTTATAATCGTCCAAACTTAGAAGCAACCAAGAATTTCTTTAGTAGGTGACCGGGAAAACTGCAGTACATCAGACAATGGGATATAATTCAACATTAAGAATAAATGAGCTATAAAGCCATAAAAAGACATAGAGGGAACTTAAAGTGCTTATTACTAAGTGAAAGGAGTCGATCTGAAAAGGCTATTAATATATAATTTCTAAAATATCAATCCTAGAAAAAGTAAAACTATGGAGACAGCAAAAATAACTGATTTCTAGGAATTGGGGGTGGTGGGAAGGATGAATAGGCAGAGAAGAGAGAATTTTTGGGGCAATGAATATTCTCTGCAAAATTGAGACCTACCTCTTACATCTGTCCAAATGTATCCCCAGAGAAAGTATAACAAAGGCTGAACTGCCAACTCTGGACCTTGAGGGATGAAGAGGTAAGAGTGTTGCTTCCTCAGTTGTAATAAATGTGCCACACGGAGTCAGTGGGACTCATGGAAGTGCCATGAATGTCTGGGAATTGGGACAATACTGCACCTTCCCCTCCATTAAGTCTTACCTTTAACAAAATATTATGGAGGTAAGGCGTTTACCTTTCATGCAGAAGGTCATCTGTTCGAATCCCGGCGTCCCATATGGTCCCCCGTGCCTGCCAGGAGCAGTTTCTGAGCACAGAGCCAGGAAAAACCCCTGAGCACAGCCGGGTGTGACCCAAAAACCGCAAAAAAAAAAAAAAAAAAAAATATTAGTGACATACAGGGATTGGTTCATGAAAGTCTCTGGGATGGAGATTGGGGTGAAGGCCACAGTGGTCTTGAAAGCTAATTCTTAATCTTTGTATACATGCTGTCTGGCAGTAGCCTGTGGGCTGGTGAGTGAAGAACTCTACATCATTTCCGGGTTAAAGCTAGAGAAAAAGTGTGAGTGCAGATGTCCTGCACTTCCTGAGATGTAGCCCTACAATCATGGAGAGGCCTAAGAGTGCCTGGTGGGGAGGCAGCCCCCTGAAGCTCAGAGACGGTCTGGAGGGCAGAGAGGGTAGAAAGCACCCTCTGGGTGCCCAGGAGGTGTTTGCTCCATCTTCCAGAATCCTCTGCACATGTAAGGGAGACCAGGAGTCAATCAAAGACTTGATTGACTTCATTGGTTCCCTGAAGATCCTCAACTGGCTTCTTCCTGGGCACTTCTCTCTGTGCTTGTTCCCAAATGAAGGCCAGTCTCCTTAGCAGGAACAGCTCTCTACTCATGCTCACGGTGCTTTGAAGGTCTAAAAAGTTTTAAACAATTTTTTAATTAGGCATCATAATTTACAAATTGTTAACAAGGTATAAAAAGTTTCATCTCCATTGCCTTCTTCATCATGGACCCTTTCTGTTCACCAATAATCCAGGTTCCTCCTGTTAACTTAATAGACACATTTTTCATTTAATTGCTGTAGTCTGGGTCTCATGCTTATAGTAATGCTGGCTTTAGTGGTTTAGATTTATCCAGAAATCCCAGTTCTACACTACAGACATGTCCATGGCCCCCAATCCTTGCTGTTTTGATACCTCCGAACTGAGATGGCCTCTTTCTTTGTCCTTCTTTACCCTGGCATTTTTTGGCTTCTGAACGAACTCGAGGGTCAAGCATTTGCTCCACCTTTGATGTACCTTCCATTCCCTTGTCTTGTACTTTCATACCACAGATTACTGAGAACATCCAGGATTTGTCCTTGTCCTTCCGACTAACTTCACTCAGCATGAGATTGTTCAGCTCCATCTAAGGCAGTGAATCATGTGATGCCATCCTTCTTTCTGGCTGCATAGTTTTCCACTATGCATATACAATTCCATTGTCCAGTCTTTGGTGCCAGACACCTGGGTTGTTTACACTTTCTGGCTACTATACTTAAATGCTGCAATGAGCATAGGTATGATGAACATTAATTTTTTTGAATGAGTGTTTTTATGTCAGTGAGCCAAGAAGTGGGCTCAATGGATCATATGGGAGCTCTATTTTTACTGTATGGAGAAATTTTTATGGAATACCCACTGTAGGTGGGCCTGTTCCATCTCTATTTCCATCTCTATTTAACAGCCATGTTCAAAGATGATTTTCTACAGACTCAGGTGACACTCCTCATCCACACTTCATTCAACTCTATCCTGTAAGGGAAACTACTTCCACTGACCCATCCAAGGGAAAAGTGCAGCAAGAGTTTAGATTGCTGAGAATGAGGAAGGACATTAAAAGAAAACATTTAACTTCACATACCTCTATAACTCAATCCAGTCTACACCAGTAGGCCCAAACAAAAGGAAATGTAAAAACATTTATGTTTTGGGTGTGTTATCTGGATAGAAATGGGACACATATTCCCTGAGATTTCTTGTATTCAGTCCCCTCTTGTCACTCAGCTGGGGATAGCAAGAACACTTCCTAAAGGCCATCCAATGAGCAATCAGTTCTAAATCTTATTTGGATTATTGTTCCTAATAAAAGTTAATAATTACAGAGTGTCTACATGTGCCAGACATTATTCTAAGCACCTTTTTATTCACACCTCTTTTTTATGGCCTCTAATTCAGAGGATCAGGGCCTTCAAGGTCACCCTTTTCAAATACAGTCTTCTATTCCACAGCTCATGTCAAAGTCACAAGTACTTCTGTGTTCCCTACATCATATATTTTAGCCAGTCACTTGTCAGTCTTCACAATGACAGCATTCTTCTCATCATCGTGGTTAGGAAGTTCAGGACCAGGATGGGGAATTAAATTAGTTTCCAGCTTAAGAACTGGGTGCTTCCAGGCTCTTGGGCTATTGCTGGAGGAAAAACAAAGGTTCACCAATGGCTGAATTTGTTTCCTCTGGTTACTTTGGAAAGCTTTGGTGGACTTTACTCTCAGGTTGTTTCTGATGCAGTTGTCTGGCATCAGAGAATCTCTTTAGACTGGATGAATTTGAGTCTTGGGTTTCCTGCTTTCTGCATAGTGCTGTACCTCAGGCAAGACTCTCTGAGCAGCAAGATTCCAGCTCATCTAGACCTATCACCCAATTTCTGAAGGGCTCTATGGGAGGAGGGCTGAGGTGCTCTTTGGGAGGAGGACTGAGGTGTTCTTTGGGAGCAGGGCTGGCAGCTAAATGCTCTCTGAAGAATCACAGTATGCCCTTGCCCTGACCACCTGCTGTGGAAATGTGGCTCCAGCCCAGGGGACAGGCCTTCCTGTGAATTAAGTTTGTCAGTATTTCCCCTGAGGATCTCAGACAGACTAATTACCTTTTGGACCTGATTGTGAAGCCTCTGGGTACTGCCTTGCCTGCTCTCTTCATGTGGTGTCTGCTCTGGAGGAGCCTGGCTGGGACTTAACTGTTTTCCCAACTCAGCCACCATCTCAGTGTCTGCAAGGCATGGGGATGTGGAACTTCTGTGGACAGACTGTGGGGTATTGCCTCCCCCCATGCTCTTAAGGCATATTTTGTGTAGCTCAGGGCTAGAGGCCACACTTAGACTTAAAGCAAAGATTCTCATCAATCTTGAGGCTCATTCAGAGAGAGGGTGGCCTCTGGCCACGGAATCAATTACTTGCATTTTGATTTGCAAATTTTATATATTGTTCTGTTTGCCATTTCACTGGGTCATTTGGGTTGAAAGAAAAGAGGGCTAGTCCTAAAAGGGTCAGATAGGGAATCAGACCCATTATTTTCTCCTTCTCCAGCTTTTAACACATGCTTCCTTGGGTTAAACAGTGGTCTTGGCATTACCCATCGATGCTTTCCAGGCTCACATCACTTCTGATCCCACAGGACCCCTAATCCTTGGCAAAAGCTCCTGCTGTGTTCTGAACACATTTAAGAGATACCCAGCATGCTGTTCTCAGCTGCTGCTGGTTTAGGGGGAATTAGAATGATTAGTATATCTGTGAGACATGGCATGTAGCCTTGTCTTTAGGAAAATGTTTCTTCTCCTGCTTTCTGGGTCACGATGCTCAAAACAGCTCCTGTTTCACCTCTAAAGTCAAAATCAAACCTTAACAAACTGACCCAAAGCATACGGGTTCTTCTGAAAGGGCAACCACTAAGTCTTGGGACCACCACCTCATACTGCTACAGGGCACCCTCTGGCCTCTCCCTCTGGATCCTCCTCCCTTTGCTCCCTCATCTGGGACACTGTCATGTTCTAGGTCCTTCTCCTTATGCTCCTGTCTACCTAGCTACTCTGGTAGACTTTGAGCTCTTCAAATGCTGAGGGAGGCAACTATTGTCACAGACTTCAGCTCCACAATAACAGGTCACTTGACCCATCTGTTTAAATATGCTGAGCTTCTAGGCTGTTCCAAGGTAAGATGGTGACCTTTGAACCTTTAGCCCAGCGCCTAATATGACATGACTTCATGAAATGCTACTTTGCAATTCATAGTAACTATTTACAATAAACAGTTTCCATTTGTTTAGACACTCATTCATTCTATCATATCCAATCATTCACCAGACCTTATTCTGTGCCTATGTAACACTGAGCAAGTAAGAGCAGGACATATGTAAACTGATGCATTAGGTCTGACTCCTCCCTTGGCCCTGGCACATGGCAGCAATCAGTGCTTTGACCTTCAGGTCAAAGGCAAGACCTTCAAAGGGCAGAGTTGAAGAGGGAGCTGAGATTTGGTGATCAAGCATTAGGGACAATAGCCAACTGAGGTCCAAGCTTTTTGGGTGCTTGGCTTTATTCTGCATCCTGCCTTTAAGTCTCTGAGGACCGTGTGTATTTCTTCATAGAGCATGGAGCCAAAAGGACTCAGAATCACCACCCATACTCTGATGCCTGTGGGATGTCTTGAACCTCAACTTACTCTTACAGAAAGAGCCAGGCCGTGAAAGTGAGTCGGAACTGTCAGAGCCCGTGGCTCTTCTTCCCTGTTCTAGCCTCACAGACTGTTCTGCTCCCCTTACCTTCTCTTGGCTGCTCAATTGCTTTCCCCATCAGCCCTCCCTTCTTTTTCTCTCTCCACTAAGGATTTTTGTAGTTAATGAGGTTTCTATCCTGCTCACTAATTACATGACTCTGGGGTCAGATTTAGTAACCATCCAGTTCTTTATACACCACTGGGCTCCTCAACACTTCCAAAGTTCTATGACCCTCTCTTTTTTGCCATGCAGCAAATGAGGTACGTCTGTAAGAAAATGGTCCTTCCCTAATAAGGAGTCTGTGGACATGAGGAGACACTGATGGCTATGGTGGATCATTACTAGAACACTTTTGAGATCCTTGGCCTTTAGACCCAGAGTTGGGCAGCTCTGAGAGCTCCCTGAGAGCTCCCTGAGAGCTCTCTAGTATCCTATGGGGCTTTTCTTATGATTAAAATAACTTACAAATAATGATGCCCACAAGGAATAGTCCCCCTTGTCAATCACATTGATCCCAGATTTCTGCATCTCAATCCATTTATTGAGCACTTCTTAAACATTTGTGGAAAGCAGCAGTGGGCTACTTACTCTAGGGAGGAAGCTAGGGCAGTTTTAAAAGAAGAGATGCTTCAGTTGCGCCCCAGGATCTCTGGCAAAGCTCTTAGCAGACTAATTTACAGACAGAGGTGAGAACCAGGCTCCAGGGGAAAGGTCTCCTTCAGAGCACCAGCTGTGAGCCAGCCTTGTGCAGGATATAGGCATGCCCACCCCAATGTCTGCTTCTCAGCTCTTTCTCCTTTATTCAATTTTTAAAACTCTGAGCAGAGAAGATGTGGACTCTGAGAATCAGTCATAGCCCCAGGGTGTGACAATGCTAGCCTCTTACCAAACTGTCTCTGCTACAATACCTAAACCTTTTGCATCCTATCAAGATATTTATATAAGGCAGGGGAAGAGGCCTGGCCATAAGCAATTAAATGCCTCATCTGTGGTTGCAATTCAGTAGGTGAAGAAGAATCAGGAAGAGGAGGGGAATCTGGAGACTTCAGCCATGGTTTTGCTGAGTGGAGTTTAAAATGGGGCTTGATAGATCCTTGTTATGAACTGGGGAAGCAGAAGTGGGTATTGTTCCCACTCAGGGGTAAACTTGTGTTTTCGTTACTTAAAGGGAAGGAGTTAGATTCAACTGGAAACTCACTTTTCCAGCCAAAACCTCCTGGAATCTGTTGAACTTCTTTCTTTCCCATTTGAATCTTTATTTAAATACTATGCTAATACAGTGATTTACAAAGTGGTTCATAATTCAGTCATTTTAGATTTCAATATTCCAACACCAATTCCACCACCACTGTGAACTTTCATTCATCAGTGTCCCAAGTTACCCACCCATCACCCAGCCTGCCTCCTTGGAAGGTACAACATAATTTGCTTTATATTGCTTGCTACAACATATATTTTATAATGGTGTTCTGAAGTTCTTGTCTGAGGATCTGCTGACCTGCTAAGTTCTAGTTGAACCTTCTATGTTATTGTTTTCACTAAATGAGCTTAATGGGGCTTTATACAACTCTTCCATCTAATTGTCTGTGTTCCTACTGGGCTGTCAGGACTGTGAGCTTCAGAGATGTTGTGCAGCTGCATACATAAGTCATGCATTCCCACAACTGTGTCACTAAGATGATAAGACACTGAGATATATCAGGTTACTAGTTTGGTGCTGTAGTGGTTGTCTCTAGATATGTCATAACCAGCTCCATTTAAGCATGCGTAAACAGGGTAGGTGTGGGGAGCAGAGCTTCTTTCCCTCTGTGTGGCTGCTTTAAATGAATATGGGGCTCATGAAATAGCCTAAGAATTTGTTTTAAAATATCTTTTTTGTTCCTATGATCAGTAAGCTATTTTATTTCCTAATACATATGCCTAAGAAATTCTTGGCAGAAAGATGTCATGAGTGGAAAAAGTTTAAAAGCTCTGTGTAGGGGCCGGAGCAATAGTGGGTAGAATGCTTTCATGTAGTCACAGAGGTTTTATCCTTGGCATCCTATCTAGTCCCTTGGACACCATCAGGAGTAACTTATGAGTGCAGAGCCAGGAGTAACCCTTGGGTGTCACGACGTGTGGTTCCATCCCCCCGCCCCAAATAGATAAGTGCAAATAAAATGCCCAGTGCAAGAGGAGGCATTCATGTTTTCAGATTTGCAGTTTCCTCAGCTTCTGCTGTTTACTTCAACCATGCACTGAGGTGCTGGGCATTGGGTTTGCTGTTGCCAGACAGGTTTCTATTTCCAGGGCAAAGAATCAGAAGCATAATATGGCAACAAGAATGTTCAACAAATCTTTGTAGCCACATGTGCTAGCAGAGGCCATTAAGGGTGTGTGTGTGTGTGTGTGTGTGTGTGTGTGTGTGTGTGTGTGTGTAACCTGTGTGTGCATTACTTATGATCACTCTCATTTAGATTAAAATATTTCCTGGAGTTCCCCAAATAGGAGCAAAAGGGGTTTCATATTCACAAGTAATATTGTCTCCTAATTATACTGGAGATCTTTTCCACACTTCACCCAATCTAGTATGACAAGCTTCTCAAGATAATTTATAATTAATCAGATGCAATTTAGCTCATTGACTGCACTTTTATTTCCTTGAGGGAGCCTTACTTTTTTTAATTGTGGCCCAATAGACATTAACAACCAGGCTTAAGTGGACAGTTCTATGGCATTAAGTACATTCAAGTGACCTACTGCCATGTGGCCATCTGTCCTCAGGACTGCTTAATCTTCCCAGATGGCAACTCTGTTCCCATTAAACTCTGATTACCACCTTCCTCTCCCCTTACCTCTCCCAAAAGACTGGAAAACACCCCGGAGAAGGATTTGTCAAGTGTGTAGAATCTACTTTCCTCTTGGGATCATGTTTACTGAAGATTTCTAGACTGTGCTTCAATGGATCCCCATTCTGCAGCTCTGACTAAAACCTCAGAGTTTGAGTTTTTGTGCTTGTGTTGCACTAGATTCATGGACCTTAAACCTCAAAGCATGGAAGAGAGGATTTGTTTGGGGTTGTTTCCAAGATCCCAGTACACCAGTGACTATTTAGCATTAAAGGCCACCCCGGCTTCGAATCTTCCTTGATTGATGAGTAATGAAGTAATGTTCCTGGCTTGTGAATTCAGAAGAGCCTGAGCCTCGTCTCTTCCCCACACTCATGGTTGCTTCGATTGGATTTCAGAACCTGCAAGATGAGTCTCCTCTCCTCTCAGGTTCCATTACAACCACTCACAATGAGGCTGTTTCATCACAGGTTCCTGGAAGCTGTCACAGCTTAAAATGATAATAAAAAAAAAGCTTTCCATTGACTAGAGACTGAGGCACTTCAGGGAAACTCTGGGTGCTTCCTATGGATGCCTTCACATGTCTGTACATGTTCAGGTTCCAATAGCTTCAATCAGTGGTTCGCAAAGTGAGGCCTGTTGGTCAGCAGCATCAGTATCATCTGGAACTTGATGGTAGTTTGACTCCTTGGGCCTCATGCCTGATTCACTTAAACTTAGGGCTAAAAATCAGCCCTCTGAATGATTCAGTGTGCTCAAATGTGTGAAAACCTCTGCTTTAAATGCACCGCCTAATTGAGCCTTCAGAAAAGGGCAGAAAGATTTCTCATTCAAGGGGAGACAAGGACATTTAAAAAATCTCAGATAAGCAAGTTGACTAAATCTCCTTAAAACTCCCACTGCCCACTGACTTGGGAATTCTGGGGTTTCTGGTAGAGTACTTTCTAGCATTTTATCCTGCTTTGCTAGTAGCAGAGAGTTGTACCTCTAAAGCACTGCTGGGCCTTTACACGCACAGATAGAGCAGAAGAGACAAGCAAGCCCATAAACACACAAAGGTGGGAGAGGGCTTAGAACCTGGGAATTGTTTGAGCAAAATAGGAGAGGGCACTTTTTCTACATGGTTTCTCTTGGTCCTACATGTGGCCACTGTTCACATCCTCCTCCCCCCCCCCCAGAACTCTGCAGGAGGGGCCAACCTAGGCAGGTGTACTATGTCTGGCAGGGGGTCGTGGCAGAGGCTACACAGATATATATTGTCTCTGGGATTGTGGGAGGATGGGTGGCAGGGCCATTTGGCCTGCATGGCTGCTCCTGTGACCCCAGGCTCTGCAGTGCTGCCTGTTTGCTGAACAAGCACAAACTTTTTCCCTTGCTGTTTTGCTTTGATGGGTAGAAAGTTTGTTCACAGAAAACCAATGCCTCTTCCAGACTTGGGCTTTGTGGGAGAGGTCATTGTCTTGCAGCTTTCTCTTGGTCCAGACCTGGGTCCAGATGAGCAGCCTGAACTCACTCTATCAATATCCAGGTCTCCTGCGCTGCACCAAGAGGGTATCTAGGTGCTGGGAGTTAGGACTGAGCAGATGAGCTTCTCCTCTTCCAAAAGAAGTAGACAGAGGTAACTTTGTTCTTTTGTACTTTGGTATGAAAGCAAGAGTGACAGACCAATAGAGGGCAATGGTGGCAGATATCATTTGCTAAGGAAGAAGCTTTGAACTGGCTTGAAGAGATACCTGGTCCCTAAATTAGAAACTGCAGGGTGGATGCTGGCACTGGGCAGGGCTAAGGCCCTGTGGTTTGACTCATCTTCCTGGGAGAGATTCCTTGTGACTGTTGGAGTAAGCCAGAAGAGGGTTGCTTCCTCTTCAGATAAATTCCCCAGAATCTTTCTGGGAGGGGACTAGATGTCCTACATGGAGGCTCCAGGCTGCTTACTGGGGGTGGGGGTGAGGAAATTGCACATTCAGTAGTAGTGTTCAGGTTTACTCCTGGTCTGTGCTCGGGGATCATTCCTGTTAGAGCTCAGGAGACCATATGGGGTGTCAGGGATCAAACCCAGGTCAGACACATGCAAGGCAAGCACCTTGCCCACTGTACTATCTCTCTATTGTGCTTCTGGGACTTCTTAAGGCACAGCATTCTCTCTTCATACTCTTTGACTGAAACAAGTCATAAGGCCATTTCAGATTCAAGGGGATGAGGCTTGATGTTTTGGGGGTCACCATTTAAAGAGCATTTTCAGTGAAGATGGTGATGAGGGTGAGATTGAGCAGCAGCAGTGGTACTAGATGAGGAATGCCTTTCTGAGGAAGTGATATTTAGGCTGATGTGACCTCTTAGTCCTGGAGTCAATCATTAACATGGAGGAGGGAGCAGGAGAGCCAAGGGGCAGCTTAGGAATAACCCCAGCCTGCATTCTGAGCACTACTGAGTGGGTGCTGAGCCATGGGCCCTTTGCAGGAAATAAATGCAAAGAGCAGCCACCCTGAATTCTGAAGAAACTCTCTGTGGTCTGAGGGGCCACTGCTATGATGGAAGCAGCTGATGACTGACATCTTGGAAGAGGGATGGAATATTCAAGAATTGTTCTCAAATGGAATGTTTTTTATTTTTGTCAAGCATCTGAAAACTGCCCTTGTGAGGTTATCACTTTAATAATCAAGATAAAATCAAAGAGAATTGCCACTCTTTCTTATAAAATGATCTACTCACCAACAACTGAAGTCACTCAGGCCTTAATGAAATGCTCATACTCTGAGGGATGCAAATGATGCATGTGGGACTGGAGAGATAGTACAGCAGATAGGGCTCTTGCCTTGCATGAGGCTGACCTGGAATCCCATATGAACCCCCTCGCATTTCCCCACACACACTGCCAAAAATAACTCCTGAGTGTAGAGCCAGAAGAACCCAAATGATCATGTGTTTGTGAAACCCCAAGGCATACTATTTTAAACTTTTGGTGTCCATACATGGAATTGTTTGAAAATGAAGTCTAGAACTAGTCTTTGAGGGCCAGTTCAAATGTCAACTTCTTTAAGAAGCCTTCCAGATTTTGAGCTGTGGGTAGAGATGAACCTGTTTACAGGTGAACTGGATATTGGGTACATATATCCTTTGGTCTTGACAAACTGAGAGTTTCTGATAAAGAAAATACCTTTTGTTTTGGTTTTGAGGTTTATATCCCTATGGCTGAACCATATACATAGTAGAGAAAATAAGTATATATAGTGAATGAATGAATCAATATGTATTGGGAAAATGTAAGGAGCATCTCATCTAATCCACTTTTTATTTTGTTTTGATTTGATTTTTGGGGCGCACCTGGTAGTGCTCAGAGATTACTCCTGGCTCTTGAGTCAGGGGTGGTACTTGGTTGGCCATGTGGGAAGCTGGGGATAGAACCCAAGTCAATCACGTGCAAGGGCTAACTCCCCTCTTCCCCTCCAATCCACTTCATTTACAAATGAAGAACCTCACATCCAAGAAGTGCTGTGATTGGTTCAAGGCCTTGTTACCAGAAGTGCAGAGGTAGGACAAGTCCTCTGGCCTCTAAATGCCTCAGCTGGTGCTCATTCCTTCAGATCAACTCCTCGGACATACACTTTCATTTAGAAATGGCATACGGATCTGGAACGGTGATGGAAGGGGTAGGGCATTTGCCTTGGATGCACTGACCTAGGATGGACCTTAGTTTGATCCCCTGCGTCCCATATGGTCCCCCAAGCCAGGAGTGATTTCTGAGCAGGAGTAACTCCTGAGCGTCACTGGGTGTGCCCACCCCCCAAAAAAAATTACATCCATGAGTTTTCCCATACTTCTCCCAACCCCATGTTAGACATCTAATAAAGATTATCCTTTGCTGTGTACATGTCAGTTCATGTTGGGGACCAAGGCAGGATTTGGTAGAAGAGCTCTGAGTAGCACCTGCAAACCTGGCTCCAGTTTTAGGCAGGACCCAGCTTTGCTCTGCTCCCTTCTGCTTTCAGTCAGTCACATATTACAAACCCCTTTTGGTGAGCGTCACCACCCTGTCTTCTCCAAATGAATATAAATGGCTGCCCTGGGTGCCTCCCACTTCATTGTGGGCAGCAAAGGGCTCAGGGTAGGATTTGCAAATTGCTAATTACAGTTGATTCCAACTTTGGAGAAAATCATTGATCCGTTTATAACTTTCAGTAATTTGCAAAGCAATTACCTTCTGGCATCTTCTTCTTGCTAAAAATGTGTTGTTATTTTTTCCTTTTAATTTTTTTGGAAAGAAAAAGTGATTTGGACATTTCCATGAAGAATCAGCTTCTCCTATGTGCCTGGAAGAAAGAATCTGTACAAACCTGGAGGTCTAAAATTGTGACCTGGGAATAGTTTAATCGTCAGCATCTACAGTAGGTGCACAATCAGTCTTTGACTGAAAAAATAACTTGGAAAAGTCCTTGCGGGGAATTAATATAGATTCTATGGGCATTTTGCTAACGTTAGGGTCTTCGATTCTTCATGCTTGGGGTCTCCTCGGAATGGGCAAGAATTGGAATCCAGGATTTTCCTTTACTTCCCTCGCAACTTTGGGTGAATGTGTTTTCCTAAACTTGGCATCTTTCAATTGCAAATGAGAAGGCTAGCAATACCTTCTTGCCCAGATTTGCTATAAGACTCAGATGAGATATGGGCAGAGTGCCTAGAGCTTGGTAAATAGTTAATGAATGTTAGCATTGACCACCACCTTGTCTTGGCTACAGGAGCTGATTGTTATGTTTCAGCAGTGAATTGTCTCTTCCCAGCTGGACACCTCCAGGAGACAGAAGGAAGATTCTCTAGTGTATCTTGGGGGTTTTGGCAGATAGGATTAAGCAACTCCCTTCACTCCTGGAGGTATAGTTCATCCCTTGCTCATCCCAGCTAGAGGAGCCCTGTTTGCAGTGGGGACAAGTATATATCAGAGGCTATCCATTTGAGAAACTGTGGCTGAACAGATAGAAACCTGGAAATCAAAGTTCTGGTTCTGCACATACTGTGCCATCTTGGACAAATTACTCATTTCTCTGACACTCAGGAGGGGGAAAATGGGAATTCCTTTGTCAATCTTACCACCAGGACTAATACTTGGGCACGAAAGTCAGCCACTCAGGCATAAAATTTAAGCAGAAAGATATCTACAACCCCAAAATTGAGATTTGTAATATTTTAATCTTAATGTTATATTAAAAAAATCAAGGTCAGATGCAGAAATCCAAGAGATGGAAATACCTTTCTGAACAGGAGAAGCTACAGAAAAATATACGAGACTATAAGACAACTGTCAACATTCAAGGTTTTCTTATGACAACACTCAGATTAATTTTTATATTTTCAGAGAACTCCGGGAAAAAATCATTTGGAGATTAACTTCAAAGCTGACCCAGGATGGGCTGGAGTAATAGCACAGTAGGTAAGGCATTTGCCTTGCACATGACTGATCCAAGTTCAATCCCCAGGAGTAATTTCTGAGTGCAGAGCCATAAGTGATCCCTGAGCCCCACCAGGTGTTACCCCAAAACAAAGACAAACAAACCCCACCCCCTCAAAAAAAATAACAGACCCAGGAGAGAACGCTATGTATGTCCTACCTGGATCAGAGACAAGAGAAACAGCCACTGAGTCATTTAGATTGTAGAATGTAAAATGTATGTCTCCAAAAACCCTGTTGGAAATAAGCATGGTGAATTCCTGATGACTGACATGCAACCCAGGGTCCGAGATGAGAGCATCCAATTAGATGGAAGTGGAGCTGTCACAGTCCTGAATATGCTGCATCTCAACTCAGAGCAGGGTCTCTCAGTCATCTATAGCGTTAATCAGCTCAGAGCTCAGAAGTGAGCCTCCACTGAAGAGCCACAGTTCTGCAATTTCTCCAGTCATCTTTGTAGCTCTGTGATCTTCCTGGCAGAACAATGGCCTGACTCCACTACTAAGCACGAAGAGAAAATGATGGCCACCGACTCTTTGCAGGTAATCTAGTTTGGGCTGAAAACTCTGGGGCCTTCTGAGAATGGGGGCAGGCAGATTCCCCTTTTGCAGAAAGGCACAGCAAGCCACAGACAAGCCCAATAGAAAAAGTCCATAATTTAACCATATCTAACTGTCAAGCTACCAAGTTTATTCCAGATCTATAGTTCCTGGACTGAGCAGACAACACTTCAGAATTTCATGGTAGTGTCAGCACAATAAGAGTACAGCAAATCTTATGGGCAAGTTGCACAGAAGACCATGAAGCTCAGTGAGCATAAATAGTAACACAGAAGGCTCAACTAGCACCAACCACACCCCAATTAAGCTTTAGATAGTGACTTTAGTAGCACCAGTAGAGATAGAGAAACTATTAGAAATTGACCCTTAATTGATCTAAGTTTTGATAATTCCATTTGCCTTTGCATTGGAATAAACGATATAAAATTTGTATCTGCAAGGGAACAGGCTAGGGTGGTGGATGGAAAATTGGGGATACTGGTCAAGGAAAGGTCACACTGGTGGTGAGATTGGTGTTGGAACATTTAATGCCTGAAACAATTGTATTATGAACAACTTGGTAAATCATGGTGTTATAATAAAAATTAAAAAAATCAAAATCAGTATATTGTAGAATGTGTCTTGATTAGGGACTAGGTCTGTTTGACCCACTCAGGGATAAATTCAGGCATAAGTCAGAAAAATAAAGTAAAGAAAGGGTTTATTAAAGACTAGAATACATTCAGAATCAGCATGGGGAACAACCTAAGGAGAGCAACACAAAGGCATGTTCTTAGACAAAAGGACATACACAGAATGGTCAGTGTGGGAACAGCACTATCTGCACAAATGTCTAGGTTAGACATCTATAGACATGGGCAATTTAATAAGGGGATTATGAATGATATTCGAAGAAGGTCTTTGGGATGCTGATTTTCAGGAATTAAGATGTCACTCAGAGTCTAACCATATTTGAGCACTTCCTGGAGTTGCCTGGCAATAGTACATTGTCATGGTGTGGGGTGGGTGTGATTTTACTGTGCAAAGGTATCATAATGAGTATATAGTGAAGCTGGAAGTTATCCACCTATGATCTGGTCCTTTTATTGTATTTTCTTGGCTTTCACCTGTCCTAAGTGAATATCCTTGCCTGTCTTAGGTTCTGGATCTTTTGAGGTGTTCAACATCTGGAACATACTAACTCCTTGGCAAAAGAGTATTAAGTAGCTTTGCACATGACTATGCCAGAGATAGATAATATTGTCAAAGATGGGAACTGGCCAAAGATGGGGAAGGGTGTGGTGTGACATTTTAAAGCATAGGCCCCATCATTACTTACCCTTGAACAAAGATGTTTACTTAAGAGAGTATCAGTTGTTAAGTTTTGCAATGTCCTCACAAAGTTGTATTTATCCATGAGAGGCAAAACTTTCTGATTCCTTCCCCATCAAGAAGGTCAGTTAGATCCACATGAATGTCACCACAATGGGCTGCTTGCCCTCTCTGGGACTTCTCTCTTGAGACATGGTTCTCAAAGAGTGGTTTCCTCCTGAAGTCACTAAAAGACACATATTGGGGCTCCGTTTCAGATCGGCTCAGGAAGAGGCTATCCCTCAAATGCTAGTAAAAAGTACTTCTTGGAGCACAGTCTTTCCTCTCCAGGTTTCTGTGTCCTTCTGACCCTTTAGGTCTGGAATGAGAGTGTCAATGCTCATTTGAATGAGTTTGAATGAACTGGAAATGAAGGTGCTTCCTCTGGGTGGGGACTGCCGAAAGGGCAGGTCTAATGCACAGGAACTGGCTCAGATTCTCCAGGCTCCAGGCTTTGCTCAATTGTCTTTAATCTTCTTGTCAGGCAGACGGGTTAAATAGCATCTCATTTCCCCGCATCCTCTCTCCCTTCAGTCTGGCCTGCTAAGCATGTACTGTAGTTAAACTACATTTTAGTTGCTGCTCTTTTGTTTCTTCTCCTTTGAAAGAACCCAGTGAAGAGTAAACATGTTGCTGCTTCTCTTTCCCATTTAAGTAAATATCTTCCTTTCATTTCTAAAAAAGCTCCGCGCTCTGGTGGGTTTGCCTTCTTCCATTAATCCCATCAACTCGCAATTTGTGCCTCTTTGGAGGAGGCATTAGAAAATGATTTCTCTGCCTCTTCCACTTGTCTTGAACCCTCATCTCGTCCAGCTTTAAAAGCCATTTCTGCATAAAAACACAATCAAGCTTTGCTCGCACCCAGAGCTGGGAGAATGTTCGGTTGTTAAAATGTAATTGGTTAATTTGTATTATGCAGCTTCCATTTCTTTCTCTGTTGACAAAACCACTTTGTTTACTAACAGGGCAGCTCCCAGTGGTTGGAAATGTTCTGGATCTGTGTTGCCCAAGATGGCAGCTGCTGGCCTCAGGGGAAGCCCTTGAAGAATGCCCTCTTTGACCCAATAGAAAAAATTTTAAATGTCATTTAATTTAAACATAAATTAGAAAAGGTACTGGCTGTGGTTGTGACCCACGTGGGTCTGTGAGCAAGATTGCTCCTGATCATATGAAAATGACTTCTCAATGATGCCCAGCTTTATCCCTAGGGCCTGGACACCTTCAATAGGAGTGGGGTGGGATGGTGGGCTTTCCCTCAATGTCCCTCCTGAACAGCTTATCACCACCCCTTTCACTCAAGGAACCCACTTTTCTCTGGAATCTGGCAGCACCCAGCTCTGGCAGATTCTGAGCTCATCTGGCCTCTGGGTGTCTAAGTGCTTTTGGAGGGCAACAGTATGTCCAACAATCATGTGCATGCATGTACACATGTGCTTGTGTATATGTGTTCTGTGTGTGCATGTGATGTGTGTGTGCACACAAACATCCACTAGTTCCTCAGTGCCATGAGAGTGCATTTTTCACATCCTGTTTGTCCTGACCTTTCGCCACAGTCTTGCCTTCCTCACTCCCACAGTTTAGAGACACTGTGAGGTTGTCAGGTGTGTGGATGGAACAGATCATAGAAAAGGATGTGGCACGAAACACGGGTATTGGTGACGGCTTGAACTGAAACGCAGTGTGTGTTATCTTTTACATTTCTAATAAAAAACATGATCACAATTTAAAATACAAGTAAGATCAAACTGCGCTTTTAGCCATTTTTAAGTTCAGGGGCGTTAAGGATAGTCCCATTATTGTGCAAGCAATTTCCAGAATTCTTTTTCATCTTGCAAAACCCATCACCCCCTCCCAGCAGCCTCTGGCAACTACTATTTTACTTTCTGTCTCTGGAAGCTCAAGGCCTCTAGATAGCTCGGAACTGAATTATTTTTGAAGTGACTGCCAACCTGGAGATTCTGTGATTCAATCTTTAAAGTGTGCATAGTAGAATGCCCTAGCAATTTCAAACAAAACCAAAAAGAGCATCTGGGTAGGACTGTTGGGGCTGTTTATTTCCCCTCAGGAAAAGGTAGAGATGTTTGGAGATGCTGAGGTGGGTGGGTGGGATCCTGCTGTGTGGGAGCCTCCCAGTAGGGGTCCCAAGCTTTTCTGCCCGGGGCACCTCTCAATTGCCTTAACTAGGTGATTAGACAAAATGACTAGCAAAGACTCCCAGGGATTCTCCAGAGTTCTAGACAGAATTTCTCTTGCCTCATTGGAAACAGCAGCCAATTTTCTTTTGCATTCCTCACCATTGCTTGGGTCAATCATCCAGTCCTCTGAACTCCTTTTCAAACTCTGGCTTCCAAGGTACCAGGGGTCCAGTTAACATTGCTCAGTTACTGTAAGATGACATGCAGCTATTAACCTAAAACAAAGGTATTTCCCCATCTTTCTCTTTCCCTTAAATCTCTCCTTTGACATGAAAAAGCCCACCTGGATCGGTACTTTTGTCTTATTCTCTACACTGTTCTATCATCCTGGCCTTTTGTTTCATTCTCAACCTTACCTATCCTGGTGAATTTAAATGACCTAATAAAGAAAGAATTCTGGCTTGGTGGTTCAGAGATACCATGAGGAGAGGCCACTGACTCCATAATTCTTTCCTGACTGGTTTGGTTTATTATTCCTTTGCTGTGCTGGTTTGGTTTATTATTCCTTTGCTGTCCTACCTGCATCAGGTCTATCCACGTGGGGGTTGGTGATATGGTGCATGGGGTGATCTCACAAATTGTGGGATTTATTTTACAACTGCTTGGGTCAATCATTCCTGCCAGTCCTCTGACCTCCTTTTCAAACGCTGGCTTCCAAGCCACAAGGGGTCCAGCTAACATCACTCAGTTATCACAAAAGGGCCTGTGCAGACATGGGACATGTGCAAATAAACATGTCCCGTAGATCTGGTTTAGTTACACATAAAATTTTTAGTTGTGTGTGCATATTTTAAAACAACAAGTTTCCATAACAGCTTTATAATAGCTAAAAATGGTGTGGTCAGCAGAATTCTAAGTCTAAGATTCCTAGCCCCTAGTCTACATAGACCAATTATTTAAACCCACACTTTGTGGTTCTAGAAAGGTATTTTGCAAATATTAATAAGGTCTCAAATCAGCTGAGCTCATGGTGAGTGGGCTTGACCTAATCACCTGAGCCCTTTAAATCCGGGGCCAGGGCTGATTACAAGCTTTGCATATAGAAGGCTTGGGTTTGAACCTTGGTTTTTAGTGGTCTCTTGAGCACCACTAGGAGTACCTTCAAGCACAGAGTTGTGAAGTAGTCTCTGAGAAGTAAGATTGGCAAAAAATAATAATAAAGCCCCAAATAAATAAATCTTTCCCTAGAGGCCAGGTCTGGGAAGGGCTGAGACTAGGAAAGGTTTCATGCTGGGCAAACATTCCCTTCTACTGTCCTGGAACTAGAGGGATTTGTGTGGCTGTGTGTGGTGATGGCAACTGAAAACAGCCCCTACAAGCCAGCCAGAAGGAGAAAACCTCAGTCTTAACTCTGGAGGGAATCACTAGGAGGGAGGTTTTCCTTCAGAGGCATTATATAAAAAAAATTCAACCTGATAAACAGCCTGATTTAAGCTGTGAAGATCTAAGCAGTCCCAGCCACATGGCCTTCATGCTGTCTAAGTATCTTGTTTTCAGTGTCTAGCACTGTCATAGCTTGACAGGGGTGAAATGCTTAGCTGTTGATGAACATGAGAGGTTGATTTCTCTTGGGGCCCAATATGAAGGATGTTTTCCTTGAGTAAAAAGAGCTGTTTTCTGTCATCTAACTGAATTCTTGCATTGTTACAGTGTTAGTAGTTCAAGAATGTTCACAAGTCATTCTAGTATTTGCTATGGAAAAAGCAATTTCATTGGTGAATCTTGGAGTGAGTCTTGGGATGAGTGACTGACCAATCCAAACACCTACCTGATGTTGGTTAAACTTGGGTCTGGGTCCCAGCTACCTTATAATCTGGTATGAAGTTCTGGCAACAGAGCTACAGAATTCTTGTCTCACTCCTTCAGAGTCAAGGGAAATTTTTCCTGGCCTTTCTAAAGGCATTAGAATCAGCAGGTAATTTGTGTCCTTGGCCCATCTGTTTGAAGAACCTGAGGCTTGGGTCTCTTTTTCAGCTGATAGAAGACTCACCAGCTGCAGACCAGGAGGTTCTGGTCATGTGTCAGATGGGGCTATTGAGAGCAGATTGAGTTGTAAATACTCATATTTCTAATTAGAGCTTAGCATCACTGTGATCTCTTAGTGCAATGAATGAAACACAGGGTTCTCCAGGGAATTTCTCCAAGGTCTCTGCTTTCATCTGCTCTACTCCAGGGAATTCTTCCATTAGAGGCTCAAGCCTTCACTGTTCCAGGTTTATGTGTGGCTATTGAAGTAGGCCCCAAGCAAGGAGGGGTAAGGATCCCTGAGATCTGGGCTCTGGAGTAGAAACTATGGAGCTGGGACTGTGAGAGTTTGAGTTGGGATTATTTGAAGTGAAAAGACAAACGTTGAGTCCCTAGATGCTGATCTATCTGTACCCCAGGACACAGTAGGTGCTGTCCCTTTTGGGGGAGCATTTCCATTAGTACTTAAAGAATCCTACAACATTCCATGTGGCAAAGCCATTGAAAGTCTGTTAATTAACCTTCCGGTAGAACTAGGGGGAAATTGAAGACAAATCAAGTCAACACCAAGCCAAAATCTAAATTGTTTGTAGCAGCAGTTGGACTATATACCATCTGCTATGAAGGAGAGGCTTCTATTCTGTAAATTTTGGGCAATCTTTATTACTTTGAAGCAAGACTTGCTTATGTTGGCCTGTTCAGTAATAACTGGCAATAAAATATTATGGAATTCACATCTTGTTGAGAAACAGGTTGTAATATATAAATGAGGATGACTATAGCATAAGAAGTGCATTCTGACTTAGTGTAGACTTAGTGTAGAGTCAGACAACTTTGCCTAGGTTAGTTGGACTCTAGACCACCACCAATTATCCTTGCTCTTGTTTCCTTATCAGTAAAGAGGGAACTAAATGATCCTAACAACTTCTATTTAGAACAGTGAAGAAGATTAAGTCAGATCAAGCACATCACCCTGTTTATTTGAGTATTCAATGTCATATGTACATGGTATATGCTTTCAGTATTATATAGTGAATTCTAAGTATTTATGCAGGGCAGCTAATTGTGAAGTTGTGACAATTGGTCTCATGTCACATATCACAGTTGGCTGATTTTTTTTTCAAAAACATAATTACACTAAAATACAATTTGAGCAGCATTCTCCATCCCCTCCACCTACTCACTGAGATGTGAGATGTTTGACATGAGAGGCAGGTTTTTATTAATCACTGAGTGCGTGCTTGACTCTACCTTATGAGCCTTCATGTAAAACAGAGAAGACTTGGTTTTTGTTTTCCAGGAACATGAACTTGCTGGGCCACTAAATGCCAGTGTGAGATATAAAGTGAATATGTTCTGCCCCTGAAGGTAGATGTGTGAGGGATTCAAAGAGGTTGGGGTTGGGACCTCAACTTTTTCTATTGTTCTTTTAGAAATCAACATTTCATTTTAGATTAGTTTTAGATTTGTCGCAAATTTCAAAAGTGGGGCAGAGTTCTTGTACACCCCACCCCCAGTTCTTCTTATTGTTGATATCTTACAGGGTAGCATAGTACTGTTCAGGTTTTTCTAGAATATTTATTTGGGAAGAATCTGGAAACAGATACCCTTCTCTGACAGACTAAGACTGAAGTATAAAGTGAGGGGAAGAGTTTGATCTTCCACTTCTTATAACTGATAACTTATAGCTTCTTCCAGAGTTATAAAGAAGAGATCAACTGACTATACTAGGTTTGCCATGAACATTTGGGGACTCAGAACAATCAGGGGTCAGTGTTCTGAAGAGTCTGTCAGGCAATGGGACTTAGTAGGTAGTTGAGAAAATTGGCAGAAATGTTTGGGACATGAGACTTATTTTTTTATTTATTTTGATTTTTGGGCCACACCCAGTAACACTGAGGGATTACTCCTGGCTATGTGCTCAGAAATCTCTCCTGGCTTGGAATGCCAGGGGATTGAACTGCAGTCAATCATAGGTCAGCTGTGTGCAAGGCAAACGCCCTACCGCTGTGCCACTGCTCTGGCCCCAGACATGAGACATTTTTATAAGTATATTATTTAGTAAATAACACAAACAAATGATAAAATGAATTAACTATTCCTCAGGCCTTTAAGTATAACCAGTCAGAATAATTGAGCTTGTGAAGTATAAGAGAAAATAAAATTCAAGGAAAAGTTAAAGAGACCAAAGGGCCAGAGAAATGTTCTAAGGATAAGATGATTTTATCCATGCATCTATCCATTATCTCTTCAGCTATATAGTACCATACATCTATCTTCCTTTCCATAACCCATCCACTCATCCATCTATCCACCCACCCATCCATTTATCCATCCACTCAGCCACCCACCCACCCACCCAGCCACCCACCCAGCCACCCACCCATCCATCCATCCATCCATCCATCCATCCATCCATCCATCCATCCATCCATCCATCCATCCATCCATCCCATGTATGAATAGGTAGGTCAAACCATCAAAGATGCAGCCATTCTTTATTGGGAACTTCAGCACACTTTCTGTCTCACACACTTCTGTTTTCACTATTAGCTGGTTAAACATTTCTTGCTTGAGGTTCACATCTTTTTACCTACCCTGGGTTTACTTTCTCTTAGTTTACCCCTCCAATCACTTTCTCTTAACTAAATCTCCTCAATTCACTTCCCCTCAGATCATCTCCTCTCAGGGGACTCTCAGCACCCCTCATCGGTCTTCCCTCTCCAACTGTTCACATCTTGAGCCTCCTGTCCTCATTAATTCACCTGCCTTTGTTTGTTGTGAGAAGGCAGCTTACTCTCTTCCCAATTACTCTCTTCCCTAAAGAAAGGAATGTACTCACATTCTCTTTTCCCACTTTGGAAACTTAGAGAGAGGGCACTTAGACTCCTAAAGTTTTCTTTCCTTCTAGACAATGGAAGTAAAGACTGTATTTATCTCTTTGAGTCAGTGGTGAGGCCAAGTGGCATAAAGCTAATGTGTAAAGCACTTAATATAGTGCCCAGCACAGGAAAAGGATGGAGTAAGTGGTAGCCTGCTTGGCTCACCACAGGTTCTGCCCACAGGCCCCACAACCATGCTGCTTAAAACCAATAGTTAAACCTACTCAACTGCCCACAGATTTCTTGAAAGAACCCAAGTCAGAGAGAAGTGTGACTATGGGGGCAGCTGCTGGCCTCACAGGCTCACAGCAGACTTTGTCTTTGGTGGTTCCTTTCTCTGTTCCTGTTCAGGAAGGCAAGGCTGGATTTTCCACCATACCTGGCCAAATTCTTGGAGACACCACGACATCAGAGGGCAGACAGTGTGGTGAGCAGATGGCTAGGGTTGGCACTTTGCCTAAGAACCTTTTACCCTTGTGGGCTTCACATTGGAAAGTGTAGCTATGTACACAGAATGCCAGACCCAGACCATCCCATGACTGAAGTTGGATTTGATCTTGAGTGTTACAAGCAGTTCCATGGCTACTTCTTTGTGTGTAGAATGGGGAGAGTGGGTGTATACCTCTCAGGGAAGTATGGGGGCATTTCAGAGGAAGGCCAGCTAGATTCTGGGTCCATAGCATTACATAGGGAAGGACCCAATGACCAGCTTCATTTTCCACAAATCTGGCCTGTGTCCTTCCTCTAGCTAGAGTCCCTCACAGTGGTCCCATACTTCTCCTGGTTTCTCTTTTCAAGAACACCCACCTAAACTAGTCCTACTTCCAGAATCTGGAATAAAGACATCTACACTTCTGCTCTGTGACTGATGCCAGGGGGGTCTTCCTGTCTACCCACAGTGTCAGGGTCACCCCAACATCTGTGTGTCCATACAGAGGCAGGAGCTGAGTGTACAGTTGTTATGTTATAATGCCAGTAGACTTTCACTGAGAGTCAGTGCCAAGGACAGCTTCATTGAAGAAGTGCACTAGTTCTAAAACAGTAGTGTCCAGAATATGCTGTTGGCTTAGAGATGCCCACACTTATTTGCTGAACATCTGCAAAACCCGAGCACAGCTTCAGAGAGATGCTGTGTTTCCTCCAAACAGCACTAAGTGAGTGCTATTCATGCCATCTATCCAGGTAAAGGGACTAAACTCAGCATCTCCAGTGGCACACAGCAGAGTGAGGGTTTGAGCTTGGTTAAATCAGACAGTTTACTCCTTACAACAGGCTTCATTTATGATCATTATTATTACTATTATTATTGACACTATTATTTTTTATTTTTGGATCACATTTGGTGATCACATTGGTGATTCTCAGGGGGTTACTTCCTAGTTTTGTGCTCAGGGGTCACTCCTGGCAGTACTCAGGAGCCATGTGGTCCTGGGGATCAATCCCTAGTCAGTCAAATGCAAGGCATGTGTCCTATCCCCTGCTTTCATTTTAAAGGCAGGTAACTCTTGGATCATAGAGGCAAAGACATCTGCAGACAGAAAATACACTGAACTGGATTAGATCCAGAAAAGCCTGTTTTAACCTGGCCTGGTTCTATTTCAGAATCAGTACCATCTCCTTGAGCTCCTGAGCCCTAAGGAGATGGAATAAGGGGCTCTAGTGGAACTGGTACGCGCCTGTGAGCAGGAAATACAGGCAAGTGCGCTACTGACTTCACTGTCTCTGCAGCTGAAGCCAAAGAGGCCAGTGGGCCTGGGGCAGCCTGGGCGACCAGCCAGAGCTGCCAACACAAAGTTGCATTGACTTCCCAGTTCTGTTTGCCTGATTTAAGGCAACCTTAAATAATAATGGGTCTGGGGGGAGGGGAGTCCGGGAGAAACGACCCAGCCAAGATTCTGTGTAACAATCTCATCAAACCTGGCGTTTTCCCTTTGCTATTTGAAAAGCAATTTTTCTTTGGATGTAAACATTTTTTTAAAATGATGATCTGGGCTGAGCGGCACCAGGAGCTGCTGCTTGGTGCTTTGCTCCAGCTCCCCTCACCCCCCAGGTCCACAATGGAGGCAGATGGGGCCTGTAACCATGGTGATAGTCTAATGTTCTCCCATAAACGTCAAGGCGGGCAAGTCTTCATTAGGCTCCTTCAAGGAACACAGCGCTCCCTAACTCGCATGGGCCTAGGTGGGGAGAGGGGCACAGAGCAGGAGAGTCCTGGACTTTTTTTTATATATCTTAGAGATTAATGACCTCAAAACTGGCCAACAATTTAAAGCCTAGTTTGGTCATCAAAGACAGGAAATGTCACACAGTGGCTCCCATGTGTGTTATAGGCAGGGAGATGGGAACGCATAGAGCAGGAAGATTTAGGTGTTGGGGGGAATAATATTGAGGGGGATGAACCCACATTGCAAAGGCTTTATTTGAAATCCTGTCGACTAAACAGACCTCTTGAAAGAGCAAGATGGGGGAATAGATTACCCTGGTGGGGTGTCCCATCTTTCTTCGATTCCCAGAGCTAAAAATGGCATCTCTCAATCATCAATAATGGTTGATTCAAATATTTGTGGCAATGCAGGCCCAAGGAGGTAAACAATTTTAAGCTCCTGGCAGGGGCTGTAGTTGTTAGAGAACACAATGGGAGCTGTGAACTTTTAACCCTGAAATTGTCCTCACACAAACACGCAATTGATGTGTCACTTCAAGGTTCTTCCGACTCCTTGCAGATCCTGTCTGGAAGACTAGCTGGCCTCCCTCCTCTCAGCAGCCTGGGCCACTTGTTGGGTGGAACATACATGAGATAATAAGAGTCTCCTGAGCAACCTTGGTTTCCCCCATGTTGCTGAGAGCAGAGAGGTGTGGAGATGATTGTGCTTCTGATTCCATGTTCCAGGAAAACACTCCATGTTCCAGAGTTGACCCACACACCCTTTGGAGTATCAGGACTGCAAGAAGAATTTCATTCCCAACATCTGCTCCCAGGGAGTCAATGCTCCTGTTCCAGTGGGGTTCAATGTGTGAGCCCCACATAGAAGGCACTGCCTGTAATCATTGAGGCTACCACAATAGTCCTCTCCCTGCATTATGTGGTTTGGTGCTACAAACTGAACCCCCTGACTTCCCATAACTGAAAGCTGCCCATCTATACACTTGGGCAAATCTTTCTCTTTGGAAGTTGTAAGAACTATGAAGCCAGAAAATGATGTTCATTTATCTTTGCATTCACTGGGCTCAGATGAGTTTGGGGATCCTGGCACAGGCTTGGGTCAATGGATCTCTCAAATCCTCACCAGTGTCATCCTGCTGGAATGCCAAGGTGCTCTGGATCTTCAGTATGCCGCAGTTTGAATTCTGTGGCAATATGAAGAAAACCACATTTGACAGCACCACTGAGCTGGAGAGGAAGGGTCTCTCATTTCTAGGATGAAGCTTTCTTGGACCTAGTGTATTTCCTCCCTTGCAAAGTATAGCCTCACTCTCAGGGACAGACTGGGTCACTCACATCCTGCTCCCAAGCTCTTTGTTTTATATTCAAATGACACCACCCCTTTAGCAACTCTCCATTTCCCTTATAATTAGCCTAAGTCCCTGGAGGACTGGATCCAATTCAACTTGGTCTATCATCCTGCCTAACTTATCATAGAAACTCAGTAAATATGGGAATTGTGGGAAGGAATGGAGAATTAGGTAGTTAGGAGAGGTGGGTCAGTTTCCATGCCTGGGGTTGCCTATCTCTTTGTAGACCTGCTCACAAAGGGTAATACTTCCCTTGACTTTGTTTTGAGTTCAGCCATTCCATCTGCTTTGGTAATGGGATGCTTGAAGGTCTAATAAGAGTGTTGTTGGGGTGATAATTGGCCACTGCCTGCCACAGTGTTAGCACTGGGGGTTTAGGCCATATGTGCCACTGCAAGAGTAGGACTGTCTCTAATAACACACAAACCTGCAAGTAGAGTAGAAATGTCTCTTACTGGAACCTGTGGGATTTGGGGATTTTCTGTCAATTGGTATTTAAGCAACTGTTATTTCTTTCACATATCAGTTAACTTAGGAAGGAGGGTGGAAAACAGCCCGTTCTGGGTTGGTTGTGGTCTCCCAAGGCAAACACCGCCATTTTTAGAACAAATGGAACATCAAGGAGTGATTTGAAGACAGGCCTGATTCTTCCCCAAATGAAAAACTGAAAGAAGGTGGAGGAGGTATAAAAATTTCCTCAAACATCTTCCTCTGCAAGCCAAGCCAGTTGCTGTAAAATCCTGAATGATGACAGCTTTAGTGGGAGGTAAAAAGAAGTCAAGCTTCTCTGAAAAGTGGCACTTCAATCCCCCACCTCCCCACACATACCCCTGGGTTACACAAGGCATTTTCCTTCATGACTGACTTCCGTGAGTAACTCGGAAATCTAAAATAATGTCTGGGGTGGGGTGCATGCAGAGGTGTGAGGATTTCACATGAAGCCTGGCTCAGATGCTTCTCAGTAATTTGGACTTTTCCATCACACTGTCACAAGCTTCCCTGCCAGCTCACTGTAATGCTTTGTAGATGGGACATGGAAGGGAAAAAGCTCAACTGGTTTCTTTGCTTTTCCTGTGCTTTGTGGGTTTCTCTCAATGCATTGGTTTCCTAACCAGGAATGGCCAGGCCATGACAGAGGCAAGTTCTTTACCCTCTTGCATTCCCCAGCTATGCTCTAAGAAGTAACCAATACTAGGGGAAGGCATCAGGGCACACTGGTCCTCCTGTGGAGTGATCTATGATAAAGTCGGTGACATTCACTTTTCAAACTGTGACAGGCAGGCACCTTTTGTGAAGTGGAGGAGAGGTGGTAATCTTAAGGGAATCTGTTGCTTGTTTTCTTTGCTCATCTTGTTCACCCAGGGAAGTGACTAGGTGAGTCAGGACTGAAAAGTCTGCCATAAGAGTACCCATATGGTATGGATGCTTGCTTCCACCACCTCCATTTGGCAATTGTCAGATGGTTGCTGAGTGCCACTTGGTCTACACAGCATGGGAAATGATCCTGCCACCTGATTTCTCAGGGAACTATAGGAATCAGGTGGATCAAGGAATTGCTCTTTGCAGCAAAAGGAAAAGTATCCCCTTAATCTCTGACCAGGTTCTTTTTAGATCAGCTTTTTTCCCTTGCTGAAAGGAAGAATAATATTAGTAAAGACATTTTATCTAGAGTTTATGAGGAAGAGAAAGGGAGAGAGCAAAACATTTATGAGAGAATGTGGACTTCTCTGGAGAGGAGACCTAAGAGAACACATCTCAGTTGGAGATGTAGACAGAGTCCAAGGTGGAAAATGGGAACCACTTGCTTTTGCAAAGTTGTCTCCATAGGTTTTCTCCCAAACTGCACCCACTTGAGGCTTTCAGTGTGGATAACAGTCTGTGATTAGGGTCTTGTCAAAGGGGAGCACAATGAACTTTTGGTGGCTTGCCTTCTTTTTCTTATCAGCCTTTCCTCATTGCTGGAGATTCTCCTCTCTGAGGGAGTTCTGTTTCTCTGAGCTGATATTGGCACCAGTTAGTCTTATTGGCCTCAGTTCTGTGTCTACAAAGGGGGGGCCTGCTTTTATGCTTTAACTACATTAGAGATGGTGATAGAGTAACTTCTTTAAATTCATTTTGATTCTATTACTTTCCAATAACTCATTGACATCACCACAAACAGTCTGATTATCTGCTTTGTAACTGCAATGGAACATCTACTATGTGTCAAGTGCTACTCACTATCCAAATCACCCCTTGGCCTCTTGGCTCTGCTCTTAGGGAGTTTATGAGCCAGGGGAATAGACATGTAGTCATATGAGTAAATGTGAATTTGTAACTCTGACAGGGGCCACACTGGGTAATACTAAGCGAGGTATTTGACTTTATGGCATCAGAGGTAAGAAATGGTCCCAGAAGTGCTCTACTTCACACTTAAGGTCTGTCTCACCAGTATAGATTCTGTACACATTAGACAAAGATCCCCCCTCATTTCTTTATAAGGTGTGCCTTGTGTCATGTCAAGTGAGCTTCTGGAGTGTACACAGTGGCCCTGGGTCTCAACCTGGCACCTTCAGCTTTCTCTCATGGTCCTGTTTCAAGATATGGGCCTGGATTTGCCTTCCTGGTCAGGGCACAGAAGGTGGAGTTCTGGTCCCTGCTTAAGGAAGGAAAAAGCCCTTTAGAAGCTTCACTTCTCCTTTGATACTGAACACGTAGCATTTCCCTATGGACTATAATGGGTGCTCCATTATTAGGATACATGGAAAAGAGATTGTATATGTTCTGATCTGAGAAATGGCTCAGCTACTCTTATTTCTATCCTGACCAACATTGTTCTTGGAATTAAAGAGGGGCCTTCTCAAAGTCCAATAGCATATGGTTCTCCAGTTTGTGTGGTTTCCACAGTTATGTTGCTTGCTTACCAGATCACTGCTCATTCATTGGAATTTCGGGAGGAAGAATAGGAGGAGAGAGAGAGTGGAGAGGGTAGGGAGAAAGATGGTGGAGGGGATGTAGAGGATGGAGAGAGGGGATATGGAAGAGATAAAAAGGAAGTGAAGAAGAGGTAGAGAAGAAGCTGAAGAAATGAGGAGGATGGGAAGGTGGAGGAGGATGCAGAGAAGGGAGAGGAGGGAAAAGAAGTGGAGAATAGGGAGAAGGAGGTCTGCCTACTGCTCTCCATCTGAGCCCTAACTTGACCCCTCAAATTCCCAGCTTTGCTAGTCAGGTTCATAAAGAGGCCTATGCTGTGCTTGCTTTGTCTCTTGACTCAAGTTCTTTTTCTCTTCTCCTCTCTCCTGGCCCACTTGGACACTGCTGCAGCTTCCCTTATCTGAAAACAAAACTCCACACTGACATCTTTGGCTCATAAACATTCAACAGTTCCCCAATGCACCTCTAGAAAAGCCCAAACTCTTCACCACTGGGTCTGCATTTTTATAGCCATCCCCCACCTTAAATTTACCTCTTGTGTCACTGCTCCTGCAGCCCCAAACTGGCCCCCCAGCTCCTGCTGATTACCATGTACCAGAAGCACCCAACTGCCAGGCTTTGCCTCAGTTGCCTCACTGGGGTTCCCTTTCTCAGAGTGGGACTGCAGTCACTTCTCCTAGGCCCATTCAAGCATCACCTTCTCAAGGAATCTTTCCTTAATGCCCCTTTCCTTGTGCAATGAGAGCATCACTTCTGTTAGCCCATGTCCCTGTTTGTATTTCTCAGCTATTTTCCTTTGACATTGAAAACCTTGATTCCTTGATGTCTGGAAAAGATTCTGGTTCCAGAGGCTCTTTGTTAATGTGCATGTATCTAGCCAGTGTCTTCTTGTAGTAGATGTTCTATGGTTTCTGCCATCACAATCACAGGCGAGAGAAGACATCCTGCAGTGCAGCTTCTGAGAGTTTGTTAGGCAAAGAATACACAGGCATGGCAGCTGCCCTGACACAGGGATGTAGATCTGCAGGAAATCCTTTCACTCAGCAATAGCAGAAATATAGTGGTGCAACCACTGCTGCAACCTCCCATGGGGGACCCCCGACCCGCGGGGGTGTGGAAATGAAGGTTGCTAGTTATTCGCGGGTTTGCCCGAGCAGAACCGACCTGTAAAGAAAAACTTGAGAAGTTAGTAAGAGAAGCCCTCAAGACGACACATGCTGTTCAAAAGGGAAGTTTATTGTTGGGGGATCAGCTTTTAAGGGCTGAAATACGTCAGAGGGTGTTACGGGTTTTCCACCAATTACAATTGCAAGCATTCATTAGCATAAGCTGGGGCAGGTAATAGGGAAGGGCAAAGAGCTAGAGAGCACGTTTTACCTGAAAGCATAAGATTCAAACAGAGTTCTATAAATTTTACTCAACAAGCATAAATAGAACATCAGCTGTAATCCTAATAACCTTTTGCTAACACAAAGGCAAGTTGCTCTATATTTTTCTTTCTGGCTGGATGTATTGGGCTGCTTTGAATTACTTTAGTATTTGTCTATTTCCTTTGTTCTCAAGGCATGGGCGCCTTTGGTCACGTGGGTGACAAGATTAGGAATTACTGAGGTGTCCTATGTTCTAGGTTTCATCAGCTAGGCTCCCCACACACTGCAGATCAGAATTACTAAGGATCTGGGTTGCACCCCCAAGTACTAGAATGTGGGGACATGCATGATACCCATTCATACAATATTCAAAAATGACCCTAATGTTTGGTGGATGAAGGGCTCAGTGGGCACAGCAGAGTTTATCCCTTATAGAGAAATGTGAATATTTGCTCCATGTGGATGGACCTAGAAGATGTACACTAAATGGAGCCAGGCTATCACTGAAGAACAAATATGGTCTGATACCACTTATGGCTGCTCCCTCACAGACACCAGAAGTGAAACAGTGGCTGCCAGGAGCTGCAAGAGGGAATGGAGGCCTCACCCTTGAATGGGGCTGAGTTGCAGCTGTGCCCAAGGGTTGCAGAGATGATGCTAGTGATGGTTGTGCAACCATGGAAGGGACTTAATGGTCCAAGTGATCTGTGTGAAATGGTTGGAACAATAGCTCATATCTTGTGTCTTTATGACCGGAATGAAAGAGCAAATTGCAATAGAAACAACCATAAGCAGCAAGTCTCTGGCTGGGAGAGCTGAGGTGGGTGTTAATGGCCAAGAATGGAGTCCCAGAAGAAAGCTTATGAGCTCCTTGGATTCTTTCTGAGGAAGATGGTTGGTGGGGACTGCTTATTTGCTAGGATTCTTCTGTGGTTCCCAGAGGCTGACCACTAGGACCCCTGACCTTTGGCTCCATTGTTCTGTCCTGGGGTGTGGCCATAAAAGGGTTGAGCAGATGGTAAGAGACTGCCCTGACAGTGCAATACACAGGCATTGAACCACCTCAGAGGATAAGGGATACCTGTGTGAACCCTAAAAGACTGGTATACATCCCAAGAGCTCCTCTGCAGTGTGAACAGGCACTGACAGTATAGGGAGGGTGACAGCAACCCTGGTCTCTGCCATCTCCTGGCTCCTCATGACCTTGGGATAATTTCTTCCACTTTCTGTATCTCTGCTGCCTTGTCTGTGAACTGTGACTCATGCTAAGGATTGTAGGGACTGACAAGAAGGCTTTCAGGAAGTGAGATGAGCCTGTGGGATAGTAGTAGTTGGGTTCTCTAAACTGCAAAGATGCTGTATGGCCGACTATCCAATAGCAGAGCTGCTTAGCCCCTCTATGCAATCAGAGAATCACAGGCTTTGGGGGGATTAAAATGCACCCCATGACTGAAGGAGAGGTGGGAGTGGAAGAAGCATGCTATGACAAGCATATATGGCATCCCAGCTCTTTGCTCTTGAATTATTCATGGAAATGGGCTTTGACTAATTGGAAGCCATTTTTCATTATCATTATTTCCCGGAGAAATGATGCTTGCTAAAATCTGAAGCGAGCAAGGACACTCATATCGACTTAGATCGCTTTCTGAGAATCTATCTCTCATGGCTCCAAATCCCATCTGGTTCTGGGCCTGGGCAGTGAGAATGCAGAGACAAACACTCCTACCTGCCTTGATTATCACTTCCTGGGGTGAAAAAGAGGAGGAGAGAGTTGGGGAGAGAGTTCAGAGGGCGTGTGTGTGTGTGTGTGTGTGTGTGTGTGTGTGTGTGTGTGTGTGTGTGTGTGTGTGTGTGTGTCTACATGAGGACATGTTCTCTGTGTTTGACCCCCAGCACTGCATGGACTCCTGAGAGAGCCTGAGCAATGCTGGCTGTGGCTCCAAACAAGGCAAAGACAAAAGAGAAGAGAGAAGAGAGAGAGGATCAAGGGGGAAAACAGGATTTTGGTATGGGGGGCACTAAAGAGGAGTCAAGATGACAAATGTGGAGACAGGGCAGCATGTGTGTGTGTTTGTGTGTGTGTGTGTGTGTGTGTGTTGGTGTCTGGAGGGGCTCAGGGACCATGTGTCTTCTCTTCAAGTACTTTGTATCCATTAAGGCTATTGGATAGGGGACAGGTGAGGCTCTACCCTTTGTCCCATTCGATCCTGTTTCTGGTCTGTGTCTTAGTTTCACTTTCACAGAAATGAGGCTGAGGAGTATTTGCTGCAGAATTATCAGCGTTGGAGGAGAAAATGGACATCATTTGTCCAGCACCCAGAGTGACTCAAAGAAGACTTTTTAAACATTAGAAAACCTATCCCCCGTCTGGTCTTCCCCCTTAACAATCCAGTCCTGAGGGAAACATCATCTTTAAAAGACAGAGGGATGCCTCATAAGGGTCCAGCCTGCAGTCAAACTGGTGGACTACCTAGGGCTGCAGGGGACACAGACACCAACCTTGGCTTGATGCTTTGGACAATGGCCTGAAAATGACATGAGTGCACATGTCAAAAAGAACGGTGGTTCTTTTTTTTATAGAGTATCTGATGTTTGTTTGTTTTGAGTTTGGGGTGCTCAGAACTTTCTCCTGACTCTGTACTCAGGGGTCACTCCTAGCAATGAGCAGTGGACCTTATGGGGTGCCTAGGCTCAAACTCTAGGCAACTGTGTGCAAGGCAAGCATTCTACCCACCATACTATCACTCTGACCTAGCAACTGAATTTTATCTAGGCCTGTGGCCAACCAGTGTAAACACCATATTTCTCTGCCATCTTAGTGCTTATGTGGAACCAAGGACTGAGCTCTAGAGTTAGTGGGGTATCATGTGTCACTTAGGATAAACTTTATTAAAGAAGTTTGAGGGATCAGAGAGAATATCCAGGGACTAAAGTTCTTGCCTTGCATCCCACCTACTGTGGACCCACATATGATCCTCAATATCCCACCAGGGGTTACTCCTGGGTACAGAACCTGAGCACTACTAGGTGCACTCCTATTGCTGTTTCTTTCTTCCCCCTTTCAAGAAGACAAAGACAAGATGGTAAGAATTTCCACTGCCATATCAGACCATAGGACAGAGACCACATTTTCAGGTCAGTGGAGCAGCTAACTGGAAAGTTTTTCAGTTCCCAAAGATTTGATATAGCAGGACTACCTGACCCGCCTCAGGCTTATTACCTCTGAGTTTTTTATGGAGAAGAGCCCCCACTTTATAGCCATTTATCCTCAGAGCAGAAGGGAATGAAAAAAGTCAGTGAGGAAATTCTGCACATTTGCCCCGAGCTACCTCTTAGAATCACCTGGAGTGTGTTCCACAAAACAACATGGGGACAAAAATCCTGGGCCTGGGGCAGAGTGTGGGAGGCAGGCACTGCATGGAAGCTCCTGGTGGTTCTGAAGTGAAGCCCTGGATGGAAATGACTGCTTTCAAGCCCCCGGACGCCTTTGTTCCAGATTGTTCCTCCTGGCTCCCATAGGGAAGGGAAGGACACTTTTGAGTTGCTGCTCTCAAAAGGGGCTTAGGATTTCAGTTTTTTAAAGTTATTTCTGCTTCACGGGAAATGCTGTGAGAAAAGACTATGCGCTTTAGGGCTTATGACACACAAAACAGTGCAGAGATGTCCTCAAGCAAAGACCCTTCAAAAACTTGGTTAAATCTAGTGTTTGCAAAATAGATTCATAGACTTCTCCTTCCCTTTCTTTCTTGCTCTGTCTATGTTTGAATTGCACAAAAGGGGTTTTCTGCACCAGTGTGAACAAAAACAAGGCTGTAGAAGAGAGGTGCTGGGGGGAACCTCTGGAGTTTGCTTAAGAAAGGTTTCTGCAATTCCATTTTCAGGATGTAAGTGTAAAAGGTGGAGCTGGTCTTAAAGATTTATTTTAAAAAAAGGTGGAGCTGAGTTCTAGAAAGTGAGCAGATGGTAGAAAATATCCATGTGTAAAGGAGCAGAGTGGGAAAAGGCAGATATGGGGGTATAGCTGGCCTAAGCTGAAGCTGATAGTGTCTGAACTGTGCCAGATGTGGCATGGAACAGACTGTCCACAGATGTGTTCAGGGATGCCATACATCCTGGAAGTGATCTGAGCTGAAGCATTTCTTTGTGGGTTCACCTTGGAGAACTTCTTCAAGGATTTAACACACATAAGCTTAAGAGTTACTAGTGGGTGGAGGGCTCAGCTGATCACATTTTTCAGCAACCACCAACAGCTGCTCTGAATCTTCATTACAGAAGTGGGGATGGTACAGAGGACTGAGTTCTGCTTGGGTACTTGGGTTGGATACCTGGTGCATTGCATGCTCCCTTGAGCACTACAGTGACCAGGAGCCATGAACTGATGTCATACTAGCATGGCTGGGTATGGTGATAGTTAGTAGAAGAAGAAAAAGAGAGAAAGACAAATGCTGCCCTGTCTTCTCTGTGCTTTGGGGGCATTGTGCTCTCACTTGGGTTTGCTTTAGTCTCCAAGGAAGAATTCCTCTAAGGAATCTCATCTTGTCTGTCCAGAATAATGCACCTCAGGAGAGTTTCTGGGGGTGGTGTCGGAGCACATGGGGACACAGGTGCCCCCCTAGTGGTCATGTGTAATGTTGGGTGGTGAGGTTTGATTTGGGCGCCTGGGGCTCGGAGAGAGAGCATGGGTTTTAGCCTTGTTCTGAAAAGGTGGAAAGAGAAAAGAAAGAAGGAAAATAAAGAAAAAGGAGGAACAGACAGAATGAAGGACAGGAGAGTGACCTTAAGGATAGATGGTTGACTTAGGAGGGCCATCTTTGTGGCATTTCTGAAGGAACTTGCCCACTCCCCCACCACTTGTAGAATAAGAGGTGCATCCTCAGATGCATCTCTGAGCCCCAATTGGTCTGGTCTGACTTCCCCTTCTCCTCCAGCTTCCTTGTGCTCCTGCAAGATGATCAAGTAAAACCATCTGCCTCCTGGGCCTGAGAGGCACTTGCTTCTTGCTGCCTCAGGCTGGCAATGGTGCTGGCCTTCCTTTGCCTGGCTACTTGCTCTTCTTCCATTCCCATCGAGTTGTGCTGGTCCTACAGGGAGCAGTTATGGCTACTTCCTGCAAGATGCCTTCCTCAACACCCTGCACTGAGGGTTCTGGGTAGAGACACAGAGTTCATAAAGCACCCCTTGTTGCTGATTAGGGTTCCTGACGATGTTTACTGCTGCCTGTCCTTCCCAGCGAGGCCAGTCCCTGCTACTGAATGTGACCCTTAGGGCCTGCGCCCCAGTAATAATTTTGCAATTGCTTGAGTTGGTTATCATGAAGGTCTGTCTACTGGTTTCAACTCCACAAAAACAGCACTAGGCCCATAAAGCCCTGCATCTCACCCAGTCCTGACACTGGCTGAGGGCTGGGCAGAGGTTTGTTGAGTAAGTAAAAGAGAGAAGTGACTTAATGACATAAATGTCAGGCTGTAGGGTTTAATGGATGTGTGGGCACAACACCTGGAGCAGCCATCTCAGTGGTCATCCATGGGCCTATCTTTGCCTTCCTAAGACAGAAGTGTCAGACATGCTCAGACACAGAGTGTGTGTGTGTGTGTGTGGGTGTGGGTGTGTGTGTGTGTGTAGGGTGAAGGGAGTGTGGCAGATGCAGCAGGAAGAGACAGATATTAACTGATCCAAGCAGGAAACACAGGATGAAGCCATTTGTCCATTTGTCACTTACACATTTATCAACTACAACAAAGTGTGTGCAGTGTGCAAGCAATGTGCTGGGCAGTGAGCAGAATCCAGGTGTGAAGGAGACATTGTTCTGATCTGCAAGAACATAGAGAAAGTAAGAGAAAAAAAAATGATTATAGTAACACCTACAGTGGTGCTCAGGGCTTACCCCTGGCTCATTGCTCAGGTTCACTCCTGGTAGGGCTTGTGGGACCATACAGAATTACAGGGATCAAGCTCTGGCTCCCTCATGCAAGTGCAAAACAGACACCACACCTGCTGTACTATTCTCCAGCACCCCAACCAGTGGTTTTTTAAATCTGTCAGACCTTGGCCTACATGCTTAAATTGTTGACCCATTTATCTGTCACTTATCTGTTTAGGTAGAAATACTCTTCCTACTTTGTGGATGAAGACACTGGCACAGAGAAGTTAAGTTGTTTTTCTGTGCTTACAGAGCAAAAGGTTATTTGATGCTTTTGTGATATAAAATAGGACAGGACAAATGTCTGTAAATACACTATTTTAGCCACAGGAGAAAAAGATGGGGGCAGGGGAGAGAAGAGAGGAGAGGGAGCAGGAGATTATGTACAAGCTGCATTGGCTGGTGGAGTGGTTGTGGGAGGGGTCTCTTGGAGGACTGTTGGGGGCTGCTGAGAGCAGCTGTGGGAACATAAGATTTCTGTCTTTGTAAGGGAAGATTGAACAGTGCTGAGAATGGGGCTTTGCTGGCAGCCACTGAATTAGCAGCTTGTAGGTTTCCATAATCAGTTTCAAGTTGAGTTTATCAGGCATGTGAGAATCTGACTTTGCAGGAAGAGCTGTGCCGATGGTGCTAGAAATGGCTAAAAGTCAAAGTCAAAAAGGGTGATGTGAATCCTGAAGGTGCTGTCCCTTATAAGGAACCACCCACTCCCGGAGCAGCAGGCAGCCTGCCTGGAGGAAAGATCCTGTTCATTTCTAAGTCCATAAATCGGAACTGCATTGTTCTAAAAAATGTAAATGCCATGTCAGATAGTGACTAACATGAACCTATTTAAGAAATGACTATACTAGAACTTCAGGAGGTGACTCAGTGGTAGTTGCTAGACAATTTCAGGCATGAGACTGTGAAGTCCAGAGTTTAATCCCTGGTTCTGTTCCACAGTTGAGTTTCATCCTGGTGGCCTTCCATCATGGTTTCTGCCACCACAAGTTTGTCATCTTTAGCACAGCTCCACCAAAAGTGCAACCTCCAGGCATTACAACAAGAAAGGAAGAGGGAAGATGAATAAGAAGGGACTGTTGTGCCCACACTCAACACAGCAGAGTTCCAAGTCCTGAACCTGAAAATCTCAGCCTTTGGCTTCCCTACCTCAAGTCCTGTCCCCTGTCCTTACCCACACCATACATCTACTTCCATGAACAAACTTTTAACCTCACATGGACAGCCTGTCCCCTCTATTTGGCTCTCCAACTCTAACTGGAACATAGATGATTTTGTGAAAAGTTCTCAGATGTTTGGATCCTTTGTGAGAGAAAAATACATTTGTCTGTTCCTTCCTGCCCTACTCTGTGCCAAACAATACCCCTTCCACAACCCAGGGAATTACATGATCCAGTTCTGATTAATCAGAGCATTTGATTCCCTGCCAAAAAGGTATGATATTAAGAACAGGTGACACAAGACACACTACTCAAACTTAATCCTAGAGAACAAGAGATTCCTGGGAATGTTCACTAAGCACCTAGATCCAGTCATACTTGAATTATCACTAGATTTTTCAATTTAATAAACCGATCAATATCCTTTTCTGCATTAGCCATTTTAACACACATCAACTATAACACACAGCCTCTGTTCTAGCCAAAAGAAATGGCCAGGTCTGGGCATTTATGGATTTGAAAACCAGTCCTTTGTCTTCCCATCTGCCTAGAGCATCATCCTTCAACCTTTCTACACCTGCAGATCAGCATGTGTCCTTTATACTGGTCCACAGACCAGCATTATAAATAAACAAGGAGCAGACAGGTTGTTTTCGTCCTTTCTACACCAGCAAACCAGCACTAGTCTAGGTTCCAGTGGTCTTTGAGTCCTCTACATTACCTTGCTTTGAGGAGAATGAAGGATAGTGCTGGAGGATTGTTTTACTTATCTATTATCTTCTGTGTCTGACCTCAGATCCCAATTCAGGGCACCTCCCATTCCACCTGAGAGTGACCCTGAGATGGACCCTGTCATGTCTCCTGGAATTCATGGAATTAATAGCATCCATAGAGAGATCAGACAAGCTGATTCAGAGGCCAGAGCTCATTCTTGCTCAGCTTGATTAATAATTAGGTGCTAGCATCCCCTAGGACTTAAACAGGGCAGCTATTTTGAATACAAAGAAATGCTGTGTGTGCATGCACGCATGCATGTCATTATTGTCGTTGCTTGTCATTGGGGATTATCTGAACTGCACTCCTTCTCTGGCCATGGAGACCCTGAGGTCCCACATCCCCCCAGAGACTGAGAAGTTTCCCACACAATGCACGATGTCTGCAGTGGCTGTATTTTTAGTTGGTTTCTTCGCATCTGTTCTCTCCCATCGCTGCCTGATTGACACCTGCTGGGTGTGAGGCACAGGAGCAGAACTTTGCTCCAGGAGATTTTTGGCTACGGAGGCTTCCCAGCATCCTCTGATTGTCTCTAGCTGTGTGGGGGCAAGGAGATTTCCATTTCTTTTAGCCCCACTTGATTCTGTGGTGTGCAGGGAGAGCAGCCGGGCTCGCTCCCCACTGCTCTGTGCTTATAAGCTGTGAGCTGTGCCTGTTCCCTATGAGCTGTGCCTGTTTGCTGTGAGCTGTGCCTGTTTCTGCAGCCCTGGGTGTGGGCTGGAGGACCTGGGGAGGGAGGTGCTCCAGGGAGAAGCTGTTCAAACTTGAACAGAGATACTGCTCTCTGAGCTAGCAGAGCCCTAGGCTTCCTCCAGGCCAGCTTTGGAAGCAGCTCATGTCCCAGGCAGGAAACTGAAGGCAGTCACAGGATGGACGGAAGAGGGTTTGATACCCAGACAGTTCCCAAGACAAGGAGCAAAGGAATGTAGCATACCCTGCTACCCTGCGATCAATAGCAAGAGCAAGTATTGTCACATTTGCCTGCACCCTGCCACAATGTATTGCCCCATTCAAGAAAGGGCCATTAGAGGTTTCCCGGTACCCCTGACACTCCTGAGAATTGGAGGAGTGAGAGAGCCCTGTTAGTTCCCCTGGGATTCTGTCACCTTGCTGGGGGTGGACTATATCAGAAAGGGAGTCTTACTGATATATCATGGAAGCAGGTGAGAAGTTCATGCAAGCTGGGGGCACGGGAAGGTCTGGAGGGAAACCTGGGATTTTCTAGCTCTTCTGTTTGCAATTCTGCTTCCAACAGGGGTCAGGGGCCCGAGAACCAGATATCCACAGAAGTGGTGAAGGGGGAAATGTGTGAAAGGCCCAGGGATGTGGAAGTCTATGAAGATCCTTGAATCTATGAATAAGCCACATGGGGAGGCAGAGGGGGACTATGACCTCCCAGGCCCTTCCCCAGTCTGAGTTGAACCCTCAATCTCTCAGGGAAAAGGCAGTGACATCTGGACTGTGAGTCTGATGGTAGTGCTTCCTGATGCCCCTCAAAGAAGCAGAGAGTCACATTTATCTCAACCATCCAGCCAAACCATGCTCCAAACTGCAAAGGGCAGCCTTCCCATCCTCCAATTGGTGGCTGCTGCGTCCTTGTTCTCGCTCTCATGCACACATACTTAATTGTTTATAAAATATTCCACTAAAGCACATTTTTCTTCTTCAAACTGGGCTCACACTACATACACCAGTCCCATAATTTTTCCCCCACTAAAAGTAAAATTGATGTCTTCCGAGGTCAATCAATAGAGAGAGCTCCAACTCATCTTTTTTAATTGCTTCCTAATAATTCATAGTATCCATGGGTGGGGATTGTACTAGAAAATGACACTTCTCTTTCAATTAGCCAACACAGAGTTCTTTGTGACTCTACTGGTGCCAATTGCCATAAATAAGAGTTGTATTTGGTCTCCAGTGGGAGCTGGCAGTCATGAGCATGGGGCAGGGCAATGCAGAGATCTAGGTAGATCATCCAGGACACTTGGTGACTAAAATACTGGACGTAAAATAAAATTCCACTAGTTGTGAGCTCTCCCGTGTTTCTAATACCTTAGGTGGATGGATCTGAAGAAGCAGGATAGCAGAGAAGAAATAAGCCAAGCCAGTCAGGAGAGAGCCATGGAGCCAGTCTGCACCCAGTGGTACCTCTGAGCTCAAAGCCCAAACTGACTTTTCTTTATTCTACCAATACCCATCCACCAGGAGGGGAAGGTGAAGAGTAAGACAAAAGTACCTATCCAGCGGGCTTTTACATATCAAAGGAAGAGGTTTAAGGAAGGAGGAAGTTGGGGGAAAGCCTTTGTTTGGGGTTGCTAGCTGGGTGTCATTTTATAACTGGATTCCTCAGGGAAAGTTCTGGGAGCAGAGACATTCCAAAAGGCCTCACTGAATAGGGGAAGAGGGCAATCTGAAAAAGCAGGGGTGCATGCCAGCGATGTAGTAAGCATGCACAACACCACCGAGTAGAGATTAACAGCTTGTCTGCTGGGCCTTCGCTGAGGTGAGATGGTAGTTAGTCATTTGTAAATGACACAGTTTGGATGCAAAGCCAGAAAAGCTCTTGTCCTTCCAAGTTCTTGAAATCTGTGATGCTTCCCCAAGCAGGTCAATTAGTCCTCCTGCCCATAATTCTTTCACGCTCTTGATTTGTGTAACAAACATGATTTTCATTGAAAGCTCAACTGTCAGTTTGAGGCTTGTCTGTGTCCAAAAGATTCCAGGTTTGAAATCAGGCATGTTTCTATTAATGAGCTTGGACAGAATGCCCAATAGACAACTCAGTCCATGGCCCCCTGCTCTCCCTACTTTGTATTCAGTAGCAAAGGCATCTGGACTGCAAACATCATGTGCCAAGGATCAATATGCTTGCTTCTCTGTGGGAAAGAACTGCTCCTGAGAGTGGCCTTCTGCCTTCTGCCCTGCTTTGGACCAGTTTGCTTCAGTCCAGGGCAATTTCACACTTACTTCTTCACTTGGCCTCCAGGCCTCTCCTGTCTTCTTATCAACCTCTTTGAGCACATTCTTTTTGCTCTCAGGTGACTGATCTCTTTGTTGTACCCTTCAGATGTTGTGTATCTGTTGATACACTCTTGAACACTCTTCTCCATATTTTCTCTTAGATTTTTGTTCACCTGTTGTAGACATATCACTGCAACTTCTCATCTGCAGCAGCAGTCCTCGAACCTGCCTCCACTCATTCCCAAGAACTGTGATTTAAGGGCACACTTCCTTTTTGAATGCTTGCCCTCCTCCTGAGCTCTTGGAGTATCCTAGAATTCCTCTCCTCTTTACTTTGCTGTTGCTACAACTAATAATTCTCCCTAGGTGTGTGTGTGTGTGTGTGTGTGTGTGTGTGTGTGTGTGTGTGTGTGTGTGTGTGTGTGATATCTATAACCCCTACCTCAAGTGCAAAGTTATACTTTATAGACTTGAAGGATCATCTCCACCTATTGATAAATGAAAGACACAGAACTGGATGCAATTTTCTTTAAGTCAGGAAAAGAATACCTTTTGAACCATGAGGTTGGGGTGGGGAGAGGCAGAGGAAAAAAACAGGTGCCTGGAATTGCTTTTCCTTTCACGGACACTCTCTGAGTTGCTGAAATATCTCCCCTCATTATTGGAGACCTATATAAAAGCTGGTAAACTTTTATTGCAGGCAGATTACAGCTTTACTTTAAAATTCTCTCCCCTCTGCCCCCCTGAACACAGCAGCACTGATGACTGGATTCTACACGAGAGCTTCTGAACAAGGAGGGTGATGGGAATCACGCCTGAGACCCTTGTCCTTGACCACTGTCTCATCTCCCCAGTCACTCCCTCAAGTCCTACTTTGATCTGGCTGGTCACAATCTGAAAGTCCTGGAACCACCTGCATTTGGGGAAGAAGAGCCCCCACATTGTTCAAGCTTTCCCCAGGAGTTGACAGCACAGGTTTCCTTTGTTAGGAAGGATCTGAGAAGCCCCTCTGATGAGATTTATTTATCTGTTGGATTTTTTTCCAAAGAAAATATTTTGACCTGTGAGGAAATTGGAAGTCATTGCAGCAGAACCAATAGATTCTTGCTTTGGGAAGATTAAAACCCTTAAAAGATTAAAAGCCTACAAGCACTCCTCCATGAGCTTCCACAAGGAGGATCCCCTGTCCCACTAGCTCTGCCCTTGGCTCATTCCATCCTCCAACATCATTCTGAGGCACAGACAAGGATCCTATTTTAAGTGGGGGAGACAGAGTCAGTCTATTGAAGATCCTGGTCCAAGAAGACATAGAGAGTAAGTGAAAGAACCAGAATTCAAACTAAGTCTTTACCCCCTGTGAAAAGTGCTTTGTCTTTATTAGGTCCATGCTTTCCCACAGTTCATTCTTTTTCCCACTTTGACAGGCAGCTTCAGGTAACACTCAAAAGACTTCCTAAGTGATGACTTGTCTCAGACCCCTGGGTGTCAGTGTCTCCCTCCTTCTGCTACCTGGGTCCCCTATAATGGGACCTGCTTCCTCCTTTTTCACCCTCAAATAGTTTCTCTTGTCAGGAGAAAAGAAAAAAAATAATCCAAGGCGAGTGTGAAGGGATATTGTCTCTTTGCTAGTTTATTCCATAACAAATAAAACATTTGAGAAAAGAATCTATTTCAAATAGTCATTTGAAAAGAGAATCTATTGTTTTCTATTTTTTTTCCTATGTCCAGAATAATCTGGCATTGTGGTGAAGTGCAGTGACAGGTTGGAGATTTAAGTAGAAGCACTGGAAGCTCTGAGGATGATGGATAGGGGAGGGAAGACCTAGACATCTGTCCCCCTGTCTGCCTTATCTTTCTCTCATATGGTGGACAAAACGGTGCTGGGAGATTTCCTCCTACCATGGGTGAACGCTGTTCTGATTGGGGCTCAGGTGATCATGGTACTAGGGTACAGGCCCTCCGCAGTGAACATCTCCTACCTTAAAGGAGCTGTTGCTTTGTGAGAGAAGATGCAGTATTAAGGGAACTCAAGCTGCAGGATAGTTGGGATCACAGTGGTGGGGAGGGGCATGGTCCAAAGACTGGTAACAGATGCATAAGTAAGATTTAGTTGCTCCTGAGACTGGGGAGGGAAAGAAGGTTCTAGCAATTGCTAGGCTGCCCTGTTCTCCTGGTAGCAGCTGCCAGGAGAAATCAGAAATGAAGTCAACCTGCAGGAGCGCATCAGAAGGAACTGGATTCTAGCCTGAACTCTTCTCTGATCTCAGGCGAGAGAAGCCTTTCCCTGAGATGGGCACCATCCTCTCTGAAGAGGGGTGCACCTGCTGAGCATCCTGGCTCACACCTTTCCACCTGCAAATGCCATCAATACCAGTCTATGCTATCCTGTCATTTGGGGCCCAGGGCCTTTAATGCTGCTTGCTGCTGGGCACTTGTTTCCCCTATGATGTTTTTAATTATATGTGGGGCACATGTGTATTTTGAGGTTTTTTGTTTTGTGTTTGTGTGAGGTTGTGAGACATGATGCAGGGTGATGGAAAAGCCAGAATTCTAAGAAGTGAAGAGGGCAGGGAAAGGGGAAAATAAAATCCTCTTGAAAATACCCCACCCCACCTCTCCACACTGGCACCTGAGATAGCATGCTCAGGGGCTGCCTCCCACCCCCTCTCACCACAGCCAACGTGTACCACCTTCTCCCTTTACCAGATTCTTCCAGGAATCACGTTTTCCCAAGAATCACGTTCTCCTTGGTAGACGTTCTCCCATTTACCATGTTCTTCCTGTACCATGTTCTCCCTGATACCATGCTTTCCCAGGTATCATGTTCTGCTTGGTACTATGTTCTCCCTGGTACCATGTTCTCACTTGTACCATGTTCTCCCAGGCACCATGCATGTTCTCCCTGTACCATGTACTCCCTTTACCATGTTCTCCCTGATAACAAGTTCTCCCTGGTACCATGTTCTTCCAGCTTTCCCTACAAACAGCTCACACACACATTCTCTAGGAGGAAGCAGAACCAATACTACAGCTTTTCTGCTATTAGCACTTTGTCTGTGCCCCTGTGGGAGATAATTTCTCAGGATGGAGGGAAGAAAAGGTGGAGATCTAAGTTGAGAGAGGGCTCAAGGCACACCTATACCCCAGCTCACTTTTCTAGGTCTTGGTAGAGTGCTGGCCCTTTGATCTAGAGCCATAGGCCTGTTGGCTACTGGGCTCAACTGAATCCCAGACACTTTGCTATGTCCTTACCCCAAGAAGAAATAGTCCAAGTTCAAGATCAGTGAACCAGCCAAATCACACACCTACCTGGCTGTTCCTCTGAAACATTGTGTTCTCTAGTATAGCTTTAGGAATAGGATTGCTCTACACTGGGTATTTGATCTCTCTCCTCACTCAACTCACAAGCATGTCTCTGCCTGGTTTATGATTGTGTTTTAAATGCCAGTATGAAGACACTATTCCTTTGTATCGAGGACTGCTCTCTTTGTGTTTCTTTTGAAGAAACAGACAGGTCTGTCGAGAGGATATAATGGGCAGGGTGCTTGCCTTGCATGTGACTGATTCAAGTTAAATCCCTGGCATAGTATCTGAATCTCTCACATGATGAGATGTTGGCCTCCAAACCACCAAGTAAATAGGTGGGCAAGTATTAAATAATTTAATGAATACAGTTTTTTAAGTCTATAATATAACCTCCATATATGTGACATTATTGACTATGTTCCAGTTGACTAAGGATATGGCTAAGAGTAGATGTAAGTAACGTGCCAGAGTCTGCTACAACTTTACATGAGCTTTGGGTGATGCCTGGGGAGGATCTGGGCGAAAAGGTGCAGCTTTTATAAGACTGGGCACAGCAGGAGATGTGTGTGTGAGCCAGTCCCTGGAAGGTAAAGTGGACATGAGCCAGAGCAGATAATAATTGCTACCATTTATTGAATATGTCAGATGTTCCAGGAACTCACACATGCACGAGTGCATTGACTCCCTAGAGCACCCCTGTGAGATTGGGGCCATTAATATCTCCCTTTTATTGACAAGGATCTGGAGGCAGGGAGAAGTTAAATAACTTGCTCAAGGTCACACAGTAATACTAAGAAGAGTGAAAAAAGGTAGCATCACCTTAGCATGCTCTCCCTCTCTCACTGTCTCTGTTTCTGTCTGTCTCTTTCTCTCTGTCTCTCTGTCTCTCTGTCTCTCTGTCTCTCTCTCTCTCTCTCTCTCTGTGTGTGTGTGTGTGTGTGTGTGTGTGAGCAAAGTTAATGAATGCAGAACTGAGAATAAATGAGCGTATGGCAAGTATCTGTGGTTCTAAAATTTAATTTAAGGTTTTCTCATTACCCAGTAATGATGATTCTTTCCAGCTTTTTCCTATGGAGGGAGCAATTCACAGGATTAAGTTGGTAGGCTGGGCTGACAGGGCCTTTTCATGCTGCATAAAATGTAAGGCTTAAATCAAGAATAGACTCTTGTGGGTGACTATTGACTTTTTGGTTAGGGCATTCGTTCTCTCTTTAGGTTTCAGTCTCTGCTTCTCCTGCCCATCTTGAGGTCTTAGCCAGGAATGATGAGGCCACAGAACTGCAGAATTCTCTTTCAGAATAAAGGAACTTCAGTAAGGAGCAGCCAAAACAGATTGAAGAAGGTTTGGTATTCCAGATTGTTTTGCTCTCCTCTCCCTTTCCTCCTTTCTTTTCCCCTCCCCCTTCCTTTCCCTTCCCTCCCTCACTTCTTTTCTTTCTTTCTTCCTTTCTTCCGCCCTCCCTTCTTTTCCTTTCTCTCTCTTTCTCTTCCTTTCTTCCTTCCTTCCTCCCTCCCTTCTTTTCCTTTCTCTCTTTCTTTTCTTTTCTTTCTTTCTTTTTCTTTCTCTCTTTCTCTCTTTCTCTCTTTCTCTCTTTCTCTCTTTCTCTCTTTCTCTCTTTCTTTCTTTCTTTCTTTCTTTCTTTCTTTCTTTCTTTCTTTCTTTCTTTCTTTCTTTCTTTCTTTCTTTCTTTCTTTCTTTCTTTCTTTCCTTTAGATTCACATCTCTCTCGTAAGTTCAGCAAGATTGTTATAAAGTTTGATAACTTCCAGTTTTCATCACCACCAGTTTTCTGACTTGGAACTATTTCTATGTTCTCACAATAGTCTCAGTATAAACTCTGGTACAACAGAATTGGCTGAAGTGTTCATGTTATTTGTTACCACAAGTAAGCGGTGCCTGTAGATCTTTTCTGGTGGAATGACTTGGAGGGAGGAATAGGGAGGTGTCCTGGGTATTATTAAGTGACATTTCAGAACCTGCAGTGCACTCTGAGAAATTAAGTCACTTTCTCCTGTCACAGCCTCTCATCTCTGAGCACTCAACCATGGCTGCACATTAGAATCCCCCGAAAGCTCTAACAAATAGCATGTCCAGAGGCACTCCTAGATTTTTTCCCTTTAATCAGTCTGGGATATGTAAGACCTGAATTGCAACAATGAAAAATCTCCCAGCTAAATCTAATGGGCAAAAGGGACCGAGCATCACTGATTAAGCCCATATGCTCACATTCAGCCAAAGGCACAGGATGGTGGGGTTTGGTTCATCTACAACCCAGTCTTCACTGTTTCCCCACACCAGGGTTGGGATAATATAAACCCTTGGAAGTAACTCTCATTTGGGGAATTCAGTGGTTAGTTTTTTCCCATCTGTAGAAGACAAGTCAAAGGTAACATGTTTAAGGAAAACCAGCAAACCCTAGTTGTTCTTCAAAAGGAATCTATCCTCAAGAAAATGAGGCAGGTAGCTCTTCTTTTGCATGTGACTCTCTGAAGGGGGTGCTATTGTTCTTATGGTCCCTGTCAGTTGAGATTGACTTGCACACACTTGGGAGGGAGAGAATCTCTCCTTCCTGGGTAGGGCACATGTCCCTGGACCGCCCCTGAGCCCAACTAATCTTGAATCTCAGCCTTGAAGTTTTTGCCCTTCTGGTTCCTTTTGCAAACATGAATACTCGTCTCCTCCCACTCCCAATTCCACAGACCAGTTATATGTTCAGAGGAGAGAGGATTTCATCAAACTGATAACAACTAGTTGATAACTGAGCCCTTATAATAGGGAGGAAATGGAGCAGCGTTTCAGAGGATAAAAGGATAGTTCCTCTGTTCTTTGGTCTAGATGCCTCCTTTAAGGGTGAGAACAAGGCATTTTGTTCAAGAACAAGCCTAATGCCTAAGAAGCAAGCTTTGCCTCTCCCTTCTTCAAAAAAAATGGGGGGTGCCTTTCGGCAGCTTCAGCATATTGCTAATTATAGTGCCCATTTGTAACCAAGACTTTGGCCTTCCAGAAGACTTGATTATGACATTCATAATTCATTGGCAGCCAGTCTATTACCGATTCAATGATTTCTTCAGCCAAGGAGAGAATCTTGATCCTTTAAAAACTTATTTTTCACATTCGAATAGCAAAAGCAATTAGTTTTATTTTTAGCTCCGTTAAGCAAGAGCTCTAATGAAGCTGAAAGGAGATTTTCCCTTCCTTCTTTCTCCTGTTCTTCCCTCAAGGTTCTTTGAGAGAATTCAATCCAGAAGTTGGCTCTCTACTACCACCAGTCTCTGTGGCTGCCTCAGGAAACCTCCAGAAGGGGTTGAGGATTGGGAAGGTGGAGAATGGTTTGCAGAATGTTGTATGCAGCCTGTATTTCCTCAGGCTTAAACTCCCACTTCAACTTTCGTCATGAAGTTGGGGGCGAAAATGTGTGTAGGGGTGAGCTTGGCAGCCTTAGCCCTGAAAGCATACATCACATCAGGAGTTTCTGGAATGAAAATCTGAGAATAATATTAGCTGGCATTCAGAGCCCACCTTTCAATGGCACAGGCTCAATTTACCATTTCTAGACTTACCTCCCAGTCCTCATGCCTCCTTCAGAGATGACTGTGCTAGCTTGACAGTCACACCTGTTTCTCATGCCTCTTCTTGATTCTCTTCCCAGCACCCTGGAATGCTCTGTTCTTTGTGTTGAGTCAACTTGCACTGTTTTTATTATCTGTGCAAGTAGTGCCTTGACTATGGAGACCCAGGTCAACTTTATTTTCCAGATGGCTCCAGGATAGGAGGGATGGGACATAAGGACAAAATCAGACTGTACTGAAGTTTGGGATGTCACAGGTTGGCCCAGGCTTTGTTTCAAGGGTGTAGCCACAGTCCATGTTGAGCTACAAGAGTCAGACTTTAAAGAGCAGATGAAAACCCAGATTTTAAACACATACTTCCTTGTAAATGTTAAGCATAGGTGTCAATTCCATTTTCTTTGAAACACCCCGTGGGTCCCATTGGTTCCTCAACCATGGTCTTTGAGAGAACAACTTCTTTAGAGGAATAACCTCAAAGAGGTTGCCTTAGTTAAAGCCCCTCTTTGAAAGCCTCCTTGAACTTCTGTCTGCTTTTTATTTCATGATGGAATGGGTGGTGAGAACCAACTCTTAGCACCAAGCTCAGAACCAGTCCAGAGGATCTGCCATCCTGAAGGACCTCAGGCAGAACCAGCAGACCAGGGCTTCCCACAAAGAATTCTGTCCTGAAACTCACACAAGTGCCCCAGCCACACTTGTGGCTGCCTGAGCATGGGGTTCCTATTTTGGGATCATCTTTCCTATTGTTTAGGCTTAATGAAAATATGAGCAAAACACTTCCCAGAATGAATTAGATAAGAGGATGGGGGATGTGAATTCATTTCTGTCGATTTCTGCTTCATGTTTTAGTGGGAAAGATATCAAAGACATGTAGCCTTGCAGAAGCACAGGAGAATTTACTGTGTGACTGGCATCATGAAGTCACAGGATCAAGTGGTTGGACACATCCCCCTGCCTGTAATCTTGAACTCCTACCTCAGCAGATTTGGAGCTGAGGGTTGCAGGCTGAAATCCATGAACTGTTGGAATAGGGAGCAGGTCATAACAGCACCTTGCCCTGTGTGCCTCCTATCCTAGGGATGAAGAAATAGAATTAAAACACAGAAAGCCTAGGGAGATATAAACTAAAACTTCTGACAAAAGTAATCAAACTGTTTTGTCTTATCCAAAGATTTATTTCTTATCTTAATCAGACTGTGGCATGTCAGGGAATTGCTTGCTCCAGACTTGTATCTGGGGCTGGTACTGGATCCTTAACATAGGTCCAAGATGATCTTGCCTGGAAGACCCAGATGGGGCAGGGAGGAAGAATGTGCACAGGATGGTGACATGGGTGAGGGGTACTCACTGTTTTCCCTAAAACACCCCACCTTATTCTGCTTTGGACTTCATTCTGGCTCCAGGTCCTAAGCTATTTCCAGGAAAAACTCAGCCTTGCTGCCTTCTTCCCAGCTCTGTTCTATGGAACCATAGCTGCCATCTTCCAGTAGTCAATGTACAAATTAGGCTGGGTGGAGGTCAACTGGGGTGTTGAACCTGTCAGAGGAAATAAATATTGTCTCTAGATCCCAGTGAAGAATGCCAGGTGACAGGCCTCTGTCAAACTCACCTGTCTGAGCTCTGGCAACATGTTAATGACTCAGCTCCCCACCAACCCCTGGCTGGTGTCTAGGGTTCAGAGAGGCTTGCCCTTTGGCCAACATAGAAAGAGTAACTAACCAACCCTTGGCTGGATATAACAAGTCAATGTTGAACTTCAGCCCTTCCTAATTGATGATCTCCTTCTATTGTCTTTTTATTATCTTTCTTAACCTGCCATCTTTGACTCATAGGAGCCTGAGCTCCTTTCTCAAACCATTAACTGGAGGTCATTATTATTCATGTTGGGACTAGAGAGATGGTTCAGGGTCTAAGGCATGCAGCTAGCCCCAATTCAATACCTGGCACCACATGGTCCCCAAGCACCACTGGTTAGCCTGGATAATCCCTTATACCAAGCAACACTGCCTCCTCAGGCCCTTGAATTGAACCATGACCATCAGCCCTAGTTGGCCAAGAATCACTGGGAAGTAACTCATGGGTCTCCTAAGCACTGCTTAGGAGTGCTTGCTGCAACCTCCAATCAAGAAACATGTGGTGACTTTTACATTCTCAAGGAGATGACAAGCACAGTCTGTAGGGTACTTATCTGAGACCCACCCATTTCTGGGAGGGGTCTTGGGAACCGGATAATAGGTGTGACTTTACCTGCAAAGCCCGGCCCATTCCTGGGAGGGGTCTTGGAATAGGTAGATAAACCCGGAAGCCAAGGGATTAGGGGGCTTTTGCCTTTTGGCCCTGGTGGGCTCTCTAAGGGAGATGGCCGAAAGAGAATAAGACGCAGGGCAAGCCTAGAATGGCTGTATGCTTGAAAGGTTATGAGATAGGCCACACACATGTGGTGGCTAGGGCATAAATAAAGATGATTCTTCCTGAAGCCTGCCTGTGAGTGAGTGATTTCGCGTTTCACCTGGGCCTGAAACTCGCCGGTTCATGGGGTTGCTGAGCCACGTGGCCTGGGATGGCAGACAGAGAAATCCACCTCCATCCATCGCCATCCAGCTCCATCCTTAATTATTTAATACAACACAGTCCAAATGCTTAACCTAAAGAATAATTGCCTGATGATCACTTTTCAGGTACCTGCTAGAATGTTCTTCAGAGGTCCAGAGTGGTAACACAGCAGTAGGGAGTTTGCCTTGCATGCAGCTGACCCCTAACAGATGCGGGTTTGATTGCTGGCATCCCATCTGGTCCCCCAAGCCAAGAGCAATCTGAGTGTAGAGCCAGGAGTAAGCCGAGAGCTTCTGGTTGTGCTTCCCAAATAAAGAATGTTCTTCAGGTCCCCAAAAACAGGTAGGTTCCATTTTATCAATGATAGTCCTGCCACCTGAGGGTAACCCAACACAGATGTTATGACAATTATCTATTCAGTCCTGCCCTTTTCCAAGAACAGCTAAGTGCTATACCTAGACTAGCACTTACACCTGTCATAAACTCTGGGGTATGTATGTGGGAGGGCTGTTTTACTAATTTTATTCAGAAATGAGAAAACTGGGCTCAGAGAATCTGCCCTGTATAGCTGAAAAGCATTGCCGGGTGATGTACCAGAACTCTTTCTTCTCAGTCAATCCAAAAGACACATACTTGTTCAAGATTCCCAAATCCCACCAATTTCCAAAGTTACCAGCAGCAACTAAATCCCATTTACAGAGTAGTCACAGGGATATTGAATAACTAGTTGGTCTTAGATTTTAAATGTCAAAGAGGGTCAGCTGTCCTGGGTGCAAATGAGGGTAGCTAAATGTGGACAGAGATGTAGGCAGAGCCCTTAGCATAGCCACTCCACACAGTGGCACCCATTTTTTTTCTCTGACAGCTCCCTCTTCTGCCCCCAACTGTTTTATGCATATGATTGTCTTCCCCATAAGGTTGTGAGTATCTGGGGGGAAAATAGTTCTCTTAGAACTTTTGAATTGAATCAGTTTAATGTGAGAGCTGCAATAGAGCTAATTAAGCATGTCCCTCACTCTGCTGGGTTCTAAGTTCTTCCCACCATCTTATTGTGCAGATACTGTTATGTTGTTTATTTCCCAGTTCAAGGGTTAAGTCACAGAGAAGTCCCATCCTATCTTGGTACCACCACCACCAAGATCAGTAGAGGACCCCAGGTCCCTACTCACTTGCATGCTCCCATCTAGTCTCCCCTAAAACCATCCCTAAAGAGCCTCTTCCCCATCCCAATTCCATTGCTCACATCCATGAAAACCTGAAGTTCCCGGAGGCTGAGTTCCTGGCTCCACGTCACAAGTCTAATTTAGCTGTGAGGCTGGCCAGGAGCCGAGTGATCTGGACTGCCATGCCAGCCTGGGCTCCTCAGCCAGAGGTGTTCCCTGTCACACGGTGCTGTGATTAATGGGAGAAAAGCTGTGGGAGGCTGACATTTTCCCAGCCTCATCTGTGCTTCCTGCCCACACACCAGGCCCTGAATGTCAAAGCACCCCACGCTGCTTGGCTGGAGGGGAGGAGGAAGCCCACTCACTATTATTAAGCAATTAAAAGTAGAGGCTGAACAGGTTTAGGACAGTCACTTTTCCCATTGTGTTGGACCACAAAGTGACTGGCTACAGCTCCCCCACCTGCTGAGAGAAAATTTCCGGCTTTAAATGAGCACCAGTTCCTTAGTCCTCCAGAAGGTGGCGCTGAAAGGTCCTGTCCTTTCAGTTCAGCGGCTCACAGACTGGTGGACAGTGGGAGGAGGAGTGGGACTGAAGAGGGCTGGTCAGCGATTGTTCCAGAGTCTCTGCAATTTTTCTCTGGAACCTTGGGTTGCACAGAGTCTCTGTAATTTTTGGATCTTTTGTTGTACCAGAGTCTGAGATCTTTCTTGGGTCTTTGGCCAATACTTGGGTCTGTGATCACTAATGGGTATCTCATTGTATTGTCCTCTAGCCTGTTAAGTGCCAGCCTGTTTGAAGCCCAGAGCCCAGACCTTCCCATCTTTAGTGTGATAGATTGAGTGCAGAATTTTATCTTTTTGTTCTTTGTTGGGGACCACACTAATGTACTCAGGAATCATTTCAGGTGGTGGTTGGGGTGATATATATATGTATATATATATATGTATATATATATATATATATGTATATATATATATAGTGCCAGGAGGGATCAAACCCTTATTGGCACAAAGCAAGTGCCTTTCCCACTGTACTTTCTCTCTAGGCCTTGATTTATGATATTCTTGTCATAACAGCCTAAACAGACACAGCTGGTGAAAAAGTCTTAATGTCAGACCTGAACTTTCTTCCAGAATCTGCTCCCAGGCATGTGGAAACAGAAATAGGAGCTAGGTTCTATCTTCTCCCTCCAGTTAATTGCACATCTGATGAGTAAGCGCACTCCATCATTCCTTTCATAAGTCTCTTGCCTGAATCCTAACCTCAATTCTTCCAGGCATGATCCCCTGGGAGGAGAATAATTGGGGCCTCTGACTGAGTCGTGAAGTGGGTCTAGACTCACTAAAGAAGGGTCCTGTATTCTGTATTGTAGAAGATAGCATTGAGCAGACCACTCAACTGTTATTCTACAGAGTGGGAAACTCACAGGTATGTAATATGTCTTCATTGGTGGCTAGAGGAGAAAGAGAGGTTTGTTGAAAAGCTTTTGTTTTTTGTTACCCATGATGAATAATCACTAGATTTCAACTTCACAATTCTACTACCAATACTATCCAAATATTGGCTGAATAGAGTGAAAATAATAGTTTAAGTATGAAAATGATCGTTTTAGCATTCACAGTGTAAACACACTATCCAAAGCATAGTTCATTTAAGATAAAGATAGAAAAACTTAGCTAAATAGGGGTAGAGTTATGGTCAGGACATGGAAGAGAGGAAACATCTGAAACTCTAACAATCCCATGCCTAGGCACAGAGTAAAAATTAATGTCTATGTCACACAGGCATGTAGAAGAACACAGGCCTTCTGAGTTTCTAATTTTAATTTAAATTTTATCATAACACTTCATTTACCAAGAAATGCATAATATAGTGAACTATATTTTATGACTACATATTATAGTTCAGGTATTATATGTTTGAACACTAGTCCCATCACCAGTACAACTTTCCCATTGGTTGGTGACCAATGTCCCTAATTTTTAACCCAGCCTGCCCCATTGCCCTTATAAGTATAAACGAATTTAATTCATATTGTAAATTCAAATTTACAATATTTACTGAAAATTTACAATATTTACAAATTTATAATATTTACTGAAAAAGTAAATCAAATTTACTTCAAAAGGAATTATCAAAACTTAGATCAATAAGTGTTAATTATGGATCTAATAGTGTTTCTATTAATGGGGTTACTAAAGTTATTGTCTATGGATTTACTGGGCTGTGGTTGGTGCTAGTTGAGCCTTCTGTGTTATTGTTTAGGGTAACTGAGCGTGGTGATCTTCTATGCAATTTTCCCATCAGATTTGCTGTAATCCTATTGGGCTGACACTACTATGAAATTCTGAGATGTTCCACAGGATCTATAGAGCTGGAACAATTTGGCTAGATAAAGTTTAGTTGTGGAGCTGGGCCAGTTCTGTCAGAGGTTGTCAGGTGAGGCTGTGGTTTGCTGTGTCTTCAGACAGAAAGAGGAATCTTCCTGCTCTCATTCTGAGTCAGCTCAGACTAATCTATCAGAAAAGATTCAGCGGCCATCATGTTCTTTTTATCTTCTGGAGTTTCTAACAATTCTTTAGTTTTTCTTTGACTTTTATGATGTTGACATCTTCCAAAATTGTAGCACTGAGGATGGACACCATCATGGCTATAATTTTTTTTGCCAGATATGCATAACCTTGGTCCCATGGTGTGAAAACAGCTCTCCAAATTGAGGGAGAGTCAACCAGCACGCATTAAAAACAAAAAACAACAACAACAAAAAAAAACCCCACAAAATCAGAACAAGAAACCAAAAACTTGAGCTTCTATTTTTGAACTCTATTGGTTTTAAAATACTTTGTGAAGCTAAAAAATAAATAGGTTTTCAGATACAACTTTATGAAGGAGAGATGGTGCTTTTCTCAGACATTGGAGGTCCTTGAACAAATAAAGTTTGGGGAATGTGTTCTGGTTTTTTGCATGTCTCCCAAAAAAGCCCAAGACATTTTTCTGCGAAGTGGTGAGATCTCTCTGCCTCTCTCAAAAGATGGCTTTCGCACCCAGCAAGATTATGTGAGACATTGATTCTCAAGGGATGAAACATGTGGAGGACCTTATTATCACTAAATTTTCCTGGGGAGTCAGCAAGATGAGAAACTTGGGATTCTAATAAACCAAATTTCATCAGCCAATGATCAGTCCCCCATTCCCTTAATTAGCTTTAATCTTCTTAGGGAAGGATGAAGTGGGGGAGAGAGGTGGAAACCATCTCTAAATTTATACCCACAACATTTTCTATAGGAAAACAACCTTCTAAGAGAACAAGAGAACCCAAAGATGAGCTCTTGTAGGATTTCAGTCAACAAATATTTTTGATGGTCTACTATGTGCCAAGCAATATTCCAGGTCCTGATCATGTCACTAGACAGAAGAGACAAACTCAATCCTTTGGAGCTAATGAAGTACTGGAAAAAGTAGACAGTAAGCCAAATAAATATTAGAAAGTGATGGAATTCCATCTTTGATACAAGTGGAAGTACTTTTGGATAAAATCCAGGCTGAAAAGCAGATGGTCTCTGCTGATAAATGGTGATGGTTATAAAATAACAAATAGCATATATTAGGGGCGGGAGAAGGGGTGTTGCCAACTGTCTCACCCACTAAAGCTTTCTCATTTTAAGTTTCAAATCAAACTCCTACTTTGTATAATTATACAATGCATGCAAAAGTGGAAATGTTATTTCTCTGACCTGGAAAAATGCCTCCTAATCAGCCCCCAGAATCTTGGGGAGAAGAAGAAATAAAAAACACACAGGAGAGGCCAGAGAGATGGCACAGCGGTAAGGCATTTATCTTGCATGCAAAAGGATGGTGGTTCGAATCCCAGCATCCCATATGGTCCCCTGAGCCTGCCGGGGGCGATTTCTGAGCATAGAGCTAGGAGTAACTCCTAAGCGCTGCTGGGCGTGACCCAAAAACCAACCAACCAACCAAACAAACAAAAAACAAAAAAACCACACAGGAGTTATTCATTCTTTAATATTATTTCTGGGGAACTGAGAGATGAATTGAACATTTGGGGTTAGTTGAATAAGCATAAAGAAAACAGAAGGAAAATATACACCAGACTGTTAATCTGTGAAATACAGAAATGGAAACTTTTGAGATTCATTGATGGCAATGCTGGGGGCTGAGGTGAGAGGTGATAAAAATTCTCTGTATATTTATTGTTAGTGGCTTATAGCAATAAGAGCATAACTTTGATGATTAGAAAAAGGAAGTCAAGGGAGATATTTAAATGAACATAAAGGGCAAGTGAAAGAGAAGAAAGATCTTATGAGATTTATAAATCTCCAAAATGTAGATATAATTTTTTTCAGATGATCAGTCCAGATGAACACTGTCGTCTTTATCTGTCACTGTCATTCTCTTTATCTTCATTCTGTGATAAAGATCATGGAAGAGAGACTATAAAAGAATGGGTGAGACTTGATTTAGATCTTTGTGGGGCTTTTTTTTGGGGGGGGGTGTCTCACCAGGCAGTGCTCAGGAGTTACTCCTGGCTCTGCGCTCAGAAATCATGCCTGACAGGCACAGGGGACCATATGGGATGCTGGGATTCGAACCACCATCCTTCTGCATGCAAGGCAAATGCCCTACCTTCATGCTATTTCTCTGGCCTAAATCTTTGTGGTTTTTTTTTTTAATGTTTTAAAGTATTGGTTTGGGGCTGGAGTGGTGGTGCTAAGTGGTAAGAAGTCTGCCTTGAGCGCGCTAGCCTAGGACAGACTGCGGTTTGATCCCCTGGCATCGCATAAGGTCCCCCAAGCCAGGAGCAATTTCTGAGTGCATAGCCAGGAGTAACCCTTGAGCATCACTGGGTGTGACTGAAAAACCAATATCTATATGTTGATCTTATATATATATATATATATATATATTGATCTTTTACTGATCTTCACAATAAAATTTTTATCTTTCATCATTCACTGTGATATTACCTCTGATATCTCAAAAATATTCTTTAATATTATGTTGAAAAATTTTCCTTAGAATTCTGAGTGTTTGTCATCATATAAAGATGTTAGATTTTATCAAATGATTTTTCTGAATCAAATGAGATACTGATTTATTTCCTTCTCGCATTCTATTGATGTGTATGTAATATATATATTGGATTTCTTTTTTATATTGGATTTCTTTTTTTATATTAGATTTCTTATTCTGAACAATATTTGATTTCCTAAATAAGCCCATTTGATGTAGAGTAATTTGAATATGATTTGGATTCAGTTTGAAGTATTTTGTTGAGTATTTTTACATCTCTATTTATAATGGTTACTTGGCTGTAGTTTTCTTTTCTTGGAGTGGTTTTTTATGTTCCCCCTTCTTTGGCATCGGTGAAGTGCTGGTCTCAGAATGAATTAGGCAGTTTTTTCCCCACTGTTTGGAAATTATTTGAGAAAGATTGCTGTTTATTATTTTAAAATGTTTGTGAAAATCAAATAGTGAAGCCATCTGGTCCTAGGTTTTCCTTAAAGTTAAGTTTTAAAATAATTTTACTTACATGTCTGTTTAGATTTTCTATTTCTTCTTGACTCAGTTTTAATGATAGTATAATTCTAGGAATGTTTCCATCTTATCAAGTTTCTAATTTGTTGGTTTTCATTGTTTATAGAATTTTTCTAATTATTTTTATTTCTATAAGCCTGTAGTTCCCACTTTTATTATTTTTTAATTCTTTTGCTTGTTAAAACATGCAATTCCTTCTAATCTGCTAAACCTTCAGTAAGTTTTCCTAGAATTTGCTTGGCTCTGTTTTATTATTTTTATATCTTTATTGATATTCTTTATTTTTACAACATTATCCTAATTTTTTTAACTTTTTGAGCATACTTAAAACAATTGGGTTAGTTCTTGTTTAGTGTGTTCAATATTTATGCTTCTTCAGTAAGCATGTACCTTTTGTTATGTGAGTGTGTGTTTATATGTGTGTGAAAGAGAATCAGTCACACCTACTTCTTTATACATTTTATTATATGTTGTTAAAAAATAGACATTTTATTATTACAATTAAAGGTAATGGTGTTAATCAGATCCTTCCATTGCTTGCTATAGATATTAGTTATTTGTTTAGCATTTTTTTCTATGCTATTTTCCCCAATTTTGTTTTTTGTTAGATGCAATATTTAAAGTTTTGCTGCTTTTGCTTGTGTTTTATTGATTTATTTGCTGTTTTATCCTCCCAGTTTTATTAAGATATAATTAACATACATCCTGTATACATTTAAGATATACAATATAATGTACGCATATTGTGAAATGATTGCTACAAGTTTAGTTAACATCATCTTAAAAAGATATGATCACATTGTGTCTTGAAAAATATTTCTTTGCTATGGGCCAAAGGGAGGGTGGAGTGGGGGAGAGGTGAAGAGGGGAGTGAAGGATTTTTCTCTTTCATTTCTTCTGAATAATCTGGGTACTTTTGTGTACACACGGAGACTCTTGACTGTTAGTGCCCAAAGAAACTCCTCAGTGTTCTCAGGCTTTACGCTTGCTTGTGTGTCTCAACTGGAATGCTTTGCCCCAAGTGTCTGCAGGTCTTTTCTTTTCTTCTTCTTCTTTTTTTTTTTTTGCAAGTCTTTTCTTGACAGTGTTTGTGAGAAATTACCTCTGCATCTACATCCTAGAACCACTTCTAAGTTAGGTGGCTGAATACTACCATACAGCTACATCAGTTCTCCAGATCACAAGGTGAGACCAGACACCCATGCTGATTGCTTTCCTCTCTCAAGTAGGATTTAGGGTTTCATTCTGGGAACACAAATTATGCCGTCAATCTCCAGTACCAAATTAGACATGAGAGAGGTCAAGAGCAATGAAACAAAAAATCAGTTTTCTTACCATTCAAAAGTTTCATTTTCTTGACTCAGAATCCACTTGATTGATATTAACTTAAATGGTTTTTCGGAATTTTAATAAAGTTGATTTTGACTTACGTGAAGTGTGGATGAGAGAAGCTGCAGCCTCTAGAAGGATCTTCTGCTTTCTCTCTATCCATCTCTGCCACCCCAAAAATGGCTGATAATAGCTTGATCATAGTCTGCTGTGAGCTTCTTGAGTGCGGGCACCCTGTGCATTTGCTGGCAACACATGTACTCAGGCAGCAAAATGTGTCCACCTACTTTGTTCTATGCTGGCTTTTATAGGGTGTCCCAAGCTGTCATATATGAGGCTTTCTACCTAGGTAAGAGTCTGTTGCTAAGGTGGTGGCCAAGGGAAGATTGGAAGCAGGTTTTTTTATGTCACTGTTTTTATATTCCTTTCCTAGCCTTTCCTCCCAGGGGCTCCAGCCTTCTCTGGGTTTATTCTGGTGCCAGTTAAGGCTTTATCAAAACCTAGTTCCTGTGTCTACAAGGTGGGTCCTGTCAGTCTTAGGGTTAAGGAACAGAGTAACTACTTTAAGTCCCATCTCTTGATTTTATTGACCACAAGAATTCATTGCCATGGGAGGCAGGGGGTGGGGGGACTTTCCCTATCTGCCTAACTGCTTCCATTTTGAGATCTTTTACTTGTTTTTTTGTTTGTTCATTTATTTTTGTGTTTTTTTTTTTTTTGTCTCTATGGCAGAAAGGACTCAGAGTTATCTATACCTAAATCCATTAATAAACAGATTTGTAAGTATTCAATGGATTTTTCCCAAGGCATATGCATCTTTGTATTTACTTCTAGATTGTATCATGTCTTAGATTACACACACACACACACACACACACACACACACACACACACACACACACACATTGTTTTTTGGTTTTGTTTTTTGGGCCATACCCAGTGATGCTCAGGGATTACTCCTGGCTATGCATTCAGAAGTCACTATTGCTTATGGGGGACCATATGGGCCGCTGGGGATCAAACCCAGGTCTTTGCTACATGCAAGGTAAATGCCCTACTGCTGTTATCACTCTGGCCCCTTAGATTCCACCTTGCTTCTAGAATTTCTTTTTTCTTTGCTTACAAAAGTTCACATGTTTCCAATGAGAGAAATATAATTTTAAAAGAGGAAAGTGGAGGTGAGGGGAAAGTAATGACAGAAGAAGGAAAATAAGACCAGGATATTATTTCCTCAAGAAATACCCCATGACAGAAAGTCCTGCACATATTGAGGCAGGAGAAAATATTTTCACAGAAATAGTCCTAAACTACTCTTTTTTTTTTTCAATGCTGGATAGTGAAACCATTGTAACTCTATTATCAAGTCCTTGGTTACTCTAAGTAAACCTAGTCTTTGCTTATTTTCAATCTACAAGGGTTTTTATATATCTTTGAAGTCTTTGTCATCTTATATGGTTAATTAAGTATTTTATAACTTATGTATTTAAACTAAAATATATATGAAAAATACTTAAGCATTTGACAAGGTCCAACACCCATTCTTGATCAAAACTCTCAGCAAGATGGGAATGGAAGGAACCTTTCTCAATATAGTTAAGGCCATCTACCACAAGCCAGTGGCAAATATTATCCTCAATGGAGAAAAACTAAAAGCCTTCCCTCTAAATTCTGGCACAAGACAAGGCTGTCCTCTCTCACCACTCCTATTCAACATAGCACTGGAAGTACTTGCTATAGCGATTAGGCAAGAAAAAGATATCAAGGGAATCCAGATAGGAAAGGAAGAAGTCAAGCTCTCACTGTTTGCAGATGACATGATGCTCTACTTAGAAAACCCTAAAGACTCTACCAAAAAGCTTCTAGAAACAATAGACTCATATAGCAAGGTGGCAGGCTACAAAATTAACACACAAAAGTCAATGGCCTTTCTATACACCAATAGTAATAAGGAAGAAATGGACATTAAGAAAACAACCCCATTCACAATAGTGCCACACAAACTCAAATATCTTGGAATCAACCTGACTAAAAATGTGAAGGACCTATACAAAGAAAACTATAAAAGTCTGCTCCAAGAAATAAGAGAGGACTCGCGGAAATGGAAACACATACCCTGCTCATGGATTGGCAGGATTAACATCATCAAAATGGCAATACTCCCCAAGGCGTTATACAGATTCAACGCTATCCCTCTAAAGATACCTATGACATTCTTCAAAGAAGTGGATCAGGCACTTTTGAAATTTGTTTGGAACAATAAACATCCTAGAATAGCTAAAGCAATCATTGGGGAAAAGAATATGGGAGGAATTACTTTCCCCAACTTTAAACTTTACTACAAAGCAATAGTTATCAAAACAGCATGGTATTGGAATAAGGACAGACCCTCAGATCAGTGGAATAGACTTGAATACTCAGAAAATGTTCCCCAGACATACTATCACCTAATTTTTGATAAAGGAGCAGGAAATCCTAAATGGAGCAAGGAAAGCCTCTTCAACAAGTGGTGTTGGCACAACTGGCTAGCCACTTGCAAAAAATTGAACTTAGACCCCCAGCTAACATCATGTACGAAGGTAAAATCCAAATGGATTAAAGATCTCGATATCAGACCCCAAACCATAAGATATATAGAACAACACATAGGCAAAACTCTCCAGGACATTGAGACTACAGGCATCTTCAAGGAGGAAACTGCACTCTCCAAGCAAGTGAAAACAGAGATTAACAGATGGGAATATATTAAGTTGAGAAGCTTCTGCACCTCAAAGGAAATAGTGCCCAGGATACAAGAGCCACCCACTGAGTGGGAGAATCTATTCACCCAATACCCATCAGACAAGGGGCTAATCTCCAAAATATACAAGGCACTGACAGAAATTTACAAGAAAAAAACATCTAATCCCATCAAAAAATGGGGAGAAGAAATGAACAGACACTTTGACAAAGAAGAAATACAAATGGCCAAAAGACACATGAAGAAATGCTCCACATCACTAATCATCAGGGAGATGCAAATCAAAACAACAATGAGATACCACCTCACACCACAGAGAATGGCACACATCACAAAGAATGAGAACAAACAGTGCTGGCGGGGATGTGGAGAGAATGGAACCCTTATCCACTGCTGGTGGGAATGCCGTCTAGTTCAACCTTTATGGAAAGCAATATGGAGATTCCTCCAAAAACTGGAAATCGAGCTCCCATACGTCCCAGCTATACCACTCCTAGGAATATACCCTAAGAACACAAAAATACAATACAAAAACCCCTTCCTTACACCTATATTCATTGCAGCACTATTTACCATAGCAAGAGTCTGGAAACAACCAAGATGCCCTTCAACAGACGAATGGCTAAAGAAACTGTGGTACATATACACAATGGAATATTATGCAGCTGTCAGGAGAGATGAAGTCATGAAATTTTCCTATACATGGATGTACACAGAATCTATTATGCTGAGTGAAATAAGTCAGAGAGAGAGAGAAAAACGCAAAATGGTCTCACTCATCTATGGGTTTTAAGAAAAATGAAAGACATTCTTGCAATAATAAATTTCAGACACAAAAGAGAAAAGAGCTGGAAGTTCCAGCTCACCTCAGGAAGCTCACCACAAAGAGTGATGAGTTTAGTTAGAGAAATAACTACATTTTGAACTGTCCTAATATTGAGAATGTATGAGGGAAATGTAGAGCCTGTTTAGAGTATAGGCGGGGGTTGGGTGGGGAGGAGGGAGATTTGGGACTTGGGTGATGGGAATGTTGCACTGGTGATGGGTGGTGTTCCTTTTATGACTGAAACCCAAACACAATCATGTATGTAATCAAGGTGTTTAAATAAAAAAAATAAAAATAAAAAATAATAAAAAAAAAGAAAAATACTTTCTGGAAAATTCTAACAATAAATATGTAGAAAGCTTAGAATTCCTAAGATGTCTACCTCATAGTAATTGTTTTCTCCCCTGTGGAAAGAGTAATCATTTGAGTTACACATATTTGGTATGTTGGAACTTCATGGGGAGGCATTGTCTCATGGAGAGAAACATTAACTTCTTAAAAATTAGCATGAATAATAATGCAGATATCCTAAACTTATATAAAATTTCTCAATTTTTTGATCAGTTCTGTGTATCTACAATCGTATGAAACAAACTTGGCAAACTTCATTACCAATTTTGATAAGATCTTTAATTATGAAGATTTAATTTTTTTCAACTTACAGAGTTACTCTAATACTTTGTCTTCAGAGGATTTATGAGGAAGTGCTTTGACAAATAACCCAGAATTAACAGTTTTATCATAAAAATGAGAATGAAAAGGTAAAGCAAAACAAAATCCTGCAGAGTGGATGGGAAAATAGAATTCTTAATATCACTAAAGTATTATTGGGGTTTTCTATGCAAGACTGAATGGACTTTTGAGGACAAATTTTTAATGATTTTTAAATTTGAAACAATGTTTTGTTCCTTTTAGATTAATTTTTTTCATGACTTTTGAATAACAAAGTCACTTTCATTACTTTGTGATCTGCAAAATAAGGTAAATTGAACACTTTTTTTGAGCTGAACTCAAACATTTCCTTTGCTTTCTTCCTAGTAGTGTAGAGAAGCCTATATATTAAAAAGAAAGTTTATGCGTTTTCATGGCAAAGTGTTTAAATAAATTCAAGAAGAAATATTTTTTCTTTGTAACTGATTATTTGGAAACTTCTTTTATTACCAAGACTTTGTCTATATGTCAAAGATCATCCTGTTTCAGGAATTAAGACACTTCAGATTTAATAAAGAGAAAATAGCCCGATAACTTGTTTATGGGTTCCAGTCTACTAAGCAGATTCTTGACATACCAGAAGCCCAAAGAATAAATGGTTAAGGGTACAATCTGATAAGCAGCATGACTCCTGAGCCCCCTGAGAAATCATAATAACTCTATATAGAATCCTTCAATGAAATTCAGAGCAAATTTAAAAGAATCTACATGTTTCTCTCAGTCCTTACTGTACTTATGCAAAATAATTGTTTGAGTTTTAGTACCAAACCTAATTTCTTACTGAGATTTTTGGTAAAATAGGAGTGAAAATAAAGAGAAAAATATGTTTCAATAAACATTTTTAGAGATCAGATATAAATCCTCTTAATCATCTTGACATTTTTGCTTTCTACCTGAAAACTTTAATAGATCCTGAATTTCTCTAATAGCCAAATATGACTTTTCAAACTAATATTTTCATATTTTTGCATTAACTTGCACTGATGAAGAACTGATGCTGCCCTTTTACTAAAGATCATTCAAGCTGGAGATGGAAAGCCTTGTAGACTGCATAGAGATCACAATAGTGGTTGTACTTCCAATTAAGCAGGCAGTCATGGGGGACCTCTTGGCAATGAATTTCAGGAAGCCATAAAATTAAGATGTGATCTGAGAAGGGATGATCTTGACCTGACCCTGCCCTAGTCTCAATACTTAATTAAGAGGACCCACCTAGACTTAAGACTAGCCTGGGGCTCCAATTTATGATTGACCCAGCCTAAACCCAAAGGTCATTCCCCTTAGTAAACAACTCAGCAGAAAAAAAGACCCTGAATTAAAAGAATACTAGGATAAGGTGTCCCTGGTGATGACCTAACAATGGGCAGTGTTCTTCATAGCAAGCTCTAAGCTAAAGCACTTTGGAAAAGTCAATTTATTCACTACACCTCCTTTGGGTCCCTGCACACCAATTTTGGGTGTGTAATCTCTCCATTAATTTATAGGACTCCACCCTGGCATCTATTTTCTTAGGGCATTGATTTCCTTCAGCATTTTCTCTTTCTGAAGAATCCTTCATTTTCTTTAGAATTAGTATCTTACCTCAAAAGCCATTCATTTCACTACATACTGTATATGCCTCATAAAGCCATTTCATTTCACTATATGCACTTTTATTTTGAGGGGAGCACATCTGGTGATGCTCAGGGGTTACTCTGGCTATGTGCTCAGTAATCACTCCTGGCTTGGGGGACCATATGAGATATTGGGGAACGAACTGAGTACTGTCCTGGGTCAGCCACGTGCAAGGCAAATGCCCTACCACTGTGCTATTGCTCCGCTCTGGCCCCTACATGTATTTTCTTAAATTATTTTCTGGAGCATAAGAATTTTAACCCAGGAAGAGATCAGGATCTATTTTCTTACAAAAACCTTAATTTTGCTTTAATCTGAGAACCACAACCCCTGCCCCACCCCACAATTCAGCTGGTAGGGACCAGTCCCCCATTCTGCAGATCAAGTGGGTTTAAGGTCCAGCCCAAAGATTACCTTAATGGAATAGAAGGATGACAGCACTATGATTAGACTCTTGAGATTAGGAACTCAGTAAACTTTATTCCCATAAATAGGTAGGTTCTATGGTCATATGCCTCTGGAAAGTAGTTCAGAAGATGTACCTCTAACTTTATGCATTTAAAGATTTTAAGGGGTTTAAAGATTTTATGGGGGTAAAATTTATAAGGGAGTATTATGAAATAGGTAGCATGGGGTAGGGAGGTCTTGGCAATAAATTCCCACAAGCCATAAAATTAAGATGCTATTTCAAAAGAAACTATCTTCCCTGCCTTAATCCTAGACTCAATGATTCAGCCAAATTTTAGACTTGCCTTAAGTTCCAAATTAATTCCTAGTCTAAACAAAAGGCTGGATCTCCGCACCCCCACCAATTCATTAGGAACTAAGACTGAATGAAATTCTGAGTTCCAAGATCAAAGTCCTTGACAATAATTTAGCATTGGACTCTTATTTGCACAAAAGGACTCAGTCTAAGGGAGGCTGGTAGAGTCCTATATAATCAGTTTCCCAGGGAATTGCCCTAAGTGTTCCATATGTAAAAGTCTATTCTCAGTTCTCTCTTTCTCTCTTTCTTTCTTTCTTTCTCTCTCTCTCTCTCTCTCTCTTTCTCTTTTTCTTTTCTTTCTTTCTTTCTTTCTTTCTTTCTTTCTTTCTTTCTTCTCTCTTTCTCTCTCTCTTTTTTTCTCTCTCTTTCTTTCTTTCTTTCTTTCTTTCTTTCTTTCTTTCTTCTTTCTTTCTTCTTTCTCTTTCTTTTCTTCTTCTTTCTCTTTTCTTTCTTTCTTTCTTTTCTTTCTTTCTTTCTTTCTTTCTTTCTTTTCTCTCTCTCTTCTCTCTTTCTTTTCTTTCTTTCTTTCTTTCTTTCTTTCTTCTTCTTTCTTTCTTTTCTCTTTCTTTCTTTCTTTCTTCTTTCTTCTTTCTTTTCTTTCTTTTTCTTTCTTTCTTTCTTCTTTCTTCTTTCTTTCTCTTTCTTTTTCTTTCTTTCTTTTCTCTTTCTTTTCTCTTTCTTTCTTTCTTTCTTTCTTTCTTTCTTTCTTTCTTTCTTTCTTTCTCTTTCTTTTCTTTTTTTTTTTCTTCTTTCTTCTTTTCTTTCTTTCTTTTTCTTTCTTTTTCTTCTTTTCTTTCTTTCTTTCTTTCTTTCTTTCTTCTTTCTTTCTTTCTTCTTCTCTTCTTTCTTCTTTCTTCTTCTTTCTTTCTTTTTCTTTCTTTCTTTCTTTCTTTCTTTCTTTCTTTCTTTCTTTCTTCTTTCTTTCTTTCTTTTCTTTCTTTCTTTCTTTCTTTCTTTCTTTCTCTGCATATTCCTCTCCCTCATCATTCACTCCCCATTCTCTTTGCTCTCTTATTCTTTCTCCTTTCCCCTCCTGGCTTTGATCCATTTGTTCCTAAATAAAACTTTTATACTGTAAATAAGTTCTGATTTTTCTGTTTCAAAAGTAAATAAATAAATGGCAAAATCATCATTATAGTTTTTATAATGCCTGAAAGTAAAGGCAAACTAATTGCTCCATAGACATACACCTGAATCAGGTATAAATGATGGGGAAAAACTTCAATAGTCATTAGAGAAACTTGCAGAAATTAGTAGCTCATGTGTCTTTTAATATCTCCTATAGTAAATAAATCCCATCACGGGTCATGTTTACACATCAAGGATGGCTAGAACCATGATGACTCAGGAGCAGAGAAAGTGACTCAGAGAGGCTCTAATACTGCTGATTGGACAGATCAGAGAAAGAGAAGGAGAGCTCTGAAAATAAGAGTGGATGAACTATAGCTTAAATGTCACTTTTGCTAGTAATGAAATTAGAAAAGAAGCAATAACTACCCAAAGATAGTGCAATATAGAGACACCTTGCATACATCTTCTGAAAATGCTTGCTAATTCCAGAACTGATGAGAGTTGTATAATTACATATTCAGAGTACAGAGTCAACAATACTGAAAGCATAAGATCCAAACTACAACAATCAAACTTTCAAGTGTACCTGCCAAAGTGGCAGGCTGGAACGATGGAGATGGGAGGGAACTTAGGAACACCGGGAGGAGGAAATTTGGCACAGATAGATTGTTGCCAAGTATTTTAGGTATAAAACTCAACTATCAATAAATATAAATCATGGCTATTTAACAAAATAAAAATAAAGAGGGGAAAGCTTGACACCCCCCTTTTTTTTAGCCCGAGTCTCTAAGATTGAATCATGCCACTGGAACTTTCAAATAACTGAAATGCGCTCAGAGCATTTTGATTTGTGGGGCTGAGCTTTGTAAGTGGGACTTAAGGCCTTCAGGTTCTGAGTCCTCAAGCCTGTGATAGTTCATTCAGTGGGATCCATATGAACTTCTGATGGGGCACAGAAGGAGGAGAAGGTGTGTCTCACTATGCCTACTGACCTGGCTAAGCCTCACTGCCTGAGATGTGCATCCCATTTTGTGTGTGACCACATCTGTCCTTGGGTGCCTTGAATATTAAGAACATAGTCTTGAATTATGGTGAAATAAAAGAAGATTGCTCTTCCATAGCAAGGCCCATACTGGCTGACCATTTTGATAAATGCATGTGGCATTTGTACTTTTCCTCCAAGGAAGACCACAGACCAGATGGGTGAGATTTCCCTGGCCCTGGTGTGGTACTGCCTGAAGGGCAACAAGGCATTCTCCACCTCTGGTAGGAGGAGTATCCATCTCCAATTACAGCCAAGCCTTTCCCAGTGTCTTAGGAGAAACACCTCTTTAGAGCTGGTCATGAGCCTTTAATGTATTACCCTTAAATCATTTAAAACGGGACCTTCCTGAGCAGCAGTGAATATGCCAATACAACTGGGAGCAATCTCAGGCGGGCCCAGTGAAATGGCCAAGATGATCTAATAGATCTTGCTTCATCTCTAGAAGTCTATCACCTCAGCCTCTTTCCTCCTTATTAAACCAAAGCTCCGCACTCATAGAAAATAAAACTGCTACCTGATATTTATATATCTTCAGAGAGTACTGTAATTCAGAAACCGGGGAGAATGGTTTGAAACTATTTATTGAAAAGGAGACTGTTTCTTGCATGAAATAATCTTATTGGAAAAGTTACCTTATTTCTTCTAGATCGTTTGTAAAGCAAAGGGCAAAACAGAAATTGATTTTCGTTGGCACGAGATTGGTTTTTTTTTTTTTTGTGCTTTTGATTAGTGGCTTGAAGCTGGTGAAGTCATGTGCAGGTTCTGGTATTCTGTGGGAGGGTATTCAGACTGAGATCATAATAGTTATTTCTGACCTTGACTTGGAACAGATGATTGTGGGAAGTCTTATGTCACCCAAGTCTCTAGCTATTTGCAAACTTATAATATCTTTTTGATTGATCTCTTGCATTAAACAATCCCCCTTCCCTTCCTCACTACACTAGAGTTCTGAATGGATTTACAACATCTACAGAGTAGATGAATCCATATTCATTGTTCTGGCATTTAAGACTCCTCAGGTCCAAATACTTCCGATATGATTTCCCCTCCTGTTTTCATGGAGTAAACACTCTGTCTCCTTCAGCCACTCTGGTTATTCAGTTCTCATGTGTCCACATCCTGGCCTCTTTAGTATTGTTGCTCCTCTTTGCCCTGTTTCTTGTGTTTTCTTCCTCTTTTCCTGGGTGTCTATCCAAAGATGCTCTCAGACATCACATTTCTTATTCCATCTCTCAATGAACCTCATTCCTCCATGAGCTCACAATGATCTGAATGTGAGTAGTACTAAGTGTACCTGCCACTTAGTATGGCTCCTGCACCTGAAAGCATCCATGTTGATAATGCATTGACTATAGAAAAACTCAATGAAAGATAGACAGAGAGAGGAGAGATTGGCACCCCCCCAATTCATATTTTGAAGTACTAATTACTAGATCCTCCAAATGTTGCTACATTTGGCAATATGGTTCTTATAGAAGTTATACAGTTAACCTGAGGTCAGTAGGATGGACTATAATACAGCCTGATCAATTCAGGGGCTGGAGACATAGGTTAGTGGACATGGCAATTTTTTGCATGCAGATGACCTGAGTTGGATCTCTGGCACCTAATATGGTCCCCCAAACACTGCCAACACTGCCAGGAGTGATTCCTGAGTGTAGAACCAGAAGTAAGCCCTGAATACAGCCAAGTGTGACTCCCCAAAAACAAACAAAAAAGAGGAAATTTAGCTATGTTAAGGCACACTGGGTATGTGCATGCACAGTGAAGAATCTTGTGAAGAAAAATGAAAAGGCAAATGTCTGCAAAGCAGTAACAACTGAACAGAACTGGCTGATACCCTGATCTTGGAATTTCAGTCTCCAGAACTCTGAGAAAATTAATTTTTCTCCTTTGCTCTTCTAGTTTGCAGTATGTTGTTATGGCAGCCTGAACAGATGAATACACTTACTGGCCTTAAGCCCTGTAGCAAGTGTGAGATCTAAGATGTGAAGTGGCTATTGTCTACCCAGGCTCAGTTCCTGCAGGCTTCCAGGGGAGTGAGCATCTCTCCATGCAGGATGTGAAAAGGGTGTTTGAAGGATGTCATTTGTTTGATATATTTCTTATAATGTGGCCTAACCGTGAGTAACTACTTTACCAGGGTTCCATCAAAGCATTGGTGATCTATTTAATATTGATTGGGCTGAACTTATTGGAAAATGTCACTTCGTTTATTTTTAATCGTTAATGAGAGATTATTGAGAGTAAATTAATCGCATGTAGTTTTATTCTTCAGAGATAATATAAGAAATGAATTCCAACCAATGATGAGTTATGAAAAACCTTCACGCTGAGGCCTTGGCAGACCCCTCCTTTTGCCAAGACCTCAAAACTAGAACTGAAGTAGTGGGGAACTCTTTAGGGACCTGTTAATTGGTCTAGGCATTCTTAAGGTTACCTCCATTCCCTCATCATCTGTCCTCTGAGGGGAATGAAATAACTTCATACAGTAGTTGTCGGCTGAACACTGGGCCATTTACCTCAACATTACACCTAGTCCTGGATGAATTGATTCAGGATATTGCCTTCGATAGGAATTGGGGGGGGGATTCAGATTTTCCCATGAAGATATCATCTTACATAGTTGTATCTTTCTGCTGGATAGTAAATACTAGTTTACAGTGCCTGCCAGCAAAGGATTTAGCTTCTGTCTCTATTTCACTGTGAAACAAGTCCATACATGCTAACATAGGCAACTCAACCAGGGTCTGGCAGCCACTCCAGTCAGAAAGTTGGCTCTCTCCTTACTTGCTTTCTTTACTGAGGCCTTACCTCTCACTTTTCCCCAATAATCTTCTGCCTAGAAATGAATTAAAGATATCCTCGTTAAAATTAAAAAAAAAAGAAAAAAGAAATGAATTCCAAATTTGACAATACATTTTAAGAGATGGTAACCATATTGGAATTAGTTATCCTTCCTAAATTTAGTTCTGACTACCTTATGATACCACATTCTCTACTGTCCACCTTCTTAATGAACACCCATGGCCTTGAATGCTCTTCTGATGAAATACTTTTCTGTCTTACCTGGCATCACATTGTGCATCAAATCTTTGGTCCAACTAACATTACCTGTGTACTTCTCCTATTTCGGAGTATTTATGTACCTTTTCTTCACTGCCTAGAACTCTGTTTCATTCCTCTATACTCATTTAGTACTTTATTGAGCAAATGTTTGCTTTTCTCTTCTGTAAATTAGTTCTTCTAAAGTGGAAACTTACTCCTATTTAACTTGGAATATTTGATCCCTGGAACATTTGTCATATAGAAACAATATTTGTGTTCTTAACTCAGGAAAAAATGTTCATCAAGGAAATATCTACCAAAAATTTTTGGTAGATCCTTGGTTTTTATGAGAGGAAGAGTGAGAAAAACCATAGAGTTGGAAAAAAACAAACAAGATGAAGTTCTCAGAAGCAAAGAAAAGAAGACAAGGAGATTAACAGTACTAAGTGTGATGTAAAGGCAAGTTAAATGAAATATGTAGAGAGGCTTTGTGGTGGATTGTAAGAAGACAAGTGGATAAACTAGAGAAGGCAGAGTGGAACTTGTTGCTAGAGGGAGAAAATGTAAAAATGACAGTAAAGACTATATTGTTGTTGTTGTTTTCTATTTTGTATTTTATTTGTCTGGGGGGAGTACAGACACACCTGGCTGTACTTTACTTCACAGCTATTTCCAGCTCAATGTTGTGGGTCAGGTGTTGCCAGGAGTAAAATCTCACACATACAAGGCAAATGTTCCAATAATGAAGTCTCCCCAGCTCTCCACTGCATCACAGTACAGATGTTTAGGACTGGAGAGTTCTTATGTGGGAGTCTATCCGGGCACGGTGTTTAGGCATATCTTTGGTTTCTATTCATTATGTTTTAGTACAACATCCTCCTGCTGCTGGTATGACTATTCAAATCACCTCCATATTGCTAAATACCCCTTGGGTCAGAATCACTGTGGGCTGAGAAGCACAATAGGATTGCCCCACACTCCCAGAATAAAGAGGGTGTATGGCCAAACCAAGGGTGAGTAGTTCTGAAAAAACTAGAGAATTAGGAATTAGAAAAATTAGGAATTCAGGGGCTTTTTTTGTACTGAACTGCAGAACGTTGGGCTGCCAAGAGGCACTACTGATAGATCCTAGACTAAACAAACAAACAACAAAATTGTATGTTTTTTTTATAAGACTATTATACATCCCACTACAAGTGTTCTGACCAGTGTACTTTGGTGCCACCACCATGAGCTGTTTTATAATAATTACCTAACTTGTCCACTGTCACTTTTAAAGCACTGGACTTAGCAGGGGCACCTGATCCTATCTTATTATAAACTGCACCTCCTTCTGCACCAATACCTTGGACTTAATACCTCTACCTTAGCTTTCCATTCCTTCCTCAGTCAGTCCACTCCCAAGTACAAACTGTGCCTTGGTTTCCCGATAGGTATTACAACACCATAATGCACTTCATTTCATTAGAAACATTGTTCCCCCAAAGGCTAAATAGCACTTAGGAGAGAGCTCTAATGGAAACCAAGAGGGTAAAAGAGTCAGAGCATTTGAGCAGGTTGCATTCTGGGCTACTTCTCTGAGGCATAACAGGACGGACAGGGCATTGCACAGGAAGTTTGGAGACCAAGTTCTTGGCACATTCTATGCAACTATTATTCAGCATCTATTCAAATTGTTATTCACTGCATTCACATTTCTAGAAAGGCTTCTATGTGTACATTTCTGTGTTCTCTAACCTTCTATTTCCTTCTTTACCAAGGATTAGGGCTTATTGACAAAATCTTGAAGAGTTCTCCCAACCACACTTGTGTTTTCCTTTCTTCACGTTCCTTGTTTGCTGTAGGGAGCAAGAAAAGCCAAACCAAGACACTCATTTTTAAGATAAAGTGCTTGATGGAATCTGAATAAAACTTCATATCAAAAAGAATCTATGCTGAATTTCTTCTTTTGTCTTATGGGTTGGCTTTTTCTTCATGCAGAGTTGCTGTTTAGCAATTTTATTCCAACTATTAGTGATTTAATGCAATAATTCTATTTGGAGGGGCAAGGGAAAAGAAGGAAAGGGATGGATAGATCAAGGACAAGGAAATGGGGGAAAGCAAGGCTTTAGAAAATATAGGCGAGTTTGTAGTAGATTATGGGGATAAACTTTCAGAACCAATTATCGTGACTTTTTTGGTGGGGAAGTTGGAGCCTCATCTGGTGATACTCAGGTGTTACTCCTGGCTCTGCACTCAGGAATTATTTCTGGAGGATCTCAGGGGACCATTTGGGATGCCAGGGGTTGAAACTGAAACTGGATCATTTGTGTGCAAGGCAAATGCTCTACCTGCTGTCCATCACGCCAGCTCCCAGCCTTAGTGACTAGCTGATTTCCCACTAGGGATAAAGGTGGCTTTGAAGGTTTCAGCTCAGTCTGGGACTCCCCAGGGTAGCAAACTCACAGTGCCGCTTAAATCTAGCTGATGCTGTCAAGATAAAGACCAATTTGTCTTTTGTCCCTTTGAGCCAGCATCTCTAGTTCCCTGGGCTGCCAGTCAGAGCTGCCTGAAAAGTGGCCCCCAAACTGAGACCTTTCCCCATGTATCTGTATATCAGACACAAAAGACTGGTCTGGTGATGCTCCTGCTCATTGGAGATGAACAATGGGACCCAGAGCCTGGAGTAGAATTTCTGATCGCGGCATGGGGTTGACACTGAACCTAGGGCTGCTCCTCTGAGAACCAGCAGGACATGGTTGAATCCCTGTTTGAACCTGGGAAAGTAACGAATAGTGTTCAGGTTTATTCTGTGGGCTCAAAGAACCTAATGTCTGAGAACACAGAGATTTTAAACGAATGAACGATTTAGCAGAGACTAGATGAGATGGATCCAGCTATGTTTTTTTACTTAATAGACAGGCCTGATCTTATTCTATATGACTCCCATGCAGTACTTTAAAATGGGGCTAGAGCAATAGTACATCAGGTAGGGCTCTTGTCTTGCACAAGGCCAACCTTGGTTTGATTGCTGGCATTTTATATAGTCTCCTGGGCATCACCATATATAACTCCTGAGCATAGAGTCAGGAGTAACCCAAATGTGGCCCCCCAAACAAACAAAAGTAATAAAAGGTTCCTAAAATGTAGGGAAGATGTGGAAACATCTCAATTGTGCTCCAAATTTGGGAACAAGCGCCTTATGCTAATGACATTTTTTTTTGTAAAAAGATGGTCTCCTGTTGTCAACAGATTGTTCCTTAAATTAGTTAAAGCCTGAGGCCTTAAATTAAAAGCAAGAAATTACAGCACAGCAGATTGAATTGAGGTGCCTGGGCTGTGTGTGAAATATGAGTGACTGTTGAATGTATAATTTAAGTGAATGGTGGGTTCCTTATGCAGCAGCTCCTGAATGTCTGGTTACTCTTGATTTCACCCAGTGGGTACCATAAAAGGGAGATGTCCCTCTTTCCGGCCAGACAGCAGCTGACTCTGCAGGTGAGCCCACCCACATGGCAGGACCACACCTGCGTTTGTGCTAATGTTGGAACATGATCTCAGTTGATATCCTTGTCCAAGTTGGATGAGACAGATCTAGCTTCTCAGGGTCCCTGCCCTAGTTTGACCATCTATAAGAGCAGGCTGAGGAGAAATAAGAACCTGGTTTTACAATGGATTCCACATCCTCCTTTTTCCAGGATTCTGCAAGACAACATGAAGCCTGTTTTTACTTTCTGCCTAATCGGCAAGTCTATGCTATCTGGGCAGAGGCCAACTCATGCCTTGCAGTGACTCTCAGTCTTGGAGCACAAGCTGGGAAGCATTGGAAAGAAATGGACAAATCTGGCCCTGACCGAGCCATTTGACTTTAATTGATCTGGGGTTGGACCCAGATATCGATGGGTGTGTGCAAGCTTTCCACACAGGCCTACTTCCCTGCCTTTTCTAATGCTCCTCCAGAGCCAAGAAGAAAGGGGGTCCTTTATTATTGTTAAAACCAGGTGGATCTTCTTTAATCTGACCAAGACTGATTTGCAAAGTTAGTTGTTCAGACAGAATTCAGAGACTCCCAGCAGTTATGACTAAATTAACCATACACATCTTCTTTACTCAGAATAAGAGAAGTTAAAAGCTCACAGGGAGCAAGTGCAGCATCAGCAGGGGCTGGGGAGTAAGGGCTGGGAATGAAGCAATCTTAGAGGTTGAGTCTGTAAATGCTGCAAATATTTTGTTCAAAATTGAATTCATTCATCCATTCATTCATTCATTCACTCAAGCACTCTTTTATACCCACACTTTCTATTTATTAAGTACCTGCTTACTATCAAGTACATTAATAAGCTCAGGGGTAAGATTTATAGCAGGGTTAAAAATACAGAGGACCATGGCCCAGAGTGATGGCACAGTGGGTAGGGTGTTTGCTTTGTACACACAAACCCAGGTTTGATTCCAGGCATTTCATATGGTCCCTCTAGCACTGCTAGTTGTGGCCCCAAAACAAAAATATTTTTTAAACAATAAGAAATATGGAGGACCAGGGCATATTTTTTTTAGTCTTAGACACCTGTTCTTCACCCTGATCTACATACCCCCAGCCCACTCCAGGGACAAGGACAGCACCCCCACTGGCCTCCCAGTTGTAGTCTTGTCCCTGACATTACTCCATGGCTATGGGTGGCATATGGCACCTCTTTGTCACACACACGTGATTATAAATATATCCTCATCCCCATCCTGCCTGACTCATCTGGTGATTACCAGAAAGTTCATCTGAAAAAGCAAGGATAAGGGGCAGAGGGAGAATTTAGAATTGATCAGAATTGTAGGCTAGGGTGTCTATGCACCTGTAAAAGCTACAAAAGAAGTGGAGGTGATCTCCAGACAGTTTAAACACCCTTATTGAGGGGGAGGGATTACTATACACCTTCTATCAAACAGGAGCCTGTCAGGTGAACATGTTCATTTGAATCCCTCCTCTGCCACAGAACTGGCACAGAAGTGCTTCCCTCTTTAGCTCCAGGGGCCCCATTATGAAGTCCAGTGAGCAGCAGCGAGCAGCAGACTGCCCACTCCCAAGTGGCAACACAAGTCAAAGGCAATGTTCTGGCGCGTCTTCTCAGCCAGCTCACTGGATGTGACCACGAGGGGGCATCAGAGAGTTCCCTTCATGCCTGTGAGTTCGTTGCTTTTCCTGCCTTTCTGCTTCCTGGTGAAGAGACAAGCAATTAAAGATGTTTGGGACCAGAAGAAGGTACTCTTCACACTTGGGCAGAAACTGTGCCCTTGAGGTGGAGACCGTGTCCCTATATTTTAATTTGTCTGGGAGGTGGGTGAATTTTGCATCATGCTCAGAACCATGGTGAGGTGCCACAGGGATGTTTTCATGTTTTCTGTCAGAAACACTGGAAGATAGAGAAGGTGAAACAGGAAGGCATCTGGCCTTACATCCCCTGAGTGTGCTGTAGGATGCTGACTTGAAGCTTAGCAGGACAGAGTTTTTTATTTGCTATGTCCAGGAGTCTCTTCTGGTTGCTTTCAGGGCCATGAGGTGCCTGGGATGGACCTGGGTCTCCATGGCCACAGCATGCCATCCCACAGCCTATTGAGCACTTTCTTAGCCCCAGAACTCTGGTTTTTATTCCAGGGACCATGGGAAAATTTAGAGACTCTGAAGCCAGGGAATGGAGTGATGGTGTACATCCGGGGCTCCGTGGGGCCCACAGCCACATCTGTGAGGCTACTGGTTAGTTCAGATGCTGGTGGTGTTGGTAAAAAAGGAGAAGCAAGTAAACCCAGAGATTTGTAGGCACCAGTGTTCTGAGCTGCTCCCACAGGTGAGAGGGAAAGCAGGAGTCAGGGTGAACCTGGGTGGGTTGTGGTAATTTTAGGTACAAAAAGGTTAATGGGGCAGTTGGATGGGGGCACCAAGCATGCCAGCATCATAGATATGTTCACACAGAGGCAGATGTGTAAACATCTGTGTGCTAAGAGGGCAAGGGTCTGTCTCACTGAGAAGAGAAAGCAGAGTATGACAAATGTCCCGTGAGATTTCCACAGTGCTAGTCATGCCCCCCATGGAGGGCTCTGGGGGGTGGCTGGGTCAGATGCGCCATCACATTTTGAGGGGACACAGGGGCTGAGGGAGAATCTATAAAGAGGAGATATCAGACCCAAGTGAGGGAATTTGGCCAGATCTGGATAGGACAATTAGACAGAGTTTTGTTGGTGTGGTGGAGGGCGTTTCTTAGGACCACTTCTGTTTGTAGTACAGGCAAATTCTCTTTTCTTGGTATTTCAAGAGAAACAAGGAATCTGATATCAAGGTGGCATGAGGAAGCCACACTAGAGATGGCAGACCTGTTTCATCTGACTTAAGGCCAACTATTTAGGAAGAAGGGGCAACTTTGAGGGTGCTGAGCTGTCTGTCCTGTTTCCTCTGAGGAACTCAGGGAGGAGCAGACAGAGCCTCAGAAGGCCAGAATGTGAGCACAGATGAGGCTGTGCAGGGAGTCCACTGGGATCCCAACCCTGGAGATGTGTGTGGCTTCCAAAGGTCATTCTGCCAGATAGAAATTTTCAGAAAAGAAGACTGACTGTAAATTTCCTGGGGATGCCTGTCCTGTCAAAAGGGAGGGTGAAATGAGGGGTGCCAGGGCTCTGAGTGGTTGCTTGTAACCCTTTCCAAGTAAATTCCTGTTGTAATTCCTCCACTTCTGCAAGACAATGAATATCTGGTCCTTAGTGTCTGAGGGGCAAGAGACAAAACCAGGCCCTGTATTTGGTGGTGCTGGTGGCACTACCTAAGGCTGCTCTGGCTTCAGTAAAGGTAATTCAATCTACTCCTATCAGCCTGTCCTGGGTTTGCTGGGGTACACTGGCATTAATTCTGGTTTTAGGGTATGTTTGCTGATGGACACCTGGGCAAACCATGAATGGAAGTTGCACTGGAGTATTCTGTACATTCTGGTACATTTCCAAGAGCAAAACCCTGGAAGTGGAGTCCAAGGCCCCAACCCATGAGGGGATTGGACAGGAAATGGGTACCTCCAGATCTTGTCTGGCAGATTGCCCCTCTTCTCAAGATTGATTCATGGCTGTGACAGAAGTGGAGAAAGAAAAGAGAACAGAGACTGTGTACTCCAAAGATGCCCTGGAGAGACCAAACTACCCCATTCCTAAGGGATGTCTGCCACTCCCTAAGGGAGTGCAAGAGAGAAATATAGGGGGGTAGAGGTGAATAGGAAGAAAAGAAAAACTGACAGGGTGAGTGAGAATTAGGTCAAATTAGCTTTCCCTGAGTTCAGTGACAAACTCTGCCCTGGGCTGGGTAAGCATCACCAGGGACAAGTCATACCCACAAATACCAGCTTCTTTCCAATCAGTGTCACAGAGAAGGAGGAGGGATGGGCAGAGCAGGAGAGTAGATTTCCTGGGGGGAGAGAAGGTGGGGTTCTTATCAACTGTCCCTAGACAAGAGGATCAAGTGTAGGACCCAGCTGGAGATGTTACAATGTTTGCCCCTGACTGTAGAGCTCTAATGTTTGGCTAATTTTCACCCATTTACTAGTATTTGTCTATTCACCTTTCTAATGTTTAGTAACTTTCCTTCCCTAGTTAATTATGATTAACATATAATTCACTTAACATAACACTGAGCCAGGCTTCTCATGCAAGAGACCTAATTTGGTTCATACTACATGATTCTCTGAATACCACCAAGAGTGCACACAGAACTGGAAATAGGCCTTGAGCATCACTGGGCATGGCCCCAAATAAACAAATTTACCCCCAATATTTGTATTGTTATGTGAAGTTTATACACATGTAGAGCTATATGTATATAATTCTACATGAGAACACCTTTTATTTTGAAGGGGGAACACCTAAATTTCTCAATGTTTACTCTGTGCTCAATAATCATTTTTGGCACAGCTCCCATAAGTATACTAAGATTTGAATCTGGGCCTGCCACATGCAAAGTAAGCATCCTACCTGTTGTGCTATCTTTCCCAAGAAATATATTTTTACTTTTTTACTTTTATTTTTTATAATTTTAATTTTTACTTTTCTTTGCTCTGAGTAATTGGCTTGATGATATCAGGAGTGGGTTGCCAGGTATTGAAGGAGGAATAAAAGCCTGAGAAATGCAGAAGCTAGAGTATCCTGGAAAGGAGGAGGTTTTACTTGGGAAGTAACAAAGGCACAGCTTTTGCCTTTTGCCTTTTTGCCTTTTGCCTTCTTGTATTTCTTGCCTTCACTTTGAACAGTTGCTCCCCAGAGAAGTAGCCTGATTATTTCCATCTTACAGATGGAGAAACCAATGCAGACAGGTTGAGCCACTGTGTAAGATCTCCAAGTGATTGTGAGGCTTGTGTGCTCAAATAATCATACTTGAAGAAGAGTGGAATGAAGAATTTGATCTCAAGTATAGGCATACATGTAAGATGATTTAAAATGCAGTGACTTCCTAAGCTGAGGAAATAGCACAGAGGATAGTGCACATAACTTGGCCTGTGCAAGTTCCTGAGTTTCATACCTGGATCAGAATGACCGTCTGAACATGATGAGGTGGTATAGATAAATCTCATCTCAACCCCAAGAGGATTGGAGCTGCAAGTCTGAAAACAAAGTAGCTGCAGGGAAGAATCCACACCAAGCTGGAGAGATGAAACAGGTCTAGGAATCTTTCCACTATGAGCAACAGAAATCTAACTGAGCCACTGTTTTTATGAAGAGGTATCGAATCACTCCTATGGGTGGAGAGCAGATTAAGTAGAGAGCCTATCCAGAGGTTCTTCCTGCCCAGGTGGGACAAACACATGCAAAGAAGCTATCCCTGACTAGGGTGAAAGCCCGTTGATCCAACAAGGCATTGTAGCCCTGGTGGCTCCCAAGAATGGCTTCTTGGCCTCTGTGCATTGCCAGGTAAAATGGCATTAATTAAAACAAACATGTAGATCACAACTCTGAGCTTAAGCCCTTGACTTTGGGCATGCTTCTCCCATCTGGATTTATTCTAGGGGGAGATGAGACCCTGCCCTGGTTGCATTTACCATGCTTGCATTTACTGTGCTTTGTTTGGGCTTTGTCACCATAAGATAAAGAAAGACTTATCTGACCCTCTGATATGGCAAGACTTGGAATAGGAATACCTGGTGCCTTCCCACTGGACAGACGTATAAAGGAATAGGAAACTTCTTTGTTGTTTCCAAAAGGAGCTGCTGGCCGGTCAGGAAAGCAATGAGGTTTGAAGAAGTCTTTGTATTTCTTTTCTTCCTTTCTAAATCAATCTTTGCATTGTCGGCTTGAAACCAGGTGCAACCCTCTTCCAGTGCAATGCCAGGGGTTGGAATCGGGATGCTGCACACCACTTAACATGTGAAATATGATTTATATGTCTCGGCTTCTCCCAAAAGAAAGGAAGAAAGAAAAAGCCTTCAACAGTCCTTCTGTTGAGTTTTGAAATGTAAATGTTTGCTAATGCTTTGCCAAGACAGCTTCACTTGGGCTGAGAGCTATGTGTAAAGAAACATTAAAATGCATCATTTGCTCAGGGCTAAAAGTCATCAGCTTGTGATATTAATGCCCTTTAAAAAATAATTTGCCAGCGTGAAATCAGAGCCGGGTTGGTGCAGAACATGGGTTCTTGTCAGTTTTCTGCTGTATCTGAGGAGTTAGAGCTGCATTTAGATCCTGCCTGAATAAAAGTTCTTTTGTGCCCAGACCCCCTGAAAGACCAACAAGAGGGTTAACTTCAATTTATTCCATATGAAGGAGCCTGGCTCTGTGGGTAGAGACGGTGCTGGACAGCTAGGAGAAGCTTGCTGTTGCTGGGGCTTCTCCATTGAGGGGGATAAGGGGAAGGGGGTGGGGGAACATGTAGGACCTACAGGATTCTTCTGGGCAAAGATAGTGAAAACTTATGGCACCTGCAAGAGCACCCATAGTAGGTGGATTCACTCCATTGCAAGACTCTCCTTAAGTCATTTAAGTCACCAAACTTGAATGTCTGAGAATACGGGGCTGTGGAGTACAGAATCCAGGGTGGAATCTGTTGAAACTTGACTATACAGAAGCAGGTTCAAGGTCACTCAATGCCACCCTGAGTATTCACAGGGGGTTCCTGGGCCATTATCTGATGCAGGGTGGGGGTGGGTTAGAGACAGGAGAGGAGACTGAGCCCTGATCTACCTCATGGGAAGCACCCACTTTCTCCTGGACTGGGCAGTGGGAGAGTCCACTGGGAAGGGGGATCTGTGAAAGTGAAGAAGCTGGGAAATGAATAGACTAAGGATTCCTGAGCTCCTGGCAGACAGTGTAATTGGAAATCTACTGCCAGAGATTTTTGTGCAGAGACCAGCAGGTAGCTACAAGAACAAGTCTTCTCACTGTGGGACCCTCCTGGAGCACTTTTGAGGGGAAGAGCTCCTGCCAAGGGACCAGTGTGACAGACAGATGAACACAGATCTCAACTGCCTCATCCCTGCCTCATCAACCTGGGATCCTGGGATCCAGGTGGTTGCTTATAAACTGAAGAACTAATTCATTTTCTCCTTTTTTTTTAAGGAAATAAAAAATGTCGACCCAACCAGGCATTCATTTTATTCATATTTTACCCATATTTTATTTGTTTTTTTTTCTTGGGGGTTACACCTAGCTTACTCAGAGTTACTCCTGACTGAGCTCAGGGCTCACTGCTGGATGGAGGAACTTGGGAGACCATCTGGGGTGCCAGGGATCAAATCTCTGTGGGCTGCAGGCAAGGCAAGTGCCCTACCACTTATTCTATCTCACTGGTCTTCAACATAGATTTTTTTAAGTGTTGCAAGGGTCCTAGCATCTGGGCACAGAGAAGGCAGAATTATATCAGTTCCTGCCCTCAAGAAACATTCATCCGTGGGGCAGTTGGTACCCATCTCTTCTGCTCTCAAGTCAACTGCTTTGTTTGTTGTCTCCAGGTTTTCACTATGCTGCAGGGTATAGCATTCTCATTCAATCAGCACAAGACAAGTCTTGAGCTAGTCAAGTCCACAAAGGAATTAGGAAGGTAGAAGATCAAGGAGGGATTCTCCCAGTGAGAAAACCTGTGAGACTTTTGAGAAGATGACGTGGTTCTTACTAAACTACACAAAGTTGTCAGCCTCTTGAGTTCCCACATACAGTGAAATCCAAAGACTCCATGATGTTTGCTCTTGAAGCTGATAGAAGGTCAAAGTCAGTTTCTGGATATAGCTGTCTTAAGTCAGATGTTCAAAAATGTACAAATACAAGGATACTATTTGTGTCATTGCTTTCTTTCAGTCTGGGCAATGTACTAATATTTTTATAAAAACACCTCATTTGTATTAACTGGTTTGAGGTAATGTTAATGTGACAAGCTAATTATTCTTAAATGAATTTATGACTTTTTAAAAATGTCTTCATTTCATTCTGGAATATGGTAAATATCAATAGAGATCAATGGCATCAAGCTCTGGTGGAGAGGCCTTACTCTGAAGAATGTAAAGGGGTTTTGAGATCAAGATATTGGACAGCAACTGCATGAGAGGCTATGGTTCACATATGTATTAAATCATTGTCTGCAGAAGAAATACCAGATATTAAAATGATATTGGGGAAGAATTTCTGGAAGTTTTCAGAATCAACTTTGGAAAATAAAAAAGCTGGTTGTTGCCAAAGGCTCTGGCTAGCCTGTAAGATCAGCAACATCCTGGAAACAGGAAATTCCCCTCTGCCCTTCAGGTTGGAGGTCACCCTGCCACCCCTACTCTGTGTTCCCATGTTCCTCTGAGAGGTGCAGGGGGGCATTTCCAGCCTTAGTTGCTCTTAAATCACAATACATAGGACCTACAGTCCAGAGTTTAATGATGTGTGTGCTTTGGAGACAGAAGAAACTTTCTCCTGCCACAACCACAATGTTTGGGTAGGGGTGGCCCAAGCCCTTCACCAGTGTACATTCCCTGGTCCCTGCACAAATTCAGAAACTTCATAGTGACAATCTTAACTTTGTGTCCTAAGAAGTCTGTCTCTGGGGCCGGCGAGGTGGCGCTAGAGGTAAGGTGTCTGCCTTGCAAGCTCTAGCCAAGGAAAGAGCACAGTTCAATCCCCAGCGTCCCATATGGCCCCCCAAGCCAGGGGCGATTTCTGAGCGCTTAGCCAGGAGTAACCCCTGAGCATCAAACGGGTGTGGCCCAGAAAACCAAAAAAAAAAAAAAAAAAAAGTCTGTCTCTGAGGCTTAGGGACTCAGGGATTACTTGATGTGGGGCACAGTGTAAGGGATGTGCTGGCCTTCCTGTGCCAACCTGCTTTCCTAGACAAGGAGCAGGGAAAGAATGCAGAGTACTGCAGCATTGAGGAAAAGTTGATTCTGGAAACAGAACTAGGCCTGCCACCTAAAGCTCTGCTCTGCTTTCCTGTAGATACTGTTTATGAGAAGGTACCTAATGGCTTTGTCAGGGAGACACATTAGCAAAAGGGAGATAGGCCTTGAGAGCAAAGTCACTGGCCCAGGATGCATTTACTTAAGAAAGCTGGCAAGTTCCACACAGCTGCTTCTGTGATGTGCTCCCTGGTCATGTTTTTCCAGAACTCTGAGTCTGGAGCATGCCCATGAAAGGGCAGGGAGAAATTGGACTCTGCTGGAAATAAAACTAGGCAAGGTAAAGATGTTCATGCTGTGCTGCCCTCCACCATTACTTTTAAATGGTTCATTCCATACTGTTCCTGCAACTGAAAGGTAGGTAAGTCTGAGACTCCTGATGGTTAGAATCTGGCCCAAGTCAGAGACCGTTCAGTTCTGCTGGGAAGATTGTGAGACACCCAGAAAAAAATCTTGGAGGTGAGTGTAGGCCTGGGGACTCTGGGCCAGCCAACTCTTCCCCTCCCCCCAACTCTTGACAGGAGAGACAAGGGTGAAATCTGGACAGAGCACTTGGCAGAAGGCCTGTGGAGGGGCCAAAGGCCACAGCTCACAGGAATCCACAAGGACTTCCTGATCCTGCTTCCACTCAGTTCCCACCTCCTCCCTCTGTGGATTCCTGTGACCCCTAATCCCCAATCTTTAGGAAATTGTCACTAACCTAGTTTCCCATTTAATACCTGATATTGAATATTCTTCCTTTTGCAAGGGTGCTGAGTTCTAAATGAACCATCAAGATACCTGTTGGTACCTGCATGGAAATCTCCTGACAGTAGATCCCCCAATCAGACTGTCTGCCAGGAGCCTAGGAACCCTTAGTCCACTCATTTCTCATCTTCTTCACTTCCACAGAATTCCCCTTTCTAGTGGACTTTCCTTCTGCCCAGTTCAGGGGAAAGTGGGTGTTCCCATGAGGCAGATCAGTGCTCCATGGCTGAGCCTCCTGTTCCTGTCTCCACCCCACCACCACCACCCTGTAGCAGACAATGGCCCAGAGGTCTCCTACAATACCCAGGGGGGTATTGAAAGGCCTTGAGCCTGCTTCTGTCTAAAGTTCCCACAGATTCTACCCTAGTTTAAGTGTGCTGAGTTTCTTGAGGCTGGTACTTCTCTCATAAAGTTTTCTCAATTTCTTCAAGATTTGCACTATTTTCTAAAATTCCTCATTAAATCCTTTACCAAATGAATTTAGGAAACCTTTGGCACTGTAGTTTCTTCCACCTTGAAGATTTAAAATCTCCATGGGCATTATGATCTTTAAAAATGTCCCTTGATTTAAAAATAAGTTGTTTGCTTTTTTCTTAAAATAATTAGTTTAATTGATATTTGGCTTGCAAACAGTGTTTGTTTAATTTTTGAGAACAGCTCAATGAGTTTCCAAAAAATGTCTACTTGGATAACTAACACCCTACTCTGATAAAAGGATAGTCCCTTTTAAATTTCCTTATGGTCACTCATAGTCAATCTTCTTCCCTATTTTCCAAGCTTTGGCAAACCACTGTTCTGTTTTCTTCAATTATGGCTTTGCCTTTTTTAGAATGTCACCTAAATGCTCTGTGGAGCAAGAAGTCTTGTATGTATTTGGTTTCTTTCCTGGAGCTATTTATTTGGTGGGGAAGGATTTGTAGGGTCACCTCTAACATCAAACTCAAGTTCTGTGATCAGGGGTCATTTATGGTATGGTCAGGGGAACATATGTAGTAGTACCAGGGATCGAATCTGAGTCGCCACCTGCAAGGCAAGTACCATTCTTCCTAGCATTTTCTGAGGCTTATCTATGGCATTGGTGTTTGGACCTTTAAAAATTTTTTAAGTGAATTGTTGAAACATATGGTCCTTTCTATGACCAAGTAGTATTCCACTGAGCTGGTATTTAATGACCCCTGAGCTGGGTGTGAAATACACCTTCCCAAAGTATAAACTTCACTGAATACTTTGGTTTTTTTTTTCTTTCTTGCTTGTGTGGATCTGCATTTTCATCACTTTAGGGTAAATATCTGGGACTAGAATTGTCTCATTGCATCTGATCCAGGCTCCTGTTGAATATGTGCAGTGAGTGTTGTGTAGAGCAGTGCTCAGGTAGAAAAGCACAGGTGATATGGCCTGTGCCATACCATCTCAGGAGCCACCCTCAGGTTTGTGGACAAAGCCAGGATGAATGATTTTAGCTCATACTGGTAACTCTCAGATAGACAGGGTGACCCTGAATTTGCCAGGTAGAGCTCAGCTGGGGCTGGGGCAGAACTTTTGAGGGGAGAAGGGGACCCAGATTCAAAATAGTGGCATCTTCTCATGTCTCATCTACATCACCCTGAAATGGGACAGCAGGGATGGTCTCAGGCCAGATTGTGGGTTCCTTCTCGCTGGCTTGGAGCACACTGCAGGAGGATCCTGTGTGTGGCTCTCAGGCATGCACACATCCTTGACAGATGGTGGAGGAGAGAGGCTAATTGAGAACTCCTGTAGCATAGCAAACAAAACCCAGCCTGAGGAAGCTGCAAGGTAAATGACATCATTACCAGGCAAGGCAACAGCATCTGTCCCTGGGGTAGCCAGAAGAATGTGTCCCTGCATGCTGGGGACAGGCTGGTCTCCAGGCTGGTGAGGGGGTTAAAGGGGAGAGAGCAGTTTTACTTGAGAGAATGAGAGTGCCAGCTAAGCCTGTGCTTCATATGATCTCCCCCGGACAGAGCCTCCCTTTGGTGGACACTTCTCAGAAATAGCATCTACAGGGATTGGAGAGATAGTGCACAGGTAAAGCACTTTCCTAGCATGCAGCTTGCCTGAGTTTGCCCAAGCACTGCAGGGAGTGATTCCAGAGTGCAGAGCCAGGATTAACCTCTGGCTAGTCACTGGTGTGTCCCCAAAACAAAAACAAATGAAAGAATCCTAAAGGATCCTAATACCCAGATCCTGAAGCCTCCTTAAAAGTTGTTTGTTTTACTGAGCACTCCCACTGGCTATGGCTTGATGAATTCCTTGCTGAACAAGATGACCTTCTCTAGAATGTCTCATGGGCACTATGACCGAGGCTCCATCAAGATCTTGGGCTGGTCCTTTATCTCTTTCTTCTTGGCCTCAAGTTTCTCATCTATTAAGTGGGAACACTTAATACTTAATACTTGGTACTATTTTTAGGGTGAGAAAATACTTTCAACATTCTGAAAGTGGTGCTTGACAAGGGAAACCCTTCATAATGCCAACATAAAAACCTTTCCCTTACTTTGAGTGGGCTTCTTAGTAATGAAGAGTTTACAAGGGATCCATTGTCCCTCCATAATCCTGGGTTCCCTGTACTATTATTTCACTGGAGGGCGCTATTCCTGCCTTCATGAAATTTCTCCTTAGCCTCAATTCCTCTCAGAACTCCTCAGACATCTTCTGCCCGCCCCAGCTATCTTCACTGTTCTGAGATGTTTCTTCTGTCCCACTTAACACTTGACACCCAAAAGAAAATGGTTAGAGTCTCTACATGAAATATATGAAACTGCCACTTTGCATGCAAAAAACTGGAATGTGGGCAATTTCGTAACACTAAATTTAACCAGCAGCTCTCACTATGTCAGGTCCCTGGGGTCACAATGGCCAGAGTCAGTTTGGGCATATGATTTCAGGTCTCTTTCCAGGTCATAGAGGCACTGAGAAATCTCCCTGGCTTACCAGTTCTCCACCAAGATTCTGGAGAAAGTATTGTGGCCATAGTACTGTTCACTGGTCCAGGAACAGTCCTGAGTCTGGTTGGCCATGCAAGGCTCTGAGTCATTTTAGGACTTTTTAGTTCACTTTCTGCACTAAGAGTTTTTAGAAGATGCTTGCAAAGCATACCCTATCCTTGACTCCAATGAATCATTTATTGAATGCCACTGGAAGCTGAAAGTCTCAAAAATGTAGCTAAAATCTTCAATCAATCGGAAATTTTAATCTGGGTAGAGCTAGTTCATAAGCAAAACAATGAGCATGCTGCAAGAGTGATTCGGGCCAAATGAAGGGGGAGTGCAATCAATGTAACTGACTTCTAGAATTTCAGAGGAGGAGGATGGAGAGCAGGATTCTAGAGAGAAAGGAGGAGCCTTCCTCAGAAGGTCTTGGGCAGTGGTCAGCAACCTGAGGCTCGCGAGCCACATGTGGCTCTTTACACTTTTAATTTGGCTCTTCTGTGTGCGGGGTGGCTGCTCCAGGAGTCAGGACTCTGCTCCTAGCCTCTGTCAGTGCGCGCCCAGTGTGATCCCTGGTGGCCGGCTCCACACAGCTCCAGTCGGGCCATGTGGTATTGGGGGCGTGACTTTCTGTGTGTACCATCCTATGTATTTTCAGTTTTAAAACTGTGGCTCTCGGGCCCGGAGAGATAGCACAGCGGCGTTTGCCTTGCAAGCAGCCGATCCAGGACCAAAGGTGGTTGGTTCGAATCCCGGTGTCCCATATGGTCCCCCGTGCCTGCCAGGAGCTATTTCTGAGCAGACAACCAGGAGTAACCCCTGAGCAACGCCGGGTGTGGCCCAAAAACCAAAAAAAAAAAAAAAAAACAAAAAACAAAAACAAAACAAAAAAAAAACTGTGGCTCTCGGGGCCGGAGAGATAGCATGGTGGTAAGGCGTTTGCTTCTCATGCAGAAGGTCGGTGGTTCCAATCCCAGCATCTCATATGGTCCCTCTAGCCTGCCAGGAGTGATTTCTGAGCATAGAGCCAGGAGTAACCCCTGAGAGCTGCCAGGTGTGACCCAAAAACCCAAAAAAAGGGGGGGGGCAGCGAGATAGCACAGCGGTAAGGTGTTTGCCTTGCACGCGGAAGATAGCTGGTTCGAATCCCGGCATCCCATATGGTCCTTGAGCCTGCCGGAGGCAATTTCTGAGCGTAGAGCCAGGAATAACCCCTGAGCATTGCCGGGTGTGACCCAAAAACAAAAACAAAAAAAAATGTGGCTCTCAAAATAAATTTCAATCATGGTTTTGGCGAGATTTGGCTCAGTTGGAAATAAAAAAGGTTGCCAACCACTGGACTCTTGGGTTGAGAGAAGGAATATTCAATTTACCTTCATTTCTCTTTCGTATTCTCAATATTCTGGTGCTAGAGATACATCATTTATTCATTTGCTCATAATTCCACTTAATATACACTCATTATATCTATAAGTACACATTGGATGTTGACATTAAGCGAGATCAAAACAAATCTATCTGGCCCCTAACTAACAATGTAATGGAAGGATCAGCTGAGAAATGGTCCTAGATGCTAGAATATCACAATGAGACTCAAATTAGATAAAATGACAGTGTCTTTGATTTCTTGCTTTCGGATTGGAGTTAGTCATAAAATGTCACTCCCAGGACATGGTATTTCAGTTGGGATCTGAAAGGGAAAGAAACAAGGACAAATCAAGGGAGGAAACAGTACAAAGGCTCAGGGCCTTTGCAGAGAGATCAACAGAATAGAAAGAGGCGTGAGAAGAGAGCTGGAATGAAACACAATATATCTGGGAAAGTAGGAAAGTGTCTAAATAGAAAGGATTTTGTAAACCAGGAGAAAGGCTTTATGCTTTATTCTAAGTGAAACAGGGACCCTTTGGATGGTTTTAGGCAGAGGAACATAATTTGATGAAGTTCTTGGGGAGATTTCTTCAGTTATAGTATGAAGAATGGTTGTAAGAAGGTAGGAGTGAAATCGAATGACTAGGAAAGTGGTTTCAGTCCAGATGGAGCTGATGATTGGGGTGTGGACTGAGGAGCAGTTGGTGAGCTGCACAGATCCTGATTCATGACACAGAAGAAGGCTGGGGAAACAGGAATTAAAGAGAAAGTTTCAGCATTTAAAGCAATATTTTCAAGATCCTTTCATCTTTTTCCTCCTCTCAAAGGGATGTGGACTTGCCTCAAGATCAGTATGCAAATTCAGTAGTAGCAGTGCATTGACTAGTCTGCGGCAATAGACACAGCAAACCAACCAATAATTCTTTCTTTTTTTCTGTTGGCATTTGGGCCAGGCCCAGTGGTGCTTAGGCAGTACTCAGACACCCAATGTGATGTTGGGAATAGAATTTGGTTGGCTGCATGCAAGGCAAGAGCCTCAACACCTGTACTTATCTCCAGCCTCCTAATGCAGTAGCTGCAATTTGTTTTGGAGTCAAGGAGTGGGTTCAGAGGAGTGGGTGGGTCTTAATCCAGCATCAACAGCATCTATGCCTACATTATTGAGCATATCCTAATTGAGTGAGGATCATGGGTAGGTGTCCAAGGGTTGGGCAACAGTTATATATACAGCCAGTGCAGCCAACTGCAAGTTTATTATTTGCTCTTTTGACTCCCTCAAATACATTTTGATTATGTGCTTGTAAATAGTCATTTCAATTGGCAAAATACAAGCAGTAGTTTTTGTCAAAAAATATTTTATGGAATAGTCTATGTAAATTGAATTTCTTGGTCTTTTACTATCAAATGGAATCTGAGATTTTCTATCATTTTAATTTTATTTTTCATTTTTATAATGAGAAATCATATTCTGTACACATTGTACAATAAATTTTGACCTATTATACAAGCTTTAACAAAGCTTTTTTGACTATTTCAAATTTTGGTTTAGCCATAATCATTTTCCCCCACAATCTGTTCCATCTCAGGCTTGATTTTGCACATCTAAATTTTTCTCAGGTGCTAGGACTCTTTCATTATGTTTTAATTGCAGTGAATTTATCATTTACTGCTTTAGCCACTATCTGTTTTAGTGTCTGTTCCATATTTCCTACCAGTAGCAGTCATGATAAAGTGAAAAATTAGATGACTTATATCCTTAGTCTTGCTAGTTCATGGGAAGTGTGTCAAACAGCATAGGTGGGTGACTAGATGTAAGCTGGTTGGTTGGCTCTCAGACCTGGCTTTGCCATTTTCAGTTTGGTAACCTTGGTTTCATTGTCTTCACAAAAGATAAGATGATGCCAGTGTCCAGCAGCTTGGTGGTTGCAGGAGATTTCAGTTGGTGAATTCAGCAAATCACTTACCTTACTGCATTCATAAATGCACCAAGTTGTAAACTTTGAGCTGGCTAGCCACATGCCAGGACAATAGGAAGGCAGGATCTTATGTCAGGCATCCACTCTCTTTCTTTATTTGTTGTTGTTGTTGTTGTTGTTCTTTTAGGGGCCACCTCTGCTGTGCTGCAGGGACTCAAAAGCCATACCTAATGGTGTTGGGAAGAGGACATGCAATGTTGCAGAGCACAAGGAAGGCCTGGCATGGACAAGTCAGTGCTCTACCACTTTAATCACATCCTTCCTGTCTTCTTTCATTGTATTTGGCTTCCATATCTTTTGGAAATATCCAGTTCTCATCCCATAGATTGGAGCTTCTCATAATGTTTTGTACCCCATTTCTGATGCTTACTGGGATAGGATAGAGACTAGATTCTGCTCTTCTGAGCTTCTCTCAAGTTGAGACATGGTCTTCTTACCTGCCAAGCTAGATGTTTAGCCAGCTAGCTCACCCAAAGGTATCCCTGCCAAAGGGTATATGCAGCAGCTTCTAATTAATAAGGGGAACTTTACCACTTTATGGGGCTTCTAGGGTTTGAGAACTATCACGGGTGAGACTAAAAGGCTTGATGCTACATGGAACTTTCTCTGGAACTCAACAGTACAATGGTTCCAGTTTATTTTATTTTATTTTATTTTTTGGGGGGCACATTTGGCAGTACTCAGGGCTTACTCCTGGCTGCCTCAGGAATCACTCTTGGAGGTACTGGGGGGTCCATATGGGGTGCTGGAAATCAAATCCAGGCTAGTTGTGTCCAAGGTAAGTGCCTTTCTCTGCTGTACTACCACTCCTACACTCACTTTATTTCTAAGGTCAATTCCATGAAAATGCCAGTATGGAATGAGTCCTCTGGTTCTATGTCAACAGAAGAGAATGGACAGAGGAAAACCAGTAACAAGACTCTGAAGTTACCTGTGAAATTTACTATTTGCATCCCATGAAAATTGTCTCTTCTCACCACATTCTGGTCCCATAAATGTGTGGGATCTAAGAAGGTGAGGCCTGCAGACAGGGACAAAAACAAACTGACATGTGTCAGTTCCAGTCTGTCTCTCCACCCAAGCTAAGCTTTTGCTGACTGCCTCCCTCTAACAGGAAAGACAGCAGGCGGATGCTCTCTGGCAACCAAGTTCCATCGGAGGCTTCATCTGCAACCCTTAGAAATGAAATGTTGCGGGGCCGGGCGGTGGCGCTAAAGGTAAGGTGCCTGCCTTGCCAGCGCTAGCCTTGGACGGACCGCGGTTCGATCCCCCGGTGTCCCATATGGTCCCCCAAGCCAGGAGCAACTTCTGAGCGCATAGCCAGGAGTAACCCCTGAGCGCATAGCCAGGAGTAACCCCTGAGCGTTACCGGGTGTGACCCAAAAAAACCAAAAAAAAAAAAAAAAAAAAAAAAAAGAAATGAAATGTTGCTTTAAGTCTCCTCTGGAACATCCCACAGCAAACCACCCAGGAAAGAGTTAACATTCAACCCGCAGGGGGCTGAAGAGATAAGTCTATTAGGGTTTCTTTGGGGGTGCTAGTGAACAAGGTTCAGACACTGCTGCTGATGACTGTGCTGATTGGTGGGTCATTAAATATGTTTAATATCACCTTGGGGAACAACTTAAGAACCTTTCTCAGTTCAATGCTCCTGGCAGTCATTACCAATTGATCAAAGTTGCTAGTTTAGATAAAATCTAGTTTTCATCTTGGGATTAAGGTTTTGTATCCCCTGCTGGCATTTGGTTTTATTATTTATTTGTGGGGAAGGCGCCCAAGCAGTTCTTAGGATTCTTCAGAGATCAAATGGTCAAATGGTCTGAGCCCATCATTGATAGAGTCTGAATGTTAAGCCCAAAACTCAGGATCTGCCACTCAAAAGACCACCAAGGAGACAGGCATTGATGTAAATGCAAGGGAGTTTATTCCAGCATGCTGGGATCCAACATCTCCTAAGAAATGAGGACCCCGAGAACGGCTCATAGGCCAAATTTAAAATTTAAAATTTACCTAATCAGACTAGGGGACGCCAGCCTCTGAGTAGTTGATATTTTTAAAACGATTGGTCCTTAGTACAAGGTTGGGCTAGGATTGGTTGTAGTTCAAGTGTAGCATCAGACAAATGGTTATGGCAGGCTGTCATCGCAGTGAAGGGTGATCAGGCATCTCCAGATCCAGGGGTTGTTTCATCTGGCAATCTGTCTATTGCTGCAAACTCAAGGTGCAGTTGTCATCTGGTCATGCTGTTTAGCCTTATATGGATGTATTTCCTGGCATTTACCCCTAGGACCTGGTTCCAGGAACTGGCTGTTCTTTACTGGGCCTAATTTTTATACTTTAAAACTGCAGCCTGTCATGGTTGCACTTAGGTTCAGAGCAAAGCCAGGTTTACAACAATTCACATCCTCAAGCAAGCAGAGTACAGAAGCCAAAGCACTATTATCTCTAAGCAAAGGCACACTATATTCTAACCTCAAAATTTAGGTTATAGTTCATTCTAAATCTTAGGTTCTAACATGAGGATGAATAGCTGCTTACATTCTGCAGAGTGGCTGACCAACAGGACAACTCTGGGGTTCTTAGGAACCTTTGGGGTTTTAATCAACCAGCAGTGCTTGGGAGCCACGTGGTGCTCCAGTGCAAGCTGAGGCAGTTATCAAGGAGCTATCTCCCTTACACTGGAAGTTGAAAATCAAATACTCAGTCAGGAGTTTTTTTTCCCCAAGGTTCCTGATTTTGACCCAAGTGCCCAGCAAGCAGAACAGGCAATAAAAGGAACCTCAGATCACCAGTGCTGCCAAATCTATGGAAAGAGTAACACTTATCTAGGTCTTATTCAGTTCCTCTTCCAGCACGAACACAGAGCACCAAGCTAGGCACCATCACGGGGACACGATGGGCCTCAGAGGTGTGTGAGCTTGTCTAAGAGCATACAATCAACCCCAAACAGAGGCACAGCCATGAGTCCTCACTGTATATTCATTCACCTTTCACCACATGTCAATGTGATTTATTCATTTCTGGATAACCCAGAGGTATCATTGGGAACATAATTAGCAGGTGATTTTGCAATTGAGGGATGGCTGGCTGGGGTGTGTGGATCTATTCGCTCCAACACTCACTGACTCCACTGAATGCCGTTTGGGGGTCTTGGGAATTCTTAGATCAGTCTTCATCATTGTCAATTTCTTATTGTGCCTGCTTCAAACCAATCTCCTAAAAATCTATTTCCCCACATGCTGTGCTGCCTGTGAGAGTACATTAGTCATTGAATTTTACATAGTCATTTTCTCCTTGTGGTTGATGGGTATCTTCTTCCCTCCTCTTTTACATTCCACTGCCCCTCTCCTGAGGATGGCCTGTCTGAGGAGGAAGCAGCCCAGCACCCTAGAGAAGAAAGGGTCAATCTTGGAAGGAACAGGGGGATTATAGACACATTTTTTAATCTCTCTGGAACTGGGTTTCACCCTGTTTTTAGAGAGAGTGTGAAGCTTCAATGCCTTATGTGGCAGGCTGTGAATAGTGTAGATTTTTCCTTTATTCACAACTATGGTCCCGCCATTGTTGTTTATTCTGGTTGGCTCTAGGCATGTCTTCAAGGTTGGTGACTGTGTTTTCTAACTCTGTGAGTCTCTTAGTGTCAAACTAAGCCTCTGGGCTGGTCCTCTACAAATGCTCAAGTGTGAAGAACATTGCAAGCAGGTCAGTTCTTATTGTAAGCAGCAGGCCACAGCTGCCCTCCTGCTTTGAGTGCAGGCAAACAGAAGCCCTTTCTCTTGCCTGCATATTTGGAGCTTCAGCATCTCCAGGGTACCACTACTCTTTTTAAAATGTGGCCTCATTACACAGGTGGTTCTCTCCAGGGAGAACCAGACTGGAGAAACCAACTTCAGAGTCCAGAAAAAGCTAGTACTCTCTATCTATATGACACTGCCAGTGGGGCCTCAGAGTCTTCCATGGGGTACCTCCTTCCTGAGAAACCATGATTCTGAACTGCTCTACATGCTTCATAGCCAAGGAGAAATCTCCTGATTCCTTTATTGCAGGGTTTCTTTGTCTAATAGAAACCTCTGCTCCCCTGTCATGTCTGACTCTGTGGGTGTAGAGAAGGCTGGTGAAGAGAACAGTGAGGGGAGAACAGTCTGTAGAATGGAGATGAACAGAGACTTCCTACCAACTACTTCCTCCGGAAGTCTTTTCCTGTAGTCTCTGCCCCTCAGCAAATGGATGCCAAATAACTTCCTGAAAGAAGCCTTGAGGGTCAAGTGATCAGGCTCTCTTGTGCCAGAACCACGTTTCTTTTTTTTTGTTGTTGTTTTTTGTTTTTTGGGTCACACACAGCAGCGCTCAGGGGTTACTGCTACTGTCCTCAGAAATAGCTCCTGGCAGGCTGGGGGGACCATATGGGATGTTGGGATTCGAACCACCGTCCTTCTGCATGCAAGGCAAATGCCTTACCTCCATGCTTTCTCTCCGGCACCCCAGAATCACATTTCTAATCTTCTTTCCTCTCATTGTGTACCATGGGGCTAGGCAAGAAAGAGACCTGGAGACAAAATGGGTTGCTTAATGAATGCCAGGTCCAGGTAGCAATAAACAAGTTCAGTCAATAATGTCAACAATTGTCTAAACATCATTTCATGCAGAAAAATAAAGCACAATGTTTATGGTTGGGGTTTGTGTATGGGAAGAGAAAGAGAGAGTGAGAGACAGAGAGACAGAGACAAGCAGAGATTGAGGCAGACAGAGAGACAAAGACCAGGAGAGAGACATTGTGTGCAACTGTGTGTGTATGCATTCACATTTGTGTGTTCACGGTCTCCTTCTAAAGGTCATAAACTTCATTTATGGTATGTTCCACAGTGGCTTTGCAAACACAGGGAAATCCATTTGAATCCAATATTCTCAGATTGCCCTGTTCATTTAGCAATTAGAATATATTACCCTCATAGATTACTTGAGTCTTATACTCTCTCGGTTTTCAACCCTCTTTGAACCTCCTCCAGACCACTGCTAGTGAGACATTTGGGTACAGTTGTAAAAGCATTTGCTGTTTCTTTCTACCCAAGTATTTGCAGCAGGTTTTATGGAGCTTATAAATATGAACTGATTTTCCTTTACATATGTGAGTCAGCCTTATTTTGGTCTAAAGTGGACTTTATGAACCTGCACGAATTAGAATAAACACTGAACCCAGCAATTGAATCTATATTTAGTTCTAGTTCTTAAATAGCTAGTCTGTGTGTATGTGTGTGTGTGTGTGTGTTCATGCATGTGCTGAATATTAAGAAAAATTAAATGTGAGTACAGCTGCTCTGTATGAAGCTGCCCGGTCTGAGAACTGGCCTGGGAGAATTCCTGGCCTCAACCAACTAGGTGGTAAATAGATTTCTTTCTCTGTGAAAGTCACTGATTCTTCGCCTCTAAAACAGGGAAAACCTCAGCCGCCTCCAGGATAATGGTACAGATCAAAAGACTTAGGGATGCAATAGGATTTAGCACAAGGTGAAGGTACAGCTAGTACCCAGTCAATACTCCTTCCAGAATCACAACCTTGAATGGATTGTATATTCTTAGGGGCACACATCTTCCACAAAGTCTTTGACAGTTCTTCGGAAGCCCTGGGCCAATTCAATAATAGAGATGGACTGCCTTGGATAAGAGAGTCTTGCCAACTAATTTCCCAATCTCAACAATGCTTCCTGGGATCTTTCAAATAATTATAACAGTGAGATGGGGAGACAGCAGCAGGGCATGGGGAGCCTCTCAAGCTTGACTGAGAACTGTGTGACTGTGAACATGTCACTAAACCACTCCATGTTTCAGGTCTCCTCTGTGACATGGGTATGATATTAGTTATGTTCTCTGTATTATAAAACATGAAATTGCTTGTGTGCTTGGCATGCAGTGTTTATGATTATGATCACTATTATTAGTATTGTTATTAGTGGTTGTGTGAATGGACATGGGTAGCAGATTTTGGGTGTCAGTCTTAGTGCTGGTACTCACAGGCTCTGTGACTTAGGAATATTGCTTTGGATGACTTTTCTGTGCCCCTATTTCTCCACCTTTGATTAGGGACACGCCTTCCCTTCCAGGTTCTTAGGTGCATGAAAAGAAACTGAATGCATAAGCACTGAGCTATAGCTGCCTATTTTATTATCCTGACAATGATTGTTTCTCTTGTAACACCATTTGTTCAGTAAATCCAGTGAAACCTGTGCTTAGTGCAGACTAGGGACTTCAGGGACGCTTTTTCCTTCCTGCCTAATTGTAAGCGCATACTCAGAGCTTTTCTTTGGGTGGATATTGTCTCCCTTTATCCTACTCTTTCTCTACTCAGAGCATTGTATTATTTTCTGAAACATCTGAAAAAAAATTAAAAATATAAAAATTGAATCATGAGATACAAAGTTGTTCATGATTGAGTTTTAATCACACATGTTCCAACCCTCATCAGTGCACATTTCCTGCCACCAATGTCCCCAGCTTGTCCTTATGGAAAGCATTTATCTTTCCTCTCTCTTACTATTTTCCTTTTTTCTTTTCAGGCACTGTGGTGTACAATACTGCTATTGAAAGGATATCATTGTACTTCCTTTCAGCACCCAGTTCTTTCCAGGGGGGGGGGATTCCCAACTAACATTGTCATTGTGGTCCTTTCTCTGTCCTAACTGCATTCCCTTTCTCCCCCTTTCTGTCAAGCTTCCTACTATGTTCCAATCCTCTTTGTTTTGGGGCATTAGTATTATACTTTGACTTTTTTTGCTTGTTTGTTTTTGGGTCACACCCAGCAGCACTCAGGGATTACTCCTGGCTCTCTGCTCAGAAATTGCTCCTGCAGGATGTTGGGATTTGAACCACTAACCATTTTCATGCAAGGCAAACATCTTACCTCCATGCTATCTCTCCGGCCCCCACCATGACTTTTTTAAACACCTCACTAATGAATATGACCATTCTATTTTTGTCCTTTTCCCTGTGACTCATTTTACTCAGTATGATACTCTCCATGTCCATCCATGCATAAACAAATTTTACTTTACTCAGGGCTGCATAGTATTCCATCATGTAACTGGACCACAGTTTCTTTTCTTTTTTTGTGTGTGCTCAGAAATCGTTCCTGGCTTGGGGGAACATATGGGATGCTGGGGGATTGAACCACGGTTCGTCCTAGGCTAGCATTGGCAAGGTAGATGCCTTACCGCTCAGCGCCAATGCTCCATCCCCACCATAGTTTCTTTATCCACTCATTTGTTCTTGCGCATTTGGGCTATTTCAAGATTCTGGCTATTGAAAACAGTGTAGCAATGAAAATAGTGATGCAGATGGTTTTTCAGCAATGTGATTTTGGGCCCCAGGTATATTTCCATGAGCAGTATTCCTGTGTCAGATAGCAGCTCAGTTACTAGTTTTTTGAAGAATGTCCATACTGATTTCCTAAAAGGCAAAACCAGTCAACATTCCATCTGCACCAGCACTGGTTATTCTTGTCATTTTTTGTGTGTGTGCCAGTCTCTGTGATGTGAGATAATATATCATTGTCTTTTTCATTTGCATCTCTCTGATGATTAGTGATGTGAATTTTTTTTCATGTGCCATTTGCCTATTTGTGTTTCCTAATTGAGGAAGTTTCTGCTCATCTCTTGTCCCAATTTATTTTCCTGTCAAGTTCAAGTTCTGCCTTATCTATCTTTGATATTAACCCTTATCTAATAAGGTTACATTACATGAATGCTCTTTGTATCCTAGACATTGTTTTCTTTGATGTGAAGAAGCTACTCAGTTTAATGTAGTCCTATTTGTTTATCTTTGCTTCCACTTGCTTGATCAGAGTTGTTTCACCCTAAAGACGCCTTTAGTTTCAAAGTCATGAAGAGATTTGCTTACATTTTCCTCTATGTACCTTCTGGGTTTAGGTCTGATATTGAGGCATTTAATCCATTTTGATTCAACTTTTGTATGTGGCATTAGAAAGAGCTTTGAGTTCATATTTTTGTTTGTACATGACCAGTTTTCCTAGAACCACTTGTTGAAGAGGCTTTCCATGCTCTACTTCCTATTTTTTTACTCCTTTATTGAAGATTTATTGATCATATACCCGAGGGTCTGTCTCAGGATATTCAATTCTATTAAATCAATCTGAGGTTTGTCTATATTCCAATACCATGTTGTTTGAACTATTATCACTTAGATATTTGGGGGAGGCCTACTGTTCTATTTGAATTTCAGGAGTGTTCGATCTATTTCTTTGAAAAATGTCATTGGTATCCTTATAGAGACTATATTGAATATGTACAATGCTTTGGGGAGTATTGCCATTTTAATTATGTTAATCTCCCTAATCCATGAGCAGGGTTTGTGTTTCCATTTCCTGTTTTATTCCTCTTTTATTTCTTGAAGTAGTGTTTTGTAGTTTTCTTTGTATAGGTTTTCACCTCTTTAGTTAAGCTGACTCTGAGGTACTTGATTATTTGATCATATTGTGATCAAATTATATGATATTCACATATTTTCATATGTGATATTCACATAATTGTAAATAGTATTGTTTTTTAAGTAACTCTTCTCTTTCATTATTTCTTTATAGGAAGATCATGGACTTTTGCATATTAATTTTGTAAACTGTCACTGTACTATACAAATTGATTGTTTCTAGAAGCTTTTCTTATAGAGTCTTTAGAATTTTTGAAATATAGTATCGTATCATCTACTAATAGTAAAAGGTGACTTCCTCCTTTTCAAATTAGATGTCCTTGATTTTTTTCTTGCCTTAATTGCTAGGGCTAGTGATATATAGAATAAAAGTGTTAACAACAGAGAACCGTGTCTTGTGCCTGATGTGTGTGTATATATATATATATATATATATATATATATATATATACTAAACCAATCTATACATATACATATGTATATATATTCTAACTTTTTAAATCCACTTCTTCCTTCAAAGCCAGTATTTCCTCACTGAGTTTCAGTCTGATAGGTCTAATAAGAAATGATAGGGCAACATTGAAGTCTCCAATGAACTATTTTGTTGTTATTTTCTTGTAATATAAAAGCAGTTGTTTTTTTCTGGTCCATCATTGGGTGCATACATATTTAGGAGTGTGATTTCTTTCTGATGTGCATATCATTTGATTTTTTTTTCTTTCTTTTCTTTTGTTTTTGTTTTCTTACCTACACCCAGTGACACTCAGGGTTACTCCTGGCTATGTGCCCAGAAATCTCCCCTGGCTTAGGGGACTATACGGGGTTCCGAGGAATTGAACCTCAGTCTGTCCTAGGTTAGCATATGCAAGGCAAACGGCCTATCGTCTGCACCACCATCTGGCCCCATATCCTTTGATTATTAAGAATGACTCTCTGTCTCATAAACATTTTTGAGCCTGATATCTATGCTGTCTGATATTAGTATGGCCAACCCAGCTTTTTTGAGAAAGCTGTTTGGTGAAGGATTGTCTTTCAATCTCTTTTTTTTTTTTGTCCCCCAAGTCTTTCAATCTTTGACTTTGAGTCTATGTTCGCTTTGACTATTTAAATGTGTTTCTTGTAGGCAGCAGAATGTTGGATTCAATTTTTAAAACTATTTTCCACTCTGTGTCTTTTAATTGGTATGTTTATTTATTCATTTGCTTTTGGTCCACACCTTATGGTGTTCAGGATTACTCCTGGCACTGCATTCAAGAATTACTCCTGGAAGTGCATAGAGATGTACAAGAGACATATAGGATGTCAAAGATTGAACCTAGGGGAGGGAGTGATATCACAGCAATAGGGTGTTTTGCCTTGCATGCAGCTGACCCATGAAGGACCTGAGCTTTAACCCTTGGTGTCCTGTATGGTCCCCAAGCCAGGAGCGGTTTCTGGTACATAGCTAGGAATGTGACCCAAAAATAAAATAAAAAAAATTATTGAACCCAGGTCAGCTACATGCAAGGCAAGTACCCTAACCACCCTGGTCTCTTAATTGGTACATTTAGATCATTGACATTGGGAAATATTATGGTCATGTAACTTTTGTACCATTGTTTTGTAGAAGTTTGCTATGTTTGTTGGATTTGTCTTGCCTTCAAGTAGCTCCATCAGTTCTTCTTTTAAAGTTGTTTTTTTGGGGGGGTTGTGGAGAGATAGTTTGGGGGTAAGGCATTTGCCTTGCATGCATAAGGACGGTGGTTCGAATTCTGGCATCCCATATGGTCCCCTAAGCCTGCCAGGAGCAATTTCTGAGCATAGAGTCAGGAGTTACCCCTGAACGCTGCCGGGTGTGACCAAAAATAAAAAAACCCAAAAACCAAAAGCAGAAACAAACAAACAAACAAACAAACAAGGTGTTTTTGAGTCTATAAGATCCCTGAGATATTATTTATTTGTGAAATTTTGTATTTCAAATTTTGTATTTCAAATTCAAATCTGAATGAGAGTCTGGCTATGTAAAGTATTCTTGGTAAGGCATTCATTTATTTTATTTTTTTCCCAATATATATCACCACTTTATTAAGGCCTGAAGAGTTTCCTTTGGTAAATCTGCTGTAATTCTTAAGGATGCTCCCTTGTATGTGACTTTCTTCTTTGATCTTGCTGCTTTCAGAATCCTTTTCTTTGGCTTTAATTAATCTAATTAGTATGTGTCTTGAAGTATTTTTATTTGGATCTCTATTTTTTTTTTTTAATTTGGATCTCTTAAAGCTGGTACCTTTCTGTCCTCCTGGATAGATGAATGTGCTCTCTTGCTGCAGGCTGCTTCTGTCTTGCAGCTCCAGTGGATTTCAGTGAATCTATTTCAGAGAAGTGAGATTATAGGGACCAGAGTAAAGTGAAATATGAAGAAAATGAGACCACACAATGAATGTATGCCATTCATACATACAAAAAAATGTGCTCTCATCAGATCAGGTTAAAAAGATGAGAAGGTAAAAGGGTAACTTGAAACAAAGTTACTTTAAAAAACAGATTTTCTCTAATGTTTTAAGGTACAGCTTCAGAACCACAAAAACTAAACAACAATTACAGGCATTTCTTCACGTTGTACATAAAGTTAGTCTCTGGTTCCTTAAGCAAGGCAGTCTGTCTCTAACAGACTGGAATAGGATGGACCTGGATATTCAGGAGTTTCATGAACAAAATGACACAAAAGATGTCCATCTGGCACTGTCCTCTTCTATATGGAGACAAATTAGGAATCTTATAGATGATTGACCTAAATTAGAACGTATGGCTAAAAAGGCTAAGTTAGAAAATTTATGAGCCTTTTGATGATAAAAATTCTGTAAAAACATATAAAAATTAGCTGAATTATGAGGATGAGTCAGAATTGGAGGAAAAAGCCTTTGAAAATGGAGAATTGCTGGCTTTGGCTACAGTCCCTCCTATGCAACAGGTTTAAAATTTTATAGAACTAACTAGTTTTAATACTGAAGTTTTTGGTGCTGCAGAGTTTTGTTCTCCTGTATTGTTTGAGGAATATGAGGATGCTTTATGGCAACTTTTGCCTTATAAAAATAAAAACATAGAAAGTAAAAGGTCTTTAAGATCTATAAGAATTCAGGGAAAGAAGATATTAGGACTTTTGGATATGGGAGCAGATATTTCTTGCATTGCTGTAAAGGACTGGCCCTATTCACGATCTATTAAACATGCTTCCTGGGGCCGGAGAGATAGCATGGAGGTAGAGCATTTGCCTTGCATGCCGAAGGACTGTGGTTCCAATCCTGGCATCCCATATGGTTCCCTGAGCCTTCCAGGAGAGATTTCTGAGAGTAGAGCCAGGAGTAACCCCTGAGCGCTGCTGGGTGTGACCCAAATAAAATAAAATAAAATAAAATAAACATGCTTTCTCTCCTTCGATGGCCTTAGGATTGACCAATAATATAACTATAAGAACAAATATCTTAACTTGGGATGATGGTGTAAGCAAAGGAACTTTCCAGCCCTATGTTCTACATATCTTACCATTTACCTTGTGGGGAAGAGATATACTGAAGGTAATGTTTCTAAACATCATGGTAATTAATATCTAAAAATGAGTAAAGTTTTACTAGAAGTCTCTGCTCAATTTTATGCAGAAAATAATATTCCTGTATATCTATAGAAAATTACATGTAATAAAATATCTGATGCAATAAAATATATAGGGATTTAGCAACTAAGAATTTAAGGAATAAATAAATGCACTTAATTATTTCTTCTATTCCTTTTCTTCTTCTAAAGCTATTATGTATTATTAATTAGAACTGGCTCTTGTTCTTTTTAAAAGATCTTTCCTTTTCCTTATCAGATAAAAGAAATGGTATATATAGCCAGCAAAAATCTGGCAGAGAATTTGGAGACATCCAAATTTCCCACATTTTTCTCATTTCTCTTTTACCTTTTTATCTGTTACTCACTTTTATATTGTTTGTCAATTTGTGTGCTGTGTGAATTTGAAAGTTCGTTTGAGTTGTGCATTGAAATTGTATGTTGGTCTCCTGTGTTAAAATAGTGGACACTTGGGGACCGGAGAGATAGCATGGAGGTAAGGCGTTTGCCTTTCATGCAGAAGGTTGGTGGTTCGAATGCCGGCATCCCGTATGGTCCCCAGAGTCTGCCAGGAGCAATTTCTTTCTTTCTTTTTTTTAAATATATTTTTATTTAAGTAACATGATCATAGTTGGGTTACAGTCACAAAAAGAACACCCCCCTTCACCAGTGTAACATTCCACCCTCCCCCATTCCCATCCCCTGTCTGTATTCGAGACAGGCATTCTACTACAGTTATTTGTTTTTAAGTTCAGTAAATTGTTTTTTTTTATCTTAAAGGATAAGAGTAAAAATATATAGTAATGGCAATCGCCATTGTTTGCATAGGTCCAGAAAAATATGGGAAAAATGGAAAAGAATCCTTGGCATTACAAAAAGGCCTCACTCCAGAAGTTTATTGGCATAAGACCGACTCTGAGTTTCAGGCATACTAGTCTGTCCAACCCGAGTCGTTTTTTGTGGTCCCGGTGAAACTTTTTCACACTTTAGCTGTTGTTGGCATTAGGTTCTTATATTTAAAGATTCTGGATTCTGTGCATTTCTTTCATCGATGTCAGGCTGATGTGGAGCATCCTCTAGTTTCAGCATGCCATTAAATGTGGAGCTATCTGCTCTGCAAGCTGAGTCATCTGGGTGTTGAGAGCACTTTCTGATTGTAGAGCCAGGAGTAACTCCTGAGCACTGCCAGATGTGACCCTGTTGCATTATGCCCTTTGGATGGGCTTGGATGGAGGTGGATGGTGAGGGAGGCCTTTCTTTTCCAGCTCAGGATCACGTGGCTCCACCTTCTCCATCAGACGGTGGGTCTGCAAGTGGGTGGGTCTGATCGCAGCGGGTAGAAAACTCATCCACAGTCAGGTTCCAAGAAATATCAGCTTTATTTGCCCTGGCCAACATGTGTGGTCTATAATCTTAAACCTATTTAAGCATGGTCTTATCAGCTTGCCCTGCGTCTAGCTTCTTTCAGCCATCTCTCCTCCAACCTCCATCCACACAAATTCCTCTCTAGTTCAGGAGGTCAAACCTTCTGAAACCTCTCCAAGACCCCTCCCAGAAATGGGAGGGTCTTTCTTGTAGGTAAGCTTACACAAATAGGGGTAGGGTAACATGACCCCAAAACCAAAAACCAAAAAAAAAAAAAATAGTGGACACTTCTGGCTATATATAAGATTATCTTGTAGATATGTAAACTTTGACCTTCTTTTGCCAAGGTCAACACTTGCCTCAGAGAAAACAAAAACAAAAACAGAATCAAAAACAAAACACCAAAATGCGTGCTTACCTTTTTTTTTTTTAAACTAAAGGCATAGATTGAATAGAAAATGCAGTAACTTACAAATTTTATTGCTAATTAAGGAATGTATTGTAGTATGTAAAGAATTGTTTAGATTCACAGGACACTCAACATGTTCTTCTCTTCTTTTTTTTTTTAATTTTTTTTTATTTAAACACCTTGATTACATACATGATTGTGTTTGGGTTTCAGTCATAAAAGGAACACCACCCATCACCAGTGCAACATTCCCATCACCCAAGTCCCAAATCTCCCTCCTCCCCACCCAACCCCTGCCTGTACTCTAATCAGGCTCTACCTTTCCCTCATACATTCTCAATATTAGGACAGTTCAAAATGTAGTTATTTCTCTAACTAAACTCATCACTCTTTGTGGTGAGCTTCCTGAGGTGAGCTGGAACTTCCAGCTCTTTTCTCTTTTGTGTCTGAAATTTATTATTGCAAGAATGTCTTTCATTTTTCTTAAAACCCATAGATGAGTGAGACCATTCTGCGTTTTTCTCTCTCTCTCTGACTTATTTCACTCAGCATAATAGAGATGAAGTCATGAAATTTTCATATGCGTGCTTACCTTTTAAATCCAAGCTGCTTCAGGGTCATAGAACTTGCTCCTTTCCCTGGGGTAGAGAAATCTCCCAGTGGCCCTATTGTCTGTATGCTAATAGTAAAGTGATAACTAGTTAGGGAAAGAAAAAGTCTGGATCTTTTTTTTTTCTTTTCTTTTTTTTTTTTTTTTTTTGGATTTTGGGTCACACCCGGCAGCGCTCAGGGTTACTCCTGGCTCCTTGCTCAGAAATCACTCCTGGCAGGCTCGGGGACCATATGGGATGCCAGGATTTGAACCACCATCCTTCTGCATGAAAGGCAAACGCCTTACCTCCATGCTATCTCTCTGGCCCCAAAATCTGGTTTTATTAAAGTTTCCAAGTTTCTCTAACTTTTAGAAGTTTTTAAGAATAAAGAATTGCTTAAATAATGTTGCAGTTTATTATGGTTAGTTAACCTTTTTTCAGATAATATTGATAATTTTGTGAGTGCATGGTATTCTTTTCTTTTTGTTTTTTTGTTTGTTTGTTTTTTGTCACACCCAGCAGCGCTCAGAGGTTACTCCTGGCTCTACACTCAGGAGTCCCTCCTGGCAGGCTGGGGGGGGAGGGGGTGGACCATATGGGATGCCAGGATTCGAACCACTGTCCTTCTGCATACAAGGCTAATACTCTACCTCCATACTATCTCTCTGGCCCTAGTGCATGGTATTTTTAAGAACTTAAGTTCATTGACAGTTTTACATTTAAAGTTGGTCATATGATAACTTTATTAAAGTGTGATATCATCTATGACTCAGAATAATATTAGAAATGCTATCTGAATATAATGATACTTTATTGTCATCTTAAAAATGGGAGGTCTATAAAACTAATTTTAAGTATCTTTAATAGACATCTCTAGCATTTAATTTCCTATATTAATTTAATTTTCTTTAAAAAAACAGTTTTCATATTTTTCTCCTTGAGCCTTAATTCTAATTCTAGAATGCTAACGAGAAGCTGGTGTGCTCTTAGAACAAACTTGAGCACCTAGCACACAAATCCCTTCCAGAGCTCCGAGCTGGCTTTAATCTAGCCACAGACTATGCTGACTCAAATTTGTCAAGTAATTACTGCACTCTCTAGTTTTGGAAACTTTTCAGTAATGACATAATTGACTGTTGTTTCTTCATATGGGTTGTCTTCCTGGTCCTCTGAGACCCTGATGTTTCTTATGTTGTTCCTCTTAAATTCATCCCAAAATTCTCTTGTAAGCTGTTCATTCCCCTCCCCACATCTTTTGTCGTTGTTATGCAACTGATCTTTGAAATCACAGATTTTGTCCTCAGCAGCTATTATTCTACTGGTGAGGCCTTCCTGTGAGTTTTTCATTTCACCTACCAGTTTTTCAGTTCTGTCATTTCTGCTTGAAGTTTTGTCATTTCCACTCTCATATCATCTTGTATTTTATTGGCTGTCTCTTTGTTCCATTGTTTATTTGATTTCCATCAATACTGTAAACATTTCCTCTCTAAATTCCTTAAAAGAAAGGTTACATAGCTGGTTAGTACTCATTGGGCATTCAGAGCTACTATCTTTACGAAGCATGGTGGGATTCTGTGTTGATTTTCCATTGTGGTCTTTGCAATCTGGAAGTGGTTCTTGTTTATTGTTGTGTGGTTGATTGACTACAGTTAGGATGTCTTTGTATGTTTACTATGAGGTATAAAAGGGTGAAAAATGGGCACCCACAGAGCAAAACCTAGCAACCACACTCTTCTCAGGTATCCTGATCTGGGGCTACATGGTGCTCCTAAGAGTCTCAGTTTTAACTTCAGTTTTCACTATATCTCAGTTGCTTGGGGATGGGGGCAAAGTAGTCAAGTTGACTTCTCTGGAAAACTTTTTTGTTTGTTTGTTTTTGGGCAAAACCGGTGATGCTCAGGAGTTATTCCTGGCTATGCGCTCAGAAATTACGCCTGGCTTGAGGGACCATATGGGATGCAGAGGAATCAAACCACAGTCTATCCCAAGTCAGCCGCTGGCAAGGCAAACGTCCTACCACTACGCCACCACTCTGGCCCCTTCTCTGGAAAATCTTAAGAAGAAATTAGGGCCGGAGAGATAGCATGGAGATTAAGGTGTTTGCCTTGCTTGCAGAAGGACGGTGGTTCGAATCCCAACATCCCATATGGTCCCCCTAGCCTGCCAGGAGCGATTTCTGAGTGTAGAGCCAGGAGTAAACCCTGAGTGCTGCCGGGTGTGGCCCACCCCCCCCCAAAAAAAAAGAAGAAGAAGAAATTGAGATGGGGAAACATGAATCTCTGAAGAAGTGTTGATGTCAGAAGAAAAACTCCCATGAGAGATCTCCAAAGGGGCCCCTGTGCTAGAGTGAGGGGTCAAGGAGATAAGCATTTGTAGGTTGCTATCTCAGCCTGGTTTAGCCTGTTATTTATTGTCTCTTTTACCTTAAAATTTTTCTAGGCTTTATGTTCAATGATATGATTGTTCACACTTGACCTGCTTAGGAAAAACATGACTCATAGCCCAATAGAATAGTTGAAGTACTACTTTAGCAGTCCCTGCTAAAGTAAAGGTAAAGGCCCCTGACATCTTCTTAGAGAAGATGTTTCTCAGGGGTTCTCAGGAAGGCTCCAGAAAGGGAGAAGCTGAGAGCAATATTTTCCCTTATCTGGAAAAGTAAAGTTGTAGGTATCTCTCTTTCTCTCTCTCCTCCTCAGTTCAGCAACAACATAAGAACTTTATTTTTTCCTGAATTCTGAGGGGAAAGTGAAGAGAGGCAATGCTAAGTCAACTACAACCAAATGAAAACAGATCACTGGATTTTTTTTTTTTTTTTTTAGGAAAAATAACGACTTAGATTTAGTTCACAAAGAAGAAGTCCATTTGCTTTTCAGATGCTACTAAGATAACTCTGAATTTCAGCTCACCTCTTTTCCAATTTGTGCCCCTCATGGTCTTCAAAGAATAAAGAATTCCATCTATACTGTGGCTTGTTTAGATGCATAATGCCATGTTGAATAATCTGAATAATATGGAGGACCAACAAGTAACCAACCTCCCAAGATCAAATCCCTGAGTTTTTATTTGAACCCTGTTCTCTCCTGCTTGTGTTTTGCTGTTGTTAGAGGGACATTAAGTGTTGTTCTTCAAATCATGACCTTGTGATCTCATCCCTGTTCTTTGTAGATTATGATGACAGCCTAAAAGGAGAATAAAGCCACAGGCAACCTGTCTTTGAATGATAAATATAAAAATTAAATAAAGATTTGCTAGAATTTCTACAGTGCTGTTACATTTTATTAGCAATTCAAAGATATCACTTATGCTCTTGTTGTTGTTGTTGCTGTTGTTCTTGGGACACATTCAGCACTGTTTAGGACTTCTGATTATGCACTCAGGAATTACTCCTGGTGGTGCTGAGGGATTATATGAAATGCTGGAATCAAGTTGGTGGCCATTTAAGGCAAATTCCTTACTGATTTGTACTATATCTCTCCAGATTTTGTTTTTGTTCTTTGCTGTTGTTTTTTTTAAAGACTAGGATTATTTACAATTAGCATGCAGAGAATGAAGGCTTGCAGCCTTACTGGTTGCTCCCCAAGTGCCTTATTTTCTTCTATAATTCTCACATTGAACCTCAGAGTTAGAGATATTACTGTTATATTGTGCTTCTAGATTACATGTCCAAGGCCATATGGCAGTCAATGACACCGATACTATGCAGCCATCAGATTTCAGAGTCTCAACTCTTTTTTTCTTTTCCTTTTTATTTTTTTTTTTTGGTGTGTGTGTGTGTGTGTGTGTGTGTGTGTGTGTGTGTGTGTGTGTGTGTTACACCTGGCTATGTTTAGGATTTACTCCTAGTTTTTTGCTTCAAGGAACCATATGAGATGCTAAAGATCAAATATGGGTTAGCCATCATGCAAGGCAAGTTCCTTATTTGCTGTACTCTATCCCTTCAGAATCAAAAATCTTAACCAAACCCAAGGATCAGAAGACTAATGCATAGAAACAAAAAGCACCTTGCCAAAGTCCCATGGTTAGTACATGAGAAAGTGTACCCAAATTTAGCTTTGCCTCATTGCAGAGACTGACCTTCACAGTTATTGAAGTTTTTCATTTTCTTCCTTGGGTTCCTTAAAGGATTGACTTTTCATTTGGCAATGACCCGAGACAAGGTATGTGGATGTATGTATGTGGATGTACCAAACAGACAATCCATAGTCCCAAGTAGAGAGGAATCAGGAAGAAAATTACTTTGTGCTCAGAAGAGCCTTAGAAGAGGATGTGGACAGAGACCCATGCGTGAAGAAGCCAGGGAGAGTAGAGATTGTAATGATTAGGGAAGTCAGGTTGGATGCTAAAGACAGCCAGAGAGAAGCACACAGATGCAGCCTTCCATTTTCTAGGACCATATCTCAGCAAACCCAGTGCCACTAGAACAGCACAGTCACTAACAACAGGAACTTTTAGTCAAAGACATTATGCCTCTTTCCTCTCTCCCAACTCTCCTCTTTTCTTGCTACTTCCTAGCATTTCCCCAGGTGACTGGCTCTTTTCAGACACCTTAGCCAGAGGCTTCTAATTTGCTTCACCATATGGAAATCTTTATCTTAAGTTTCAGAGCTCCTCTGGGCTGTAAAATGCTTACAGACTTGCACCTACCATTGATTTGAAATGGAACAAAGACTGACAGCATGTCCACCCTCCAAAGGGCCCCCCTTTCCCCAAAATTCTGGCATCTACTAAAAGCCCAGTTGTTTTCCATGAAGGCATGTATGTCTGTCTCTCTCTTCAAGCTGATGTGAATTCCTTTCATCTGCCCAGCTTCTGATTTAAATATGAATCCATAGAACTAATCATCAAGTGCTCAGAAGAATCCTAACTTTATTATATTTTGTCCAATCACAACAGTTTTATCATTCTTCTCTACACGGCAATGTCCTGTCAAAGAGACTAAACGACAATGTTTGGAAAGATAGCAACATGAATCACGTGAAAATGATTTATTTTTAATCCACCACACTGCCGCTGTCCTCTAGTTATTTATGAATATATCACGTCCAAACTTTGAAATTTTGATAATTGGTTTCTGGCAATTCCATTAATTCTCCCTTTCCTCTGAATTTGATGTGTGTGGAACATTTTCCAAATATGTATCCAGTAAATGAATCTGAGACACAAAGATAGGCCCAGAAAAATTAAATGAATCCTTGGTGATTCACTTACTTAGTAAGTAATTTATTGAGCATCTTCACCAAGTCAGGTTAATATTAGGCACCAGGGACCCAGCTATGCAGCAGGGCAGAACCTCTGCTCTCCCAGACCCAACATCCAGGCAGGGCAGTCGGGAAGGAAAGCACTGGTAAAGATATTACTTATCTCATGAATGCTGTAAATAAATAAATAATCATGAAAGAAAGAACTTGGGAAGGGACTGCTGAGAATGAGTTATTTCTCTACATCCTTTACAACTTGCTCCTTGTAGATTCTCAGCTAAAGTCCATGCTTCCTCTTGCCTAAGAAATGATTCGATCGATGGTAAGATCTACCATCCTCTTGTGGTCAGTTTTCTGGGCAGGATTTGACTTGAGAAATGTGTGAATGTGTAGTTAATATATTTCGGGGAAAATGCTAGAAAATATTTGAATGCTTCTCTTTTAACAAGTCCTCTTCTTGTAGATAGTACTTTCAGAGGCTATCTGAAGTTTCTGTCAGTGACAGTCATAGTTACCTTCAAGCAAGAGACCCCCTATTTTTTGGACACAAGTGGGGTGAGTCTCAGTAATCAGATGTCTCATGTCAAAAGAGAATATTTAAAGAGAAGCAGGGCTCAAGAGAGAAGGGATAAAGAGATGGTGGACATAGAGACAAGTGTGATATTGGGAGACAAAAGTGTTATTGGGAAGGCAGAAAAGCAAACACTGACCAGAAAGGGTTAGTGCATCAGCAAATGCACTAACTCGAGGGACTTAAATCTCAACTTCTTGGGTTCTATTTCTGTGTTCAGAATCTATTTTTTGGGGGAGGTGGTCACAACCTGTGTTGCTCAGGGCTTACTCATGGCTCTGTACTCAGGATTCATTCCTGATAGGGCTTGGCGGACTACGTGGGGGTGCCAGGGATTGAACGCACATGTGAGGCAAATACCCTGTCTGCTATACAATCAGAACCCTACAGGCTTTGTTTATGTGGAAGCTACTGAGGATGGAGTCAACTTTTTTTGCCTGTGGTTTGATCTTGCTACATGGTCACAGTTACTGAGTACTTTATCACAAAACTTCAAGGTGTTGTCCCTGACCTTGTCTCAGGGACTGCCATCTCTGTCCTGTACTGTGATATCAGAGTACTAAGAAGAAAGGTAAATGATGTCTTCTCAGAAACCTCCACAGTACTCTCTGAAGTTCAGACTAGACATACTGTATGCCCCATATTCTACTGCTTTGAAACAAACTCAGAAACTAAAACTCATTAATTTGGATCTCTTATGAATCTGGGTGCTCCTTGTTCGGCATCCTTCTAGGGTCACAGCTAAATGGTGCCTGTGTCACATGACTGAATCAGCTAGGAACAGGTGGGAACCTTTCTCTTTATCAGGCCATACCACATAGCAAGTCTGAGCTTCCTCCTATCTTGGTGGTCTTAGTATTGATGTACTTTTTACAAGACCACTGACTTCTTTAGAGACAAAAAGTGGTAATTGCCTGTCTTCAAACTTTTGGGGTGAAAAACTACTCTATTGTCACTTCCTCTATATCCTTTCAATCTAATCTAGAGGTGGAAGGCAACTGTGGAATCATGTACTCTGGCACTCACACATGATGGGACAGATATACATGCTTCTTGTTGGCTGCCCTTTGCCTGTCTGCCTATGTTGTATGGCTGGTGAGTGAAGTTATAAGTAGCCAAATGGTCCTTGACATAAATAAGGTTCTCTATTCCTAAGAAGTAGTCTGATAGGCCATTCTAAGACTCTTATCAAAGCACAACAGAGTGGTGAGCCTATTATCTGGAAAACAAAACAAAACTCTATGGATGTAGTCTAAGATCAATTTCCTTTTGTGGTTGTTTTTTTTTTTTTTTTTTGGTGGGGGGAAGCTGGTGATGTTCAGGGGTTAGTCCTGGCTCAGAAATTGTTCCTGGATAGGGGGACCATATGGGATGCTGGGATCAAACCAGGTCCATCTTGAATCTGCACATGCAAGGCAAACACCCTACAGCTGTGCTATCGCTCTGCCCCCTAATTTCCTTTTGTTTTGATCATCCAGATTAAACTTCTGATCAATATTGTACTAAAAGGACATTCTGACTATAAAATATAATTGTAGCAAATATGTTAAGTATGAAAACAACATAAGAGAAAAACAAGATCACCTGTATTCTCACCATTAAAATTTAATCATTGCTACCTTTGAGTAATTTATTTAATTCATTTCTGAATCTGTATTCTATAAAGTAAAGTGGTTTGAATATACATAATAGAATGTTACAAGCTATTTTCCTGTGCTAGGGAATGAATAATCTACCTGATTTGGAGAAGCACCTACATAATTAGGGAAAGAAATGCTATTTAGCCAGTCTACTACACTATGTAGTTGTTTGTTATACTAAATAAAGGATTTTTACCTTTAATTAAAATTATTTTGTTGATTTTAATGTAAACCATTGTGCCCTTTTAAGATCTTTTAGATCTCTGGGATGAAGAGCTAGTATAGCAAGTAGGGCATTTGCCTTGCATTTTGCTGACTTGGGTTAAATTTCTGTTACCCTCCCTAGGATTCCCTGAACCCTATATGGAATGATACTTGAATGCAGACAGGAGTAAGCCCTGAGTACTGCCAGGTATTGCCCTATAACCTAAACAAAACACACAAATATACCACAGAAAAACCAAAACAGAACCAAAAAGACCCTAAGAATTGATTAGGCCTTGACTTTTATCTCCTAGGTTTAATGTGATTTTAGAATGAATAAGCATCAGTTAAAATAAGGTAGATCTATGGGGCCAGAGCAATAGAATAGCAGACAGTGTATTTGCCTTCTATCATCTCACCCAGTCAGATCCCCACCACCCTATACGGCCTTTACTATATGAGCATCACTTGAGACCACAGCCAGGAGACACTGAGCACATGCATGTGTGGCCCATCTTATTTGTACTTATGTGTGGTCATCTTATTTGTAATTATCAGGTTGCTTTGTTTTCCATTGGGAGAGAAATTTCAAAAACAAGGGGAAAAGGCTGCCAATTGCTTTACCGTTTGGGTAGCATTATGTTGGTCCTTTTTTGCCCATCTAATTTTATGAAAGAAGATTGGCCTGATTGTGTATAACTCATTCTTTTTGAACCCGTGCTGTTCTGAAGGAAAGAAATTGGCCAAACACTAAACTCCAATTTAAATCCCATCCATATTCATGAATATACAGCTTGTAACTAAGGATTTTAATCCTGAGATAACCCTTAATTTGAAGATTAAAAATAATCCTGTTTTTCAGGCTAGGTTTTTTGTTATTATTATTCCTTTTTATCATTTTTAATAATTTGTGAAAATGTAAAACTAATTAGTCCCTTCAGAAAAAAAACTTACTGGAAAATAAACACATGTTTTATTTGTTCCAAGAAATCAACTGTTTAATTTTCCAAATATCAAATATAACTCATTGAATTGTAAATAGGAAAAACATTTTAAAAATATAGATTATTCTAAAATTGCCTTTAATAAAGAGTCTTCCCAGTAACTTGACATTCTCACCTTTAATTCCTATAAGAACACTTTAGTATGACTCAGATAAGACAAGTGATTTGAACTTATACAAAACAGTAATGAGCTTTCTTCTGTCTCATTTTTTAGATTTCTCAAAACCAAGAAAGGATTTGTTCTGCCCTCTCTGTGTGAAAATTATTTTTCCTAAACTTATGAGGCAAAATAGAAGTGGAACAGTTGTGCTTTTTCTCTATCTCATTCCCATTATACCATCTGCTTCAAGTAATGGAACCATTTCTTTCCTCTCTAAACTACCTGAGAGTTTGCACATCTTCAGATCCTCCACGATGCCTAACATAAAGTCTTACTTGTTATAGGTATATTAGTTGGAACTCATTTCAAGAAAGAAAAATTTAATTCAAACTTTCTTAACATGTACCTATAAATAGATATTCTTTTAGCATATGGTTATGTTTTCTCATATATGTATTCCTTATATTTCACATATATAAAGACAAACTTTAAATACAATCAACGAAAGAGATCCAAATTATGCCCTAAGGGCCTGGATACCTTCTCTCCATTTTAGTTCATTTCTCTCTTATTTTACTGGATGTTCATCTTTTTGTTTTAATATAATTTTTATTTTTATCATAGTAGCTTACATATTGTTGACAATAATATTATAGGTACACATTTACATAAAATCAGGGGGTTTCCCATCACCGATTTGTCCTCCCTACACCTCCGTGTTCGTCCTATCTCCCATATCCTCCTCCCTCACCCCGGGGCTGCGAGAATATGTGTTCCCCTCTGTACCTAGCATACTATTTAGTAGTCTTGGTCTTTGTGCCTCCCTTATTTCCCCCTCTAACTGGGGGGCAGGACTAGATAGTTCAAGTTATGTGGTTTTGTTTGAAGAAGAGAAAAATAATAAACTGGTGTAAAAGTCTAATACGCAGAAAATGGGTGGAATCCTTCTAGAGGCTCTTGTCATCAGTTTGAGAGACGAAGGAGAAAAAGAAGGTGAAACACCCCAACAGTACAAAAAGAAGTGTCAAATATCCAGTGAGCACTCCAGTGATAAGGATAGGCACCACAAAAAAAAAGCCATGGTCTTGAGTTAAAAAACATGGCAGAGCACATAAAGAAATAAAATAAAATAAAATAAAAATAAAAATATAAATGGAGACAACAACTTCAATAATCACACCAAAACAAAGAAATCGACAAAAAGTAGATAGGTTAATAAAAATAAAAAAAAATAATAAATGAAGATAAAAAATATATAAAAAATAAAAAAATGTTTTGTGCTTTTTGCCTTTTTTCCCCCCTGCACTGGCACAGTAAATATTGGGGTCATTCAAAAAGGAATTCACTTGACCTAAGCGCTATGGGGTTTCTCCACCCTTGGAGTATATTGTCACGGGATTAACTATAGACTCCAATCAGGTTCATTTACTCTCCCCTTGGTGCTTTCGTGGGGTTTGGAAGACTTCTGCTCCCTCCTGGGTGATAAAATCAGACCTCTGTATCTAGAGATCTCAGTATCTGCACAGGTCCAGGAGTGGGACTTATAATGAAGTCTTTCTTTGTGGTTCTAGAAGTTCTGTTCCCTCAGTGTCATTTTAATCCATCTTCTGTGGTTGCTGGTCTTGGTCTTTGCACTGATCCTAGGATGAAACCTAAAATAGCATCTTTCATTGTGTTTCCAGAAGCCCCATTCCATTGCAATTGTCTCTGCCAGACCTTTGGAACTGGGGATCATGGTTGTTGTGCAGGTCGTAGTTCAAACCCTAGACTAGGGCTTTTTTATTGGTCTCAAGATATATTCAGTCCGGTCATGGTTCTAGCAGCCAGTCATCTGTAAATCGCGATCTTGGCTTTTGGACCAACCAAAGGGTGACAAGTCTTCTGATTTTGTTTTATTATTAGCTGGTGAGGTAGGATAACCTGTTCTTAGATCAACTTGTTCCCATTTTCCTTGTTGTCAGGATATCATATTTTAGCTGGCAATTGTTGGTGGCCCAGCGGTATTAAGGATGTCCCGGATGGGATTTGTTTCCTGTAGCTGTTGTGAAGACCTGTGTCGATTCTATGTCTGGGATCCAGGGTTCAAGGCTGGACGGATGGTGTCTAATCATCTGAGATCTAAGTTGGGTCTGCATGACATATTTTCAAGGTGGGAGATATCCCTTTATTGTAAACAAGTATGAGTTCTTATCCCTAGTAGATAAGAGCTCTTTTTTATATGTAAGATTTCCTCTTTTTTTAGTGTGCCTTTGCAGGGAGAAATGGTGCTACTTTATATTGTCAGTGCATTTGGGGGGTGGACAGAGAAGAAAACAGAAACAGGTCACACATCAAAAAAAGGTAAAAATAGAAATAAAAGTATAAGTGCTCACATATGTATATGTAGAACAAACATTTAAAAACTGAATTAACAAAATAATTAAAGGAACAATGTGATGCATGAGACTACCTTACTTTTGGGGAAAAGCAGGTAAAGAGGTGGTGTAATACTGGTCTTATACTTATGTTGGAAGTATAGGTTTCCCCATTGTCTTTTGGGATTTTCTTGTGGTGTGTGGGTTCTCAGGCACCTTTCCATCACACCACCTGACCTTCTTGAGATTGGCAAAAGATTTGGGGCAGGGAGGTTTTGGAAGAGTTCTTGCATTGGGGATACTTTTAGAGCTAAGTCCAGTTTCAAGTAACAGTCCTTGGTAGGGGGATTTGGTAGGGAGGGCCGTGCAGCATGAGTCCACAGGGGAGTTGGTTGCCTTTTCTTGCGGGGGGGGGGGGGCGAGGTGTGGGTTTGACTGGGTGTCCCTTCGCTTGGGTGCTGGGTACTGGTTCATTGGGGTAGGAGGTCAGTCTTGATGCCTAATGGATTAAGAACTAAGGGTGAAGAGTTTTAATACAGTGGGAGGTCTGGATGGGATTGAGGGGTGAAGAGATAGTTGGATTTCCAAAGGGGGAAAAGGGGAAAGTATATGGAAGGGGTAGGAAAGAAGAAAAGAGAAAATACAATAGAAAAAAAGGGAGAAGAGAAAAGAAAAAAGAAAAGAGTAGAAAAGAAAAAGAAAAAGAAAGTGAGAAGCAAGGAGAAAATACAAGGGAATGCTAGTTTGCTTGAATGTGTTCGATGAGTAGGGCCTGTAGTAGTCTGTATGTCACAGTTGCTGCTTCGGTGGTCTTACTGGTCACGTGTTTCAAATCCTAAAAGAAGGTATAACCTAGAGATAAAGTGTATGTTAAAGAGTTTTATAACCTAGAAATAAAGTGTATGTTAAGGAGTTTTCTTGGGACATTCTCGTAGTGCAAGCTGAGTATGATATCTCGTGTGACTGAGCCCCGAGATGCCATCTTCGTTTGTCCACCCTTTGTATCCAAGAACGCCTGTGGACAGAAGAGCTGAGAGATTATTTTAAATATCGTAATATTAAGGCATTAAAACATAGTGTTATGGGATGTTTCCTTTGGGGTCAGTGATTTCCCGTGGTATACTTTACCTGTGACCCTGTATAAGATCCCTAAGGGATTATTATGGGCTGATTACTTATCTGTTCTCTCTATGCTGCTATTTCTGCTGTTTCTGGTATAATATGTAGAAGAGTTTGTGTTGTTCCTTTTTCATGTATTTTGGGCACTGATCCCGAGTATATGTTGAGTATTACTGTGTTTGGAGTTTCTACCCTGTTAAACCCTGTTACTTGATTGTTGAGTATTAGTTGCATATGAGATGTATGTTTTAGGTGCTTCAGAATAGTGCTATCATTCTGTGTTTATCTTTTGTCTTCTGGCTTACTTCGTTTAATATAATATGTTCTAGGTCCATCCACATTGCTGCAAAGTCTGTGATTGTATCATTTCTGACTGCCATGTAGTATTCCATTGCGTAAAATTCCACATCTTAATGATCCATTCATCTGTTATTGGACATCTAGGTTGGTTCCAAGACTTGGCTCTTATACTGAGTGCTGCGATATATAGTGGGGTGCACACGTATTTTGGAATGAATGTCCTTCCAACTTCGGGGTATATACCTAGAAGAGCAATTGCTGGATCAAATGGCAGCTCAATTCTGAGTTCTATGAGCACTCTCCAGACTGTTCTCCCTAGGTGTTGGACTAGGGGGCATTCCCACCAGCAGTGGATGAGAGTGCCTTTCATACCGCATCACCAACAACAGAGGTTGTTCCCATTATTTTTGATGTGAGCCATCCTCACTGGTTAAGGTTGTATCTCATTGTTGTCTTAATTTGGATCTCCCTGATGAGTGAAGGTGAGCATGTTTTCATGTGTTTGTAGGCCATCCTTCTGTCTTCCTCAGAGAAATGTCTATTCATTTCATCTCCCCATTTTTTATGGCTTTGTTTGGTTTTGGGGGGCTCAGCTTTCTGAGTGCTTTGTATGTTCTAGATATCAGCACTTTATCTGATATGTCGAGTGAAAAGATTTTTTTTTTTCTGTTAACTGTCTTCTTGGGTTAAGTAGGGTTTCTTTCGTCATGCAGAAGCTTTTTAGTTTGATGTAGTCTCATTTGTTTATGTTTGAAGCTAAAATTCTTGCCACTGGTGCTCCATCCTCGAAGACCTTTTTTATATATAGGTCTTTGAGTGTTCTGCCTATTTTATTCTCGATAAACTTTATAGATTTGGGTCTGATTTCAAGGTCTTTGATCCATTTTGAGTTGACTTTTGTATAAAGAGTGAGGTATGGGTCAATTTTCACTTTTGTACATGTGGTTTTCCAGTTGTACCAACATCATTTGTTGAATAGACTTTCTTTGTTCCATTTCAAGTTCTTGCCCCTTTTATCAAATATTAGTTGGCTGTATATCTGGGGGTTTATGTCTGTGAATTCTGTTCTGACCCACTGGTCTGAGGTCCTGTATGTTCCAGTACCATGCTGTTTTGATCACTATGGCTTTATAGTATAGTTTCAAGTTAGGTAAGGAGATGCCACCCAGCTTCTTGTTTTTCAGTATGTGTTTGGCTATTCTGGGTCTTTTGTGGTTCCAGATGAATTTTGTGATTAATTGTTCTAATTCTTAAAAGAATGATGTCTGAATTTGGACAGGGATTGCATTAAATTTATATAATAGTTTGGGTAGGATAGTCATTTTGACTATGTTAATTCTACCTATCCATGAGCATGGGATATTCTTCCATTTCTTTAGATCGTCTTCAATTTCTTTCTGAAGTGTTTTGAAGTTTCCCTGGTATAGGTCTTTTACTTCCCTTGTAAGGTTGATTCCTAGGTACCTGATATTTTTTATACTATTTTAAATGGAATTGTATTTTTAATCTCTCTCTCCTTGACTTTGTTGTTTGTGTATAGAAACACTACTGTCTTTTGTGTATTGACTTTTTATCCAGCCACTTTGCTGTATTGGTTAATTGTTTCTAGGAGTTTTACTGTGGACTCTTTAGGGTTTTCGATGCATATCATCATATCGTCTGCAAATAGAGATAGTTTGAGTTCCTCTTTTCCAATTTGGATTCCTTTGATTCCCGTCTCTTGTCGGATTGCTATTGCTAGGATTTCTAAGGTTATATTGAATAAGAGTGGAGAGAGTGGGCAGCCTTGTCTAGTTCCTGACCTTAGTGGGAATGCTTCTGCTTCTAGCTTCTCGCCATTAAGTATAATGTTGTCTGGAGTCTTTTCATAGATAGCTGTAACTATCTTGGATGTTCATCTTTTTAACATAGAAACTATAGTTCTGCTTCTTTAGTGCCCCCATATGTGAAAAAAATAAAATTCTTTCATGTTTGCATTAGGTCATATGTCCATTTATGAGCAAAAGAGAGCTCTTCTCCCTGACTTCATGAGCATGTGATGGCTCTGATTGGTCTGACCTGGGCCACATGTCAACTCCAAATATGTGAAGCTACGCAAATGACAGAGGGAAAGTGACTTGTTGGTACTTCATCCAGAGGAAAGTCTGAGTATTTTTTTCAGGAGAATTAGGAAAACAGAATATATAGGCAAAAATAACTTGTAATCATGATAAGTGTGTAAATTAAATATTTTTGAAGGAATTAATATTAACTCCACAATACCTCCTCCAATTTTTTCTACATTGGTATACATGACAATGAGGAAATATTAACCAAAAAAAAAAAAGAAGTTATTTTTTATTTCTAAATTGAGATATATTTCAGGATCAAGAGTTTTAGACTTGATCTATATATTTATGCATTTGATCAATTAATTTTCCCTTTAGGGCATGTAATTTCCTTTCATCATATGGATTTCCTGGAATCAAACACAAAACTTCCTATATTTGACCATTACAAAAGAGAGAGAGATTTTTTATTTTCAACTAAAGAAATATTGCTGCAACAGGGCATTGGTAGTGTTCTTGGACTTTGTGGCTCTCAAGGGCAATGCATTAGACAGCTAATGCATTGCTGTCTAATTCTCAGTGCATTGACATTATCTCTATAAGATACAACTGAGAATAAGATTCTAGAGGCTGGTGATCATGGGCTAAGCCATTTGAGGTAGCCAGAATTCAGTCAGAAAAACAAGGCACATCAGATAGTCCAATATTTGGCACTTAATATGAGGACTCATTGTTAAAGTGTTGAAGAGTTCAAGAACCAAGCAGGATACCCAAAGATGAACTAATATGGGAAGCCTCTCTAAGCTCCAAGCAAAGGGGGGGGGTTATGACTAGGATCAGAATATTAGGGCCATGTAATAGGAATCACTACACCAGCAGGAGTGAGTCTACAAAAGAGATGAAATGATGCTCATTAGAACTACAAAAGAGACTCCAGTCAAAGCAGAAAGAAGGGAGAAATGCCATGACTTCTTTCTTCCCTTCTTTCCCTCCAGTATCTAGATAGTGAATCTCTTTCTTGGTCTAACTAGATTATACCCACTAGAGAAGATAGGAAAATGCAGTTTAAAGGACAAAGGAAAAAATATGTATCTAACCTACAAGGCAAATAAAAAATTCACTTTCAGAAGATATGAATTTTATTCAAATATGAAAAAACACATACAAAATTTTTTCAGATTATTTTCCTCTGGATATATGCCACCTTTATTTTCTTTAGGCTTATTCTTTGGTTTTCATGCCTTTGTACTTAGAGGAAAGTGAAATTCCTCTGTTCTGATTTTGGTCATTGTTTTACCAGACAACCAGAAACAAACTGTCAGAGAAAAAAAAAGTGTTTTGTGAAGAAAACAACTAAAAGAAAATGGGGTTATTTACTAATGTAGAGGTATCAGTTCTCACTCAAATACCGCAGAGGTGGCTTTTTGAAAGCCCAGAAAGAATCTGTAACCATAACTTTGTTTAGTGCATTGGATAATTTCTCTGAGTTCAAAATTGGATCTACCTCCTCAAATGACGTGATTAATCCAGACCAGGATCATCTTGTTATAATAACTGAAGAAAAAAGATGTACAAAACCCTGGGATTTTTCTATAGCACTAACAGGAACACCCACTCACATTAAATATCCTCCAGCTATGCTGGAGAGTTCTAAACTGAGATTGGTTAAGAAACACAATGCCACTATTGTATGGTTACCCTGGGGGAAGTCTGGCTAGCCCCTTTTGTCTCCTGCACTGCTGAGCCAGGAAAAAATCCTATTTTCCTACCTGTAGGGCAGAATTAATGGGGTTTGCTCACGTGCTCTCACCCCAGAGTGCTTTCTCTTTGTTTTGTCATTGTGTGAAGTTTCAAGCCTGAAATGATCTGCTGATGAGTTTTCAAAGAGCCCCAAGCCCAGAGCTCAGTACTTTTTCTTAACAGCAGATGTTCTAATAGCTTGTCTCCATTTGCATGAGAAGTATACACAGGATTTTGAAATTGCCATGTATTTCCATTCTCAGCTGACATTCCTGAAGGGAATTGCTGTATTTTCCTCAGTGGTCTCCCATATTTTACTTCCCCAGTACATTCCATACATTAGGTTCAGAATTCTTCCCAGTTACTGAGAAGAATCTTGCTATCCTCATTCATTTCCAATGCTTCTCTGGGCCCTAGACTTCATCTTTACTCCAGTTTCTTTGACAGACCCCTCAGACTCTCCTGCCCAGACTGTTTTGCTCCTCCATCACAATGTTCATGGGCCAGCTTCTTGAATGTTCTACTCCCTATTTCTCTCCAGGTCTCTGCTCTCTTGAAGTCTTCCTTCTCTTCAACTCTGGTGGTCTTTAAGACCACCTTGAAGTCATTTCGGAGGCATGAGACATTGGATAGGGCATCTGCCATGCATTCAGCTCACCCAGATTTAATCCCTAGCACCAAATGTGGTCCCTGAGCCCAATCAAGAGTGATCCCTGTGCCAAAAGTAAGGCCTGAGTACACTGAGTGTGATTAAAAACAAACAAACAAAATAAAATTATTTCTGGCATTTCCAACAGAGTATTGTAGGGTCTCCCTACTAGAACTTCCCCTATGTGTATCTACCTCCTGAATCCCGTAGATCCAGAAGTTCTTAAGGGCCCCCCAAAATATCCCTCAATAGAGTATAAAACAAAAGTCAGATGACATGGATTTTTTTCAGCCTTTACCTTTATTTATTTATTAAAAATAATATATATGTTTAAGCACCATGATTACAAACATGTTTGTAGTTGATTTCAGTCATAAAAAGAACCTCCCCCCCTTCACCAGTGCAACATTCCTACTATCAATGCCTCTCATTTCTCTCCTTCCCCATCCACTGCCTGTATTCAAGACAGGTATTCTACTTCTCTCACTCATTACCATTGTCATAACATTTGTTGGTGTAATTATTTCTTTAACTGCACCCACCAACTTTTTGTGGTTAAGCTTCATATCATGGGCCAGTCCTTCCATTCCTCATCTCCATTGTCTCTGGGTATTATTACAATATTGTCTTTTAATCTTCTTAATTCTCATAGATGAGTGAGATGTTTCTGTGTCTATCTCACTCCTTCTGACTTATTTCACTGCAATTCATATGTGTGTGATAAGGCATTTTGTATTGTATTTTTGTGTTCATAGGGTATATCCCTAGGAGTGGTACAGCTGGTTCATATAGATATGTATCTTTTCAGTTAAATGACAAAATTGTCCTAATGGGTCAGCAAAGGCACATAGAAATACCACTTATAAGTTCAAAGAGTGACTTGATTGAAACAAATTTTTTTGATTGAAACAATGTTTAAAATTGTATTCAACTTTAATCTGGTGGTAGTAGGGGGAAATAAGTTCATATAAGAGAAATCTTGATTGTGTTATATGTTTCTCCAGTTGTTCACATCATGAATGGACATGTTTGAGGTCCTGAGGAATCCTATAGTAAGAACTTTTCAACTTCGCTAGCATTTCTTGAAAAAATAGGGCTATTTATTTGAAATAAGATATTATTGTTTTTCATAGACCATTTCTCTGGAACTAAAGACATTCTAATCAGAATGGGAACTAGTTTGTATTAACGCTGTGCAATAGAGAAAAATTAGAAGGGTCAATGTTCAACCTAGGTCCTTTTAGAGGAGACTATATCTGGGGTCAGATGTGGATGAGAGATCCTGCACCTGGTCCTATATTTCCAGGGAGATAAACATGTGTGCTTGCCTGACCTGGTACCACTGAATCATTGGGGTTTCCTGAATAATTTTACTTATTCTCACTTTGTCTTGTAAGACAAACTGATTTTAATTTAGTTTTTAAAAAATTGTATTAAGGTAACAGAATTTATAATACTGTTAATTAGACTGTTAATTGGACTTTGATGCATACATGATTCAAATACCATATCAGAAAGTTTGGTTCCTTCTATTAGTGTGAAAAGGACCTCCCTCAGAAAACTCAGTTTAATGGAAAAAATCTTCAGTTCTGATGACTTTTTACTAGGTTTCTTATTTTTCCCCACATATGGGAGTAATATCTACTTTTTTGTTGTTGTTGAAGTGATGATATCTACACACATATAGATGAATAGAGATAATATAAAATTCCACAGAATTGTAAATCATAAAAATCTGTTTTTAAAAACTAAATAATTTTCAGATTTATATAAATTTGAATAATATTATGGATAGTTCTGCATCATACATTTTAAAGTTTACATGAAATAGGCAAATTCTACAAATTTTAAATTTAGTAAGAGTTAAAATAATTAAGAAAATTGAAAAGGGGGGCTGGAGAGATAATAGTAAGGCATTTGCTTTGCATGCATGCAGCTGACCTGGGGTAGGCCTGGTTCGATTCATGGCATCCCGTATGGTCCCTCGAGCTTGCCATGAGCGATTTCTGAGCACAGAGCCAGGAGTAACCCCTGAGCATTGCCAGGTGTGGCCCCCAAACCAATCAATCGATCAATCAATAAAACTGCTTAAAAAAAAGAAAATTGAGAGGAAAAAATCTGAATAGGCCCATAATAGTACTAAGTGTACTTTATCACAAGAAAGGCTTATGTTGGCTTTATATCAGAACATATTATATTTGCTTGTCTGCATTAATAAGTAAAATAATATAATATAAACATCTCTATAGATATAGAACACCTAGTCAGATATAGAACATTATATATCTAATACATAACCAGATATCACCTACATAAATGAGCTGTTAATTTGTTATTGAAAAGTATAAAATCCTTTAGCAAGCTAGATGTAAACATACATTTCGTAATCTAGTAGAGGGCAAATGTAACGCCTCATGTGAGTGTCATGTTCAGTGGTTTTGTTTATCTTTTTAGGATTCCTATCTTGAGAGTACTGGGACAACTAGGCTGGAAGTGTATGTATGTATGTATGTATGTATGTATGTATGTATGTATGTATGTATGTATGTATGTATGTGTTTGGGGCCAAACCAGTGGTGCTCAGGGGTTACTCTTGGCTCCCTGCCCAGAAATCACTCCTGGTAGTCTTGGAGGACCATATGGAATGCTGGGGATTGAACTCCAGTCAGCCATGTGCAAGACAAATGCCCTACCTGCTGTGCTATTGTTCCAACCTCTAGGTTGGGAGTTTATTCCTAGCATCCCAGGATGCACTGCTGCTGGAGTCTGACAGTACTCAGGGATCTCCAGGGTCACATCCTTGGCACCACATAGGTTCCTAACTTTTCAAACACATGCAAGTTCAACTCTGTACTATTTTGCCACCCTGATAGTTAGTTTTTAAAGTAAGTTTCTTCTACAGACAAAATCACCCGTTGTGAGGAGAAGATATTTCACCCTTATGCAGGTCTAGGCTTCTGATAAATTGACATGCTGAGAGGTGCAGTCCCTGGTGACCTTGATGAGAAAGAGTCCTTCCTGAGTTACTGATTCACTCTCAGTGGAATAAAACCAAATCACATTTCAAAACCTGCAAGGCTGTGGATGATTTCCCAGTACTGTGGTGAATAACAATGTCAATACCCTGCATTTATGAAGCGCCATTTCACCTATTTGTTGCTCTGTAATAAATGACCACTTAGTGGCTTAAATCAAAAACAATCATTTCATTGTTTAAGTCTGTTTCTGCAGTTCAAATTTAACTCTGTTCTGAACTGATTCCCCAGATTCCCTGGGAGGGGAGACCAACTGCTACATGATGAGAAAATACCAGCATGCTAAAGGCCATATGGAATGGTTTCCAAAGTTTGAAAACACGACTCACCTCAAGCAATAACTATGTTCTATGCCTTTGCAAAATCACACACACATATACACATACACAGGCATGTATCTCCTTTCCCCATCTATTTCTCACAACAAATGCATGAGATAATTTTGTGTTTTGTTTTGAGGCTACACCTGACTAAACTCAGAGATTAATCCTGGTTCTGCACCACTCCTAATGGTGCTCAAGGAACCATATAGAATGCTGGAGATGGAACCTGGATCAGTCTTGTGCAAGGCAAACACCAAACCCGCTGTACTATCTCTTTGGTCCCATATGAGATAATTCTTATCACATGCATTTTTATAGATGATAAAACCAAGATTTGTAGAGTTGAATTTTTCCAAGCCCTCTACTTGGTTAGCAGTATGATTGGATTTTCACACTGTGTATTCATAAACAATATGTCTGATCTGCTCCTGATGTAGAAATGCAAATGCCACTTGTGAAGAAATTCTGGTGGTCTTTAGAAGGCCTTCCTGCCCCACCTCACTGTACATACTTTTTCCAGTGTTTGATCAGGAGGCCTTCCTCCTGTAGACACTACACTCCAGAAGAATGTTCTGAGAAAATTTCCTTCATGGAAATGCTGTTCCCTGGGATCTGAGGGTATTGCTGTCATGAAAATGCTGTCAGATCCCCACCATGTTTGACCCAAATAACCTACAAGCATCTCTAGATGAAGACAGAAGACAAGGCCACAGGATTTTTTAAATCAAGTTTCCTGTGCTTGCTGACTAGATTAAAATGTTCTGGTGACCAGCAAGAGGGATTTTTTTTGCCCCTCAGTTTTTGGATGTCTTTCCATCATGTGTGATGCCATCAGTGTTCTTGAGTTTCCAGCAATCAGCACCTGTGACTCGTTTATAAAAACTCACCTCCCCTACCCTGGGAACCTGGAACCCACTCTCTCTAATCAAAGGAGAGGATTAAAAACAACAACAAAGGAGAGGATAAAAACAACAACAACAACAACAACAAAAAACAAGAATGCTTCTAGCTGTTCCCTCTGAAGAGCTAGGAATTTGAGTGTCCAACTTCCTGTTCTCTGGTGAGATAACTCTGAGGGTAACTCAAGCAGAGTGAAATTACCCTCTAAGGAATTTGTATGAAATAGTATCTTCCTTAATTCTTTCCTCCTCCATTTCCTGTTCTCCCCACTCTTTCAGCTTTTTCTGAGAGCACTGCCTTTAAATGCCACTCAGGCAACTCAGTGTTTAATTTTAAGAAACCCAAGCTAAGAGCCTTAGGGAGAAAACATGAAGGAGAGGAAGGGGAGGCATGTTTAATACAAGCCCCATCCTTTGCTAAGTTGAAGGGCTGCAGGAAGGTGAGACCCCCATCACAGTTCATGGGCCTTCAGAGATTTCAGAGACTCCATGGCTCTCAGGCCATGTTCAGTTCATGCTCAGTTCATGCTCACAGTTCATGCTCAGTCAACCTCAGGCATCCTTTTCTGGATTGGGAGTCTACTTAGTCTTCATTTAATGGGCCAGGTCCCTGAAAATGCATCTTATGGGCTGGTAGTTTAAGAAAAGTTTCCCCTAGAAGCCTCTCCCACATACCTGACTGAGGTGGTTTGACAGGACTCATTCGCCATCCCCACACACCTGAGCAGGGTTGGAACTCACAGTGAACTATTGGGCTCCAGTCCTTGCTCATTCCCAACCAGCTCTGTGACCTGTTTTCTCATATGCAATACAAGCTCAGAGAGCCATTCAGCATTAAATGTCTGTGCTTTCAATACAACACGTTCAGTGCCTCCCGAGAGCTTATAATCTTGTTAGGGAAACACGACACAATTAAAGGGCTGTATATGACAGACTATGGTACAAAGCTGAAACCAGTCCAATTAAAAGGGAAAATGCATGGTGCAGAAAACAAGCACAGTGACTGATTAGGAGGAGAGGATTTTGGAGACACAGCTCAGGAAAAAGTTCAAGGAAGAATTTTCAAAGGGTCTTGGAGGTCAGCTCCTACTTGGATTGGGGAAAGGAAACAGCCAACAAAATCTTATGCACATATAATTGTTACCTGGGTGTGAAATGAGGGCAAAGGCAGAGGAGGACAGAGCACAGAATCCCAGTTATCATTTAATTGCTATTCCAACTCTACATGAATACAACATATTCACGTTACTCCAGCTACAATATGCTAGTTATTTACAAGGCTGTATTTCTATTCTCACTGGCTTAACACACATCATTGGAAATCTGACGTGCAAAATTGGCTTTTCCGATCTCCTAAATTTTAATTAAAGCAATTATGTTACCAACAGAAACTATAATTTATCTTCTCAGGCTTAACAAAACGTAAGAGCCAACTTTGGGAAAGAACATATCCTGAGCTTCCTTTTTTCTAGTTTGTCTCTCTGGGTGATGGGGATGGAATGGAATGTCTTGGGTCTAAGTGATCTTGCAGAGGCCCACTGCTCACTAACTACTCCTCCCTGCAGCACAGAGGGTCCAATTCTGCCCTCTGGAATGACTGCTATGGAGACCCCCAGAAGGGCTTGAGTGCTATCATGCAGAAGTAGCATCTGAGCAGAATAGTAAGTCCATCTTCAAGAACAGTCCTTTTGGTACTAATAATGTGTTTAGGACTGTGTGTGTGTGTGTGTGTGTGTGTGTGTGTGTGTGTGTGTGTGTATGGCAGTGGGAGGAATCAGAAACTTGGTAATTTAGATGAAAACTTTCCAAGCAATTAACTTCCTCCAGACTAAAGCAGGTGCTGAAGGGAGCCACAGGGCCAGTCTGCTTAGTAAATACCCGTCCCCAGATGCAGAGCAATTCAATGGAAATAATTATACTGGGTCAATTAAGCAGAACTCAGACCTCCTCCTGTTAGTCTGTTTGAATTTTTGATTTTCATGAGCCATGGTTGCTTTGGATTTAAACAGCTTTACCTCTGGAAATGAAAGACTCTGGGGGAGACATCATTGATTTGTACCACGGTGGTTGCCAGAAAAGATGAACCCCATTTCCTAAGCAGTAACACTTTGATGGTTTGCTGACAGGTAGCTCTAAAATGCTGGCCCTGATGCTTAGTAATTCTATAACATTAAGGCAAGTTACTTTTAGCCTTAGTTTTCTCATTTGAAAAGTCAGTATGGTTAGGGGCCGTATAATCACTTCTTTGATGAGGATGAATTGAGAAAATTCTGGTGACTTTGTGGGGGGAAAATGCCTGGGATATAATAAATGCTCCATAAGCATTTATACAGCAACTATTGTTATTATGGAGATGATGGTTATCAACAGGAACAAATGAATATTATTATAATGGTACCACCTACAATGATCCAAGAGAAAGCCTCTATAGAGGGAGGCAAGCAAATGCAAGAGCTAATTATGCTCCACTCCAAACATATAGAATTTAAAGAAACCAATATGTGAGTTTGTAAAATGGAACAATTAGGGGGTTATGTAAGAGCTGGACAAAAGAAGGAACACCAGAATTCAATCAATTCTAAAGACCCTTGGCTGCAATGACTGTCAGTCCATTTGTAGATTACCCAGGGTTTGCCACAAAGGCAGGGACGAAAGCTGAGAGATTGAGCACTAGGGGCCATTGTCAGGTTGAAAATGAACAGGAATGAAATGACATCATCTCTCAAATGATAAGGCAAATCAGTAAGAAATGTAATCCAACTGACAAAAACATCACTTTTTTTTCCCACCATAATAGTATTTATTAAGAGCTTAAAAATTTGACAGGGGCATCTTTTTGTATGTGGATTTCTATTTAATCCTTAATATAGCCTGTAAGGTTGGTTTATGATTATCTCAATTTTACAGACTCATAACCCTTCAGAGATGTTCTGACTAGAAAATTAAAAGCCCCCTACTTCTCAGTGGCCCTTTTTAGAGCCACGCAGAGCACAGACCTATCAAAATGCTGGTATCACTAGGGAGCAGCTCACTTAAATTGAGGAGAATTTGCATGCAGTTATAGTCACATAGTCACTGAACACTTATTTAAGAACAGCTACTCTGTGCTCGAAATTGACTAAGTTTAGTTGAAGAGCTTATGAAAATTGATATGATCGGTTTCTGGGAAGGTCGAGGAGATGTATTTTCCCTGATTCCTCCTACCATGTACAGCAACTGTAACAGTTCTCTAGATATTGCCTACAAAACAAGCATAAGTGAAGTGGAAAGGAAAAAGCAAACTGACAAGGGTCCTTGAGATGAGCCAACGGGGCACTCTCTCGCGTTTTCTTTTTTGCCTCCCAAGTCCAGACTTGGAGATGAAAAGAGAGTAATATGAAAACACTAAAGGCAGAATGAAAACAATATTTGTTCTCTCCAGCCAAAACCAGGAAAAGGGCAAGAGAAATCTTAGACAGTACATTTCTTTTCTAGCACCTCACTTAGACACAAAATGTGGGGACTTTGACTTCTCTCTTGAGGCAGTATCAAGGTTCTTCAGTAGTTCCCCCCTCCTGATCCCCCAGTGTTCCAGGAGCGTTGTCAGAGAAGTCCATGTAGAAAGCTAAGATTCACCATCTGCTCCAAGTAGTAATGAGGCTGCTCTTAACCTCAATCAGGAGGCAGTAGAAACCACTTGTTTTCCCACTGGTGGTTTGACTGCTAGAGTAGGGTGAGTGGGTGAGTAGTGGATGCCTAGTGTGACTCTGGACTTTTGCTTCTTTCTTCCTGATAGCAGGGAAGTTTCATATCAATTCCACTGTTGTGTCTGTGGAGGGCATATGAGAAGGAATATTGAGACGCACTCTCAACCCTCCTAAGAATAAAGGTTTAAAAGAGGAGCTTCGGTGGGGATGGAGAACACCCATCTTTGCCTATAGCTACTACTACTCACTATTAATTAGTAGAGACAAGAGAAGGATGTGAACTTTCCTTTCAATCCAGTAGTAATAAAGTGACACTTCCTCCAATTTTCAGGCCACACCTGTCTCAGAAGCCAGCTAAGTAGAGAAGGTCGAGTCAGATCCAGAGGCTGAACACAATATTCAAAATACTTGCATTTTAAGAAAAAGCCACCGATTATGCTCTGAATCAGAAGATCTCAAACTGAATGTAAAAAAGGCAACTGATCAATGCCAGCCTTAGATGACAAAGATGTTAGAGTTGACAAAAACTTTAAAACAGTTGTAAAAATATTTCACCAAGCATTTATACATATGTTTAACATATGAAAATACAAAAAGTTGAAGCAAGGCAATTGAAAACAGAGAGGAAGGATCAAATGGACATATTAGAACATATTAGAACATAATAGCAGAAGAAAAAAAATCAAACAATAAGATTTTCAAAAGTGGAATACAAGGACAGCAGAAAGAATAATTGAAGATAGAAAAGTAGAAATTACCCCATCTGAACAAGAGAAAAGAAAAACAAACAGAAAGAAACAACTGAGGTCTCAAGTGCTTGTGTGACAGTAGCAAAAGTCTAAGGTTCTGGAACTCAGAGGAGAGGCGACAAAACTAAGATAGAAAAGTATGCAGAGATAATGACCACAAATGAGTCATTTAGTAAAAGAAATGCTTACATATTCAAGAAACTGAGAGAGCCCTAAGGAAAATAAAAATAGAAAGAGATAGACAAGACATATCACAATCACACTTCTGAAGACTGAAAGCAAAGTAAAATCTTGAAAGTAGCAAAAAAAGAAATGACACATTACCAATAGGGGGAAACAATTCAAATGATAGAGGATTTCTCCTCTGAAATCCTGGAGATCAAAAAGAACTGACAAAACATTTTTCAACTGCTGAAAGTAAAGAATGTCAACCCAGAGTCTTATAGCCAGTAAAAATCCCCTTCAAGAATGAAGGGGAAATGAAGACATCCTCAGGTAAAAAAAAAAAAAAAACAACAGAAAACCAGGATTTGTTGTCACAGAAGACCTAGTCTTGACAAATGAATATGGGAAGTACCTTAAAGAGAAAGGAAACAATAAAGGTAGACATTTTAGAATATCAGAAAGGAAGGAAAAAATAGCAAAATAAAGCATGCAAAAAACAGATTTTCTATTCTTTTTTTTTTTTTTTTTTGGTCACACCCGGCAGTGCTCAGGGGTTACTCCTGGCTGTCTGCTCAGAAATAGCTCCTGGCAGGCACCGGGGACCTTATGGGACACTGGATTCGAACCAACCACCTTTGGTCCTGTATCGGCTGCTTGCAAGGCAAACGCCGCTGTGCTATCTCTCCAGGCCCAGATTTTCTATTCTTAAGTTTTCTAAATTGTGTGTAATTACTGAAATAGAGATGATAATACTGTGTCTCTATGTCTGTCAGTAGATGGGTAGGAAGTATTTAATCAATACCTAGGCCAACCACTAGAAAATAGTATATAGAAATATATAGCTGGGGTGGAGAGAGAACAGCACTGTTGGTGGAAATACCCCTGATTCAATGTCACTATGTACCGCAAATATTGCTGTGAAAAATTTGTAGTTCATGTTGGTCACAATAAAAATTATTTAAAAAAATCTTGGGTCCTAAGAGATAGCATGAAGGTAAGGCATTTGCCTTTCATGCAGAAGGATGGTGGTTTGAATCCCGGCATCCCATATGATCCCCCGTGCTTGCCAGGGGTGATTTCTGAGCATAGAGCCAGGAGTAACCCCTGAGAACCTCCAGGTGTGGCCCAAAAACCAAAAAAAAAAAAAAAACCCTTATAGAATGAATAAAATTATATATATATTAATCGAATAACTATGACATACACAGATACAAAGTTGCTCCTGGTTGAGATTCAGTCATAAAATATTTCAATACCCTTTACCAGTGTACATTTCCTGCCACCAATATCCTCAGTTTCTCTCCTATCTGTTCCCTTACCCTGCCTCTTTTCCTTCTAAGTCTGCTTCTATGGCAGACACTTTTCTTCTCTCTCTTTTTAAATTTATTTTTCCTTTAAGGCATTATGGTTTGCAATGTTGTTACTGACAGGGTATTATGCATATGAATTTTCCTCCTTTCAGCATCATTTAAAATAATTTTTTATTGAAATTATTGTAATTTATAAAATCCCTCATAGTTGGGGTTCAGGCATGCAATGAATGGGGGCCATCAGTGTCAAGATCCCTCCACCAATATTCCCAGAGTACACGAATTTCTTGTCCCAGTAATTATTTCTAGCTCATGTCATCATGGTCCCTTCTTTGTCCTGACTGCACTCCCCCGCCCCCTTGTGGCAAGCTTCTTATCATGGGCCAGAATTGTCTTCGGGTATTATTAAAAGTTTTTTTAAACCGTGTTATTTTTTTTTTAATATCCTGCAAACAGTGAGATCATTTATCTTTCACTCTCCCTCGGTGTCATTTCAACTCAGATTGATACTCTTCATGTCTATCCATATTATAATCAAATTTTCATTAAAATGATAATTTAAAAAAATATGCTCAAGTAATCAGCAGGGAGGCAGGAGAAATGAATGAGATAAATAAAAAAACTAAAAAGAAAAAATCTTAAATGGAAGATTAAACTCTAACATGTCATTATTTATAGGAACTATAATTATATCTTATTGTGTAAATGCATACAATGTATTTATAGGTATTGATTACCTTTATATACCTTATCATAGCCTGATTATTTTAATGTTACAATTTGAAAATCTATAGAAATATTATTTTTCTTTACATCCATCTATTCTCTCTATTTACTGTTTTAAAAACAGAAAACAATGACAGACTTAAATCCAAACACGTCACAATTACATTAAATATAACTGGTCTAAATATATAAAATCAAATACATTGGCAGAGTGGATTGACAAGCATGACCCAAATATTTGATATCTATTAGAAATTTACTTTGAGGGCTGGGAGCGGTGGCACTAGAGGTAAAGAGTCTGTCTTGCAAGCACTAGCCTAGGACGGACTATGGTCCCCCCCAAGCCAGGAGTGATTTATGAGCTCATAGCCAGGAGTAACCCCTGAGCATCAAATGTGTGTGGTCCAAAAAACAAAACAAAACAAAAAATTTACTCTGAATATAATTATAAGAGAATGATTATATGCATAATCATATACACCAGAGAGATATTATATAATATCAAAGGGGTTGTCATGTAAATAAGCTATTATAATATTAAGTGTGAAAATGTAAAATGATAGAGCTACAAAACGTGTGAAGCAGAAAGTTATATAGAAAAATACACAATATAATTATAGACCTTAGTATACCTCTTTTGTCAACTGGTAGGACAGCTAGAGAGATGAGTCAGAAAGGCTTAGCAATTTAAAAAATCATTAACTAGGTCTAGTTGTTCATTAAATATTCCATCAAAGAATATATTTTGTTTGAAAGTACCAACAGAACATAGGTTAAGGAGGTAATGTTCTGAACTATCAACTGAACCTCAGCATATGAATACAATTAAAATCATAAAGAATGTATTCTCCTGTCACCATGAATGAGACTGTAAATCAATAACAGAGAGAAAATAGGAAAATCTCCAGGTATTTGGAATCAAAGAGCATCTTTCCAAACAATCTATGAGTCAGAGACAAAGTCTCATGATGAATTTTAAATAATTTTGAATTAGGGTCTGGAGAGATACTATACCAGATAGAGCACTTGCCTTGCACAAAGCCAACCGAGATTTGATCCTCTGCATCCATATAGTCAGTAAGCCCCACCAATAATGGTTCCTGAGCACAGAACCAGGAGTAAACCCAGAGTACTGCTGGGACTAGCCAAAAAAAAAAAAAAACCCTAAAAAAATAAATTAAAAAATTTTGAACTGGTTGACAATAAAATAGTGTATCCACACTTGTGGGATATAGTTAAAAAATGCTGAGAGAGGAACGTTTATCACGAAATACATTTATTTGAGAAGAGGAACAACCTCAAGTGAGAAGTTAAGCTTCTACCTCAAGAACCTATAGAAAGAAGAGAAATAATATATCTAGTAATAAAGAAAGGTATATCAGAAGGGAAATTGCAGAATTCAATGGAACTGAAGATAGGAAAGAAACAAAAACTAAAAATAATAGTAACACAAAGTGCTATTTTTAGAAAAGCGGGGCAAATTGCAAAATGAATACACTTTATTCCGGACTTACAAAGTGAATAGAAATTAGTAATATCAAAAATTGGATCTATCGGGGCCAGAGAGATAGCATAGAGGTAAGGTGTTTGCCTTTCATGCAGAAGGATGGTGGTTCGAATCCCGGCATCCCATATGCTCCCCTGTGCCTGCCAGAGGCAATTTTCTGAGCATGGAGTCAGGTACTGAGTGCTGCCAGGTGTGACCCAAAAACCAAAAAAAAAAAAAAAAAAAAAAAGGGATCTATCATTATCAATTCTGAGATTAAAGGATGATAAAGGAATATGACAACAACTGTACACCATATATTTGAGATCATTTACAAAATAGACTGAAGTTAGAGAAAGACTATTACAACTTATACAGTAAAAATAAGTTTGAATAGCTCAATAATATTAAATACATTTGAATATATAATTTCAAAAATGCCCCAAATTATAGGCCATAAAATTTTCACTAGAGAATTCACTTTCTAAAGAGTTGGAACAAGTTCTATTAAAAATCTATTATGAACGAGTTTGAAAATCATGGTGCTTTAATTAAAAAATTAGCACCAATTCTAAATAACCCTTTCTAGAAAGTAGAAGGATACATGTCCCAGTATATTTTATGAAGTTAAAAATATACCCAAAATAACCTGATACCAACAGCAGACCAGTATATAACAAAAAACTAGAATACACAGATTAACACTAATCATGTATGTATACAGAAATCTCTAATAAAATATTAGCAAATAGAACAATATACAACAGCAATATACAAATTGGAGTTCTTACTAAAATCAAGACTCAGTTAATATCTTAATATTAATTCACATTAATAGTTTAAAAAAGAAAAATCAACTGATCTTATTAATCAATGCAATAAAGACATTTTACAAAGTTAATGCACATTTATAATAAAACTCAGAATAATAGAAATAATAAAGGAAAGGATGAAAGAAGAAATAGAAATGGAGGTGAAATTTATCTTTTTAAAGAGAAGCATAGAAAAGGAATAGTCAAAAACATCTCTATTTGTATACCCATTTTTAAATTTTAGTAGTTATAATAATAGAGAAGAATAGAACCAAAGATCAATGGTAGCTTTAAACTAGAATCTATTTATTTCACCTTGGTTCAACGAGCTAATAAAACTATGTTATATTCATTCCATAGACTCAATAGTTAAAAAATGAATGAACTCTTGACACAAGTAACCATCAGAATGATAGCCAGAGAATTGAGCAGAGTGGGAACATCTATCCCAATAGGTCATATTTTCTTTAATTTTATTTATTTAATCTTCTTGAAATGTGATAACTTAATAATAGTAATTAGAAAAGTCTAGTCCCTAGTAGATCTTTTCCATGATGAAAATGTTCTGTGTCTTGATGGTATCAGTGTCAATATACTAGCTGTGAAAATAAACTGCATAATCCTCTAAGATGGGTTTATGTGCCTTCAGGAAGGCCAACTGTTCCTGATACCTGTACTGGGTAAAGGGTACATGGAATTTCTTTGTGTAAATTCTTACAAATGCACAAAAGCTACAATGATCTCAAAATAAAAGTGTTATGTGTGCCCTCGGATGCATTGACAGGGAAATAAATAAGGACAGAACTAAATATTCAAGCCCAAGTCAATGATAATAGAATCAAACTTTGACAATCTAAACTCAAAAAGGCCTGTTATACTGGCAGGCCAAGGGGCAAAGTGTAGTGGTATAGGATGCATTCTGGGTCCGTTGATGGAGGGAGGTCAACACTAGCGGTGGGAAGGGACCTGATTTATTCTATATCTGAAATTCAACTATGAAGGATTCTGTAGGTCACAATTGTTTCCATAAAATAAAAATTTAAAAAAGTGTTATGTGGTCTCTGCCGAGGGGGTTTATAGTTTTCCGGAGGGCAGAGATATTAATCTGTACCAACATATACAATTCAAATGTCATATCGCATTAGAGAAAAGGTTCATAGTTCTAGTAAACATAGATAGGCAAGGTGGAGGACCACATAGTTTACTGCTGACTCAGAGATATTTTCCAGAGTGAAAGAGTGCTCTTAGGAACAAGGCCTGGGAAATGAGTTTAAGGGGAGACCTGTAGCCACCCTAATAATAAGGAAGAGAACTTATTGAAGCTAGGGGCAGGAGGAGATAGATCTCAGATGTAAATAAGTCAGGGGATGGATCAAGCTTGCAAGGAGAGGAGGAAAACATGGCTCATAGCCCACACGGGTGGAGCACCTGCCACTCCTGAGACCACCCAACTCCTTCTGGGGTCCATCAGGGGAAGCCTTAGCTAGACTCTGGTTTTTGTGAGTGGCTCAACTCTGCCTCCTTCCGTCTGCCTTCCTGATTCTAATTGTCAACCACATTTGTTTGGGGGTGACATTCAAGTCCTTGCTTTGCTTTTTCTGCCATGTTCCTATAATTTGCTAGGAGTCACCAGGTTAATTTTCATGGGTCCCATATGGTGCTCCAGATTCAAACTCCTGGATAGGGTAGGATGAGGGCATCCCACCAGAATGCTCCTTCTTCTCTGACAGCAGCCCATGTAATCTGTCGACATTCCCCAGGGGACCTCTCTCCTCCTTGGGGGATGCTGTTTCTGAGCTGCATTTCCATCTCTCTCTAGCCTCTTTCTTCTGAGGGCCTTTTCCCTGGTTTTGTCTCCAGGCCCTGCAGAAATCTCCAATGACCAGACAGCCAATTACTAGCCTTGGAGGGTGGTGTAATACCTGTCTGGAAAAGGAGACACTGACCTTGACACTGTCAACCTCCAGGCCTCCAGGATTCTGGATTTGATTAAGGTAGTGTGTGTACGTGTGTGTGTGTGTGTGTGTGTGTGTGTGTGTGTGTGTGTGTGTGTGCAGTTGTGTTTGTTTGTTCAGAACTTTCTAGTAAGCAATAAGCACAGAAGTCAGTCATCTTGGCCATTGTATGAGGCTAACTGCTCCTTTTTTTGTGGTACCCTCTGACAGTTCTTGGCCAAACAGGCTGGCAGTTCAGTGGAGACCCAAGGATATGTGTGGTGCCTCATAGGCTCTGTTTTACAGGGGATGTCTGAACTGCCTGAGGTAGAGGGGGATTCAGAGCCAAATGCAAGAGCAGGGGATTAGGAGTCTGGAGTTTCACTTGGTATTGACAGGGACACCTTTTGTTGCTGAGATCAAACATGGTTTGGCTAGGTGCAGGCATGTATCTTAAACCCAGTACTAACGCTCCAGTTCCAAGGCTATTTGCTCTTATGATTTCCCACTGGTGGAACAAAAGCTTCGACTTTTCCAAGAGAAAAATCCAGACATCAAAAGGCAGAGAAAACATATTATTATGGTGGGAGGAGAGTAGGAGGTGCACAAGGGAGGAAATGGGGATGAGCTATTAAGTGGCTAAGTGCCAGCACTAGTAGTAATTACCTCACTGGGCCCTAAAACTACACAAACCATAGCCCATCCTGGAGATAAGAACTATTGATCCGACCCTGGTAAGAAGGAGTCACAGGACCACAGTGGAGATGCCCCATTTTCCCAAGGACATACAGTACTAAACTTCACTGTAGTTGGCCAGGGACTCTACAGTTCCTTGAGAGTGGGTCTCGTTCAGGATCCAGATGTTTGTCTTTTCTTTAGTGCCTTCTCCCCCAATATTCCTGCCACTTCCCTCTCCTCCTCTCCCCTACCATTTTCTTCCCTTCACCATTGTACTTCTTCATCTCACTTTCATCTTTCTTATTCTTTGTCCTAGAGTCCTCTCCTACAGTGATACCTTGAGGAGCAGCTTGGCTCTGTTTGTGTTTCACTGTCACTATTGCCTAGGGTTGTTCTGTTCCCAGGTAAGCAACTGGTGAAAACAGCAATTGGTGAAAACACAATATTGTACTTCTAAGAAGGGTGTGGTATTAAGACATCTTCATATAGCTAGCTATGAATTTCTGTGAGAAAATGTAGAGTGGGAGGGTCAAGGGAAAGGAAGTTGGACTGAATAGGCACACTATTATTATGACTGAAACCCAATACAATCATGTTTGTAATCAAATTGTATAATAAAGACATTAATAAAGAAAAAATATAAACTGGGCCTTAGAACTCAAATGGTGGACTGGCTTAGGTCTGGGAAATATCAAACTTAATGTAAGATCTATAGTGAGACAACCATTAGGATAGCAAGACTGTTACCAGTGGAAGATGTTTGCTTTGCATGCAGCCATCTGAGCACTGTCAAGGGTAACTTCTGCACATAGACCATGAATCTGCACACAGTTCCTATGCACCTACAGATAAGACATCATCCCAGACACCCCAATGATGACAGTCATCAGTGAAAACAACAAATCCAAGCCTTTGTTTTAAACTTTGCTTAGTGACTCCTTGTAAATTCTGTCCTTTAATCTCCAAAGTGGTTTTCTTTCCCCCCTGTTATAATCATGCGATTTGCTAAAATCTCTCCACTAGCACCGACAAAGCTAGGACTAGGCTTTAAATCCTCTTATATCCTCCTCTCCTGTTTTTTACCATCATAGAATATACTAAATTAACTTACTCAAATATCCTTTCTGACTTTGGTATCAGTCCATTCATTCTATTATTCTTTTATTCATTTGACAAGCATTGATTGAGATTCTATTAGGTTGACCAAACTCCAGGTTAAGATTTCACATTCATTATTTTCTTAACATAACCCCAAGGAGAAGATATTAGAAAGCCTTTTTATTTGTTTTCATTTTGATTTTGAGGCTACACTCAATAGGGCTCAAGGCATACTCCTGGCTCTATGCTCCGAGTGGTGCTTGTAGGACTATATAGGTTGTCTGCAATTGAACCTGAGTCTTCCATGTACATTGTAAGCACACTGCCCACTGTAAAATCCCTTCTCCCATACAAATCCTTCTTTTAAGAAGGAAAATGGAATTACTTCCCACTCTTTGCTGAATTGATCCAAATCCCAGTTCTATAGTTCTGAATGTCCCATCCCTGCTCCAAGTAGTGTCATGCTCTATGGTCAAATATCAAAGCAGACCCTATGCCAGGAACCAGGCAGCTCCTTGACTAAAGAACTGCCCTTCAACCCTGCCAAACCCTTACAAGGGTTCAATGAAGTTCTTCCCACCCAAAGTTCCTCCTACATTCTTTTCAAGAGTCTAACCTGGCCCTCCTGGCCACCACTCCCAACTCCCTCTACTTTCTCATCCATGGCACCAATGTAGATCTCTGCACTTTTTGTAGCCTCCCCCTGTTCTGGTACTTGATCTTTGGAAGATCTAGTTAAAGAATAATCTTTGATTTTCAAGCAATACAGCCTACTCTGAGTTTGAGGATGTGAGCAGGCCAGGAGACCTGGACAACATGCTTCCACCCTTGATGATCATACACCCATTTTTGTGTGATAACTGGGTACCTGCTCAAGCTGCCCCCTTTCAATCTCTTTATTCTTCTGTTCCATTCCATCCTAAGGGTCTCATTATATGCTTGCATTTCCCATGTTGTCTTCAAGAGGTCATCTTTTTTTCTATTTTCTTTCATTGTAATTTAATTGTAATTCCTTTCTCTAATTATAGCAGTATCTTTAGTCACTAAGGAAAAGAGTTAAAATAAATCTATTATTCTTCATATCTTTTTTCCTCAATCACATCAATTGCATTAGAATGATGCTCTTCTTTTCTTTTGGACTACAGAAAAAATATCAGCAAAGTTGCCAATGACTTTTAGTCACTTAATGATTACCTTCTATTCCAAAGATTTTAGTGCTTCCATTGTTCACTTTCTTCTTTAGCCTGAACTTGCTACTTAAACACAGCCCAGCAATTCAACAACCTCATTGTAGATAAATGGTATGCACAAAAAGGGTATCGTTTATTTTATTTTAAGTAAAAACAGATTTTACTTGAAAATTCCGAGGATGGGAAATGAGAGGATAAGATAGAGTAATAAGTTCAAGAGAGCACAGAATTCTCCTAAACTCAGCGTGAAAGTAGGAAAGTCCACACTCAAGGGGGAGTTGTGGGAGACATGTGTGCAAGTGTCATGTGCATACACCCAAGGGGCACATGTGAACAACCCTTTCCAATGGTGGAGAGAGTCCAGTATACACCCCAGAGTGAAAGTATGAAAGCATGGAAGTCCACATCTCAAGAAGGGAGTTGAGGGTGTCATGTGCTCGAGTAGCATGTACCAGGCAACACGTGTGCAGAAGCAGATATCATTTAAAAGATAGTCACATCATCAAAAACGTCACCCACATCTTCTCTGTTGGTGACCACTGGCTTTGCAGCTAGGTAGACCTAATATAAATATTAGCTAACTATGGCCTGGCTTGTGATTGAGGGCAAGAAGATATCATAGAACAGAAGTTTTCAACCCTTTTAGGCCCATGGGCATAAAAACTAGGAGAAATATTTTGTAGCCTGATAAGACAAATAAAAAACATTCTTCCCCTCCCCCCAAAAAACATTCTTTATAGTAGTATTTTGTATATGCTTGTTTTTAATCTAATATTATGAAATGAAAATTCTATAGTTACTTAAATTTGAAATAGCCAGAAATGTAACCATAAACAAAAATTGCTAATAATAGATTATCATGAACCTTGGAGAAAACAATATTAATTCAACTAATGATAGTGCCAAAATTGCTTCTCTAGCTAGACTATTCTATAACCATGGCTGCGGCATTATTTCAGAGAGATGAAGTACTGTGTCTACATGTCTACATCCGTTTAATCTCTGTTTGGCTTTTGTCACTGCAGGACTGAACAGTTAAGTGGCAATAATGTTTTCAAAAACTCGTAGGGAACTTCTGTGGACAAGTATTAGTTTAAGGGTGGGAGGTTGAAAATCAGTGATAGAGACCTATGCTTAAGAGCTTAGCTCAAGTTTCAGATTTCAATTTGACCCAAAAACCTTAAACTCAATCTCTTAGAATTAAAGTTTTTCATCTGTAAAATGGGAATATAATACTGGTCTTTGAGGATTGCCAAGAAGGATACTAACATTTATAACCAAACTTTCTTGCTATTTAATCTGTGCAACATTTTAGCTGTATATTTATGGGAAATATTTTCACCATTCTCATATACAGATTAAACATGGGAATATAGGGAAGTCAAGAGGTATGTCCGAAGTCACACAGCTGTTAGAATTTGAATCTCCAAGTATGCACTTCTAATCACAAGTTAAAGTGCTCTTAGGTTCTGACCACCTCTCTGTTGCAGTCAATGCAGTATCTCTTAACACTCATCATTCTCTTTAACAACATCTTCTCTGTCCTCTGTCCCTTGAATGTGTTTCTATTTCTCAAATTGTTATTTGAACCAATTTTTGTTGTGTTTTGTTTTTGGATCACACTCAATAGTGCTCAGGTGTTACTCCTGGCTGTGTGCTCAGAAATCTCTCTTAGCAGGCTTGTGGGGACCACATAGGTTGCCAGGAATTGAACCGGGGTCTGTCCTGGGTTCTCTGTGTCCAAGGCAAACACCCTTCTATTGTGCTATTGCTCTGGCACCAATTTTGTTTTTTAGAATTAAGTGAAGCAGTGGGCATAACTGGCATAGTTTGTCTTAAAGAAAGGTCCAATTCAACATCATGTTAGGTTCTGCTCTATTTTCTTTTCCTCATTCCCTCTTAGTGTTGTCAGTGCCTTTTGTAGACAAGATTCTTAAACTTATTTGACCTATCTTTCCCCCTTCAAAAAATTACTCTGGGCCCCTCTGGAAATCTACCTTCTTTTATTTTTTTATTTTTATTTGTTGGAAATCTACCTTCTTTAAACTGTTATCAGACCCCATGATTACTATCTCTTCCCCCTCCACTGGAATCAAGGGTTCTACTTTAAGAAACACTGACATCCCTATGACTAAGGAGCATCTGTGATAGGTGATGATCTCAATCAAATCTAAGATCTCAATCAAATCTTAGAGCTACACAGGCTGAAAAGACCCTGAGATTATAGTAGAAGTGCTGCCATTGATAGTTACATGTTTTATCTTCTGTTGTGTATCACCAAAATGATGTCAGTGGCTTCAGTGCCAGGGATTGGGCCAGGTACTGAAATTATAATTGAGCAAAGACACTTGCTTTTCTGAGCACAGTGGCAGAATGCAGTGATTTAATAGTCTTCTGTCTGCTTTTATCTACACTTCAGCCTTTGTTTTATAATCATTTGCCTCTGTAGAAATTCAAGGAGTTACAATGTGGATAGTTGTTTTGATGTTAATCAATTAATTAATTTCCCATTTAGTTCTACAAAGGATGTGAAGTGGCTTATCAACAATCAACAGATATGGTAAGACCAGAGTGTATCAAACAGAAACAAATAGCACTTAGTAAAAGGAGAGCGGTGAAAAACAACTTATTCTGAAGATCATTAGAGTAAAAGGACCACCTTCCAGCTCAACTGCCAGACAAGAGGAAGACACAGAGAGAAGGGTGGGTTTAAATAAAGCCTTTAATGGAGAATGTCAGTTTCACAGGGTAAACACTTTCCTGGTTCTATGCTTTATGAGGAATTCAACTTTAGAATTCTCATATAAGAAGACTAAACACATTTAGTATCTGAGAAATAGATATAACTGGAATACTTCTATGTGCTGATTGTAGGTACTGATGATCAAGCACTTATTGTATTATTAAGGGGTTGGATTGGGGATGGTTGGATGTGTTTGTGTGTGTATGTGTGTGAGCGTTATGTCATGGAGAACAACTCTCCAAATGATATATGCATCCACTGTGATGCTCCAAAAATCTGACTGAATTCATAGCTGGGTGATATTTAGTGGAATCTCATCACTGACTTATAGCAGTGTGCTTTATTTAGTAGCTTTCAACATATACAAAAACCTGAATGGAAAATGTCCATTCAGTGTGTTTTTTTCCCCTCAATTAGGAATGGTGAAGGGCTAATCCCAGATGCAAATCTGACATTCCCAATAGAAGTAGGCACCATACCAATCAGGGAAATGAAAGTCCATTATAACCCTAGTCCTCTCTTCTAAATCCCCATATAGTAGCAGAAAGACAAAAATATTCAGTGACGATGATGATGGTATTATGACAGTGGATCCAGTACCAATACTGTAGAGTAGTGGGGTCAGGCTTCATGGCAGAACTTTGTCTTAAACCAGACTATAATGAAAATGGCAGTTGGGGGAGGCAGACTATGGAGGCTAGGTTTAAGAAATATGGCAAGCATAAAGACTGGTGCACATCACAAAGAATGGGAACAAGCAGTGCTGGTGGGGATGTAAAGAGAAAGGAACTCTTTACTGCTGGTGGAAATGCCATCTAGTCCAACCTTTATGGAAAGTGATATGGAGATTCCTCCAAAACCTGGAAATTGAGCTCCCATATGATCCAGCTATAACACTCCTAGGAATAAACCCTAGGAACACAAAAATACAATACAAAAATCTCTTCCTCACACCTATCTTCATTGCAGTGCTATTTACAATAGCCAGACTTGGAAACAACCAATATGCCCTTCAACAGATGAATGGCTAGAGAAACTGTGGTACATATACACAATGGAACATTATGCAGCCATCAGGAGAGATGAAGTCATGAAATTTTCCTATGCATGGATGTACATGGAATCTATTATGCTGAGTGAAATAAGTCAGAGAGAGAGAGAGAGAGAGAGAGAGAGAGAGAGAGAGAGAGAGAGAGAATAGTCTCCCTCATTTATGGGTTTTAAGAAAAATAAAAGACATTTTTGCAAAAATCCTCAGAGACAAAGAGAGGAGGGCTGGAATTTCCAGCTCACTACATGAAGCTCACCACAAAGAGTGGTGAGTGCAGTTAGAGAAATAGCTACACTGAGAACTATCACAACCATGTGAATGAATGAAGGAACTGGAAAGCCTGCTTAGAGTACAGGTGGGGGCAGGGTGGGGAGGAGGGAGATTTGGGACATCAGTGGTGGGAATGTTGCACTGGTGAAGGGGGGGTATTCTTTACATGACTGAAACTCAACTATAATTACATTTGTAATCAAGGTGTTTAAATAAAGATATTAATAAAAAAGAAATATGGCAAAGAAGCTGATGAAGGTGGAGCAGTGCTTGGGACCTGGGGCAATATTCTTAGAAGTCGAACTTTCTGTTAATGGTTGGTCATTGGAGAATCAGGAGGAAGATAACCCACAACATCTTTCTTGTGTATTCAGAGGCTATTCGGGCTGATAGAGTGAACTGTGTGGTCTGAAACAATGGCCACTAATCACATGTGATAACTGAGGACTTGAAATGAGGCTAATCTGTACTGAGAGATGCATTTAACAGATTATTATTATTATTATTATTATTATTATTATTATTATTATTTCTACTACTACCACTTCTACTACCACATTTCTTAGTCTCTCTTTTCATTTTTAAAATGAAAACGTACAATGACCTGAATAGCTTGTAATGTATTTTTGTAGGGCAGTGCTGGATGGAAGTTGGAATTTTTATATGCTAAGATGATAAAGGTCCTCTTTGAAGGCAGATTCTGGGAATAGACAGAAGAGGACAGATAAAAGGCTTTATAATAGGACTTAACAATGAATTTTCTGAATATGTGGACTAAAGAAGGAAGGTCTGCATTGCATGCTCAGTGTGCAATTTAGGTGACTCAGATGTTGGGAGAATTTGGTTTCAGATGGGTTTCAACGTGGAAAGGACAGTGAGGCTGTAGAAGTAAGTCAACAGCAAGAGGTGACAGTTGCAGCATAGAAATGGATGAGATTATTGAGTTCAACTGGTGAAGTACTCTATTAATACCATTCAAGCACAGAGAACTGGAGGGAAGTGGGGGCTGGAGGTTCATTTAAGACTTGGGTGGGAGAAAGGGCTGGTGAGCTCGACTAAGATTGGGCAGAGAAAAATCCAGAGGTCCCTGGTGCCATGCAAACCTAGGAAGTTCTAGATGGGACATGTTTACAGACGTAGGAAGCAAAGGCCAAGGGGCAAGTGTCCCAGGAAGGTCCTGAGTGGTGATTGCTGGGTTTCTTGTGAGTCACTTGGTCAGATGTCAGGAAAGCACAGCAGAGAGGCGCCCGGGAGAGGTGGAAACTGCAGGGCCAGAGCACAATTTCTTGACAAGTTTGGGCTCTAGAGATAGTAGGTGGAGAATGGGAGGGGGTCCGGGGCAAGGGTTTTCAGACATAGGGTGCCTGAAGGAGATACTGGAGATAGAGGAGATGGTGACAATTGATGGAGCAAGGCCAAGAAGATGAAATGGTGTCAGAACAGTGAAAATGACCCACCCAGAAGAGTCTTTTAACTTCCTGACCCATTGCGTTATGGCCACCCTTACCAGGAAGGTGACACTGTGTACATCAGTAAAGGCACCTCAATGGGGTTTCCCAGAGCTGGAAAAGTGCAGGAAGAGGTGTGTGTGTGTGTGTGTGTGTGTGTGTGTGTGTGTGTGTGAGTGATGGGGGACGATATGAATGCTACACACTTCCCTATGGGTCTGTCCTGCTCACATACCACCTCCACTCCTGCCCCAAGTCCGGGCAGGAAAGTCCTTTCGGAAACCCCAGTTTTCTGCTTGGCCTGCAGCGCCTGGTCTTCCCAGTTAGGGGCGCTGGGAACCCGCGGATGGCCTCGTCTGGTCGGGTGCCCGCAAGCACCGCAGCCCTCCCGCACCGCAACTCCCTCTATCCTGCAGGCCTCGTGCCCTAGGTCTTCGGGAAAACTCCTTAGGGCCGTACATGTCACCAAATGGCTCCGTGGCCAGGCTGCTGGGTCCTCAGTTTCCGTCTAAGCACTGGGTGGAAAATATCAAGTTCTCCAGGAAAAGGGCTCCTGGGGGCCGCGGGGGGGTCGCCCTTTGGGCCAGCTCCACGTCATAGGCGCCTCTCTACCTCCAGCCCATCCGGTCCTCCCTGGTGCTCCCCTTCACCACTTTTTGCTCTCTCCTTAGACCTCCTCTTTCCTCTCCTGCACTTCGCCATCTCTACTCGGCCCTTTTTCTATGTTCTCTTTTTTCCCTATCTTTCCATTCCCAGTACCCCCTTCCCCGCAATCCCACACCCCCAAGTGTATTTATTTTATTAGAGGAAGGAAAGGGCCTGGAGGCCGGCACCCCCTCCATTCCCCGTCCCCTCCTCCTACTTTAATAGTCCCTTCTTTAGCTCCGAGCGGGCATCCCTACCTTTGCAGTCCCTATAAGCCCCGAGAGCTTCTAGGAGGTGGTGACGGGCTGTTCTTATGAGCCAGGATCCCTATACCCCAGTCTGTTTTCTTCTGGTTTAGCTGCCTCCCTCTTCCGACTGGGCACACAGAGTGTCACCCCAGCCTGCACTTCTGCAGTGGGTTTTGGACGGGGAGGGGGCTGCTAGACAAACGCTGCCATGGAGGTGAGCGGGGCGTGGATGGTGGTGGTGAGGGGGGTCTCCTATCTGGCAGGCAGCCCGCGTTTGCCAAGAACCCGGGCGACGGGTGAGACTCCGCTGTAGGGAGCATAGAGTCTCGAGGCTGATCTAGGGGGGCTGAAACCTCCCGGTGGCTCTCTCGTCCCCCCCGCCCCCAAGCCCCAGCCAGCAATTCCGGGAAGAAGAACCCCTACATCTGGCAGGAGCGGACAAGCCCCTGACTCTGGCGCCAGAGCCTCCCCTAATCACTTCTGCAAGGCTGGAAGAACCAGGAGGTTTAAAACAGGGGAGCGGGGGAAGGAAGGCAGGATGCCAGGGGACCCGGAGGAGGGCTGTCTATGGCCTCCCTCGCTCTAAACATTTTACCTTGCTGCGACTCGCAGAGGCGGCAAGTCGGACTCTCGGAAATGCCAACAGCCCGTGCGTGATCCGCGCGCCCACGGCCCCGCGCACCCCGCCCCACCCCACAGCTCGTCGCTGCTTGCACCAACACTGGGGCTAGTGCAAACTCCGAGCACGAGAGCCACACGCTCCCTTATCCCAGCTGCCCGCACGGCTCAGCTCGGGGACCCCCCCACCCCCATTCACCCCAACCCTAGGCACCCACCCGCCAGCTCCGGGCGCACCCCTCGCCTCACCCTAGCAGGCTGGCGCGCACGTACGCGCACGCACGCATTTCCCCGCGCCCCTGCTCGTTCACTCGCTCGCTCGCTCGGTGCGGGGGCGCGGACCGCAAGGAGGGGTGGGGTGGGGGCCGCGGAGAGGCGGGCTGGGGAGCGCAGAGCGGAGTCCCGGTCCATCTATCCATTCATCCATCCATCTATCCATCCATCCCGCGCTGGGCTTTCCTGCGAGCCACGTCCCCGCGCCCAGGCTCCTGGACGCGCGCTCCGTGGATGCTGAAAACACTTTTATTACTCCTTCCTCTGTCTCCTTTACTCCGGGCCTCCTCCCCACCCTCCTTTCCTGGCCCCCTTTCCACACACCCCCGCACCCCACGACAGGCCCAAAGAGTAAACCACCCCCTCTGAACGCTGCAAGAAGCGGTCCCCAACTCTTCGCCGCGAGCAGGTTGGCGGCTGGATTTTGGGGGAAGGCTGGACCGGTGCTCGACTCCAGCCCCTTCTGCATCCGACTTGATTTTCTGATTTCGAAAGAGGATTTCTTTACTACCTTTGAACCTCCTCTTGGGCAAAATTACTGGAGGCGCTTGGAGGAGAAGATTTTGGGGTGGGGAGGAAGATCTTATTTTAAGAGAGAAATAAAAGACACCGAGGGAGTATTTCTTAATTTGCTCTCGTGGCTTGGAATCACCCTTTGGACCGGAGCGCGAGGCGGGAGAGGACGGTGGCACCCCCTCCCGGCCACCCCCTCCCCACTCTCGGCTCGCTCGCCGGCGCGCGCACTCCCCACGCACCCCCCGCGCCGGACCCGCACCTCGGCGGGCGCCCGCCACACACTCGGCAGCCCCGAGCCCCGAGCCGCGGCAGCCGCAGCGGGATGGAGGCGGCGACGCGCACCGAGCGCCCCGCAGGCTGGCCCGGGGCGCCCCTCGCCCGGACCGGGCTCCTGCTCTTGTCGACGTGGGTCCTGGCCGGCGCGGAGATTACTTGGGGCGCGACGGGCGGTCCCGGGAGCCCCGCGGCCGCCCGGGCTTCGCGGCCACCGGCGCTGCCGCTTCTCTCGCCGCGGGCAGTGGCGGCGAACTCGTGGCCCAGGGAGCTGGCGACGGCGCGGAGAGGCGCTGTTCTGGGGCGCCAGCCCAGACCCGAACCGCTGCCCCAGCCGAGAGGCGGCGGCCAGAAGAAGCCCGGAGCCGCCCGGGTGCCGTCGCCGGCGGACGCACCGTGGGGACCGGACAGCCCGGCTTTGGGCAAAGCTGGCGGCGCCAGGAGAAGTCGCCGCGCTCAGCCTCCCAGCGCCCTGGAACGCGGGGACACCCGGGCCACGGTCTTGGCCGAGGATGCCCAAGGAAGCCGCCTTCTGGCCAAGGGTCTCCGGGAGGAGTTGAAGGCGCCGCGGGCCGGCGGGGCGGCAGCGGTAGAGGAGCTCCGGCTGCCCAGCACTTCGTTCGCGCTGACCGGGGACTCGGCCCACAACCAAGCCATGGTGCACTGGTCGGGACACAACAGCAGCGTGAGTACCGCCGGAACCCCGACTCTTCGCCCGCCGGGGACCGCTGGGGGTGGGTGGGACGCGCGCGAGACAAGGATGGATAGTTGCTCCGGGCCGAGACCTAGATCAGGGAGGGGGCTCTCCGACTTTTGGGGGGCGAGCTGGTTCCTCCCACACCCCCAACAGGTTAGCGGAGTTTGTAGTGAGAGGAGGGTGCGGAGATGTGCGCTGCTTTGCGGGAGACCCTGGCTAGGGGAAGGGTGTCTTCGAGATGAGCCGGAAGGACTTGGTTGTGGCTACTCCCTAGCATGATGGACTTGTTGGGGTGGTGGTGGTGGTGCTTAAACTCATGGGTGTGGACCCAGTCTGGTCTGGGGATAGACTGGCGAATATTCCGGGTCCCCTGTCCCCCTTCTCCCTTAGAGTCCGGCACAGGGAAACCTGGAGATGGAGGCCGCTCCTGTCCTCTTGCCCGCCCCAGTGGGCTGAGCCTGGCCGTGCAGGTTAGCACCGGCACGGAACATCGCCAGGCAGCGGCTCTGCTAGGAAATTGAAGAGGCAGCCAAAAAGTTTAAAGCGTGGAGGGAAATCCCGGACCCAATCCACCCCCCGTGCACAAGCGTAAAAAAGTGGCTCAGCAGAAAACTCGCGTTGGCCTCTTCCCTCTGCCCACTCACTGTTCCGGGAGCAGAATGGGGTCCCAGAGCTTTCCGCGCACCTCTCTACCCCTTTTCCCAGCTGGCCGGGTTGCCCTGGACATCGCTGTGCCAAGAGGTGGCGCCCATGAGTCCGCTCCGGCAGCTCCCAGACTCGAGAACCCTGCTCAGGTCTTGTTTGGGCTCTGGATCTGCCTTGGCAACTGTTGCAGACTTAAGAGAGTGCCTGGAATGAGGGGTTTCCCTAACCCACTCTGCCCCCACTTGCTCCCAGCCCTGTGGGAACAAACTGAGGAACCCTAGAGCCTTTTCCAGCACGAATGGGATGGGGTGCCATCCCATGTCCTGCCTCATCCCATCCCTACCTGCAGATCACAGGTTCCCACTCTGGCCAAACAAGCAAAAATTCTCAAGCTTCTGCAGTTCCTGGATCTTATCAGAAGCTGCTGTTGGACAGTCTGGAGGAGGAAGGATGTACAGACAAACAGGTTGGGAGGAACTCATTACTCAGAAACCTCCTCTACCTTTTGTATTTCTCTTTTGTAATTGGTATTAGAGATTTTTCCTGGAAAATTCCGCTTTATTTTAAGGGGACTGGAGGTGTCACTGGGGTGAGTAGTGAGTAACAGTGAGTGGGAGTTTACAGCACAGCATATCGGCAACAGGGAGTACAGATTCCCCTTCTTAACGAAAGATACACAATATAGTGCCAGCTGTCTGACCTGCAGAAGAAACTGGTTTAAAAGGACCCCACTTCCTAGTAGGGCAGTGATGGGCAAATCTGCACGGAGTGGAGACTCCCAGCTTGGAGTGGGCAATTCCAGGCATGCAGAAGGGGCATTCATGTGCCTTGCAGGTCTGGGTGATTGGGGTGTAGACTGACATTTCCCCAGAGCATCATACTTGCTGTGTGGCATGGGCAGGGTGTGTGAAAGGAAATGCATTCCGAGGAGCAGGTTTTGTCCTCATGTATAGTCGCCACAGTTGGATAATGTAGATTCACTTTGCCTAGCGAGTTTTTTTTAAACCTCTGTTAATTAAAGGTGTGTGTGTGTGTGTGTGTGTGTGTGTGTGTGTGTGTGCATTGAAGAAGCCTTTGAAGATGGGACTTAGAATGCTTTCTGGAACTAGTAAAGAGTGTGTGACCTTCTCTGCCCATCTCAGCCACACAGCTGAGGAAGTGAGGGGCAAGTCTAACATCTCCCCCATCCTGGAGATGTGCTTTATAATCCCAGGAGGTCCTCAGTACCTGGCACGTAGACCAGTTGATCTTGAAGTCCTTAGTGACAGTGATGAAATGCAGGCAATCCTTAATAGCCATCCCCAGGGGTTTATTGGTTGTGCTCTGAACCATCTTACTCTGCAGACACAAGACACATTTGGGGTGGGGGGGATGCAGACCTTATTCTGTACTCTTTCTTGTTGAGAGAGGACTGCCTCTCTAGCTCCTGGGCTAAATCTACACTGGCGGTCAGACTGATGGGAAAAATTCGTGAAACGTGAAACACTGGGCTGCTCTGCCCAGAGGGAACATGGATCTGCCTTTGGGCACCAAAGGAAACTGGTGGGCAGTTTCTGCAATGTTACTCAGGTGGTTCCTTCCCCCACCTCTGAGAGCAACAAAAGGATGTGCTGTAAACACAAGCCAGAGTAAGGAGTGAGGAGCTGATAAACCTTCTGGAAGGTTCCCTTTTCTGTTTCAAAGTGCAGGTAAATGTACTTGAGGCATAGATCACAGGTCCTTAACATCAAGCTTTTTGGACATGAGAAGAAAATTCTTCTTACTCTGCATGTTAAACATTAGTGCAATAGCAAATTCCTCTGCTTGGTTGTCGCCTCCTTTTAAATGAGTTCCCCTTTAGGGAGAGTTTTTGGGCACCCCTTATTGAAAAAAAAAACTGAACTGCCTTCCAGCAGTTTGCAGTCAGGTCTACAGAGTTGTAAATGCAAGATCAGGGCCTCCATTCCAGTGTGTTTCCAAGGGACTGAAAGAGATTCTGGTCATTAAAGGGCACTTATTCACTTACCCAGGTGGGATGACCTGGGGGTAAGGTGGGCAAAGGGACTGATCCCCAGCAGCCTGGAACTAGGAGGAGCCTGTTGTCTGGGACTCCCTTTGATGCTGTTGCCCTGCTGTATTTCAGGGGTGAGGGAAAGGATTGGGTTTGGGAGGATCCTTGATCATCCTTTCCAGTCGAGTCCAAATGCCATCCTGGTGCTTAATGGGTTAGAGCATGTGTCACAAACACCCAGGGGAGCTGGTCCCTGTGGCTTCCAGGGAAACAGAAAAACACATCATTCTGCTCACACGCGAAGGCAGGCAGTGCTTGCTCAGTGAGTTGGCAAATGGCTACGGAGAGTGGGAAGTTGTGAAGGCATCGCTCCTTCAAGCCTGCCTCTCCTGGCTTGGGTGGGGGTGGGGGGTCCAGGCTGCACAATGTCTCCTGGTGCTTAGATGTTAGGGCTCTGCCCTTCCTTCCAGGCAGGCTGTGGTTTTGGTGGCTGTGCTCCTGCTCACTCTCAAGGCTGTTGGCCTGCAGGCTGCTGCCCTGCAGTGTGTGGTGGAAATGAGCTTTGTGTGTGCCCCCACTTCAAACTTCTCCTCAGTCCAGTTCCCCCATCCTTGAAGGTGCTGGGGGTGAACCACACAGCTCCCTACCCCCCTACCTTCCACTCCCCTCTCTGGGCAAGATTCTGTAGCCTTAGCTAATTCAGCTGGACGGTGTTCTAAAATATTTACTCCTAATGTGCAAAATAGTGACAGATTTGATCAGATTAATTGCATTTCACTCACTGGAGCATCTAATTGTGGCTCCCAAACAGATTTTTCAAATAGCTTTTGGCTGGCTGGTCTAGCCTTCCTGGGCCCTGCTCACAGCCTCCGTGTCACAATATCTTAATGCATTTGCCTTCTCCGATGCTTAATAAAGAAGCCTGCCACAGGAGCTGTGCTTCAGAGAGTTGCCAGAAAGAATCTGTTTTTAATTAATATTACATGGGGAGTCATCTCAGTTGAGACATAGTTGGAAAAGGCAGTGGGGACATAACAGCACTAATTGTTCTTGGTCACTGTCTGGGGGGCAGGGCAAGGAGGGCTCTGGGCACAGACTGTGTCTGCTCTCCCTTGCTAAAGAATATGATTGGCTTCTCAAAACCTGCAGTGATTTCTAAGGTGAGCAGAAGTTGCAAACTTCTTAATTGCGAGGTTTGATTGAAAGATGGCAAAAACTCACTGCTTGGAGCTTGCTTTGTAGCTGGCAAGAAGCAATGCTTCTCCAGCTGTGTGAGGTTTGAGGGAAGAGGAGAGTTGGTAGCTCCAGTGGCAAGAAAGCTCCTTCTATTGGGGCTGTGCAATTCTGCTAGTCCTTCTAGACTGGAGGAATTTTGGAACAAGATTTCTAGGTCAGGTATCATCCCCTGCTTCTAAGCAGGAGATGCAAAAAAGTCTGAGTTGAAAACTTAAGATGGTCCCTGAGGCCCTGGGGCTTCACTCACCTGTTGATTTTCTGCTTTTGTCAACCTCTAAACTGGTTTGAGATAATTCTCCAGAAGGAAGGACATGCAAAGCAAGTTTGGGAGAAAAGTTTACAGCGAAGGAAGTAGGAGGTACACATCTCTGGGTAAACAGGGATTGTGCTCTGCCAGGCATGGATTTGCAATTCCACATGGCTGGTGGCACTGAGAGCAGGAATGGAGCAGGGGTGGCTGGGGACCATTGAGGTGAGGTCTTGATTAGAATCCTGTTCCTAGAGTGCTGGAGCTATAGAACTGCAGATAGAGTGCTTACCTTGCACAGGACCAACATGGGTTCAGTCTCCAACATTTCATAGTTCCCACGAGTCCCACCAGGAATGGTTCCTGAGTGAAAGTGAGGAGAAAGCCCTCATCATTGCTGTGTGTGGGTCCAAATAAAACAGACAAATACAGTCTTGTCTCTGGAATGGTCATGATTTATTTATCAGAGTGTTTCTAAACCAAGTCCTGTTATCAGTGTTTTTTAAACCAGTAGATCTATATTTTAGCTTTGGTTCCTTTAATCTTTTAGGATTCAAATTTAAACTGTTTTCCATAGCCCTCCCCAGTTCCTGTGATGGGATCATTTTCCGTGACTATGAATGGAACCTTTTGATGATGGACCTCATCATCTGGCTACATCAGCCTTGTCCTGACCTGTAGCAAGTCAGCCCCTGAAGAGGTTGACTGATGGTGGGATGGAGGATGAGGCCTTTTTCTTCCAGCTCGGAGCACGCGTCTGCCACCCTGTCTAGCCCACGGTTCTGAGGTGAAACGGTGGGTAAACAGCTCACAGAAAGTCAGGCTCATGGAAATATTCGCTTTATTCGGAGGACAAAACTGAAGTCCAAAGACTCAGCTTCCGTTCCAGCCAAAAAGCCCAGGCCTTCCACAGACCCTTGTTTTTATCCCCCAGAGTCAGGTACCACCCAATGGTGGGATCAGATACCAACCAATGGTGGAAGCAGAATCAGGTCCTACCCTAGGGTGGGGGCAGAATGCCAGGTCACACCCTAGGGTAGGGCACAATCACCAATCAGTTTAGGGTGAGTAACATAGTAATCCCCCAGAATATTTACATACACAACACTGACCCACATGCGAGTGTACCCCAACCCTGATTTTGATGCTTCCTCACTTAGAAGAGCTCTTTCCCTATGGGAGTGCAGCCAGCATTTGCTGCTCAGTGGGGGATTCCAACTCAGTCTTTCCGTGGAACCTGCATGAGAAGCATTTCTTTTCCTTTGTCCTAATTGTATATAGAATTTATGGACTGCATCGCACATTGGATTCAACTTAATTTAGTGTGGAGTTATTCCAGTCTTATTCTGGGATTGTTTGAAAGACTTGGAATAAAAGAATTTGAACAGTAACCATTTCCACCAGGTAGAAGTGACATCCTTTTGTGTGCCCACTGGTGTGTGGCACTGGGCTTGGCACCTTGCTCAGAATGTACTTTTTGAACTGAATCAGAAAGGGACAGTGCCTGAGCAGTGGGGGGTGGGTGAGAGATAACCAGTCTCTTAAGAGTATCATTTATGCACCCAGTCAGCGAGTTCACATATGCATTTTAACTTAAGATGAAGCAACATTTTCAACTCACTCAGTAAGAGGATGGAAATAAGGACTTGTTAGAGACTTGGGGTTCTTTCTCACTTACTTTTGGGAGCAGATGGACTCACATTAGACATTTAGCCACTTTCTACGTGCTTTCAGTATGCTTAGCATTGTTTAGGGTCTCTGAGGTTGGCAGGCGCAGGAAGAGGAGAGAAGAATGCAGACAAAATTTTAATGTTTCTATACTTCATATTTCCAACTTGTTACTTAGATTCTTTAAACTGTATATTTTGGGTCAGAAAAAATAATTGTCTATTTAGACTGTTAAACACTGATCAAAAGGTTTTTATTAGAATTGTGTTAAATGACTTTCATACATGAAAAATGTTATCTGAAGTTCTTTGTCTTCCAGTTTTCAACTGTCTTATGACTTTTATTGGACTATATATAAATAAACTGAGTCTATAGATAAAAAAATAAGCCCATGCCATATTAAAAAAAAAGCTCATGTCCAGAGGTCCTTCCAGTAGGCTTTAGATGGGAATGGGTTCTCTTGTCAATTGAAATTACATGTGATTACAAGACAGCTGCTGGGAGTGATGGGGCTTCATTACCAACTGATGCTTTCGGGATGTGAGTACAGAGAAGAGAGGATCTCCAGGGAGAGTTACTAGGCCTCTTAGGCTAACAGAATGTCAAGGTCGGAAGAGCAGCTGGGAGCCTGCCTCCATCCCATCACTCAGCATGAGTGGAGTGATAGGGGGCTCAGACAGATCCAGGTACCCTGCTGCATGGGCACCCTACTGTTCCTCCTATCTGGACAGCCAGCCTCTGTACTGACTCCCTGGGGCGATGCAACCTTTTCCTTCCCAGAGGATTTAAGTTTTTTTACTTAAGTTAGCTGGAGGAAGAGTTGCCCATTTTGTAAGTTGAATCCTTGGTGTCTGAGGATGTGGCTACACAATGATGCTATGGGAAAGTGTCAGGAACAGATATGGAACCTCCCTCTGCTCTGGAGCTGTGTCCGAATGGAATGCCAGCCCTGGCCCACAACTCCATGGACACAGAGAATAAATATAGAGCTGGATAACCTCAGACGATCTTTATCTTACTAACAGTTGTTAATGGGGGCCTCCTATGAGTCACCTCATTATTTGAGTTAGTGAATCAAATCTGGTTGCATCACCAGGAACATTGTGCTCATTTATTTCGATAAGTGTAGTTTGGATTTAATTATTTATGGAAATGCTGTTCTTTATAGTACACTAATCCATGCACAAGAGTAAATTTGGAAAATGTAATGGAGTTGAAGAAATTCATTATTACACAAATAATTTTCTACTATTAATTCTGTGCTAGGGCTTAGTGGACATCATCACTTCTGGGTTGGAATGAGGGGAATCAAAAATTCAGTCATTCGGGGTTGATGGACACTCAAACTATTTGCACTGCTTAGTGGGGCCTGTTTTTCCCTGGCATGCTGTGTAAGAGACACTAGCAAACCAGACATGGAGCCAAAGAGTGATCAAAGCTCCTCTTTGGTTGTAGATTGTGGGGCACACAGTCTGTATATGTTGATATGGGAGGTGTAAATTTCTTACTTGTGAAGAGGTTTCATCATGAATGTTATCCTCATCAGGATGTGCAGGGAACAGCCAGAGATAGGGAGTGGGAAATAAGGTACAGGGAGTAAGGGGTTGGGATTGTGGGTCTGTAGGAGTATGGGGGCTTGAGTAGAACCTTTACTTCCTTTTGTTTGTTTTTGGGTCATGCATAGTAATGTTTAGTGTTTACTCCTGGTTATTTGCTCAGGGATATGGTGGGATGCCCAGGGTGGGATGTGGTGGGATGCATATAGGAATCAAACCACATGCAAAGCAGTTATCCTACCTGCTGCTGTACTATTGCCTTGACCCCTGCCTCAGCCTGTTTCTTAATAGAGGTGTGGAACCAGAAAAAATCTTACCCTCTCTGATATTTATTTTTAACATATGTAAAAATGGATAATATTACTCCTCGCATTGGACTGCTACCAGATTGTTTGAAGTATGGAACTGCATGAAGAAATTAGAAGAAATAGTCTGTGTGTTATGGTTGCTTAGCTGTTTACTTTTATATCAGATGGGGTCAGTCTCCCCTTCATTTTTCATAGGAAAACATGGACACAGAGGAAGGAACTTGATGTTTCTAGTGAGTGGACAGAAAAGACTTGGCTGGAATCCTATTGGTGTCTCAGTTTCATGTATATTGCCTCCACCTCCTCAGTCCATGTCTGCAGTTGGAAGAATCTATGCTGTTTGTCTTCCACTCACTGCTGAGGTCATGAAATGAGGGGGTACCCCATTTCTTGAAATGCATAATCAGAATTTTTAATAGAGATGGTTATTGTCAGATTAAAGATGACCCACATTAATGATGAATAAAAAGTATTTCAGGAGGCTGTAGTGATAGATAGTATGATGGGTCGGGTGTCTTGTTAGATTCCTGGTATCCCATATGGCCTGTCAGAAATGCTCTCTGAGCTCAGAGCCAAGAGTAACCTTGCACACTTCTGGGTGTGGACCCACAAACAAACAAATAAAAAGTATTGCAAATTTTCCACGGCTTTTCTGGGTAAGGCACTGGGAAAGAAGAATAATCTTTGTTGTTGTTGTTGTTGTTGTTGTTGTTGTTGTTGTTTTAGGCCACATTGGCTGTGTTCAGGGATTATTTCTGGTGATACCGAGAGGACCATTGTGCAATGCAGGGGATCTAACTGGGGTCTGCAGTATTCACACCCAATGCCTTTGCCCTTATATTATCTCTCTCGTCCCCAAAGTAGCTTCCTATAATTTTGGCATTTATGATGACACCGCACAGTTAAACTTGGAAGAATTCTTAAAGAAAGTGAGCACATTGTCTAGTGTTAGGACACTAGAGGAACGCTGGCTGCTGGGGCTAGCTGATAAATAAGTAGAGCCTATCTGCCAAAAACTCATCTATGTTGAAGTCATGGGGGTGGCCTTATATGTTCAGTTTTGCTTCTCCTTTGACTTCCTTGCTTTGCTTGATGCCGAGTATGAAATGGTCATCTCCATGACTGGAATTATCTCCAGGCTGTTTCACATTGGCTGCTGGCTCTTTGAAGCCATCAAAACCCGAGTTTCAGTCTTGACTTCCTTTTTGCCTCACTTTATTCACCAGCAATGGATCCTAAGATCCCTTCTCAGACACTAGAGGGAGTGTTGCCCTGGGAAAGAAGTACAAATAAATGGGATGAACTAATTTGTAAAATGCTGCATGAAGAATTGTTCTGAAAGAGAGAAGAGAAACTGCAGCCTCCACCTGCATGGTGGAAGGGGTCTTTGATGACTGATTGGTGAATTGTTTCTGGTCATTTGACCAGAAACAGGGAAGTTGAATTAAGGGGAATGATCATTCAACTTCTTGTGGAACAAAAGGAAGTAGATGTTTTGTACAAATGTGTCCATTCCAAAGTTGGTTATTCAGCCCATTCATAATACAACTGTGGCTCTAGGAATAAATTCAGCCAGAAACCATGTTAAGACTCCTTTGTTACTCCCCAATTGCTTACATATGAGTGTCAGTCTCTATGAACTTACACAGTTTCTTTGGAACAAAATTTATTGGGGAATGAACACATTTCTTAGAGGTAGGAAGGGTTTGCTGTATTTTAGCTGCTTCTAGGCTTAGCTGTACCCCTTGGGCATCACAGGTGTCCCTCAAAGTCATCAAGTCCCACATGCCTCAGTGTTCCCAAGGTCCTTTGGGAACACTGTCCTTTGGGCATTCATGGTTCGGTTGGCACTTTCTCTTCCAGGTGGTTAGAATCAGGTTAAAGATTTTACTGCAGACTCTGAGGACTTCAGGGGAAACATCTTCTATGCCTGTCTGCCTGTGCTTCTGAATTCCCGAAGGTTTCCTCAGAGGCCAAGGGAGCGCACCCCCAAAAAACTGCATTTTGAAGCTGCCCAGTAAGTACATTCTGGCTGCGGGGATCGCTGTCCAATAAGCTGAGGTCTCTGGCCTGTGGAGGCTCCACCCTGCTGTGCCTTTGTTCACTCTGAGGACTGTCAACAAGAGGCAGCAGAAGAGCACTTTGCTTCAGGTGTCGCACTCTTTCTAACCAATGAACCACACCACAACACGCAGGAAAAACCACACTACAAGTGTGACAATGGGGAAACCTCGCAGGCAAACACCATCTACAGTGAATGAAGACGAAAGCTCGGATGACCTAATAAATTCCAACCACCAGATTAACCTTTCAGATAAGGAGTTTAGAATAGAAATATGGAATATGTTCACATAACTCAAAAAAAGCATAGATCGATCTGAAGAGAACACAAAGACAGAAATCAGAAAACTCCAAACTAAAATAACAGATCTGAAAAACACGGTTGCTCAACTGAAAACCTCAATGGATAGCCTCGCCAACAGGATATCAGCAGCTGAGGAGAGAATCGGAGTACTGGAAGATGTGATGCAGAAAAACTCAACACAACAGAAGAAATTGGAAAAGAACCTTAAGACAAACGAACAGGCAATGGAAAAAGTACTCAAGGCATGCGAACAGATGAAAATAGAAGTCTTTGATAAACTCAACAGAAACAACATAAGAATCATTGGAGTCCCAGAAACCCAGGAAGGAGATCTCCAAGAAGAATCAACTGTCAAAGACATCATCAAAGAGATACTCCCAAAGTTAAAGACTACATGCAATCAAATCCTGCATGCCCAAAGAGTACCAGCTAAAAGAGACCCAAAGAAAAACACCCCAAGACATATCCTCGTTACAATGACAAATCCCGTAGATAGAGATAGAATACTGAAAGCAGCAAGATCAAAAAGGGAAATTACATTCAAAGGAGGATCCCTAACACTTACAGCAGACATGTCACAAGAAACTCTCAAGGCCAGAAGACAGTGGTGAGATATTTTGACAAGACTGAATGAAATGAATGCCTCACTGAGAATACTGCACCCAGCCCGACTCATGTTCAGGTTTGAAGAAAGAATACACAGCTTCGTGGATAAACAACAGCTCAGAAACATCACAGATGATAAACCAGCCTTAAAGGAAAAACTGACAGGTCTACTCTAAGACAAGAGAGCCCAACAAACACAGCAAACTTATCTACAAAGATGACATTAAATCCTATGACAGTCATCTCCCTCAATGTCAATGGACTAAATTCACCAATTAAAAGACACAGACTGGCAAAATGGGTCAAAAAAAATGAATCCTACCTTCTGCTGCCTACAAGAAACACATCTGAATAGTCAGAACAAACATAGACTCAAAATCAAAGGCTGGAGGAAAATCATCCAAGCAAACAACACCCTCAAAAAATCTGGGGTGGCCATATTAATATCTGATGACACCAACTTTATACTCAGAAAAGTGGTAAGGGACAAAGATGGACACAACTACTAATCAAGGGATATGTGCAACAGGAAGAAATCAGACTATTAAATATATATGCACCCACTGAGAGACCAGCAAATTATTTAATACAATTACTGACAAATCTGAAAGAAGAAATCAATAATAACACAATCATTGTGGGAGACCTCAACACGGCCCTATCAACATTTGATAGGTCAACCAGATTGAAACACAACAAAAACATACTAGCCCTGAAAAGAGTTATGGAAGAAAGAGGACTAGTACATATATATAGAGGACACTCCATCCCAAAAAACCTGGATACACATTCTTTTCCAATGTACATGGGTCATTCTCCAGAATAGACTACATGCTGATACATAAAACATACCTCCATAAAATCAAGAGGATAGAAATCTTGCAGGCTACCTTTGCTGACCACAAGGCTCTGAAATTAGATGTGAACTACAAAGCCACACAGAAGAAAAACTTTAACAATTGGAAATTAAACACCCTGCTACTGAACAACCAGTGGGTCCAAGATGAAATCAAATAGGAAATCAAAACTTTCCTGGAAACAAATGATAATGAAGACACAAACTGCCAGAATCTATGGGATACAGCAAAAGCAGTCCTGAGAGGAAAATTTAAAGCCCTACATGCACACATCAGGAAGGAAGAAGGAGCATACCTGAATAACTTAATGACGCAGATCCAAAAATTAGAAAATGACCAACAAAAGAAACCAAAAATAGGGAGACAGAAGGAAATAACAAAGCTGGAAGCAGAACTCGATGAAGTGGAAAACCAAAAAACAATCCGAAAGATCAATGAAAGCAGAAGCTGGTTCTTTGAATAAATAAACAAGATTGATAGACCATTGGCAAAACTCACAAAGAAAGAGAGAGAAATCTGATAACCCATATTAGAAATGAAAAGGGGGAGATCACGACAGAAATTGCAGAGATCCAAAGGGTCATCAGAGACTACTTTGAGAAACTTTATGCTACTGAACACGAGAACCTAGAAGAAATGGAAAAATTCTTGGACACTTATAACCTTCCACATTTAAGTAAGGAGGGTGTACCATATCTAAACACCCCCATCACTACTGAGGAAATTGAAACTGTAATCAAACATCTGCCCAAAAAGAAAAGCCCAGGCCCAGATGGTTTTCCTAATGATTTTTTTCAAATCTTTCAAAAGGAGCTACTACCAATCCTAGCCAAGCTCTTCCATGAAATTGAAAAAACGGGAACACTCCCAAACAGCTTTTATGAAGCCAACATCACCTTGATACCAAAACCAAACAGAGACGCTGCCAAAAAAGAAAATTACAGACCAATATCCCTGATGAATGCTGATGCAAAGATCTTCAACAAAATCCTGGCAAATAGGATCCATTGCATCATCAAGAAGATCATACACTATGACCAAGTAGGTTTCATCCCAGAAATGCAAGGATGGTTTAACATCCGTAAATCTATCAACATCATACACAACATCAACAACAAGAAAAATAAAAATCACATGATCATATCAATAGATGCAGAGAAAGCATTTGATAAGGTCCAACACCCATTCTTGATCAAAACTCTCAGCAAGATGGGAATGGAAGGAACCTTTCTCAATCTAGTTGAAGCCATCTACCACAAGCCAATGGCAAATATTATCCTCAATGGAGAACAACTAAAAGCCTTTCCTCTAAATTCAGGTACAAGGCAAGGCTGTCCGCTCTCACCACTCCTCTTCAACATAGTACTGGAAGTTCTTGCTATAGCGATCAGGCAAGAAAAAGATATCAAGGGAATCCAGATAGGAAAGGAAGAAATCAAGCTCTCATTGTTTGCAGACGACATGATATTCTAATTAGAAAACCCTAAAGACTCTACCAAAAAGCTTCTAGCAAGAATAGATTCATATAGCAAGGTGGCAGGCTACAAAATCAACCTACAGAAATCAATGGCATTTTTATACACCAATAATGATAGGGAAAAGATGGAAGTCAGGAAGGCAATCCCATTCACAATAGTGCCACACAAACTCAAATATCTTGGAGTCAACTTGACCAAAGATGTGAAGGACCTATACAAAGAAAACTCTAAAGCCCTACTCCAAGAAATAAGAGAGGACACACGGAAATGGAAACACATACCCTGCTCATAGATTGGCAGGATTAACATCATTAAAATGCCAATACTTCCCAAAGCATTATACAGATTTAATGCGATCCCCTTAAAAATACCCATGGCATTCTTCAAAGAAGTGGATCAAACACTTAATGAAGTTCATCTGGAACAATAAACACCCTCGAATAACTAAAGCACTCCTAGGGAAAAGGAAAATGGGAGGCATTACTTTCCCCAACTTTAAACTGTACTACAAAGCAATAGTTATCACAACAGCATGGTATTGGAATAAAGACAGACCCTCAGATCAGTGGAATAGGCTTGAGTTCTCAGAGAATGTTCCCCAGACATACAATAACCTAATTTTTGACAAAGGAGCAAGAAATCCGAAGTGGAGCAGGGAAAATTTCTTCAACAAGTGGTGCTGGCAGAACTGTTTAGCCACTTGCAAAAAAGCGAACATAGACCAGTTAACATCATGTATGAAGGTAAAATCCAAATGGATTAAAGACCTTGATATTAGACCGGATACCATAAGGTATATAGAACAACACATTGGTAAAACACTCCATGACATTGAGACTAAAGGCATCTTCAAGGAGGAAACTGCACTTTCAAAACAAGTGGAAGCAGAGATCAACAGATGGGAATACATTAAACTGAGAAGCTTCTGCATCTCAAAAGAAATAGTGCCCAGGATACAAGAGTCACCCACCGAGTGGGAGAAACTATTCACCCAACACCCTTCAGATAAGGGGATAATATCCAAAATATACAGGGCACTGACAGAACTTTACACGAAAAAAACATCTAATCCCATCAAAAAATGGGGAGAAGGAATGAACAGACACGTTGATAAAAAAGAAATACAAATGGCCAAAAGGCACATGAATAAATGCTCCTCGTCACTAATCATCAGGGAGATGCAAATCAAAACAATGATGAGATACCACCTCACGCTGCAGTGATTGGCGCACATCACAAAGAATGAGAACAATCAGTGCTGGCGGAGATGTGGAGAGAAAGGAACTCTTATCCACTGCTGGTGGGAATGCTGTCTTGTACAGCCTCTATGGAAAGCGATATGGATGTTTCTTCAAAATCTGGAAATTGAGCTCCCATTCGACCCAGCTATTCCACTCCTAGGGATATACCCTAAGAACACAAGAATACAATAAAAAACCCCTTCCTCACACCTATATTTATTTCAGCACTATTCACAATAGCCAGGCTCTGGAAACAACCAAGATGCCCTTCAACAAACAAATGGCTAAAGAAACTGTGGTACATATACACAGTGGAATATTATGCAGCCGTCAGGAGAGATGAAGTCATGACATTTTCCTATACATGGATGTACATGGAATCTATCATGCTGAGTGTAATAAGTCAGAGGAGAGAGAGACGCAGAATAGTCTCACTCATTTATGGGTTATAAGAAAAATAAAAGTCAGTTTTGTAACAACCCTCAGAGACAATGAGAGATGGGCTGGAACACCAGCTCACTCCATGAAGCTCACCACAAAGAGTGGTGAGTACAGCTATAGAAATTACACAGAGAACTACCATAATCATGTGAATGAATGAAGGAACTGGAAAGCCTGTCTGGAGTACAGGTGGGGGTGGGGTGGGATGGAGGGAGATTTGGGACATTGGTGGTGGGAATGTTGCACTGGTGAAGGGGGTGTTCTTTACATGACTGAAACCTAATCACAATCATTTATGTAATTAAGATGTTCAAATAAAGAAGAAAAAAAAGAAATAAGTAAGAGGGAGAGAGATAGATGCAGAATAGTCACACTCATCTATGGGTTTTAAGAAAAATGAAAGACATTCTTGCAATAATTTTCAGAGACAATAGAGAGGAGGGCTGGAAGATCCAGCTCAGGATATGAAACTCACCACAGAGTGATGAGTGCAGTTGAAGAAATAACTACATTGAGAACTATTATAACAAAGTAAATGAATGAGGGAAGTGGAAAGCCTGTCTAGAGTACAGGTGGGGGTGGGGTGGGGAGATTTGGAACATTGGTGATGGGAATGTTGCATTGGTGAACTTTACGTGACTGAAACCCAAATACAATCATATTTGTAATCAATGTGTTTAAATAAAGATATTAATAAAAAGATTATTTTTTAAAAAGGAAAAAAATAAATAAATAAAATAAAAATAAAAAAGATTTTACTGGAGCACCTATGAAATCTTTAAAATGGTTTCTCAGTGGGAGATAGAGAACAATTATTGAGTTGAATATTTTCATTTTTAGGACTAGAGAAGTTGTTTAAACTGTTATATCAAAATGTGATTTCACATAGCTGGGAGACTTGTCTGCAATGAGAATTTTGAAATATGAACCCAAAGACCCAAAAACACACTTTGCTTTCCAGGGAGCTTGGGGAAGAAGGAAGCAGTAAAAGCCAAAGGGTTGTTCATATCATTGTGTTGCTGTCAGTGTTTTCCATGCTTGAGCACAGGAATTTGGCTGTAAAACTTCTCAAAAATCAGGTTTAAATATATATTTTTTTTATTTTGGGCCACACCAGTGGTGCTCAGAGTTTACTCCTGGCTTTGCACTTAAGCATCACTCTTGGTGGACTCAGAGGAGTATATAGGGGTTTCTGGGGATTAAATCTGGGTTAGCTTCATGCAAGGCAAATGCCCCATCCATTGTACTATTGCTCTGGTCCTTGAGTTTATTTTTAAATGATGAAAATGTCTCATTTGGGGCCTGGAGAGATAGCACAGCAGTGCTTGCCTTGCAAGCAGCTGATCCAGGACCAAAGGTGGTTGGTTTGAATCCCGGTGTCCCATATGGTCTCCCTTGCCTGCCAGGAGCTATTTCTGAGCAGACAGCCAGGAGTAACCCCTGAGCACCGCCGGATGTGGCCCAAAAACCAAAAAAGAAAAAAAAAAGAAAATGTCTCATTTGCAACTTTGAATAATTGATCTTAATCCTTAGTTTTACTAACTGTAAAATGGAAATATTACTGAGTAGGTAGGGTTGTTTATTGTGAGTCTTTCAATCATTACCTGAAAGGATCTACCATACTAAGTTCTTGTGCTAATGATGAATGTTCGCCCTCATGAAGTGTCTTAGCAGGAATGGGGTGGCCGAGTTTCTGTTTTAAGGCAAACAGAGATTTCACCCTGAATTGGATATGGATTGACTGGTTCCCAAAAGGATCTTCCGTTGGAATTGCTGCCTTGCAGAAGAAAAGAGCACAAACAGTTCGGGGCTATAGTGAGTGGCAAAAACTTGGCTTTGAAAAGATGATAAGGGGGCATACACTTGCATTAGTTTTTACTGTCATTTCTTTGGGTTAAGGAGACTCCCCATACAATAAGATATACACTTAGTCTTTACAAAACAAATGTAAAATTTGGACTGTTTCTCCCTGTAGGTAATATCCTGTCTAGGAATATGGTAGCATTTTCTCTCTTCCCCTTGGACTCTCAGGGTCTGTTTGGGTATGGAGCAGCAGAGCTTGTATTTGGTGCCTTAGAAGCATTGGGGTATCAAGATAGGTTGCAAAGGATATTGGTTTAAGAGTTGGATCTTCTTTTAAGATTCTGCTTTACATTAAATGTCTTCAACAAGTCACTTGCTTCTTTTGTATAAGGGCATGAAGACCGAGGTATAGTAGCTTTATATGGTTATGATTAAGATTCTTCAGAAATGGGGTACATTAGTAAAGAGAGATCTAAAAATTAGAAAATGCTTAAGATTGGTCTTTTTCTCCAGCAGATGTTCATTAACTTATTCATTCATTCAGTAATTTCTGTATTTCACTTGATACGAATTAAGTTATTTGAAAATTCTGGGAGTCAGTTGCCTTATCTCTAAAAGGGAAGAGTTCCATAAATTGATTGCAAGCTCATCTCGCTACAAACTAGATGTGACATAAGGTCACTCACTTCTTTATGTGTGAAATGGGGACAATCCTATTTGCTCCCTTTATGTCACAGTTAAATAATAGGATTCTGCCTGTGAAAACATTGCGAAAAGAATGCCTTTCAAAGCGATATGAACAGAAGAAGAGAGTTCACTTTCCTCTGCATTATTCCTTAAGTAGGTGAAGTTGAGACTGCATCCAGCCTTTGGCTTCTCCCAGCACAAATGAAATACTTCCATGAGCACACAGAGGACAGATTTTCAGAACCTTAAGATTCTTATTCCGAGCATGATTGTTCAATTTACTTCAAGTCACATCTGATAGAATACAATTCTCAGATGGGAGTGTAATTGGGATGTTTAAAACAAACATTTATTCCTGGGCTTGACCTTTATTGATTGCTCTGATTATTCCTCTCAGATACTATGAAGTATTTAGGGAGCCCCTGTTCTATGCCTTGTGATGCTGGATGTGGAAACAAAATTCTACTGCAGTTTTGACATCCCCAAAGCTTTAGTCTTGTGTGTGAGAAAACCTATTCGACAATGTGAGATTGTGTAAAATAGGTGCTAATTTAAGCATATTTGGGAAACAACATTGAATGTAGTCAAGACTACAATGAAGGAAAGTGAATAAAGTTTGGGTAGCATGGCTTTCTGTGCTACCCAAATCCACTATCAATGTCAGAAATAAACATAGCAATTGTTCTGACTGAGCTTGTACAACTTGATGGAAGCCACAGATGATTATCTGAGTTTCCTTTTACAACTTTTTGTTTTTCCTTAGTTATATTACTTTATCTATATGAATAGTAAAATGCGTTATTTTTTTAAAGCATGATGCCAAGATGTTTTAGCTTCTTGTTTAACTATTAGATGTACTTTGTACTGATTTCTCTCGGGGCCCTCATCTCTCTTTTCATCTTGATATTTTCATTTATTCTGTTCCTAAATTAGTTCAGTTTCTTGGACTCTATTCCTCTCTTAAGACTGATCCTTACTTCTCTCCCTCAAGTATACTGTTCCAGAGACTGCAGGAGAATGTCCTAGATTATTCCTATCCTGACATGGTTGCTAGAATCTATTCAATCCTCAAAAGAATTTTTGTGTGAATTATATAGTGACCTTATGCTGACTGACACTTAAAAACATTTTTTAACTTCTATTTTTTGTGGGGGGGTTTACACCCAGCAGTGCTCAGGAATTACTCCTGGCTCTATGCTCAGAAATCGCTCCTGGCAGGCTTGGGGGACCATATTGGATGCTGGATTCAAACCACCGTCCTTTTGCAAGGTGAACGCTCTACTTCCATGCTCTCTCCAGCCCCCCCCCTTTTTTTTAACTTCTTGACCTGTTTAAAATTTATTTTCTGTCCTATTGGCTAGATGGTTTTTCTTTAAAAAGAAATCTAGAATCAAAAATGTTTCTGTTGGAACTTTGTAGTACATGCTTACTTGGTAGTTGTTATTTTTGATTTATAAGAACTGAGAATCATTGTTGAAATCCTAGAGGAAAATGTTATTCAGAATTTAAGGACTGAGGCTTCTATGACAGAGACCCAAAAAACTTGATGGTGAATTGGCTGGGCCATTATCAACAAACACAATATTCTGGATCTTCTACTCTGGTGTCTGTTTTATGCAAATGCGATTTTCAGTCAGTGCAGTTCTTAATGGTGGAGAGTTTGTAAAATCATGATTAGTGAGATATCAATCCTGGATGGTCTTTGGTATGACTGTGGGCTTTTATTTTTTCAGCTAACTGGGCAACAATGGACCCACTGGGTAGTACCTATTTATGCCTGGCAACTGCTCTTAACAGCTTCCCATTCTGTTTTTTTCCTCAACTTGAGATGTTTCTATCATTTCTCCTCCCCCCCACCCACTTCTTCCTCAATGTGTGATCTGGGCTTACTACTGACTCTGCTCAATTTCTGGTAGGTTCAGAGGATCATATAATTGCCATGGATTGAACTGGGTCAGCTGCATGCAAGGCAAGCACTTTCCCCACTAGTGCTTTCTCTCCAGTCCCTCCCCCCTTTTAAAAGACTTCTTAAAATACTTCTTTAAAATACTTCTTATCTTCTTTCTCATCAGTGGTGGTTCAGGACAGGGAAAGGGGCACACTTTTGGAACTGTCCAAGTTTCTAAGGGAGACCTGATATATTACAAAAGAATGTATATAAAGTGACAGGGGATTAAATCTGAACCTAGGCACTTGTCATTTAAATCAGTTTCATTAAAAATTCAACACCCCAGAGTGATTTCAGGAACTGTCTACTTAAACATTTTTCAGTTGCTTTAAATTTATCAGTGGTATTAAAAAAGTACTTGTGAAATATTCTCAAAAGTGCCCGACTATGGTGAATTCTGAGTATGTAATGGTGAACTGTGCTCTGAGGGAGGAGAGCCATCAGAGATTGTACCAGGAATATTTAACAGAGAGGGCAGGGAAGAGAGGGTCATGTGTAGATGAGCAAAGACTTCAGGTGTGCAGTATGAAGGGAAAGGACAGAGTGTTCTGGTACATAGTTCTGAGGCATCAGGAAGCAGGACCTGAAAGGAATAGGACATAGTGGCTAGAATAGGGCTTACAGGGTAGAAATGAAGTTAGATCCTGGACTTGGAGAGGGCCAAGTGGACCTTTGTGATATGGGAGAGGGAGATTAGTCTTTATCCCAAGAGGACAGTTGATAATCATAGGAGAGTTTAAAACATGAGTCAGGCAAAGTTACAAGACACATATACTGTGATCACTGGAGAAGCCTGGGTCAATGACAGACCAGACTGCTGCTGTCATCTAAAGGGATGATTGGGGTCTTGAGGAAGAGGTAACTGAAGAAACTTACCAGAAGTCAGGGAGGCTGTTGATGGCACCTCTTGTAACTTTTCACTTCCCAGCCACTCCCTTGTTTGTTTTTGCAGACTTCACCAGAGGTCTTGTAGGAAGGGCTTTGCGGCTCATATCCTAATGGCTTTGTTACTTGCTGTGGTCAGTAGAAGATATGCCATTTTTTATTTTTTTTTAATTACTTCATTTAAACGCCATGGTTACAAGTTTGTTCACAATACAGTTTTTTGTTTTTTCACAGACACAAAGTTATTCATGGTTGAGTTTCAGCCATACAATGTACAACCACTTTATCAGGGTACATTTTCTGCTGCCAATGTCCCCAGTTTCCCTCCCACCCTTTCCTCTGCCTGCCTAAGGTGCAGGCATCTCTCTCTCTCTCTCTCTCTCTCTCTCTCTCTCTCTCTCTCTCTCTCTCTCTCTCTCTCTCTCTGTCTCTGTGTCTGTCTGTCTGACTTTATTTTTCCCCTCTTTTATTACATTGTGGTTTTCAGTACTGTTTCCGAGGAATATCATGCCTATCACTTTATCTTCTTTCAGCACCCAGTTCTTATCCAGAGTGATTGTTTCCAACTATTATTGTCATAGTAGTCCCTTCTCTGTCCTAACTGCAGTCTCCTGCTTTTTGTTGTAAGCTTCTTATTATGGACTGGTCCTCTTGGCACTTGCCTCTATTGTCTTTGAGTATTTTTACCATACTATCTTTTTTCTATATACCACAAATGAGTGTGATCATTCTATATCTGTCCCTCTCCCTCTGACTCATTTCACTCAGCATAATACTCTTTATATCCATCCATGTAAAAAGCAAATTTCATGACCTCATTTTTCTTATAGCTGCATAGTATTACATTGTGTAGATATATCACAGTTTTTTTTTTAAGCCACTCATCTGTTCTTGAGCACTTGGGTTGTTTCTAGATTCTGCTATTGTGAATAATGCTGCGATGAGTATAGGAGTACAGAGGGTTTTTCTGCATTGTGTTTTTGGGATCAGAGGGTATATTTCTAGGAATGTTATTTCTGGTAAATGGAATTTCTAATTTTTAAGAAATATCTATATTATTTTTTAAAAAAAAGGTTGGGCCAGTCAGCATTTTCACCAGCAGTGAATGAAAATCCCTTTCTCTTCATCTGCACCAGCACTGGTTGTTCAGCCTAGTTCTCAAGAGTTTCTGTATGACCACTTGCTATCTCACCCTTTGGTGAGAAAACCTTCCTCTAAGAGAAGAGAGACAAGTGATCCTGGTGCCCACTTACCCAAGGAAACTACATTGATCTGCCCAGTCACAAGCAGCAAAACTACCCAAATGAGCCCCAGTGTGTCAACCAAATTTCAGCTGCCTTAAATGTTTACAAGTTGTGAGAAAAAGTAATTGAGACTTGATGGTTTGATTCAGCAGGTTTTTATATTTTATAGCTAAAGTTCATGGATACAGTGGGCAAAAGTTCATGGATACAGTGGGTCAAAGCAGGACTTTGCTGATTAGATGGAGTAAGTTTAGGAGCATAACTACAGCATAAACTTTAAGGCTCACTTGTATTTTAAGATCACTGGGTTTATACATTCACAGACTTATATTTATTTAGGTGTGTCTTCTTAGTGGTTTCCTGACATTCAAGGATTAAAATTCATGTTTTATATATATATGTGTGTGTGTGTGTGTGTGTGTGTGTGTGTGTGTGTGTGTGGTAAAAAGGCAGACCAGATCATGATCCAAAAGAATTCATCTTCCACTCTTCCTACTCTCTTTCCAGCAGCTTAATCAGATTCCAGCAGAGCATTATCGTTGAGTGGTCCTCAGGCCCCTCAATAGGGGCCCTAACATTCAGTACATTCTTATTACTGTGAAAGTCAATTTCTAGTCTAGTTGGGAAGATGGAATTTCACTTAGAGGAGGAGAGAAATGAGAGACCAGAGGTTTTCTTGGACTTGACTGATTATTTAAAATATATTAGTGCTGATAAAATATTTAGCTTTTAAACAACAAATTTAATATAGGGGATTGTGCTTTATTTATTAATGACAGTTGCAGGGAGATTGGTAGGAGTTGTGCTAAAGTGCACTGTTGTGATTTTGCAAAGTATAGTAATTACTGTAATATTTTGTTGAATTATTAATATCTATGATGCCTGCAGGAACAGAAGCTTCTGCAGTCTTACTCATTTCTAGATTGCTTTCCCCCTTCTGGTTTTTGTTTTGTGTTTTCTTTTCTTGTGAGCTCATGAATTTTTAAAGAAATGGAGGGGGTGGGGCAAAGTTGATCACATCCTGTGAAGCCCTTTGTTGTGCCCTGTAAGGGAATGTAGGTAGGCAGCAGAGAATACCTGTTGTTCCTTGAGATTCTCTGCCTAAGCCAAACCTGTCTACTTTGTCTTGACTGAGGGATGCTGAAAGCATCATGCCTGGGGCAAAATGGACTTCTTAGAGTACCTTTTCAATTGAGCTGAGAATGGGCACAGTAAACCCACAGGTGGTGTGTGCATAGGTGAGGGGAATGAGCTCACTTCAAAGCTGTGTCTTTTAATCTGTTCATGGGGTTGGAAAGTGCTCAGGTGTATTGTATTGAAGCAGTACAAGTCTCCTTTGGTTAGAGTTATACACTTTTAATGACTAGTAGGTGCTCAACTGAGATCATTGTAGATGGTGATGATGATGATGTTGAGATAATGACAACAATGATGATGTGTTAGCTTAGCTGGAAGTTGCACATCTAAGTAAGACCAGTCTCCTTCCATAACTATTTACCAGTTCTGTGAAATAACCCCAGTGAGTCAGCATCTAGCCCCCAGTTTTCTGGTCTGTGTAATAAATATATTGTTCAAAGTTAAATGGTATGTTTAAGAGGATCTGATAGACATTTATTTCCAGATACATCTAAGGAAATATCATTGTTATAGAATAAATTGTTCATACTCGACTGTGATTTTTTTGGGTTTTTATTAATTACTTGGTTGTTCATGATCAGTTGTTGTTTTCTCACAAAGTTATTCATGATTGAGTTTCCGTCAGGAAGGTACCAGCATTCTTCACCAGTGCACATTTCTCACCTCCAAAGTTTCCAGTTTCCCTCCTGCTTCTCCCCTCCATGCCTCTAGAACAAATATGCCTCCCCAATCCCCCCAAATATATTTCCTTTCTCTTTCTCTTTAAACACTGTGATTTGCAATATACCAGTAGTGAGTGAGGGGTAACAGACCTATCATTTAAGAGACAGCAGAGAAGGAGTCTTAGCTCACTTTTCTTTTGGGTAGAAATGTAAAATTTTGAGTCATTTTTGGGGGTGGACAATTGTCCTTTTTCAAGATTCTCTTAACATATATTTTATTAGGCAAAATTTTAGAGACTTGGTGATCTACCCAGATCCTTTCTTCAAATATGGAATGTGGTCAAGTGAGATTTTGCAGTGTCCAAATTTACTGAGATTATGGAAGTGCTGCCACCCATATGCAATCTCCTGACTTCTGGGCCCATGCTTTCTGGTTTTCCAGAAAATTCTCACCTTTTATTTTTTCAGAAGGAAATTTTGGAAGGAACGAAGAAATGAGATAATTTTAGGGAGACCTAGAGACATCTTCTGTAGCAGAGTAGTGCTTGGGTTAGACTTCAGTTTATTTTGAATATAAGCTCTTCCATGGACCATCTCAAATACCTGTGTAAGTTATAATTATTGTTATAAAGTCAAGATTATATTCTTGATTTTGCAAGGTTGTTGTGTAGCTTTGCGATGTTTTGCCAAGGTGTCTACACTTTTCTCAAAGATACTGGAAAATGGGTAGAAAATGATTTAGTGTGTATACATCTTGAAGACATGGGGACATTTTCTCTACTGTGAGTTTCTCTAGGGTCTAGGGATGGTGGTAGAGACTCCTGAGCTGCTTACAGAGTAAGAAAGGATCCTGCAAGGGCCAGAGGATGTGCCAGCAGTTACCACTACCCCTGGGTACTACTATATTCTGTGGCAGGTAATGACAGCTCCATTTAATATTCTCCAGGGCTGGTAGCAGGAGGCTGGGGATGAGCCTCTTCAAAGAGCATCAAATGTTTTTGGGAGATGAGATCAAACAAAGCACTGGCATCCCTCTGGCTTAGGGCTCTGTGTTTATTTATTTATTTTTGGTGTTCCCTTTACTCTTTCACATTTCTGAAAATGGTTTCAGGCTTTCTTAACTGACAGTTTGTCTTTCTTTGAACTATTCCACATTGAATTCCCTGTGGGTTGTATAGGACTCTTGCTTCTATGACTTTGCAGAAGGTGAAGCAGTACTGCTTAGAATATGCACTTCCTAGGAGGAAGGAAACCACACATACATGTTTAGAGTCTATGTCAGTAGGTAGGTCCAGGTTCAGATGTAGAACTTTTCTCAGTTGAGCCATTTTTTAGGTATCTGAAGCAGAGACATTGGTCATGTTGCATGGCTCTGCAAACCATGCCATGTTTGATTTACAGCATTTTCCATGGCCTAAAAGAAAGCTCAGGCCACTGTCTCTGACTTCCCATTGCTCGATACTTCCAACAGCACCTATCTCCACTGCCCTTCTGAGTAGGAATGGAGATGTTCTGTTTCATCTTCTCTTCTCCCCTCTCATTCCTCACCTTTACTTATTGTTCTTCCTGTACCAAAGGTACATGGACCACGAATGAAGAATTGCAGAATTCAGGACAGAGAAGTCGCAACATTTTCATCCTCTTTCAGATGCCCTGGTCATCATTTATGGCATTATTTAGGATAATTACACTTTCTGGCACCTAGAGACACGAGAGACATGTACTCTTTTGCATTCCCAAACTTATGCTCTCTGAGCACTGGCAGGTCAGGCCAGACTTTTGGCAGGCTGGCCACTCAGCCAGGTCTTAAACTTGACATTTGAAAGGGGGTATCACAATGGGCGGTACTCACTGAGCTCCTGGTTTTGTGCTCAAGAATTATTTCTGGTGGGACTTGGAGAACCATATAGAATGCTAGGGAATGAACTCAGGTAGGTCACATGCAAGTACCCTACCCACTGTATTACCTTATCTCTATAGCTCTGTGTTCCCACTTTTTTTTACAGGAATTTTGTGAAAAAATTTCTGATTGTGCAACTGCACTATAGTTGATGCAGAATAAAGAGCAATTTGAACTTGACCTTGACTTTCAGTGAAGCTAACCTCAGATACCAGTGTGTATAAAAAGAAGGATGGGGATATCAATTCAAGATTAGGGACACAAGTGAAGCATTTGGGAGCCCCTTTATTATTGCCAAGGGCCTACTATGTGCTAGCTTTCAGACTCACCTGAAGGACCATTTCATGCTGCCTCCCCACAGCCTATGGTGCTTCTTATCTTTTTTCAGATGATATAACTTTGAAAATGGGAGGTTAAGTAGATTGCCACAGCCATACAGCTAATAAGCTGCAGAGTAGCTAATGAAATAGATGCCTTTAGTGATGGAAGGTCATTACACCTGCTATGTTACTGACATAGAAATAGGAAATAAGAGAGTTTGGCAGCTAAGAAGCAGATCAGTTGGATAAATAGAGGTGAAAGGATCACCTTTCCTTTCAATCTAGAATAATAGGCTTTTATACAAGTAATGGATAGGGCTGGACATACAGCTCAATGGTAGAGCACATTCCTTAGCATGGTGAGGCCCTGAGTTGGATTCCAAGCATCACATTCTTTTTCCAGTATTGCAGAATGTACCCTGAGCACCAAAGATCTGGCCTGAGCTTCACTGGGGTTGGCCTCTATGTAGATCAGTAGAGGAAAACCTTTAGTATGTTCTTGCTGGAAACTGAGCTGTGATCTCTGCATTCAGCATCTCCAGCATCCCTAACTCCATGACTACTCCAATAGGAATATTGGTGTGAATCTGGCTGTAAGGATGAGTAAACAAAAATAGAGAGGCCAGGTCACAGCTGGTGAATGACCAAGTCATAAATTCCTATGAGATTTGTGACGGGGCACTTCTGATTCGCTGAGCTCTTTTTCCAACTGGGAGGGAAGAAGGTTTAGCTGATAACAAGTCCAAAAGCATTTGCCTCTCCATAGGAGAGGTAGGGAAGAGATGAGCTTGGATTGGAGATGTATTTCACAGTCGCCTAATAGGCTGGTGCTTAATTTTTGCAGGCATGGGGCAGCCCTTAGACACTTTAAGCAAGAGAGAGATGTAATTAGCAATGATTATCAGTCACTTTCAGAGCACCACAAAACTTATCCTCTGAGCTGGGGCTAGAGAAGGGTGAACAAAGACAGCAAGGTGGAGCACTGTGTTTGGAGGCACACAGCATCTTGTGACTGGTGGTAACCCTTGGTTCTGGTCACTGCAGGTTCCTCTTCTCTCCCTCCCCTCCCCTAGCAGTGCCTCTTGCCTGCTCCCTCCCTCTCACCACACTCTCTGCACAGTGGAGGTCCTCTTCATCATTAGAGCAAACAGTGGGGTTCTGCTGTAATTAAAGGAGGCCAACAGGAGGAAGCAAAGCAGAGCAAGGGAAAAAAGCAACCACCAATAAAACATCTTATTTTCCTCCCTAACAATCACCTCCCTAATAGTTGTCTTCTACAGACTTTCCTGGGGGCCTACTTGCTTTAAATGCTACAAAGAGAACCTCAAGGGATGGTGTAAGGAAGCAGGCAGTGAAGTTACCTGCATCTGCCATAATGGGACTGATTCCTTTTCTTGCCTTCTTTGCCATGCAAGTCAAATATTTGAGTTGGAGAGTTCTCGGTCCTTTGTTTATGATCAGAGTCTCACCCATAGTAGAGTTGTTTCCATCCCATCTCTTCCCAGGGAGGCATCTCTGACATGTACCCTGGGCTCTTCACTCACCCCCAGATCCCGAAATGAGCTGACCTGAAGCTCAGGTTGGGGAAAGGAGACACTTTGCCCAGTGAAAAATTGGCCACCACGCTTGCTGTCATTGATGGCAGAGAGTCCGGAAGTGTCTAATTAATTCATTTATCCAATTAGCCCCTTGCTCTTTGAAAAGCTTCTTCTTGGTTGCTGAGCAACTAGCATAGACTTTCAGCACATGCATGCTGCTGTTGAATGAACCGGTCGTTTTTTTTCCTTTTGCCCTAGCAACATCTCAATTCCTCCCCACCCTGCTTTCTTTTTATTTATTTATTTTTTCTGATATACTGTAATGTAGAACATCTCCACCAATCTCTGGTCTTCTCACCTTTCCTGGGTCTCTGGATTTGCTTGCTGCCTGCCTTAACACATTTCTAAAAGTAATTTTATGCCAGACATTTGTCACAGATGAGGAGAGTGACAGAATTTACATGTACACAGAGATGCATTGGCAGCCTAATGGGATTAGTTCTGCTTAGACAAGACTTGGGAGAAGCTTTGGGATTGCCTAGACTTGCCCACAGGTAGACAAGGTGTTTGGGAAGAAAGGGCAGATAGTTTCTGGGCGTCAGAGCCTTCTCAAGAGCAGTGTTAGTAGGCCATGATTCTGTCTGAACACCTGCCCTTCTTTGGGTAATTGTCAGCCACCCCAAGGTGGCTGCTTGCCTTGTGGACAGTGAATAAGGGGATATTTATGGGAGACTGAAGGGAACAGCTTCAGCCATGGAAGGCAGCAGAATACCTGGAGAATCATCCTTGTAGGAGAATATGTGCATATTTCAGGATGTGGAAATGCCCAGCACAGCTTTGGTGAGCTCCAGTCTCTGAGCTGGACAGAGCCGAACACTCATCCTTCTTAGGGTTGAACAGTTGGATCACTGAAAGGATGAGAAGTTTTTCAGTATTTTATTGTCAAGGTTTGGATGATATGTCAAGGTTTTTATTGTCAAGACTCTGGAGTCTTAGGCTTTCCCCTTTGACCACACTGCTCCTCTTCTATCTCATTAAGAGACACTTATTCAAAAGAAAGATACTAGTCACCAACATTTGAAATCGTCCTTTGTTTTAGAAGTTTTGAACTTGGCAGTGAAGATTTGCAGAACTCAGGTGACTTGAGTTCTAACCACCTTGGCAAACAGGTGTGCAGGGCATGTGTAACCCACTACTCACACACCAGCAGACTCAGTCCTGCCCTCTGGAGACCCAGGGAGATTAGGAAATGGACAGCTGAGAAGGAAGAGGCTTCTTGGCAGGGTCCAGGGAGGATTTGAGTCTTCTCCCTGGAGTTGGAGAGGACTAAGTAGGGAACATTCTGTAGGAGGGCAGGAGCCACAGGCAAGGGAGACAGGAGTTCATTTGGACATGGCAGAGAGGTCTGGGAAATGGACTGGGAGACTTTTGAGCTCTTCTCTGATAATTGGTGCATGGCTTGGTGCTGCCCACAACCTCATCCAAAAATCCCAACAACAACATGGAAATGATCATATAATCATTCAGGATGGTGACTCTGGGACACATATGGCAACAGACCTGATGGAAATGACTGACTTGGAAAAGCTTTGTAGTTGTCAGACCTGTCCACGGATGGACACAGATATTTAGGAAGAGGGCAGCAAATTAGTTTCTCATGTTAGTTAATAACAATTAAGCATGTAAAAGGTCTCATGCTTTGTATACTTGACTAATTTTAGGGCCAAACTCACCAGGAGAGAAGAGAACATCAGAACAGTAGCCACTTAGGGAGAAGAAGAAGAACCAGGCACCATTTCCAACATTCACTCTAAGTGCCTCCCAGGGCCAGGAAACCTTGACTTGGTGCCAGTCACAGCTTTTGGTGCAGCTTTTCAACCTGCAATCCAAGAGGCAACCCAAGAAGGATGAGGCATGGCAGGGAGAGAACTGATCAGCGATGTGACTAGGCCTTCCTGTATGTGCATTGGCCAGCAGGTTAACTAGTATTCTTGGCCAAATCCCCCCCATCAGTCACTGCTTTCCAAGGTTGGGCTGGCTTCTAAAGAACCCGATATGACAGACAACGTGGAATGCTCCTTAGTATATAATCTTCCTTGGGAATTTTTCTTAGGTGTTTTGAGTCCTCTTAAGCCCCCAGAAATTAACTGGCTATGGCTGTTCTTTTTCTAAAATTTCATGTTATTATAAAGTGCAGGCAGGGCTGGAAGTCACAATGGCCTGTATCAGAATAATCAAACACATGATAGTGACCTGAGGCTCAGCGAAGGAAACATTGGTGGATTTTTGTTCAATCAATATTTGCTGCACTTGGGCATTCGTGGATGAAGTCCTTTCTTCCTAGACACGAAGGTGGAGTCTCTGGGAGCCTCTGCCTCTCATTTGTCCCCTTGATTTTTCCTTGCAAAATAGAAATTTTGTGTTGGTGAGGTCTCTTACTTCCTGTTGACATCGAGTGAGGTTGTTAGTACCTGGAAGACACTGGAACTTTCTCTCCCTTTGTTCATTTCTTGCCACCCCAGAGGTGATTTGATTTCCCATTTTCTGAGACAGTCCCTCAGGGTGTCTCTCCCACCCCTCCACCCCCTTCTCTTATATAAGAAGGCGGGTGCCTGGCGTGCCAGGTTGCATTCAACACTGTAACAATCCCCTCTTTATGACATCACTGCTTGTCCCCATGGAAACCTTTCCCGGGTCACAGAGACTGGATTGTGGCATCATACCCTCATTGGGAGGAGGGATTAAAAGTGCCAGGAGGGATGAAAGTCCACCGAACTAGCATGTGATGGCAGAGACATGGGGCTTTTCTGTTTGGATCTTGAACGGATTCTCATATTGGTTGCTGGAATGAAAAAGAAGAAGACTCTGCTTTTGCTCAGTATCAAGGGAAATGAATAATCTTAAGGAGAACAAGCCTATTTCACAAAATCTCCACCAACTACTGGAATCAGAAGGATTAAATAACCTACATAGGTGACTCAGGTGGAATGGAGAACTGGAACTGGAACTAAAATTGAGAATTGGGGTATAAGATATAGTTTGGGATTTCAGGTGATTTAAAGGTGTGTGTGTGTGTGTGTGTGTGTGTGTGTGTGTGTGTGTGTGTCTGTGTGTGTCTATGTGTGTGTGTGCGTGCAAATATGCCTAAGACATCTTAGGTACATAAAATACTAATTGTTAAATTTGTGCTACATGTGAAGAGAATTAACGATGTTTAGGTTAGGATGGATTGAGAATGGGAACTGACTTGCATGGGTGTGTTGTTAGGGCTAGGACTCAGCTTGAGAGGGACACAGTGAAGAACATGGGAAACTGTACTCTCAAATATTTCTGGGTTCCACCTGCCTGAGTGCTCCCCTGGGTGCCATGGTTCTTTCTTTATTCCCAGGATACTCTTCTCTGTCTGTTCCCAACTTCCTGCTGCTCTCCATTTCTCTGCTGCCTTTTCCTGAGTTTTTTCTGACCCACTTTTTCTCCTTCCAGACCTAAACTCAGAGTAAAGACAATACTGATAGAAAAGGTCTTTCATTTGGCTCAATATCATTTAGAAGATCTTTAGTAAAAATAAGGTTGATCTATTTTATGAGTGGGGGGGAACCAATTTTGTATGCCTAGAGAATATTCTCGTATAGACTTTACTTATTTTTTTGTCCCCCAATTCACAATACAGACCAGGCAACGGGCCTGGGTTGAGGTGTATTTGGGGTGCATTTACTGTACCTCCTCTTTCTGTACAGTCAGTGTAAAGAACACAGCCTGTGGTAAGAATTGGGAGGTCTTATCTTTTCTTTTTTTTATTTATTTATACACACACACACACACACACACACACACACACACACACACACACACATATATGATCCTTCACCAGTGAAAACATTCCCATGACCAATATCCCAAGACTTTCCTTATTAAGTGTTGAATGATGAATGAACAAGTCACAGATGAACATACAAATAGGTTCCCCTTCATCCCCTGGAAGTAGCAAGCATGCTCATTTAAAATATTTGTATAGTTTCTGCCTATCGTGACTTCATGTTGTGTTTATGTGATCCAGTGACCTTTTTTGTAGTAAAATAGGCCAAGTGCAGGATGTTGGCAATAAATAATGCTCTGTTGGCTGTTGAAGCCCTCTGTGTGCGACTGTCATGGGCCCCCATCTGTTCAGTAGATGGGACCAAGGAAGGTTGCTCATATCCATATGTGATCCCTTGCTGAGCTCTCAAAAGTGTTTATTGCTTGGGTTCATAAGTCTTCCATGGAATCTCCAGGATCTAGAATGGGTGGGTCCCTAACTTCTCTCCAAAACTCAGGTTGTGCTTTTTCATGGAACACGTCAATGCCTGAATCTTTGCTCTTATATTCAACTGCAATAATGTGTGTGTTTGTGTATATTTTAATTAGTAAAGCATTAAATACATTCACAATCTAAACTTGTTTTATTTTTCTAGAAGATTGTGCATAAGCATGGAATCATAATGAATTCCTTCAGATCACAGATGTGGTATGAAATGGGTTGAAATACATGGGTTAAAATTCTTGTTAAACCTCTCACTAGCTATAATGTATGTATATTTTCTATGTGTAAATGTTTTCCTTTATAAAATAGGCAAGAATCTGAGTGCTGACTTCATGGTAAGCATGCTCATATTCAGTGAGGGATATTTATAAAGTAACTTTGGCAAACAGGTATAAAAATAGACCAGATATACCCTAATAACTTAAGTAAAGACTTGATGCAAAAACTATCTATAGCCCATGTATTAGCTACATCTTCCTACAGTTTGAGTTGTGTGAGTCAAATAACTGACTTGTTAATTGTTCTTTACAGGCAACCATAAGAAAAGGATGCTAGAACCAGAGCAACAGTACAGAGGGTAGGACACTTGCATGCAGCTGACCCAGGTTTTATCCCCAGCATCCCACATGGTCCCCTGAGCCTGCCAGGCATGATTAGTGAGTACAGTCCAGAGTAATCCCTGAGTACCATCGAGTGTGATTCCCCAACCCCCCCCAACTATAAAGAAGGGGGCTGAGGAAATATTATTCCTTTTCTGGACCAAATCTTAAGAGGCTAATAATATGATTATGAAATAATATGATTTTCCCAAGTATGTTCCTGACCTTAGTATAATAGGAGCACATTAAACAGAGATTGTCCTCTGCTCAAGCAGAGTTCTCATTATCTGCTAGAGGAGACAGTCAGCCTGGTAGGGGAGGGTGTGTGTTCAGTTTCATATGAAGAAAAGGTGAGGAGGCTGTCCACAACTGCCACCCCAAATGTGCTCTCTTCCCTTTAGACATCCAGTTCATCTCTTTATAGCCTCAGATATAAGAGAAAAACATTGGGGCCTGTTTGAAATCCCCCCAATTTTTATTGATGTGGAATATATACGCATGAGACAAGCACACTATATTAAGCATTCATCTCAGTGACATGAATTTTACATATAATTGTGCTGATTTTTCCCACACCCTAACAAGTCTCAAGATGAGGAACATTTAGTGCCTCACAGGGAACTCCTTCATCTCTTTTTACACCGATAGTCTCTCTCCCAGAAATAATCAATATTTTGATTTCTGTCAGGTTCTGTTGGTCTTTGAAATTCACCTAAGTGGAATAATATAAAGTGATCACTGGTTTCTAAGCCAATATCTCAGAACTTTTGCATCCCAAGATCCAGACCTGATGTAATCTCCCCTTGGGTAAGGACTAGTCCTTGAAACCTTTTCATCAATACAGGGGAGGGAAAGTAATGAGAGATCATTTTCCAGTTTTGGTTGCCAAAGTTACTCTGTTTTACTCTTGTACTCTCTGGTTCTTATCGCTTGCTTAGATGAAGCCAGTGGCTGCATGGCAAGTCATTTTCAGGGACAGAGTCAATGGGGAGCCTCAGACCCTAAGCTCAAAAGCATTTTTGAATGAGCCTGGAAGTAAATCTTTTTTCAACTGTATCTGGAGCTCATGATCAAAGACACCTTGATTAAAATGTGGTGCGTAGTTGGAACCAAGCTGCTCCTGGACTCTTGATTCACAGAAATCATTTTTATCAAGTGTTTTCAGTCACTGGGTGTAATTCATCACACAACAATAGAAAACTTGTGTGTGTAGTATGTTCTGTTTGTTGTCTTGCCCTTTTCACTTATTTTTATATCTGTGCACTCTATTCCTATTTCCACAAAAAGGTCTAGCATGATCATTTTTTTTGTTTTGTTTTGTTTTGTTTTGGGGGGTACACATGGTGTTTCTCATGTTTTACTCCTGGCTCTGATCTCAGGGATTACTCCTGGTGATGCTCAGGGAACCATATGGGGTATTGGGGATTGAACCCAGGTCAGACACTTGCAAGGTAGATTCCCTACCTGCTGCATTTTCGCTTCAGTCCCTTCCTTGGCTATTTTTACTGTTGTATAGTATGCCATGGAGGAATAGCTCTGTCCAATAATTATCTGTCCATTCTCTGATCTATAGTTGGGCTGTTTCCATTACCTGGCTATCAGGGACATCCTTTTGCATGAGGTTTTGTTTGTTTTGACAGATAGATACACTGATTTTTCTTGAGTATATACCCAAGTATAAACTGTCTCAACCATAGAACATACTTTATTAATACTACCAGTAAATATTCACAAAGTATCAATCTCTGGGGAATTCTTAGAATGGATCAGAGCTGATTCCCCTTTCTACATGAAGTCACAGCAGCCACTGCCACACCTAGCACTCTCATCCAAGAAAAGTGGCTCAGCTCCATAACTTAACCTTATCAAACTGCTGAGCCACCAAATTTGTTTTAGATCTATAAATCTGAAATCTTGTGGCCAACAAGCAAGCATAAATGTTCCTTAAGTCTTGTCAGTTCTTGGTCATGGTTGAATGCTTCTTTTTATACATACATACATACATACATACATACATACATACATACATACATACATATATATTTCCCATTTAACTTATTCTAGTGGTTGTATATCCCCATGTCATTTCAAGTTTCATGATAGATGGCTTAGATGCTTACTGGATATTTGAAGAGCCTCCTTAGAGCTATGACTATTCAGATGGTTTGTTTTCGATAAGGCTATCCTTGAAATTGATTTGAGGAACTCTTTATATTTTTCATATAAGGTCTTTGTCAGATATTTTTTTTTTTTTTTGGTTTTTGGGCCACACCCGGTGACACTCAGGGGTTACTCCTGGCTATGCGCTCAGAAGTCGCTCCTGGCTTGGGGGACCATATGGGACGCCGGGGGATCGAACCGCGGTCCATCTCCTAGGCTAGCGCAGGTAAGGCAGGCACCTTACCTCGAGCGCCACCGCCCGGCCCCTTTGTCAGATATTTTTATTGTAGATATCTTCTTTAAGTCTGTGGTTTTCTTTCTTATTGATTAATAATATACTTTTTATTAGACATGCTTTTAATTTTAATTAAGTTTATTTTCTGAAGGTAATAAAAATTCTTGCCTTATTCTGTGTCAGGAATATGTTCTAGGTTTTTTCTTATAAATAAATATACTTTATTAACTTTCAACAGTTAGGCTCATGACCCACCTGAAATCCATTTTTAAAATATGTAGTAAAGTCATAAATTTTTTAAATTATAACACTGTGATTTACCGAGTTGTTAATAATACAGTTATTTCAGCCATTAAATGTTTAAAAACAAGTCCTACCACCAGTGTCCTCATTTTCCCATCACTACCCTACCCTGTCACTTTGCAAGCACAACCACATTTACTTTATGTTGTTTTTTACACCACAAAGGCAAATGGAGTTATCAAAACTTAGATCAACAGGGGTTAATTTGAAATATTTGTTCTATCTCTCCATAGTGTTACTAAAATCAGTGTCCAAGGATTTACTGGGCTGTGTAGGTGCTAGTTGAGCTTTCTGTGCTCAGAAAATCTGAGCATGGCAGATTACAATGTAACTTTACCATCAGATTTCCTCTCATACAACTGGGCACTACTATGTAATTTTGAGATGTTGGCCACGTGGTCCCAGATTTATAGATATGAAACAAATTTGGTGGCTCGGCAGTTTGATAAGATTAAGTTGTGGGACTGAGCCACTTCTGTTGGATGAAGGTATTAGATGTGGCAGTGGCTGCTGTGGCTTCAAGCAGAAAGAGGAATCTATTCTGACCCATTCTGAGAATGCCTCAGAAGTTATCATCTTGGATCAGACTACCAGGGAAGAGTCTATGGCCATTGTTATTTCTTTTGGAGTATGGTAAAGGAACTGGGTCATTTTTTTGCTGAGTAGATGAAGGGTATGGGCAGAGGCTGTTGAATTTTTGAATTGCTGTGGGAGGGCCTGGGGGGTCTTGGCCCACCCCATTACAAAACTATTTCAGACTTTTAAGTCTCTAGTCTCATCCCACCTATAGAGTTATTTCTTTATATCTAATGAGATGAAGAGCTCCAATGACCCAACACCCTTTATTGAACTGTAGATGTCTTTCATCTTGATATACATGTCCGTGGATTCTATATTTGGTTTTATTGGAACTTTTTCTGTCCTAACACCAGTTCTACACCATCTTAATACTTAATAAAGCTTAATAATACATTACAGCATTATAATTTATTTTATATGGTAACTTTTTGTGTGTGTTTGGTTACTTCTTGTTTAAAAAATTTTTATTAATAATTTTATTTTGACCAAATGGATTACAAATCATTCACAGTAGTATTTTAGGTACATAGATTCATACATTGAATCAGGGGCATTCCCATCACCAATGTTGTCCTCCCTCCACCCCTGTTCCCAGCATGCATCCCATACCGCCCCTTCTTTGCCCCCCAGGCTGCTAGTATAAGTGGTCCCTTCTGTGTCTAGCTTGTTGTAGATTGGGTATTGATTCTGTTGTGTTTGGCTTTGGATTTGGTTTTTAAGTATGATAATTGTTTATTTCTATTCAATGCTCATACAACTGTTTGATATTGGTGCCCTCCATTATTTCCCCCTCAATTTGTGAGGCAAAACAAGATGGTCCAAGTTATGTGGTTCTGTTTGAAGGTAAGAAATAAAAAAGAAAAATTAAAAAAGGGGGGCAAAAATTCAAACAAGCAAAAAAGTGGAAGGAGTCCTTCTAGAGACTATAAAAATCAGTTTAAGAAAAAAAAAGGAAAAAAGGAAGGAAAACATAAAAATAATTCAAAAATAATCAACCCCCAAACAAAAGCAAAACAAAAACAACCTGAAAAGCACCACAGCAATAAAGACAACAATCAAACACTAACCATGTGCTGAAATAAAGACGAATCAAAGCACAGGGAAAAAAAAGGCAAAGAAAAAAAATAAACACAAGCAACAACAATTACAAAAAATATAAAAAAATTAATTTGTGCTATTTTTTTGCAGAGGCACAGTAAAAATTGGGGAGATTAGAAAAGGAATTCCCCTGGCCTAAGAGATACAGGGTTTCTCCGCCCTTGAAGTATACTGTTATGGGTATAACTACAGGCTCTGTACATGCTCTTTTACTCTCCCCTAGGTCCTTTTGTGATGTCTGGAAGTTTTCCGCTCCATCTTGGATGATAAGATCAGGTCTCTGTAGCTAGTGATCTTAGTTTTTTCACATGTCATAGGATGAAGCCTAGGATGAAGTCTTTCTTTACAGTTCCAGAAGTTCTGTTCCATCACTGTTGTTTTAATCAGTCTTTTGTAGTTGTTTGACTTGGTTTTTGCACCGATCCTAGAACGAAGCATAGGATAGAATCTTTCATTATGTTTCCAGAAGTTCTGCTCAGTTGCAGTTGTCTCACTCAGACCTCTGGAATTAGAGATCTTGGTTGTTCTACAGATCGTAGGCCAAAACCTAGACTAGGTCCAGGATATGTTCTGGACCTAGGATACGTTCTGGTCCCAGAATATGTTCTGCCCAGTCATAGTGGGCACAGTCAGTCTTCTATAGTTAGCAATCTTGGCTTTTGCACAGATCAAAGGAACAGGTTAAGAGGTAGTATTATAAAGGTCTTAAACTTATAAAGGAAATATAGGCTTCCCCATTGTCTTTTGAGATATTCTTGTGGGGGTAGAATTCAGAGCAGATTTTCATCACACACCTTGGTCTTGTTGAGTTTGAGAAGTGATTTGTGGCAGAAAGGGCTTGGGTAGAGTTCTTGCACTGGAGGTCCTTCTGGAGTTGGTTCTGGTATCCACATTTGGAGGGAGGATAAGAGGGAGGGCCACAGAGCATGAGTCAGCAGGAGTGTTGGTTGTAGTTTCTTTGTGGGGGCGAGATGTGGGGCTGAGTGGGTGTCCCTCCTCTTGGGAGCTGAGTGATGGCTTGTTGGAGCAGGAGGTCAGTCTTGATACCTAATGGATTATGATTGAGAGTAACAAGTGTTAATAAGGCGGGGTATCAGATTGGGATTGGGGGGGTGAAGGGATAGTAGGATTTCTGAGGGGGAGGAGGAGGGATATATATAGAATGGGCTATATACACGATAGACATGAATAGTTTATTTGGTAATTTTTATTTAAGATTTTTAATTTAGTTTTATTCATTATTGTCTTGACTTTGGCCCTTTGAGTTCCCATATACACTTTAGATTGAATGTTTTCCCTCCCTCTCCCTTCCTTCTTTTGTTGATTGTGTTGATTGTGTGGCCAGGGATCAAATAGTGAAAAGAAAGTCTCTTATCCCAGTAAAATATCTCTAATACCTAGATTCAATTTCTTTCTTTCTAAGAGTATATGGTAATAATATCCTTAAACAATGGAGACAAAGTTCCAGGAGGACTGGTCTATGGTAAAAACCTTTCCTTGAAGAGGATGAGGGAATGAAATTAGGATAGAGAAGTAACCACTATGACAATAACAGTTTTAAATGATCACTTTGGACAAGAACTGTGTACTGAAAGGAGGTAAAGTGATACCCTGTCAGTAACAATATTGCACAAGGGAAAAGAGAAGAGAGAGAAAAAGAAGAGAGGGCATAAGGAGATAGAAAAGAGAGAGAGGAGAGAGAGAATAAGAATGTTTGCCAAGAAGGGATGGGGGAAGGAAACAGTGGACATGAACAAAGAAAATATACATTGGCGTTGGGAAATTCTATGACTGAATATTATGAATAACTTTGAGACTGTATCTCAGTGGCTCAATTAAAATTTATTAATCAGGGGCCGGCGAGGTGGCACTAGAGGTAAGGTGTCTGCCTTGCAAGCGCTAGCCAAGAAAGGACCGCGGTTCGATCCCCCGGCATCCCATATGGTCCCCCCAAGCCAGGAGCAATTTTTGAGTGCTTAGCCAGGAGTAACCCCTGAGCATCAAATGGGCGTGAAAAACCAAAAAAAATTTATTAATCAAAAATAAAACATTTTATAAAAGAAACGAGTTTTATTTTCTAATTATTTGTGCTAGCATTATTTTTAGATTCTTTTAGATTTTCTTCGCCATCATATTATCTGAATATTGAAAAGCACTACGATTTTTTCTTTATATATTATATTTCATTTTCTTTTGATGGAATTAAGGAATAACTCCTGGCTCTGTGCTCAGAAGTCATCTTTGGCAGTGCTCAGGGCCCACATCTGCCAGGGATCAAACTTAGGTTTGGCTGTGTGCAACCTGCTGCCTTACCTGCTGTACTCTCTCTAGCCCCTAGTTCATTTTCTTATCTTGCTGCATAGGCTATGATCTCCCCACAGCATTGAATCAAAATTCAGCATCTTTCACTTGTGTCTGAGATGAGGGTGTGTGTGCATAGAAAGACATTCATTATTTCACTAGATCAGTATGTTTGCTGTGGAGGGCTATTACCTTTTATCAGTTAAAAGATTTCAAGCCCAAAAGTTGATATTGCCTCTAATTGTTGGGAACAATAAAACCAGAGAATAAAACAATAAAACCATATAAGAACAGGAAAGGCAGGAAGCAGATGAACAGTATGTTCAAGGGAGACTAAAGGAGTTTCTGGGTGCCAACAATGTTTCAGACATGGTGAAAGTAGAGGTGAGCTATGATCTGTAGCCCGAGAACTGGGAGAATCTTTTTTTTTTTTTTTTTTTGGTTTTTGGGTCACACCTGGCAGCACTCAGGGGTTACTCCTGGCTCTATGCTCAGAAATCACTCCTGGAAGGCTCGGGGGACCATATGGGATACCAGGATTCGAACTGATGACCTTCTGCATGAAAGGCAAATGCCTTACCTCCATGCTATCTCTCTGGCCTTAAATAATATCTTTATTTAAGCACATTATTACAAGAATGATTGTAGTTGGGTTCCAGTCATAAATGGAACACCCCCTTCACCAGTGCAACATTTCTAACACCAATGTCCCTGATCAAGCTCTTTAATGCATGGTTCTGAGGTTCAATTTTCCCCCTCAGTCTGAGAGACAGCCCTTTATCTGAAGGAATCAGGCTGGGAATATGCTGGAAATGTGAAATATCCTGTGAAAAGGAGGCTTAACTTCTGTTCCCAAGTTCTGCCTCAATGAAAGCCAGCTGAAGATGGGAAGTGTCCAGAGTGCATGGAATCTTATGGCTGAGAAACTCATAGAATGAGATTGCAAGGACCAGTTTGCTTCTTCCCATCCCTATCTCAGAATCTGCAGAGTAGTGGTGGTGTCCTGTTGAAACCATGACAAGTTAGAAGTGGAGCTCAGAGTCTGACTATATCACTGTTCTCTTGCTGGCTGAGCTGTGGGGTGTGAAGCAGGCCTTCGGGGTCCAGCGCCAGGATGGCCTAGTGCCTTTGAGGAACAATTTCAGGGTGGCCAGGGAACTTGAAGGGACCTGGTTAATTCAACAAGCAGGTGTATTTTAGCAAGGAGATATGGAGATGGACCTGGTGGCCCCAGGGACACTGCTGGCCCTGTGCCCCACTGCTGATGCATTTCCCTCACTCCCACCTACATGAAATAAATGCACTTGCCATGTGTGCTGGGCATGTGTTTGTTTTTATTTTCCTCCCATTTCCCCACTTCCACCCCAGCGTAACTTCATGCCGAGAGCACCCCTTTTTCCACTACAGAGCTTTCCTCCCCTGATTCCTGCGGACGACTCAGGACACAAGGCCAGCCTGCTTCCTTTCCTCTCTGGGCTCTGGAACACTCTGTTCCAGGAAGCTGTCAGAATCTTTTTTTCTATTATTACCAGAAAGAAAGACCAGGGAGAGAGTTCAGCTATTTCAAAATAAGCCCCAGAGGCTCCTGACATTGTGCTTTTTTTCCTCAACTTCTCTGTTTATTTTTGTTTATTTCTCAGTATCTGATGCCAACCCAGCCATGACTAATATTGGTCTCTAGCTCAGTATCATTCTTTCTCTATCCAGGTGATATGTCTGGATGTTGTTTCCATCTGGACCCTTCTGCTCTAGACTACCTTCTATCGTCATTTGTGTGATGAGGCCCAGGACATATTGCCAGTTGTCCCTGGGTCTCTCCCATCACAGTGGCTATTGGATGAGTAGTCATGGCTGTTTTCTTCCTGGTGACTGAATGTCATCACATTTGCAAATAATGGCCACTCCAAAATCACTGAGCCACTCAGTAACAGGGATACAAACTTTTGGCTGGGGTGAAGGCAGCTCCCATATCTCTCAGGACAGTCACATCTTCATGGCAATAAGATAAGAGTACCTTCTGTGACCTTTGCCTGGGCCCTGATCCTGGAGTGTTTGTGGACAGCTGTGCTGCAGTTTCTCAGAGCTGACCCAGCTCTCCTGGCAGGATTGCTTTATTGAAAAATCTGTCCTGAGGCTATTGTTTAGTTTCCTAGTCCTGACTGAATTAGGAAGATTCCATTTAAGGTGAAAACAATATAAAAACAACCACTAAAAATGTACTGAAGAAGAAACAGAATAAAGAAGGGCTATTATACTCTTGAAAGACAAATGCAAATGTATGTCGTGGTGGTTTTAATATATTTGAGTTGCTCCTCTTAAGGTGATCTCATCTGTTTTTGTCTGCCTCAGAACCTGGCGCATATGTCTGGCAGAGAAGTGTGTTGAAGATATTGAGATTTGGGTTGAGAAGCTGCCTGCTTGAAGATGCCTTTGAACCTGCATCTTGCTTAGTGCACAATTCAACAATGCCTGGTCTCTGAAGGCTGCTCTTGGTTCTGGGATTGAAGTCTGGTGGGAACAACCATTTTTGGCCATTGTCCTGTTGTTCAGCCACCACCCAGGCCTACAGCCAGGATGTAAGTCTGTGACCTGCAGCCTCTGGCACTCTTACTTTCTGGGAACATTATGCCAGTGCCAAAACTGGTACTGGGAGACATGCTTGAACATGGTTTTCAAAAGGGAAAGTGAGAAGATGCCAGAAATAACTGTCTTCACTGGATACTTGATGAGTGTTATTTCAAAACAGAGGAAGGACCTCAATATATCTCCCTATATCTGCCCTGAGTTCAGGGTAATTATATGTGAAAACAGCATGAAGCTTTCATCATAGAAAATCTTTTTCAAGAGCAGTGACCCCCAAATTCCTTAGGGTTGACTGGACTTAGTTCATGCTTGTGACTTCCAGAAGTAGAGTTTAGAGTTGCAAAGATCCTGACATGAGCTCAGGCAAGTACTACAGGAACTTGAACCTGGGACTCTGCCAATGTTAGTGAACATGGTCACTACTGTCGAAAGGCACAGAAGATGGCCAAAGGCCAGACAACTTTATGTCATTACGACAAATTTTGAGTTTGGGGACAAAGTTCCATTTTGAATAGAAACATTTGGGGGAGGGGAATTATGGCTGCTTGTTTTAAGTATGGTGCCTGCCTTAACATCTCTGCTGGGCTGAACTTGGGGTTCTGTGGGAGTTTTGTTCCCTCTTTGCCATCCCATGGACCACAAGGAGTCATGTTCTCAGTCTGCAATGGGGGGAATGACTGATATACTCACAATGATCCAGCAGTGCCTCCCCCCCCCCCCCCCCCCGCAGTCACCCTATCTATAGCAGCAGCAATGTATACAGTGAGAATTCCGGCAGTGCATTCTGATCCCCGCCTGCTGCACTCAGGTGGTTGCCATGAGATAAGCCAACCCTCAGTTCTTAGAGGGTTCAAGACACAGTAGGAAGCTAAAACCCCATATTGTAACATCATTGGTTAAAAAGAAGGATCAGGGCCAGAGAGTGAGTGCAGCAGATAAGGTGCTTGCCTTCCCTGCAGCTGATCTCTGTTCAGTCCCTGGTAATCCCCTAAGTTTCCCTCAAATAATACCAAGAGTGGTCCCTTAGAATAGTATAGAGGCAGGAGTAAGGCTTGAGCATCATTGGGTAAGACTCAAAAGAATGACAATAAACTACATTATTTATGGGTACAACCATTTCTCAAACCTGAAACTTTCCTCAGTAGCTTAGATTACTCTAAACCTGGGTTATTGCTCCTTTACTAGTTAAGATCTTCCCTTTCCAGCAGAGTCCTCTCTAAGGGCTTTCCATTGTAGCCTCCTATTTCTCTCCTTTTCAGTGGAAAGTTCCAGAAAGCCTTCTGTTGACCTCCTCTTAATTGCTAATAATTATTCAATTTTATATAGCTCAGAGTGATAAATATTCATGGATAACACAGTGTATCTGGATCCAACACTTTAAGCTATTGTGTTTTTTTCTTAATTAAATTGAAACATAGAATTAAATGCAGTAAAAAGAAAAAAAAGTGACCATACATGTGCATTTGTTTCTGCCCTCCTGTGGGGTTGTGTGAGGGCAGATGAGACACTTTGACCTGGATCATGTTCAAATCTTAAAGGTTCTAAGGGAGACTAAAAACATTGGGGTCTGGACAGATTTATTCATTTATTTGCACATTTTCAAACAAATAATTCACTGTGCATACATTAGTCCTTATAGCCTCTTTGCTTGTGGGATGCCAGTGGACAATAACATCATACAAGGAAGAGCCAGTAGAATTGTCCAGCACAATAGATATGAGTGGCCTAGGGGTGCTGATTCCTATGGTAACTATTACCAAATCCAAGTTCCAGGGCTCACTGCTTGAAGACTAGTTGCTTAAGAGATAGTCTTGATATGGAAAAAAGTTTGAATCAGTTGCTCGCCATCTGAGAAGATGGGAACTTCTTGATCTTAAAATCCATCTTACCCTGAGGTCACTGGAAGTCTAACAACAGCTGGATAGAACATTAGAAGTTAGAAGGAATTTATGGTTATGCAGGGCAGATGGCATCCTTTCTCAAGGCATGTGGCTAAGGAATCCTGGTGTGATGGTCTGCTCCTTGTAAAGCTTATACTCCACATTTTGAGCATCTTCTTAGCTCCTAGAGATTTTAAGAGATTCTAAAAACATTTGGATCTGGCCAGGCTCATTTATTCATTTGCACTTTTCAAAAAATTACTTCATTGTGCCCACATTTCCTCAGTGATACCATGAGCCCTCCTTGACTATCCTAGTGGGATGCCCAAGTGTAGATTGCCAAAGCCAGCAAGATGATGACAAAGGTAGAGCCTTCACAGATACCTTTCACATGTGTGGCCAACACACACCCAGCAGCCCCCAGGAAGAAGACTGGAAAGGGCACCCTAGTACACTCTCCAGTAGGAGCCCCCAGGGCCCTTTTCTCGAGGGTGAGAGGCCTGTGTTGGAGGGCACACTTGTGGGTGGGCAGAGGACCCCCTCTTGCCGAAGGGAATATGAAGGGTTATTTGTAGCATTTGCGGGGGGAGATGCTCATGCACCAGCAGCGAACCAGCGTGGGGATTTTCTCCAAGAAAACAAACCTGCTTTCTGAGAGGCGGTTTCTTTTTGCAGCCTGAGAGCCGGAAGGCTCCCCATTGCCAAAGGCTCTCTGGCGTTTTGACTTCCCTTTCCTGGCTCGAGGGCCATTTCTGTCATCTTGGGTGCCTCTGACAGTCATATGGGAGCTGTGAGGGGACTGAATCCATCCTTTGCACTGCCATGCTCTCCCTTTTATGCAAGTCCAGAGGAGCTGTTTGACTTTGGAATTGGATGCGATTGCCAGGTGGCAGAGGCTATGGGCATGAGGACAAGGTACTGGGTGCAGCTTGGTGGGGCAGATTCTGATTTAAGACCCTGCTTGAAACTTTGGCCTTGTGTGGCTTTCAAGGAATTGACACTCTGCACACCTGCTGTCCATGTCTGCTAGGAGTAGAGGCATGCCTGTTCCGTGAACCCCAGGACTGGTCCTGCGGCTTCTCTTCCCTTGGTTATTCAGCCCAAATCTATTAGTCTCTTACCCCTCATCTACAGACAATACTTCTTCCTTCAGAACTTTGTACAGACCCCTCCCTCCCAGGATGTTCAGAAAAGCAGAGACTTCCTTCCTTCACTGTCTCCTGTGGATTTGTGTATGTTTTTTTATTTCTCTGGAGCTCACCATTGCCACCTACCCACTCTCCCTTTCCACATTCACCTTCTTTTCCTGATTTAATTTTTCTCCTTGGAACTGTGTTTTTGCTAATTCTATAGTATGTTTTTACATATAATTTTGTAAATGAATGCGTATTGTTTTACTCTTAATAGGAAAGGATAGAAGGTTCTCTTGGAGTAGAAAGAAATAAGGGGCTCTGAAGGCCACCAGAGACCTCACAGGCTGTCTTATAGATGAAGAGACATTGGAACTGAATCTTTTGGGGGAGGAGAGGAACTTCCTAAGCAGCACTTGGGATCCAGGGACTTCTTGGTGGTACTTAGCTAAATGGGATTGACAGTTCAGTGGTCAGGTCCAGTGGTGCTGGGAGCCACCAATGTTATCCTTGGCAATAACAGGTGGTGCTTGGAAAGGGGTGTCTGTGTGGTACCAGGGATTTAATTTGTGCATGTGACCCTGAATTATATCTTGATTTGATTCTTACATGTTTTAGAAGCTCTAGTGTCAGATACTCTTGACCCTGCCACTCCTCACCAAGTGAACCTGGAAATATGGAGGACAGTAAACCCAGGAATCATGGTACTTGCTTCACAGCTACAGTAGGTGACAGCTCGAAAGTGTACCCAGTCTGTTTTAGTCAGGCACCTTTCTTAGTGTTATGGATTAATATCTGTTTTGTCTTTAATTCCTGCATTTAGTTGCTAATATAGTCACATTCTCCAGAATGGTGTCTTACATAGTATGTAAAATTAGTCTGTATATCTATACAGCTGCCCATCCTTTTATCCATTGATCCACCTATCCATCATCTATTCATTCAGTCATCCATCATCTATTCACCCACTTATTCATCTATCCATCCATTCATCCACACCTACCTACCTTACCCATCCATCTACCAGCTTCCATATATCCACTAAATCTATCCATCTGTCCATCCATCCATCACCCATCCATCCATCCGTCCGTCCGTCCGTCCGTCCGTCCGTCCGTCCGTCCGTCTGTCCGTCTGTTGTCCGTCCATCTCTCCTTCCTACACTTGCTTCATGTTTACTAAGCACTAACTCAATATTAGTAGTGTGGGCAGCAGAGTGACAGCATGGTACAGGGCCCCTCACAAGCTGTTCTGGCTAGCCCTGTTGCTCTACTATTCTGGAAAGTCGTTAAGATGCCTACTCCCGCTTAGATGATTTGTTACTAGCATACAGGTGATGAAAATACAAATCAGAAGGGTTTTTTGTGGGGAGACATCTTGAGGCCACTCCTGGAAATTATCAGCCAACCAGATTGGTAGTTCTGTGCTACCAATGGGGCCAAAGAGGCAGTGTTGATCAGACCCTATGCTTCTGGGTACCAGCGAGGCCACCCTAGTGGTGCTTGGGGGCCCCAGAACTATGCCAGGATATACTTGGTGGCTTCCAGGGACATACCACTTAATTCTTGGGGGACTTGTGGTACTGGGATTGAACTGGGATTCTATCTTTCTGATCTCTGGAGATTTTTGTGTGGATTAAATGAGCTGTTCTATGGAAGGCTCCCCATTGCCAAAGGCTCTGGCATTTTGCTCTCCTAGCACTGTGGTCAAACAGGAGACACTCTTGTGGTCTGTGAGGCTGAGAAAAAGTGTACTGCACCCAGTGGCCAAGGATGAGCTCCTGGTGTGCCCTGCAGTCACCTCAGGCACACTCCTGGGTCTGGGGGTTCCTTTCAGTAGACAGTCTTTGGGGCCTCTGCTAGTGTCTTCTGGAGGGGAATTTTAGGTTGTGGTTTGCCATCAGTTCTCTCTGCTACCCAGCACCCAAAGGCAGTAGCAGTGGGGTACCATGGCACATGTAGCCCCCACTCCAATGATGTTTCTGCTTAACCACACACCTCAGCCCTTCCTTACAGAAGCACTTCCTGGTTCATTAAAATCCCTGAGCCTACTAGCTTTGACCTGGCCCTTCTTCTGCACCTCTGAGCCCCTATATCTTAGAAAATAAGGAAGGACCCCTGCAGGGGACACTTTGATTTCTAGGGCCAAGAACAATGCTTTCTGGTGCCAGACTCTGGGGCATTCAGAACTCAGTACCCTTTGTCCACCCACCCAGCTGCCCTCACTGGTCTCACCCTTCCCCAGTGTCCTCTTGGCACTACATTTTTGCTTTATCCTTTGGGTTTCTTTGTGTGTGGACTTTTCTTCTTCCTGGTGATTAGCTGATCACTTGTCTTCCTGCCCTTGGGTTGCTTTGATGGCTCTGGAGCCCAGAGGGTGGCAGGTCAGAAGTACAAGAGAGAAGAGGAGCTGAATGAGGGAGTCCTTTGTGAGAATGAAGCAAGGCTGGGAGGGTACATCTCCAGAGGCCTCCATTCTGATTTCTAGGCTGTCCCTGCTCCCAGCTCTCTGGGGAGGGAGGGTAGGCAGGATGATATGATTTCCCTCTCAAAGGGAGGCTTAAAACAGACTCCAAGCTGTCTTCTCAGAGACCAAAGGGGTTTGGGAGGATGTAGTCCAGGGCTCAGTTTTGGTGACTGGCAAATCAAGGGTTCAGTGCCAGTCAAGGGGTACTATTAATAGTGGTGACCATCTTAGGGATGAAGGTGGAATTTAGGAATGGTGGAAGGAACTGCCAGTTGCTGCAGATTCAGGCTGCAGAGAAGCTTCAGCCTTACTCATGCCCTGCATCAGCCTCGGGGATAAATAAAGTGACAAATAACCAATTGTCATGAGCTCTAGAACACCCACACTCAGTACATTGCAGAGATGAAAAGTGGGGTTCCCAGGGGCTATCTCTGCTTTGTTGTAATACACCAAAAAGTTCAGGAATACTGGGAGGGAGCTAGATGTATTGGCACTTTCACAAAGTTCTATTTGCTTTTCTACCCTGCTCTATACATGCCCCCTTACCCTTTCCATTTATTCTGTTCTCATTCTTTATTTTCTTTCATCTTTACAAATTCTAATTGGACCTGAAGGAAATAACTGAATTTCCTGGCAGGAGCCCCATGTAGTGGGTGGTCTTAGAACTACACACTTACCTTTCTAAAAATTATTCATATTTATCCATCCACCTACCCACCCATCCACTCCCTCCATCCATCTACCTACCCACCCACTCTTTCCATTCATCATCCATACACATTCACTCACTCCATTTATTTATCCACCTGTCTACCTTATTCATCACTCCTTCCTTCTATCCACCTATCCATTTATCATCCATCCATCCATCCATCCATCCATCCATCCATCCATCCATCCATCTGCTCACTCACTAATTCATCCACCTAGCCACCAATTTATCCATTCCAGACATACCACACATTTTCCCTGTCCCAATCCAATATTGCCCTTTCCCCCACAGGATGTATGTTCCTTTGGTGAGTTCATGTAATACAGACTTTTCAGAAGCCAGCTATTTGTTCTGGGGCATATGGTGCTGCCTGAAATTTGAGGGAGGGACCTTTTGTTTCCTTACCTTTTCCTGAAACTCCCTCCGTGCAGTCCTTTAGAGAGGTGTAGCTGAGTGCATGGATAAATAATCCCCTTTAGATAACTAATAATCATTTGAGACTAAACTTCCTATAATGGTTAACATTACCTTTGCTGTCATGTGAGACAGTTTAAAATCAGGACGATATTATATTAAAAGTTGATATACCTGAAGGTGTCAGTGATGGATGTGAAGCTCTCTCCAGGGTGTTTCTGTGCCCAGGGAGAGGATCTGGCAAGAACTCATGAGTGAGGGTGGCATGTACTACACAAGGTAGGGCATGGGAGAAGTCCTTGGGATGTTGTGAGCTGGAAGGTTTGAACTGAAAGTGTTATTTTGAGTGCCCAGCTCTGCTCCAGAGATCTCTGGGAATGCCCCTTGTCTCTCAGGGCAGATGGTGTACTTAGGAGGTATGCAAAGACTCTGGCATTTCAGGGAGTGGTAGCCTTAGCTCATAACTGTGTGTTCTTGGCTGAGTTTTGAGCCTTGGCTTCTTCACCTGTGCAGTGGAGATGACAATGAAACTGCTCCCCCAGGTTGTCACGGGGATCTAACGAGTCAAGGCGTACATTGGGCTTTGCACAGCAGCTGGCCTGTAGCAGCTCAAAATGTCACTCATCATCATCATTGTCGTCATCGACATCTGTGGCTCAGGGAAAGGAATTTGCAGCCAAGTGAAAGAGGGATTTGCCCACTTACACCATTCGTCAGAGCACTGTCATATTTAGCAAATAAAAATAGAAGGAAATGTCATCTCTATGAAATGCAGACTTAGTTGGGTGCCTGTATTGTATCTGGAACCCCTATTCTCAAGAGCTACTCAGAAACAGGGCCTGGACCTGCACCCTCAGCCTGGTCCCCACTAGGAGAGACATGGGAGTATTTGGGACAGGGCTTGCAGACAGTGGGGGTCTGTGCCATACCCTGGATGAATACTGGAGAGATGACTGGACTGAAGCCAGCTGTTCATGTTGGGGATGGAGGAGGAGGAGGTGGCTGGCAGTGGCCCAGTAGCTGATGCAGAGGGTGCCTGGTGGTTGTGGGGTGTAGGGTGTGGTGACTCAGTTCCCCGTGCCTGCTGTGGGGCCAAAGAGTAGCAGTGTGTGTGGAGAGGCACCTCCATGGTGGGTGCATCTGTGTCTTCCTGAGAGAAAGGGCAGGCTGAGAGAAAGGAGCAGCTGCCCTGGTGGTGAGAAGTGCACAGTGCAGCCCTGACTGTTTCTGGGCCACCTCAGGTCCCCTAATTTCTGTCGCATTGGGCTGCGCTCTCTCTCTCTCTCTCTCTCTCTCTCTCTCTCTCTCTCTCTCTCTTTCTCTCTCTCTCTTTCTCTCTCTCTTTCTCTCTCTCTCTCCCCCCACATCCTCAATCTTTAGGAAGGAACTTGTGTGTGTGGGACAGGCACATATCATCGGGTACCTGATATTCCTACCCCTGCCCCACTGTGTCCCTCCACCCAGCCATAGGCAGTGTGACTCAGTCCTTAGTCTCAGGGACAGTTTCTCTGTGAGCTGAAATGGTCCGTGGCTTCATCGCTTAGTTAGGAAGGAGGATGACTTGTCCCATGCAGGGAAGTCAACTTTGAGTGTGCATGTGGGATGGAGGGGTTGTAATCATTAGATTCTTTCACTGATGATGGGGAGGAGTTCAAATGCAGGCTCCCATTATTCTATTTTGGGGGACAAGATCTTCTGGATTCAGAAGATCAGGGCCCTATTCCTCTGTGGATCTTCCTTATTTCTTTCTCCTGAACTTTTCAGGAGTTTTTCTTCTTTGATCTGCTCACTTTGCTTTTGTTTTCTTCCCTGTAGTTCCTGTGACTCTATGTATCTATGGTGGTTCATCTGTACCATAGATTTGTGTACTATCATACACTTGCAGTAAAATGAAACATTGGGTGGGGTGGGAGTAAAAAAGAGAGAAGAAGAGAAGAAGAAAAGAAGAAGAAGAAGATGATGATGATGATGATGAAGGAGAAGGAGAAGGAAGAGGAGGAGGAGGAGAAGAAGAGGAAGAAGAGGAGAAGAAGGAGGAGGAAGAAAAAGAAGAAGAAGAAGAAGAAGAAGAAGAAGAAGAAGAAGAAGAAGAAGAAGAAGAAGAAGAAGAAGAAGAAGAAGAAGAAGAAGAAAAGGAAAAACATTGTCTTTTAATGATCACCTGGTGTAGGGGGAGAGCAAGAAAGAGAGCAAGGGAACCTGGGAAGTGGGGGCCTGAAGCTCTGGGGCCAAACTGGTACATTTTGTGGGGAATGGGGGAGATGGGAGTGTGTGGTGGGGTAGAGGTTGAAAGAGGGGTAAGAGAGGGAAGGATACAGGGAGGGAGGGAGGAGCAAGGTGCATCTGGCTGATGCTATTTTAGGTCCAGTAGGTTTCTTCCTGGCCTCCCTCTTCTAGCCACCAGGCTTTCCCTTTTATAAGCAGTTCATTGACAGTTACAGGGGGGCATTTTATAGCACCATCACCCCTTAAAGCTACAGTAGCACACACTGGAAGTTCCTGGAATGTTTCCCCTTACCATGCCTGCCTGGTTTTGCCTCAGGGCCTTTTCACATGCTATTGGCATTTCTTGAGTATTCCTCTTTCTATTCAGGAAACTGGCCTCCTGACCCCTCTCAGAGTTCAGCTTACTTAGCACTTCTCTTGCTAAGTCTCTCTGACTCTTTCTATCCTTGAAGATTTATTTCTTTATGACAGTACTCTTTATTCTCTTAGAGGGATTATGATAATTTGAAAATGTAATTTATTTCTCTCATGTCAGTCTTTACCATGGGGCCATAACTTTAGTGACAAGACGAAGATGAGGCGTGTGAAACAGAAGCAGAGAAAGCCTGTTCATTTGCTGCGATTTCTCCTAACCAGTGCTCACTACAGAGCTCCTAAAGCCCGGAGATAAGAGTGATAAATGCATCTTTTGTTACATGAATGAAGTGACTTTCGCAAAGTCCTAGGTAACCAAGGTGGGAGCTGGTTGCCAGGGGAAACCAACAGATGATCAGAGGGTTGGAATTTTCTGTGTGCCAACCTACCCCACCCTGCCTCTGGGGAGGGGAGAGGGCTAGAGTGCCAGCCATGGACAAAGTGACTTGACTATTGAATGAAATCCCTGCAAACACCCTGAGACTGATTGGGGCACTGCCAGGAGAGGGGCCCTGGAGAGAGGGAAGCTTCCAGCCCTTTCCTTAGGCCTTGCCCTCTGATCCCTTCCACCAGGCTGCCCTACAGCCAATGTTTGTTGCTCTGAGATGCTCTAGCAAATCAACCTGAGGCTGAGGCTCTGAGTTTTACATAGTCTGTCAGACGCACAGATAATGGTCTGGTCTCCACATGGTGTCTGAGCTTAGCAAGGGTTGTCGGAAAACTGTCACCTCCAGCTGGTCCTGAGAAGGTCGACTTGTGATTGACACCTGGAATCTGGAAAGGGCCTCTGGGAGGGAGTCTTCAGAGAGTCCACTGATGTTATCTCCAGGCAGATAGTAGAGGGCTGAGTGGTTAGACACCCCACTGAGGTGGGAGACTCCTTGTTAGTGGGGTGTCCTTCCTAGCTGTGGAAATTGGCCTCAGAACCTCCATTTGCCTGGAAAAAAGGAATCCCAGGCCAGCAATCCCCTGGAGCAGTGAGGATTAATTTCTCTGCTTCTGCAGCCTTTCCTGCTTGTCTCCTGCTCTGTGAGGAGCAGACACACCCCTTCCCAGGGCAGCTTCCTAGTATGCTTTGGAATTCTTTTTTTTTTTTTTTTTTTTTAGTTTTTGGGTCACACCCGGTGACGCTCAGGGGTTACTCCTGGCTATGCGCTCAGAAGTCGCTCCTGGCTTGGGGGACCATATGGGACGCCGGGGGATCAAACCGTGGTCCATCCAAGGCTAGCGCAGGCAAGGCAGGCACCTTACCTCTAGCGCCACCGCCCGGCCCCATGCTTTGGAATTCTCTAGAATTCTCTCCAGGCCTTTTTTTTTCCTGATGTTTTTGCTCCCTGGGAACTGTGCCCAAGGGGCAGGGTGCAAACCTCAGGCTGCAACATGTAGAACTGGTGCTCAGCTCTGAGCCATGCCCTGGCCAGCAGAAGAGCTCTTTCTCTGAGAACGTGTGTGTGTGTGTGTGTGTGTGTGTGTGTGTGTGTGTGTGTGTGTGTTGTGTTTGGGAGCCCCAGGCACCTACAGGATGCCTTCCCATGTCCTCTTCCTAGGAAGGGAGAGTCAGGAGTTCAGCTGAGAAAGGTGAAAGGTGGCACAAATAGCAGGATAAATTACTAGCTCAGAGACCTGTACAGATGAGGAAACTGAGGCACATGGAGAGGAAAAGTTTTGCCTGACAACAAAGGATGGAGAATGGACAGGCATCCATGTCTTGTGACCTCTAGGGGTGCTGCATTCCCATCAGAGCTGTATACTTCCCTCATTGAGGAGGTTAAATCCTGTAGCAATCAAATGGCCCTAGGAGCTATTCCTTTCTCTTCCCCTTCTTCCTTTCCCTTCTCCTTCCCTCCCCTTCCCTTCCCTTCTCCTCCCCTTTCCTCCTTCTCCCCTCCTCTTCTCCTCCCCTCCCCTTCTTCCCCTTTCCTCCTTCTCCCCTCCTCTTCTCCTCCCCTCCCCTTCCTCCCCTTTCTTCTCCCCTCCCCTTCCCTTCTTCTCCCCTTCTCCTCCTCTTTCCTTCTTCCCCCCTCCCCTTCCCTTCCCTTCTCCTCATTGTCCCTCCCCTGCCCTTCCCTGCCCTTCCCTTCCCTTCCCTTCCCTTCCTTTCCTTCCCTCCCCTTCCTTCCCCTTCTCTTCTTCCTTTCCCTTACCTCCCTTCCCCTCTCCTTCTTCCCTTTCCTTTTCTCCATTCCTCTTTCCTCCCCTCCCCTCCCCTCCCTTCCCTCCTTTTCCCTTGCCTTGCCTTCATTTATCTTCTCTTCCTTCTCCCCCTCCCTTCCTCCCTCCTCCCTCCCTCCCTCCCTCCCTCCTTCCGTCCTTCCCTTCCTTCAGTTCCTTTCTTTCTTTTTTTTTTTTTTTTTGTGGTTTTTGGGTCACACCCGGCAGTGCTCAGGGGTTATTCCTGGCTCCAGGCTCAGAAATTGCTCCTGGCAGGCACGGGGGACCATATGGGGCGCCGGGATTCGAACCGATGACCTCCTGCATGAAAGGCAAATGCCTTACCTCCATGCTATCTCTCCGGCCCCAGTTCCTTTCTTTCTTTGTTTCTCCTTTCCTTCCCCTTCTCTTTCTCCCATTTAAAGGCCATACCATACCTAATGGTCTTAGAAATGAATTCCAGGCCTTCTCAATGCAAAGCCTGTACTCAGCCCTTGAGCTTTCTCCCCAGCCCAGTAGCTCCAGTCACCAGGCAAAGATGAACCTTTTTACCCTATTGTGGCTGTAGCAAGATATCTGAGTAGGTGAAGGCGAGGTCTCGATTTCCAGGGAAGGAGTGGGTAAGTCACATGCATTTCCCAGGACCAGTCATGGCTGACCCAGCACATGCCTGGGCTAAGAGCTGCCCTAGACTCGCTTCCTGATTTCTTCTGGAAATGTGGCACCCACCTGAACTTGCTTACTTTATTTTCTGATATATTTTAAAGGCTGTTTCTCTGGGCTTCTGGAACCTCACTGCAGAGTCATTGTGTAGGGTGATCTCAACTGGCTCAGACCACTGAGGCCAGACCTGAGAGCCTAGTGTGTGTCTACGAGCTGTTGACAAGGTCTGAGAGGGACCAGGAGGGAGGATTCCATGGTAACAAGGAGGCTGGGAGGCCATTGTGCCAGGGTGTCATAGCAACCAAAAGAAACATTCCATGCACCTGTGACAGGATCCTACTCTCTCAGGCCCCTGGGTAGGAGTGGGGGTGTGGGAAGGGACATAGCTGTGGTGGGAGAGGTAGAAGTTGTTCTGTGTGGGTTTGGAACATTGAAAATTGCTTTCAGAGGAGCCAAGAAAGGTCAAGACCACAGGAGAGACAAGCCACCAGTTCATGGATGCAGCTTGAGGAAGCATCGTTGGCTTCCCTTCTCCACCTGGGTACTTTGATATCCTGATCTTGGGTGCTTGACCCTGATTTGGAGTTAGCACTCACCTGAAGGCTCCCCCACCCACCTCTTAACATTCTTATTTTATTTTTTTGTTTTGTTTTGTTTTGTTTTGTTTTGGGTCACACCCGGCGGGGTTACTTCTGGCTCTGCAGTTGCTCCTGGCTGGTTGGGAGGACATTATAGGATTGAACCTGGGTCTGTCTTGGTTGGCTGCATGCAAGGCAGATGCTCTATCGCTGTGCTATTGCTCCAGCCACCAACATCGTTATTTTAAATGCAGATTATGACCAGGGAGATGGCTCAAAGGCTAAAGCATATGCTTTGCATGTGGGAGGCTCAGGGTTGATCTTCGGTACAATGCAGCAAGTGTTGCCTGGATCCTTCTGTTTTGGGGGTGAGCAGTTTTGGGGGTGGTTTCCCCCTCATATTCCTCTTTCAAAAAAAGGAGGGAAAATGAAAACATGCACCAAGGCTCAGATGATGCTGACAGGGATGGCGTTGTTATCTAGTGTGAACTTTTTGAGTAATAGACTATTATGTGTATATTGGATTTATCTTCTGTGCTTGGCTCCTCACCCTAGACAAGTACATGGGACAGACACCGGCAGGATGAGATCATCAGGGCTCAAGGTGGTGATAGCTGATGAGTTATAGGCTCTTGTGATTGGTGTCTGGTGACCTGTCTAGCTTTCAGAGCTGAAACCTTCTTAGGTATGTAGGAGGAATTGAACCTTCATCCTCCTTTATCATCTGTTGGGAAAGGGTATTGTGCGTGGAGTTTCTGGGGGAGTTTTGAAGAACACTGGGGAAAAGGAACAAGAAAGTTGGGAGGTTGGTATCCCAATGGCAAAGACAAAGGACTTTGACCTTTGACTGTAAAGGGATCATAGGTAATTCAGGGGTCAAAGTTTGCCTTGAATACAAGCTGGTGAGAGTTAGTGTATGCAGATGTCTTGCAAGGTTGGGCCATGACTTGCTCTGTCTTACGGAGTCATAAGAATGGACATGCGTGAGTTGACTCTAAATGAGCTAACTCAAAAATGGATCAACATATTTGTCCTTGTGAAGCTTAAAATGTCCTTGATAATTTGACATCTCTGCCCACAGATCACCAAATCCCAGGCTCACATTAACAGACTATACATTTTCAAGTATAAAGATTTTTTGGACATGTAAATGTAGGGGAGGCAGATTGGCAAAATTAACAAAAAGGCCTTATGTTGTGACCTGGGTTGTAAAGAAAAGCATTCCTGAGACTGTGGAGATTTTTCAGTGATGTGGAACTCAAGCTTTACGTGCAGAAGATTCAGATTTAATTCTCAGCACCACGTGCTTGCCCCCAATCACCACTAGTAACAACCTCTGAGCACTGAATTGGAAGTACACATGAGGACTATCTAGTGTGACCCCTCACCCCAAATAACAAAACATAAAATATATGCATGTATTGTTTTGTAGGGACATTACTCACCCTTTAGTTTTTGAAGAATCCTCTAGAATTCTACTTGAGTATATAGCTTCCCGGGAAGATCTTGTGTCAGACTGAGTTGTCTAACTCATAAGCAGTTTAATTTGTGAGGACAGGAGGGTTATACTGGGCAGTACTCATAAAGCTACTCCTGGTTCTGTGCTTGGGGGCCATTACTTGGGGAACCATATGGTGCTGGGGATTGAACCAGGGTCAGCCACATATGTGAGAAGTACCTCTGATGTGTGTGGATTTTGAACAAGATATTCAGGTTATTTCATTTGTCTTTGAGCCACACCCGGTGGTGTTCAGGTGCTTACTCCTGACTTTGCACACAGGAAACACTCCTAGAGGGCTCAGAACACCATATGGAATACTGGGGATTGAATCTGGGTCTATTGCATACAAGACAAACATCCTTCACTCTATACAATCTCTGGCCTCTCAGGTTATTTAACAGTCAATAAGACACTCCTGGAAATTTTCTACTGTACGGCATTCCAGACCTCTGTGAACCATATGTGAGGCTTCCTGTTTTGAGGTGATTCCTATAGATTAGGAAGACAGTAAGAAAGCTTCTGTGGGTTTAGCATATCTAGGACTTCACCCTTTCAGCAGAGAAAACATTCCTCTTTCCATCCTTAACTTGGGAGGCAGGAGACAAAGGTTGGCTTTTGCCCTGGCTGAGCGCCAGGATGCAGAGTGGGAAATGAACTCCTTACTCTGGGGTGTGAGCTTTTGCCCTCCTGGGTAAGGATGAGTCTGTCATTTTATCTGGCCACACTCTGGCTGCTGTGAAATGCAGGAGAAAATAGAGAATTTGCAGGGTGGACTTGGCATCTGAGGGGTTGTCACTAAAAATAGAAGAGCAAGGCCATTTATAAACCAATGGCCTTTGCCCAAAGTTGAGAAACATTTGCTCATACTCTGTGCTATCTTTCATTCTGTCTTTGCTGGTTAGAGTGGCTGATGATGATGGTTGTGATAGCAGCATTGAGGACAATAACCAAGACCTAACATTGACTCAGATCTGCCAGTTGGCATGCCCCGTTCTGAGCACATACTGTTCATTATTTTGTTTCAACTCCATGAAAGGAACCATGAGGTCTGTAGCATTCCTTTCCAGTCAACTGTGAGGGAAACTGAAGCTTCAAGCAAGACTCACCAATGATGTGCAGCTGGTAATCCACAGAGTTGGGTATTGATGCCTTTACCAAGGGTGGAGGCAACATACAAGATTTCTTTAATTTATTATTTCGCTCTCATTTTCTTCCTCCTTGTGAAAAACGTGTACCTTCTCTCCTCCAGTTTATCCTGTACAGTTTCTAAATTTGAGAGCTTATTCTAGGCCATGAGAGTAGACATGGGATAAAATAAATGGATTTTTTAAAGCTTTCAGTTGAAATTAAACCTCTCCTGGGTGAGACACAATATAAGCAGCATGAATACAATGAAGGCAGGTTGTGAGGAACTAGAGCTGAAGTGTTTGCAAAATGAACAGCTGTGATTTTCAGTCCCTGTCCTGTGTAGGAAACTAATAACTTTTGCCTGATAGTTTCCTTTTAACATCTGATTCAAGCTTTTCCCTCTCTTCTTTCCTTTGGTAGGCAAATGGAGCTTCTCAATCTCTTCACTATGAAAGCATCCATTCTAGGAATGAATGTAGAGCCAGAAACTAGCCCTTTTCAAGGCAGTCATCTTGAGTGGATACTTGGTTTGGGGAGGTTGTTTGGTTCTTGGAAGAGTTGTGCAAGCAGATTGCTCAGATTCTGCCTCTCCTTTTACATTGGGCTTATTTACTTCTCTCTCTTGTTACATTCTCATTTTGGAACATGGATATATCAGAGCAAATGCAGCATGCACTGTGTCACAACATTTCCTGTTCCAGGTGAGCTATTTTCTCTCAATAATGTAAGCAGATGCTTCCTTCACTGGGAATGCCTCAGCCTAAGAGGGTGCATAATGTAAGGTCATGCCCAGCCCTTGTGTGTAGTCTTATCCATATCAAAGGTGTAAAGATAGGCACCACCATCTTGACCTAAGGCAGGTTCTCCCTAGGGTTGCTCCTATGGGATGTAACTGCCTTTATCAGGAGCTACAGTCATGTTCCTCTGCCCAGAGCTTTAGCTTCCTGGTCCCTAGAGTCCCTGCAGCTGTTTGTCCTGAACCTCTGACCCAACTTTCCCCAAATCCTACCTACTTCCTCCAAATCCCTTCTACTTTGGAGTTGTGTGGACCCTGCTCAAATTACCTTAGTACAGTGTTTTGTGATTAAGAAGTGTTATCATGAGATAAAAGCTGTGTTGGAAAATTATAAACATAGCTTTGGTTTTATTTGCTTTAAAATTTCATAAAATGTATAGCTGTAAAATTTCAAGAAGCTTTTCTATATTTTGGGAAAATATTGAATCTGCTGTTATGATCCGGGCTTAATACATTTCAGTGAAAGCAGGAATTCTTTGGCTCTCGAAAGGAAGCCCTCCTATTGATTCATGTCAAACTTCATTATGAGAAGTGGTCAGAGACATTCAGATCAGCTCTGGGTAATGGAATTTAATCATGATGATTTTTCAACCAGTTTCCTTCTTTTTTAAATCATGGTCTCTGATGGGTCTTCTTGATATTTTTCACTTGTAGGGAGCATTTTAATGTGATCTTTTGTGAAGATTGAATGAAGAAAAGAAGTGGCATAAACTCAACAGATGAGAAGGATGTTGATAACATCAACAGTTGCTTTTTCCAAGCATGTGTTTGCACATTGTGCACAAGTGCTTGTGTTTTCAATTTAACTGGAGAATTAAAGAACTTAGTTGATGGTTACCAGTAGGGAGAGGTTATAACAGTATTGGAAGTTCTCTTGAGGAAAGAGGATCTCTAGTGTACTATTTTGAAATAATATCATTTATAAATTATTATATTAGGATTGGGAAATACATTTACACATTATTGAGATGTAGATAGTAACATGTGAAAGGCCCTTATATAATTCTGCTTTTTATCACAAATTTCATTCCTCAGAGGTAACTGCTATCAAATATTTACTCCCAGTGTCCAGCTTTTCTTCATACATTCAGCACATGTATATTGACTTATCACAACAAAGCCTGTGTGTGTGTGTGTGTGTGTGTGTGTGTAACAAATGAAATCATCATACATCCTATTGTGAGATTGGTATTGTCTCTCAACAGGGGTCCTCAAATTTTTTAAACAGGGGGCCAATTCACTGTCCTTCAGACTGTTAGAGGGCCAGATTATAGTAAAAACAAAAATTATGAACAAATTTCTATGCACACTGCATATATCTTATTTAGAATTAAAGAAACAAAATGGGAATAAATACAATATGTGGCCTGCGGGGCCGTAGTTTGAAGACCCCTGCACTATAGTGATCATTTCAGAAATGTACTGATAAATTTACTTAATTCTTCAGAGCTTTTGTGAATAATAAACCTTAAGTGTCTGCCTTTGTTTGTTTTTTTTTTGTTTGTTTGTTGTGCCTGATTTATTTGTTTTTGGGTTTGGTTTCTGGGCCATAGCTGGCGATGCTCAGGGGTTACTCTTGACTCTGTACTCAGGAATTAATTCTGGCAGTGTTTGAGGGACTTGATAGGATAGAACCTGGGTTGGCCACTAACAAGGCAAATGCCTTACCCTTTCCATTTGCTATTGCTTTGGCCCCAACTCTGAAATTATTTAAGTCATTTTCTATTGGTGGGCATTCATCTGGTAGGTGCCCTGGCTGTCTTAGCTCATCTACCCATTGTATCATTTGCACAGACGAACAATAAGCGTTGAATCAGTAGCTCTAATCCTGAGGGGAGGTTTTGCTACTTGATGTGAACATTTTCCTTTAGCAAATAAACAGGCACTGCAGTCCAGGAAAGACCTATGGTCATATATAGATCTGAAGAAGAAAAGGAGATGGTGCCTAGGAGTTCCTGGTGTGCTCACGCAGCATACCCAGTGATGCCCAGGGCTTATTTCTCCTGGCTCTTCACTCAGGGATCACTCTTGGTGAGCTCAGGGGACTAGATGGGTGGCAGGGACAGAACAGTGGTCAATTATGTGCCAGGCAATTGCACTGCCTGCTATATTATTTTTCATCTCACCACCACTATTTTTTTTATGTCCTGGGGAATGTTTTTTGTCTGTTTGTTTTGGAGACATACCAGGCATTTTTCAGAGGTTACTTCTTGCTCTGAACTCAGGAATTACACCTGGCAATGCTTTGGAGACCACCTGGGATATCAAGGATTGAGCCCAGGTTGGCCACATGCAAGGAAAATATCCTATTTGCTGTGGCCCTGGTAGGATGCTTTCCTTGGTCAAGAACTTTACCTAGGTAGGTGGAATTTCCTTGGTTGTTCAGAGTCTGTATGTGAATGTATTAGTAGTGAGTCAACACAAGTTGCCTTGTTCACAGGTATTTCACAGCATCTTTACAAGACATGGGGGGGGGTTTGCAAAGAGTAGGCACATCATTCATGACAGAGCCTCACACATGTAAATAAGTCTCTAAAATGTTCTCCAATGAATAATTAACTCTCAGATGCAACCACGACATACTGTTCAACATAGCAGTTGATATATAGGCACATGAGTGCATTTCCTTGAAAGGTCTGGTTCTGCACATTCACAGCCCAGCATATGCTTGTGTTCCCTCACCCTGGCCTTCCAGACATCCCTTTGTGCTTGAGGTGGTTAGCCCTGTTGTGCACAGTTGACTCAGGATTGTTGCATTATTTTGGGAACTGTATTTATCTCCAGATCATAGGAAGAGGTTTTTACAAAAGCTTCTAAGAGGAGCAGCTTCTTCCAGAAAATCATGGACCACTGTGGACTATACAGGTCCATCAAGCAGCATCTTGATTTTTTGTTTGATTTTGGTTTGGGGGCTATACTCAGTGGTGTTTAGGCTCTTGACTTAGTATATGGGGACTAAACCTGGGCCTCCTGCATGCTAGGCTCTTTCTCCAGCCCAACACTGTGATTTTGTTAAAGCACACCCCCATTTGTTTTGTACAACATTTGAGCAGAGCAGACATTCAAGACCCATTTACACCTGCAGGTCAGAATTCAGTGGCTCCTACCACTTTGTGTAAGAGAACCAGGACCCAATGCTGCATTTCCTTATTTCAATTGTTGAGCTCTTCCTGTAGAGTCCAGGGGTCCTCAAACTTTTTAAACAGGGGGCCAGTTCACTGTCCCTCAGACCATTGGAGGGTCTGACTATAATAAAAACAAAACTTATGAATGAATTCTTATGCACACTGCATATATCTTATTTTGCAATGAAGAAACAAAACAGATACAAATACAATATGTGGCCCGAGGGCCATAGTTTGAGGACCACTGCGAGACACACTGTGCATGCTAAGTCCTGGACATAGGTGATGCACGTTGCAGATACCACATTGAACATGAAATTAAATTCATATATATTCCTCAGCAGTAATCTTGTTAAGGGATTCTCCTCAGTAATAATGGAGCTTGAGGCTGCCAGCCACTATTGATGATGTGTGAGGGTCACTAGGACTCTACCTTGTTTTGCTGCAAGGGTAGAGGTATAATGTGTGTGGCACCAGAGAACCAATCTTGGGGTCTTCCATTTGGCCAAGCATATTCTCTTTTTTGTTTTGTATTTGGGGATTCACACCTGGCAATGTTTAAGACTTACTCCTGGCTTTCAGTCTTGGTGCTGCTTATGTGACCTTTATTTTGGGTTCCAGGAATCAAATCCATGTTGATGGCATGCAAGGAAAATACTCAATCCACTGTACTTTCATTAGCCCTAACACTACTTTTTAAGCAGCCTCTGCAGTCTTGGGGCTTTGGTCTCAATGCTCAGCATCCTTATCATGCTGTCCTGTTCATCCTATTGTTGACCATCCCTTTTTCACAGACACAAGCACACAATTCCTATAAATTAAATGCAGACCATTTGAGAAGTAGAAAGGAGTGATCTCATCACAGATTACCTTCATTGATGACATCCATTCATGACATTTCTCTTAAAACTTCTGCTTGCTTCGAGTTTCAGTCACATTTCATTAAGGTATGCACATTGTTGTTTTTGACATAACATGCCTATGCGTGCACTAGACTGCAGTGTCGTGTAAACATACCTTATATCTGCATTCCCAAGCCCCAAATTCTCCTGGGACTTGCTCTGTGGTGCCACTCATCTCTGCCTGCAGTGATGGGGGCAGGGTTTGACATGGTCCCATAGCATTGTCAAGTGGCAAGTGGGAACCCTGACTTGATCCACACAGAGAAACAGCTGTTGACACAGTGAATTGTGTGTCAGTCCAGCTGAACACAGAGTAGGAGACCATGTTGTGCAATGAGCTATTTGTGTATTCAAGATGGCAGCTCCCATAAGGCAGTTAAATATCATGAGAGCTAAGGGGGGTGTTGCTGTCTTTCTGTGGGATTTTGGGGGTGGAAGGTCTATGAGGGAAAAGGTGGCAGGGAAGCAACTCAATTCTGCATTGGGGCTTTGAGGCAGGGTAGCACTTTGAAAGAGGGAAAAGGAAAGGAAAAGTGTCTTAGGACCACCCCTCCACCCAAGACTTAGCCAGGATGTGGTAGGGAATCATAAGAGGAAGCGCTCCGTCACATGTGTGGGACATGCCTGCTCATTTGCAGAAAGCCAGCAGAGTCTTTCACGCATGGTTCCTGACACTTTTTGGCATAGAAAGACTCAAGGTTAAGAGGATACCATGGTCATGCTGGGTTATACCCAGGTTGCTGCCTCAAGGATATGACAAGTCACTCTTCTAAGCATTTGCTACATTCTAGAGATGTGTTCTGAAGTGGCAGAGTTAGTTTTGGGGTAGGATGTCTGCTATAGTGTCAATGACAAGCTTAGATTCCCTTTGGCCTTGAACAAGAGCTGGGGTAGAGGTTAGATGAGCAAGTGAAAAGAATAGGGCATATCTGTGAAGAAATGCAAACAGGATTATCTGTTTAGAAGAGTTACCCAGAATGGGGAGGTAGAAAATGGCTTAATAGTTAAAGCACTTGCCTTGCAAATATGAAGTATTAAGTTTGATCCCTGGTGCTTTATTATGTACTATGTAGTGAGTACAAACCTGGTGATTTCTGGCATGTATGTGAGAACCACAGCTATAGGAGTTGTTGTTCCCTTTGATGAGCCTGTGAGATTCTCCACAACTCTCGTGTGTGTCTCCTACGAGCATCTATGCAAACAATGTATGTAAAAGAGCACAGCTTCTGAGCACAGCTTGTGAACCCCACAAGTGTGTTTGATCCCTGCACAGTGCAACACCAATATCTACAGAAAGCACAGAATGGGGAGAAAGACAGAATGTACTACCCCCTCTTTTTCTGGAAGACAGAGTTGTTGTGTAATATTAAGAGGAGAAAGGATCTCTGATCAGGGAGTCTTTAATAGCACTTTAAAGATCTTTAAGAATATAGCTACCAAATATTATAACATTATCATCAGGTAAAATAGATAAAAACATAATCAGGACATTCTTGATTGTCAGAAAAATAATAGAAGCTAATAGATTTTTAAAATGCCTGTGATTTAAAAAGATGGATCATTTATGGTTGCTCATTAGCTTAATTGCATCTGGATGCAATGTGAGCTTTACTCTAGGAGGAATAGATTTCAGGATACTTACAAATTATTTTCTCACTCTGCTCTAAATAAAGATGCAATAAATACTCAATTCTAGGTCTGCTGAATAATTGTGTACATAAAGGCTTCAGAGTAGAATAGAGGCAAAATAGCACAGGGGGTTTTGGTACTGCTTAGGCCTGATTATTTAGGTGGCTTTGAGTTTCAATTTTAGGGTTCAATAGTTTGCCCTGAACTATGCCTATCTTGTATTTTGATATCAAGGTAAATGAGATGCCTTGAGATGCGTGTTCACTGGGCTAGTCAAAAACTTGAATGGCAAGTGACAGAAACTGACAGTGAATAGTTTTAAGCCAGGGCATTTTTACACAACTAAAAACAACTAGAACTTAAGAAATCAGGAGTGATGTAGCTTCAGTTGTGATTTGGTCTACAGGCAAAGGGTGCTTACAAGCCTGTCTTTTGTACTCGCCTTCAACTCTGCTTTACTTAATGTCTGCTTCATTTCCTAGTGCTTCATTTCCATGTGGGGAGAGAAATGGCACCTGAAAGCTTAAAATAACTAAAAGAGTCTGTCTTTGCCTTCATCTTCTTCCTCTCTATTTTTGTCCCAGAAGAAATAATCTCTCTTTGGAGAGACCACCTCTGGAGTGATTGAAAGACAGAATTCCTTGATTGATATCATGATGAAGATAAAATGGGGGTGAACAGCAGCAATTTTCAAAGGATAGATGTGGGCCAGATCATGAGGGTAGGACCCAAGGATCTAGGGATCTTAAGCATCAAGGTGATAATAGTAGGTGCTGGCTATCATGGGGAGGGAATTTATGGTCTTTCTCCTTAGGTACTTTCTGCTTGCACATTCATTCCCATTCTTACTTTGAAGGCAGGGACTTTGTTTTTCCCTGGACTGCAGCAGAGGCTGTGGATATCGGTAACCACGTCATATTGGGTCTCTCAGTCAACCACAGCTCAAGTTCTTTAAGGCTGGAGATTGACCAGCCTTAAGAATTTCTTCCAGAGATTGTTATTCATATCAGTGGAATAGAATGCAAGTGTGGATGCTATTCTTTTAGATATTACCAGGATTTAATCCACACTGGTTTTTCACACATAGATTGCCCAGCTTTGGAGTTAAGGAGGAGAGAAGTTTGTTCTTGATTCTTCAGCTTTTGTTCTGACCAGTGTATACTCCCTGACTTTCACCCCCTAGAAAGTGACTTTGTAAAAACTGTGGTCAAGAGGGTTGCAAAATAGTATAGCAGGTAGTGATCTTGCCTTGTACATGGCTAACTTGGGTTTGAGTCCTAACATCACATATGGTCCCCATGTTCCCCAGAAGTGATCGCTGAACACAGAACCAGTAGTCAGACATGAACACTGCTCGGTGTGGTCCCAAACCCAAAACAAATGAACCCAAAATCCTCAAAGAAGCCCCTAAGTCCCAAAAGAAGTAAACACAACCATTAACCATTGTTAGCATTTATCTGGGAGAGTCTCTTAAAATGCTCACATCAAATGTAATCTTTCTAATGCATCCATTCCAAATAACTGATTTGGAGAATGAAAGAAGGTTTATTAACTTTTTAAACAGGGGGCCAGTTCACTGTCCCTCAGACTGTTGAAGGACCGGACTATAATAAAAACAAAAACTATGAACAAATTCCTACGCATACCACATATATCTTATTTTGAAGTGAAGAAATAAAACGAGAACAAATACAACATGTGGCCCGTGGGCCGTAGTTTGACAACCACTGGTAGGAGATGATTTTCAGCTTTGGGTACATGTAGGAAAGTAAAACATTCAGGGGGTTAAGAGATTCTCAAGGTAATAATCATGACAAAGTCTAAAGACAGAAAGCAACATTCTTAATTTAAAATCACTTTTCCTAACAATCGATTTTCATCTTTCCTGATTCCAATATGTTTTTTCCTTTTAAAAGAGAAGCAACACATTAAAATTCACTTTCATTGGCAAGTCCATTCAGAGCCATTGGTGAACCCAAATGATAATAGCCAAAAAATCATTTAATGAGATCTAGGTCATTACAAGACACACTGCCCTCTTTGTGCATAGGCCTACATTCAATGTGCACTTCTCTGATTTTTTATTGAAAATATAGTAAAAATTGTTTTCTTTAGGGCTTTTTTTTTTCTGATTTCTAATTCCAAATGCAATGGTGATGAATGGGGTAGATGCCTGGTTCAAGAGTTCAGGCAAGAGTAGATATTATTGGCAAGATGCTTTGAAGCAGGTATTAAGTGCTCAGGTAATTTATGATTGGAGGGGTAGGAAATTTATCCTTCCTAGCTCTTTGCACATCAGTAGTACTTTGTTTAATTGCTCTTGCTGTTGGTGTTAAGTGAGTCCATGCAGTATTTCTGGAAAAGGATAGATAGTAACTATTTTTGGTTTTGTAGGCTGTAGGGTGAAAAACTGGGCTCTTTGAAGCAGCACACATAGTATATACACAAGTGGGTGCATGTAGGTGCCAGTGAAACTTTTTATGTAAAAACATATGGAGGGACAGATTTGGACCACATGCTGTCATTGCTGCTGACTCTTGGTAGACTCAGTTTGCTGGCGTCATAGTGGACAGGTCTGCTGAGCATAGCTGAAACAGTGTTCTCACATAGGTTCTTGCAGCCTCCTTTCTGCTCTCTTCTATTTTCTGTAAAAGTCTAGAGGATGCTATTTGTAAAAGCAGTTTCTAAGAACTCCTGTTTCCAGTACCTGCATTTTTATCTGGAGACCCAGGGACTTTGAATTAACTTGGGGCCTGATTCCAATTCTACAGAAGCAAAGACCAGAAAATTCTTTCATTCCAATATTTAAGTTCTTGTACCTTATATGGTAGATATGTAATTCTAAACAATTGTTGATGGAATTCTACTTTGGGTGAATTTGAACAAAGGCGTTGACCTTAATCCTCAATTGTAAGGATATCTACACTTTACTCTCCCCACAGGATAGTTGTGAAAATTCTCCATCAATGTAATGTTTTTAAAATTTTTGCTTTGGGGCCATACCTAGCAGTGCTCAGGAATCTCTCCTGCCAGTTTTAGGGGTGCAGGGGTGAACTCATATATGGTAATTGAAACTGAACCAGGGGAGGCTGGTTGTAAGACAGGCAAGCTCTTTAATTTCCATACTGTTTCTCCAACCCCATTGTTAATGGCACCTACTTCTTGTGGTAGCTTTATTAGGGTATAGGTATGGACAAAATATTAAACCAGCATACCTTCAAGTGAATCAATTTATTAATGAATATTTAACTAATTATAAGAGTGAAGATTTTCTTGATCCTTTGAGAGAAACACTTTCCCAACGACCAAAGGAAAGTTTGGTCTTTTTAGCAGCTGAAATCTCAAGAAAATCAATGGGATGGCAATTTAGATCGAATTGTCAATGGTCAGGGGAAGGACCAGGTAAGAGAGAGAGAGTCACCAGAGAAAAAGTTTGAGTGAGTTGCTAAACTATTATTTTCTACCAAAGTTTATTTCCAAAAGAAACCAAAGATTTCCCCCTGTATCTGAATTACAAGCCTAAAGAGATTACCATTAAAGTCAGCTAGTCAAGGTTAAAAATAAGAATGTAGGAGGATTCATTTTGAAAAGTTGTCAGCAACCAGCTGGAAAAAATAGCAGCTGCTGTGATTACTAGGAAATTTGTTGGAGGGTATAGAGGTATATCAGGTAATCTAATCTATCACCGATTTCAGTGGCATTTGGCTGGTTGGATAAGCATTTCAGTTTAGAAGGAAATAGCACCAAATTGGAAAGAAAGTGGCATGGTTATTTTCAACTCTTGAGTCCTTCTGAACAGTATGAATTTTTTGTTGATTAGATATGATAGCTTATCCCAGATCAATTATATGATTTTTACAGAAAAATATATTTGGAAACATCATGGGGTTGGAAATGGGATGCTGGGGTAGAGATAGGAGGCAATATCAAAGCTGAGCTAGATCTCTGCCTAATCTTGTGATGCTCAGCTTTCTAGATTCAAGGTGCAGAGGTTTTGCAAGGTGTAAGAGGTTGCACTCTCTGTATATCTTTGTTTTCCTAAAACAACTGGAAGACCTCCCTCAAAGTCTAGGTCTTAGTATGGGTGTTCCTAGACATAAGTGTGCAAATCCTTATGGAGAATCTTGTTTTTAATCACCATTTTATCTGTGTTCCAGCCATACTAACTCAAGTGGATCTACACCAGTGCACCTTGTGTCTTAATAGCTACTTCTCTCTCTTTGCCTTGTGCCTTTTTACCCGAGCTTCTGCTGGCACTTTCATAATCTTAAAGGCTAAACCTATAGTCCTTTTCCCCGAAGGTTTTTCCTCCTGGTCTTCCTTGTGGCCTTCTATGTAGCCTTCTACTCCTCTAGTGCCTAGTTCAGATGTTCCTTCTTTCCTTTCTCTGCTTTCCCACTTGGTCCATCTCTTATAGCCTATGGCTCACTGATTGTGGTTTGAAGCTTACAATGGAGACCAGTTGTGCTAATTATCGTTTTCCAAAATTGCAAGGAATCATAAAAAACAATTGATGCTGAAGTTACTCTTCTTTGAAAACAACGATGATGTACTTTTATTATCCACCTTTTGATAGAGTTAGGCTCTAGGTCATATCTTTGCATATTGATTTGCTAACTAGTTCTAAATTCTTGTGAATAAGTTACTCTTCTAATGCATCATCTGTAATTTTTTTCAGTTGATTTTTTTTTCATGGAGCAAGAAGACATTGGGTTAGGCAGATCAATATTTCTTTTTTTTGTTTTTGTTTTTAGGCCACATCTGGTGACACTCAGGGGTTACTCTTGGCTATGTGCTCAGAAATTGCTCTTCGGTTGGGGGACCATATGGGATGCCAGGGGATCGAACTGTTGTCTGTCCTAGGCTAGCGCAGGCAAGACAGATGCCTTACTGCTTGCACCACCGCTCCTGCCCTAAGATTTATTTTTATTTTGTTTGTTTGGTTTTTGGAACCACATCCAGTGGTGCTCAGGGATTAATCCTGGCTCTGCACTTAGAAATTGCTCCTGGCAGTCTCGGGGGACCATATGGGATGCTGGGGATGGAACCTACATCTGTCCTGGGTCAGCTGCATGCAAGGCAAATGCCCTACCGCTGTGCTACCACTCTGGCCCTCAATTCAAGATTTCTAGATTCTTCCCCACACCTAATATTTTATACATTTCTTGTTCATACTTAACAGCTGCATTGTTTTTTTTTAATGAATCACCTTTGTCAAGTCTTTACAAAACACTCAAAGAAGCATTTATAGAAACATGGGTTGTTTTGTACTAATTTTCTGTTGATTTACATAATATTGAATTAAATAATTTAATTATAATAACATGTACAACAACTGTACATAATTTTGTGAACAAACAATTAGCTGTTGTGAACACATTGTTCAGCTGATGGAAGAAACAATGTCTGAGCTTATGAGAGTGGAATAACACAGCTGGCACGAGAAGCATGGGGTTGGCAGCCAAAGCGGTGAACTTCCGGGAACCTGGCAGGTCTGCTAAGCTAAGTTCAGTTCAGGGAGCCTACCTTTGGTTGAACAAATCTTATGCTCATTCAAACAGATGCTTCATATGTGTTAAATGGGAGCATGAACAACTCACTAAGTGAAGGAGAGAATTTGGCTGGGAGGAGATGACTTTTTCAGAACCACTGACTGGTATTTCAACTCCTAATTGGCCATCCTCTTTATCTGTGGGATTCTGGGTCCAAATCAAAAGGCTGGAACTTTCCCCACTGTCTGTGAAATGAGACTTTGAGGAGAAATCACTCTTCAATGAACAGGAAACAGATTTCAGGAGGCGCCTGCCAGTTGGCTCCCGAGCTCTGCCCCACCTTCTAACCCAGATGCTGTCTTGCTGATGAGTCAAGTTTAAAATTTTTCTCCGTGGCTCCCTGGACACCCTCCCTGCCACAACTTCTTGTTTCACTGCCTTCTACTTTGGCTCTGAGTTGTTTAAAATATTCAGGGACAAGAGTTTCTAGCAAGAGGGAAGAAAGTCTTTATATTAAAATGTACCTTGGATCCAACCCCAGACCAGAAATTAGGGCCTCATTTCTGGTAGTCCTACAGAGACTTTACTTACTTGTGTGTACATAAACACTACATATGCGATGTTTATAGCAATCCCAGGCAGAAACTCACATATCTATGTGTGCTCACTTGCATACAGAGAGGCATTTCATGCAGGCACAGATACACCTGCATACATATATGTGCATGTGTGTGCATAAATAATTCCACTGCCCAAACATGGGACATATGTGTTATAAAGAAATAGTGCTGTGGTTCTAGGGTAAGTTTTTGCAATCTAGGGATTTGGCCATGAAGTGGGATCAAAAGATTGTATTTATGTGTTTTTGGGTGGGTGGTTGGGGCATAAAATGATGAGTGAACGGGGCAGGTGTGAGCCAGGGCACTGAGCTAGGAAATGCAAGTAATTAGCCACAAAAGGGAGGCAAGGAGCAGAAAATGTAGTGAGTCAGAGTATTAATCCTCATTTTAGGCAATTCTGGGTTCAGATTATCCTGCTGCTAATTACTTGCTTCGAGTCAAGGTAACTTATGCTTTGTGTTTTTATCTATTAAAAAAAAAGGCATAGGAGCTCCTTCAGAGGGTTGGTGGGATGAGAGTTTTATATAGAAACCATGCCTGGCAGTAAAACACTGTAAAATGTAGTATGATAAATATTAATGGAATGTGGGGACAGCACAGTTGTGTCCCACAAGGGGGGCTCTTGGGGGGGTGTTCTTGCACGCAGCAGGGCCTTACTGAACCAGACTATCTGATGAACTCAGTGGGATACAACAGAAGACATGCCAGGACTTTGGAGATGGAGGATCAAGATTGCCATGAGGTAACTGTGCAGTGTAATTGGGAGAGGGGACTGTATCAGACAGTCATATTCAGAGAAAGTGTCCAGATGAGTTTCACTGAGGGGCAGGGATCGGGATAGGACCAGCAGTTTGTCTCATCTACTTTGCATCCCAAGATTCTGAAATTCTCAGGCCGTGAGCTCAGGAAGATGTTGCTGCTTAATATCTATTTCGGAAACCAGAATAAAGTGCCTGTTGCTTCCCTTACTGGCTCAGCCCAATTCAAGCCTGTTCTGCTTTATCCTCTATATTAGGAAAGACTCGCCTGTGACAGTCGTGAGGCCTGATGTCAGACACTCTCGGGATGCAGTCCTTTTATTGCTGAGCAGGTTGGGACTTTACACGTGAGAGGGGCTGAGATGAATGAGCTTCATTGTATTTATAGATGCTGCTGCAATATCTCCCAAGGTATAAATAGAACAATGGAGTGTTGACAAAGAGGCCGGTTTTCTGTAACTGTGGAAACTCTGCAATTATTCCTGGAACTATACTCATTGTTTATCTGCATCTGAATTTTAATAAACAGGGCTCTTGCTGCTTATTCATGAATTTTCAAATGGAAATGTATCTCCTATTATTATCCCCTTCTTGTGAGTCAGGGCCCATCTTGCAAATTTGCAGCTGAGTAAATATATGGAACATTAGCAGCAATTAGATAATTGGTGCCCTGGATCAACCCACCCGCAGCTGTGAAGGAATATGGACGGTGCCAGTGTCACCTGGTGCAGCCTTCCCCATGGCACCACATGCTGCCATGGCCTGGCAATGAAGCACAGACATTTGCCAGCCCTGTTCTGGGCCTTCTTCCTTTCAGGTATTGAAATAAGGGCTGCTTCCTACAGTCAGCAAATCAGTGAAAGATTTTAGGCAAGAGAATATGTTTCTCCCCCTAACAAAAATGGGGGATTGGGATTAGTAAGAAAGCACAGAGTTGAAGCACACACTTTGTGGTGGTGTGGACCTTGATCCCCATCACTGCATGGTCTCCCAAAGCACCATTGGGTATGACCCTGGTGGCCCCCCAAGCACTGCAGAGCTGAACATCACAGCATCAGTGGCCCAAGCACCAAGCCTCAGGCTTACACAGCTGGCCCTTGGATTGCCAGAAATGTTTCTAGGTCTCTAGAGCACGATGGGGAAGCCCAATAACAAATATATTGGAGAGTAACTTTGGCTAATCTGCTCCTCATCCATTGTTTAGTACATAGAAAAAACTGGGCTTGGATTCTGGGCTGGAGGAGGAAAAAGGATGATAACTTTGGATTTCCTATGATTCTCCCCAAATTGCTTACTTTGGGTTGGCTACTATTTTATTTGATCCCTAATTATCTGGCGTTTTGGCCTCTGACAGTGATGTGGGTGTTCTTGGTTTTCTTTTGTGTTTGGGGATACACCTGGTGGTGCTCAGGGGCTGCTTCTGGGGCAGTGGTGCCGGGGCAGGAAACAACAGGAACTTAACTGGGACTCCTGGGTGCAGAGACTTGTTACAGCCTCTGAGTTGCAAATCCATTGTTTCTACTTTCCTTGGGATTGTTTCTCCCAGGCTGAAGCAATCTCTTTTCCAGTTCAGCTTCTCTCCTGTCTCTCAGAGTCACGTGCCCCCTTTCAAGTTCTTAATTTTTTTTCCAGTTGCTGGAGACTTGTTGGGAACTGCTCTATCACAAAAGGGAAAGTGGGAGGTAGGACTTGACCCTCCTATATCCTTATGGTAGGGTGCATACAGAGCCTCTATGGACTTAATTTCATTTTCTCTGCCTCACTTTTGCTTTTACTTAGAGCTCAGTTCTGCCTGGGCCTCTAGTTCTCTCACTCTCATTCCTCCACTAGCACCCCACCCCAGATGGTTTTTTAAGTCTTTGCATCTCTGTCTTACTACCCCTTTTCTAAATTTTGGAATTGGTTTACCATCTATGGGTTTGGAACAGGGAATGTGGTGAGAGTTGGTACCAGCTGGGTGGAGTGGAATGGTGGGTTGGGTTGGATGTTTCGGCCTGTGAGTGGAAGGAATGATTTTGTCTCAAGGGAGTAATTCCTGGACTTTTCTCTGTGTTCCTGCCTATTGAGACCAGAAGTGAGCATAAAAGAAGGACTCCAAGGATAACCCCAAGAAAAGCAGGGATTCTGGTTGCATTCTTGCTGCTGCTCCTTGGTGCTGATCAGGGCTGTCCTTCGTAAACATGGAGTATGTGATTCCAGCTCTTCTCATAATGCCGTATGGTTTTTTGGGGAAAGGCAGGACTTGGGCATCTGCCCTGCTGGAAGCACACCCTGCAGTGCTCAGGTCTTACGCCAATTTCTCTGCTCAAGGGGTCACTTCTGGCAGGACATGGGAACTATTTGTAGTGTCAGGATCAGCCACAGCAAGGTAAGCACTTTAACTACCCTGTATAAGTTCTCCCACTTTGTGTCATCTCTTAACAAGATTTGAATTTAACAACATTAAACATAATAAAAGCATATTTCCAACATTGGTTGCCTACTCTGCTATATGTCTATTTATCCATTATTTTCTAATCCATGAGATCTTATCTGTCTTTACACATATGAAATTAAAGGTTCAGATAAAAAGAGTTAAGATAGTTAAGGTCACTCAGCTATTAAGGATCAAATGGGGGAGGAGAAAGAGCAAGAGAGAGTGTCAGAAAGTGAGAGTCAAAAAGAGAGAGAGAAAACTAGAATGAGACTTTTTTTCCCTACAGTTTGGCCATGCTGGTTTGATCCCTGGTACTACATAGAATCCCCTTCCAGGGGTAATCTAGGAGCACAGAAACGTGAGGAATCCCTGAGTATTTCCAGGTGTGGCTCTCATAATAAACAGAATCCCCAAACAATTAAAAATAAACAAAGCACAGAGAGGGGCCCACACACAGGCAGGACTAAACCCATTCCGTAACCATGTGCCAAATGGCATGATTCAAGTCAATTGGATTTGCAAGTAAGGTCTGACTTCTTCTCCACTTAAGGCTGAGATGTTAACTTAGAGCCTGCATTTCCATTCCTTGAATTATTCGTCTGTGTTGGAGAATATATTAAAAATACAGACTCAGGCAGTGGACTGTTGTTTATTATATTTTATTTTTTCCCTTGCTGAATTTTCCCTTCCAGCGGGGAACTAGTTTTCCCAATTCTCCTCACTTGCCTTTTTTACTCTTGCCAACACATCAGATGTATCTACCACCTGAAACTGGGCTGCAGGGGCAGGATATATTTGCAAACATTTTAATTTCCCTGGTGATAAGCAAATTAATTTTGTTGCAACTCTTTAACTTTCTAATTGAATGATGGAATGTCACTGAGTGTTTTACAGATGGAAGGTGGTCAAAACCGTAGCATTTATCTATCAGAAAAAATGACAATGCTGGGACCTGGCTGGGTAGTTACTCTATGTCCCAGTGCCCACATCACCTTTCTGTGCTTGAGACAAATCCTTCATCAAAGGGGTTTTCACTCTACATCCAGCCCAACTGCTGGTGCTTGCCTCTGCTGGGTGTGGCCTTAGCTTCATTGATTCATTCTGCTATGAGCATCTGCTTTGTTGTTTTAGGCACAGTTCTAGTGCAAAATGGGCCAATCTCTCTACTGTTTTCCTGAGATAATGGTGATGAGAAAATGATGGACAAATATATGAAATTTTAGGAAGAAGAGGAGAACAGAATTTGGAATGTTGGGGAACAGGTTAAGAAAATCCTGAATGAAGCATGAATGGCATTGCAGCAAAAGGGAACAACAGATCTACAAGATTGCCCATCTTCCTACAAAATCTACTCTGCTCACAGAGTTCAGATCAGGAAATTGACTGGAATGGAAGGTCCTATGGCCATTCTATACCTGCCAGTTTTCAGTCAGGGCTTCTTACTGTGTGCTCAGGCATCATTCCTGGATGAAATTTAGGAACCATATGGGATGCCAGGGATTGAACTTGGTCGGCCATGTGCAGGTCAAGCACCCTGTCTTCTGTACTGTTGTTCTGGTCTCTATTTATACTCTTCTTGGTTGCCACCTGTGGAAGACCCTGGTTTTGTTCTGTTTTAAAAATGAAGAAGCGGTACCTCTTCCTGCCTGACATCTCAGTGGGTGCCAGAAAGCTACTCCTGGTTGCTCACTTCCCCTCTCTGCCACAGCACCACCCTCCCTAAATCATTGCCTGATGAGTCTTTTTAAGAGCTCCCTGGTTGAGCTGGTTTTGTAGCCCCTGCAAAGCAAGTGTGACTGAAACCAGATGGTCTTGCTGCTGAATAAAAACATTTATGCAATGTTGACTTCTAGGTCATCTCCCATGTGGTTCTCTTGGATCCTGAAGCCACTCTGAGTTGGGGAGGGTGGTGGAGGCTGAGGAAGGCTGGAGGCTTTGCTTGTTCCAGGTGAGGTAGTGGGCTCACTAGAGAATTGAGGTGGCCCTATGAGGAAGAAACATCTGCCTTGCTAGGGTAAGTGATATTGTCATGGACCTTGTTCCCAGCTGAAGGTGGCCCTGGTTTCCCTATTCTCACTCTCCAGCCTCTCAGGGTTCTTGGTACCTTAGTAACCAGAGAGACCACAAATGTCTGAATGGATTCATTCAGCCAAAATAACCTCACCACTGTGTGGTGGAGACATACATTTACTAAATCAGCAAATACATCTTGTCTCCAGTTTAGATTTTAACGGATGACTGTAAAATAAATCCCCACAGTGTAAAATCACTCCCAACACTGTATTTCTAACCCCAGGTTGGTGCGTATGGAGCAGGTAGGGAAGTTGTAAAGAATTAATAAACCAAGACAGTGAGGAGAGAGTTATGGAGTCAGCCTGTTTTTCGCCTTGTGGTATCTCTCAGTGTGCCAAGGCAGAACTACTCTTTCTTTATTTTTATTTCTTTATTTCTTTGCTGTTTTTTTTTTTGGGTCACACCCAGCAGTGCTCAGGGGTTACTTCTGGCTCCATGCTCAGAAATTTCTCCTGGCAGGCACAGGGGACCATATGGGATGCTGGGATTCCAACAAATGACCTTCTGCATGAAAGGCAAACGCCTGAACTCTATGCTATCTCTAGGGCCCCTACTCTTTCTTTATTAAACCAATACCCATTCATCAGGAAGGGAAGATTAAATAATACACTTGGGCTCTTACATATTAAAGGAGAAGTTTTAAGGAAAAAAGGAAGATGGGAGAATGCCTTTGTTTTGAGTTAATAACTGGATGTCATCTTACAGATGATCATTGATGGAGTGAGTCAGAGAGTTAGATAGTTCACTGCTCAGGGAAAATTCAGAAGGGGTATGAGGTGTGCTGTTGGTAGGGCCTAAAGTATTCCAGGCCTCTCATCTCAGTCCTACCCAGCATTGGATGCTTATAATCTCAATGGCATGGGGGCTATGAGAGAGGACGCAGAAAGGGGGGACCTCGAAGAACCTTCCAGCTTCTCAGTTACCACTAGACCTGAGGGAAGGAAAATGCTGAGGGGAAGGGAAGGGTAGGGAGAGAGAGAGGACAGAGAGAGAGAGGAGAGAGAGAAAAGAGAGAGAGGGAGGGAGAGAGAGGAGAGAGAGATAGGAGAGAGAAAGAGAGAGAGCAATTTCCTGGCACACTGACAACCTAGGTTTAGTCTCTGACACCAGAGAAGGTCCAAGGCAGGCCCCTGGCAATGGTGTGTGATTAGAGCCAACTCTGGCTTCTAAAATAAACAAAGCCCCAAGTAGACAAGAATGCACGTTTGGGGTTGTGAAGTTGTACTGTGGTTAGGACACTTGCCTTGCACATAGCTGACTTGGGCTTGATCCCTGCTTCTCCATATGTTTCCCTGAGCACTGGAAGGAGTATCCTTGAGTGTGGAGTTATGGTTAAGCCCTAAACACTATCAGGTGTGGCCCAAAAACAAACAAAAAAGAATGTGTCTTCACCTTTTTGTCTTTTTACTGGGATACTCTACTTAGCTCTAACCTTGCTATTTGCTCATATATATCCTCTTTATAGGTGGGATGTTCCCAACTAATATTCAAGCATTAGGGCACTGAAGGAAGGCCACTCCTGGTGATTCCTGATCTGAACAGTGAATGGTGGTTCTATGCTTGGGTCCAAAAATGTGGTTCTGCTCAGACCTGTGTGATTGGTGTGGGGCTCTATTGGGCTACTCCTAGAATTTTGAGGGGGCACTTGGAATCACACATGCTGGTGCTCTTGGGGATATCTCCCTGCATGGTAGATATTCTTCATCACTCTGAAAAGGTTTCTTCCTCTTTCTAGTTTTCTGACAGTTTTGTTCAAAACATGGATTCATATGATCATAGAATTTTTTTCTCAAGTCTGTTAATGTGATGAACCGGTTACAGTGATTGATTTAGGAATATTCAACCAGTTTTACAAACTTGAAATAAAATCCCATGCGACTATGTTGCATGATTCTCTCAATACATGGCTTGATTTAGTTTTGTGACTATTTGTTAAGGATTTTACATCTATGCTCATAGAATGATGTTAGTTTGTAGTTTTTCTTTCTTGTAATGTCTTTTTTCTGGTTTAGATATTAGGGTGTTGGTCTGACAGACTGTTTAGGAAGTGGTATCTCTGATCATTTTCTGGAAGAGATGGTATAAAACTGGTATATAGAGATATGTTTATATCTATAAATATATATATTTTTAAAATCTTAATGGGATTCCCAGGTGAGACCCTATGAAAACTGAGATATATTTTGGGGGACTATAAATTGTTACCTCAGTTTATTGAATACCTAAAGGATTTTTTAAGTTTTCTCCATTGCTTGGGGATATATTTTGGTAGTTTATATTTTTCAAAGACTAGATATATTTTAATCTAAAGTATCTACTTTAGTAGATAGTAGGATCCACAGTGATGGTTTCTCTTTCATTTCTGATATTGGTGATTTTCTCTTTTATTCCCTCCCCAGGTTATATTTCCTAGAAGTTTATCAATTTTGTTGATTTTTTAAAATAAGGAATATTAGGTTTAGTTGATTTTCTTTATTGTCTTTATTAGTTTAACTTCATAGATTTTGTTCTGAAATTTCCTATTTTTTTCTGCTTGCTTTAATACTAAATTGCTTTATTCCCTCCTTGTACTAAGGTGGAGAGCTACATTATTAATTTTAGATCACTTGTCTAACATGTTCATGTAGTGTTATAAATGTATCCCTTAAACATCGTCTTTGCTGCATATGAGAAAAATTTGATAAACTGAATTTTTATCTTATTTCAAAACATTACACATTTTCTCTTAAGATTTCAGTTGTTCATGAGCCTCCAAAGCAATGCTTTGGAGGACTGAAAGCTTCTTCAGGCCATTTCTGGCAAATCTGGCAAATTCTTCAATATGAGATTGTAAGAATGCAATGATGCTTAGACCCTGGGGTGCTAGGGATTACCGGGGTCACTTCACCAGTGTTTAGGGATCTCCAGACCTCCACTTGGCAGTGCTCTGGGAACCATGTGGGGCTTGAGGTTTAATCAGAGTTGATCACATGGAAGGCATATAATTTTTACTGTCTTTATGGACCTGAGGACTATCCTTTTAGACCCCATATGCTTTTAGAAATGTGATTTCTGGGAATCTGAGAGCCAGTAGGGCATTTGTCTTGCATCAATGGACTTGAGTTTAATTGCTGGCACTTCATATGATCCCTTGTGCCCACCAAGAGTAAACCCTGAGTTCAGAGCTAGGCAAGCCCTCAGTATAGCCAGGAGTGGCCCAAAATTAAACACATTAAAAAGAAATATGATTTTCAATTTCCAAATATTGTGATATTTTTTGTATCTTATTTTTTATTTTTATTGATTTTTAGTCTAATCCACTATTCTTGGAGGACAGACTTTGGGCCATTTCTTTTTTTGTGTTTTGTTTAGAATGAGTCCATCTTGGTGACTGTTCTACACAAACATGAGAAGAATATGGATTCCATTGCAATTACATAGTCTGATGTTAATTTTAAACAGATCCAATCCAAATTACATGGATTCCCCATCTTCCCTTCCCAGCCGAGATGGTGCCTTTCTAATAGGAATGCTTTGTGGGTAGCTGAGCATTACATTGAAGTAACCTTTCAATCTAGCAAGTGACCAGATCAGGAGGAGGAACAGGGAGGGCTAGAACCTGGAAAATAGGTCAGAAATGAAGCCATAGGGGTGGTGGCTGGGAGGAACCCATATAATTCTCCTGGTCTTCACTGGCATCACAGTGTTCTCATTGTACTTGGTACTTGATTATTTTTGTGTAGTTGACACCAGTGCTCTTTAAAGTGGAACACTGTAAAATCACCCCACATGCCCTATCTACAAGCCCAGGTGAACGAGTCTGAATTGGGGTCATACAAGAAATAATCCAAACGAGGCTGAGGGTGAAACACTTGTAGTATGGTTGTCTTCTACCTAGTATGACGAGCCAGTTGCCTGCCAGAACTGCCATTTTTTTTATTGAGTATAGAGACCACCCCAAGGTGGGATAGCTATCCTGAGCCTGTCCTGCCCAGGTTTACATATAAGGCAATCTTTGTTTTGGGTGAAACCAAGTTGTAAACAAACAGATACAAAGAGACCAGGGATAAACTTTGTTTTAGGTAAAATAAGGTATAACGAACTGACACATATTGGAGGTAGGCAAATATCCTATTGAATGGTTGGAACAAGCTATTAAACTATTTATTTTTGAATCTCATCGCTTTACTATTTATTTCTATGTGGAGTATATTTTTGAAGTCAGTAGTTCAAAACTACAAAGTTGGTGAAGTTGTACAGTTTTGGTCAACTCTGTAACTCAATACCTGCTGTGAGTCTGTGATCTCTCACTGGATTATCTCAGTGGTTTCAGGTCTGCCCCTTGCACCTGCCCTTTATGCTGTGTGATCACACCAACTAATGTTGTTCCTCAGAGGGCCAGGCTTTGCCACCTCCTCTTCCAGTTTTCAGTTTCAGTCATTCTAAGCAAAGCTATAATTCTTAACTGCTTACCTTCTTTCACTCCTACTATTCTCATCTCTCTTTTGACTTTCTTCCTTCTTTTCTTAAACTCCTTCCTTTAATTGAATCACCATGAAAACAGAGTTAAAAAGTTGTTAATGATTGAGTTTCACAGAATATTTCAACATCCATCCCTTCACCACTGTTCATTTTCTACCACCAATGTTCCTTACTGCATTTCATTTTCTTTCTTTCTGCTTCATTTTTCTCCTCCTAAATTGTAGAACTGTCAGATATATAATTTACATACTCACTTTGCTTATTGATTACCTTTCTCCCTCTAGAATATAAGATGCACAACTACAGGGTTTGGGTCAGGTTTGGTAGTGCTCTGTCTTCCATGTCTGACATAGACATATTATGCCCTCAGTAAATATCTGTTGAATATATGGAAGAATATATAATGCAAGGGTGCTAAATTTTGTTGACTGTTGGAGTGCATAATGAAAACATGGCATGGCCTCAGGCAAAGGAGGGTAGGTCACACCACCAGAAAGAAGCAGAACTGAGTTTCAAATCCAGGGCCTTCTGAGCTAGAAGCTGCAGTACTCTGCTCAGGAAGAGAGAAGAAAGAAAAAAACAGAGGAGAGGAGAAGGAGAGAAAGAGGGATAGAGAGCAAAGAAGAGAAGAGAAGAGGGAATTGAAACAAGAGCTAAGATTTAGATCATGGGGAGAAAACTGGCAACTGTTCTTTTAGCTTTTGTTTCAGACAAGAAAATCACTTTCATCTCCCCAAAGTCTTAGCTGTCGGGCCTCTGGGATGAGTTGGGAGGCAGGGAGATTTCCTTACTGCATCCATGCTCTGAAGTTGAGTCTCAAGTCAGTGCAGCCACAGCCACTGTGTTTGTGGACCACTGTCGTCTTTATTTGGAGGGTTGTACTTAGGGAATTTGATGTGTGTGGATGATGCAGTGCTGACTGCAGGTAGACAGCACTCAAAGGATTTTCCTGGTTTAGAAGAGGAGCCATTTTCCTAGTCTCCTTCCCCAACTATATGGAAAACATTCTAACCTTATGGCAGCAGTGAATGTGGTGCAGTGCATGCAGGGGTTGACTTATTAGGCCATCTATATAAAACCTATTTAATCTTGTAAGCCAAGGGTCCTTCAATTAAAAAAAAATAAGGAATGCATTTAATAATGGGCATAATGAAGTAGAACAAAAAGGAAGTGAGCTTTTTATTTGATCTCCTTGAGGTTCCTGTGTATTTTCTCCCCAGACCTTCTGTGCTTCTTTTCCGGTTCACAACCAACCTTGTTTGTTGACTCTTCTGTGATCTGGTGCTTTCCACTGATATTGGTGGGGTAAGCCCAAGTTTTTTCCTTTCCCTTTTTGTAATTTGTCCACATACAAAGATGCGAACATCATTTTTTCCCATTTGTTTCTAGTTTATGATTGCTTTTGTTTGTTTGTTTTACTTCTACACACAACAGTGCTTAGGATTTATTCTTGGCTCTGCACTTAGGGATCAGTCCTGGTGGAGCTTGGGAGACCCTAATGGGTTCCGAGAATCAAAGTTAGGTTGCCGGTGCGTAAGACAAGCACCTTATCCACTGTATTATCACTCTTGCTTCATTGCTTTTAATTTTGAAGACACAACATTGGTGCTCAGGCTTATTTTTGGCTTTATTCATAGAGATCACCTGGTACTTACTCCTGGGGGGACCATATTTTGTGTTGGAGAACAAATTGGAGTTGGCTGAGTGCAAGTCAACTTGTGCTACTTCTCCACCTGGGAATTATGATTTTATTCCTTATTTTAAAGAAAATGAGAATAGCACTTCCCAGTAATAATATAATATGAACTACTGTCATTTAAAGTATCTTAAAAGCCAAATTTTTAAAAAGCAGCTGGAATTAATTTTAGTAATTCATTTTACCTAGTATATTTAAAATATAATTTCAGCAGGTGTCTAACAGAATTCATATTCATATGAATTTTCATATTTGGTTTCTGGTATGTTTCCGACACCTGTAATTGATCTCGGTGCTGACTGTGCTTCTCATGCTACTGTATTGGCCAGTGCAGGTCTGAAAGGTCCCCTTTTCTCCTTTAAAATCTCTATTTCCAAACTGCTTCACTTGAGTCTCTATGCTTTCAATGAGATTGTTAATACAGGTGTTGTGGTTATGCCATTGTAATTGGATAAAGATATTGGAGAATGGATAGACATCCCTTTACTTCTCTATTCCTTGACTCTGGCCCAGAGAATGTGGGAGGTTGTGTAGAATGGATGGTAGGTACACTACAGAGAAAGACATTATTATGTATCATTGTCTGAGCTTAAGCTAAATTGCTCTGTCTTCATTTATCTGCTTCTCCATTAAATGGGGACGATGGGATTGTTTGTACCTGCCTCCAGGATAAAAGCACAATAGATGAAAAGGAGTTACACACATTAAGTCAGGGTATTTTAATTATTTTGAGGTTATTATAATTATCAGGACCTGGGCCCTCTATCTTTCTATGATGCAGCTCAACTTTGTGGGCAACAAGAAACTGAGATTCATAATTATGAGAATGACACTCTGATTTGATTTGGGGGTTTGTTGTGGGGAAGAAAACAAATGGACTGGATTATTAAGGTTCTTAGGACAGGGAGAGCCTTCTCTCTCTCTCTCCCTCTCCCTCTCCCTCTCCCTCTTCCTCTCCCTCTGTCTCTATCTCTGTCTCTCTCTATCTCTGTCTTTCTCTGTGTCTCTGTCTCTGTCTCTCCCTCTCTCTCTCTCTCTCTCTCTCTCTCTCTCTCTCTCTCTCTCTCTTTCTGTTATGTAGAACAATGGCGAAAAGCTCTCAGCCAGCTGTGCTTTCTGTTCCAGGGGGCTTTAGAGTAAACGTGTTTGGCAGTGGAAGGCATCAGAGGCAGATTTACCTTCCCCACATGCTGAGTTTCACGAATGCCCTACACTGTGTTACCAGAGGAGCTTCTTCCCCTGTGGGAGACATTCAGAAACATCTGGGCCTGTTCTCTCCTGCCTGCTTCTGTCTAGCCTTCATTACTGTGAAGCCACTGCTTGGAAAAGGATGTGGTTTCATGTTGTTAAATGATCAGTGCTTGCTTAGAATGAAAGCCCTGACTATTCACCCATATGTTGGCTTTAGGCAAACATGTTGTGTGTTGAGGAGCTGGGTGACCACCCAAAACAGTGTGTGTCCAGAGAGTTGCTGCAGCTAATGCCAGCCTGGGGCGCTTCTTCGACCTTGGTCATTTCACGTGCTTTGTGTCATGGCATTGGTGGCAGGCCCCTGACATTGCTTCTCCCAGGAGAGTCTCTCTCTTGCATACCTCTCTGGGGTTGCACTTGTATTCCTTCTTTTCTTCTCCAGTTTACAGATTTCTGTTCCAAAATTGCTGCCTCTTTAAAAAGCTTTACTCATTTTACTTTACTTGAAAGTTCATTGCCACTGAGTCAAGTTCACTCCCTTTTCTAGAGATCAGAGGTGTATTTAGCTAGGTAGAAGAGTCCCCTTATTTTCTTTAGGGCAAGCTATATTTCTGCCATTGTACAAACAGGCTAGGCCTGATCCTATGGAAGTCCTTGCCCTTTCCCAAATGATGCCAAATTAGCCACCATTGGATATTCTTCATAAGATTGCACTTACAATGTTCATCCTGGTAAAATTTTAGGATGCAACACAGTTAGGACATTGGTCACTCCCTCCTGTAGCATCTTCTCTCATTAAAATCGTGCGAGTGGAGGATATGGGAGGCAGGATGGGAGCGATTGTGGGAGGACAATTTGGAGGTGGGAATCCCCTTGATTCAATGTAAATATGTACCTGAAATATTACTGTGAACGATATGTAAGCCACTATAACTAAAACAAAAATTATATTAAAAAATTGTGCCCATTTGAGTGTTCTGGTAGATTCCTATTGAATGCTGAACTTTAGCACATATCTGTGCTTTGTTTTTGTTAAAGTTTTTTTGTTTGTTTTGGGGTCACTTCTGGTAGCTCAGATCTTCTGGTTCTGTGTGCAGGCATCATCATTTCTGCTGACGCAGTGGACCAAAAAAAAAAAAAAAAAAAAAGGACACCAGGGATTGAACCCAGGTTAGCTGTATACAAGGCAAATGCTCTATCTGCTGTGATATCATGCTGGCCCCTGTTGCTGTTGATTATCATAGGTGTTGGTGCTCATTTAAGTGTTTCCATGTGAAATGTAAGTAATTTGAGGACAAGGGTAACGTCTGATTCTTTGGATTCTCTGGAGGACCTTGTAGGGGTCTTTTACATTGCAGTTATTCAGATCTTATTTGATGCATTGATGAAGGGTGAATTAATTTTATATTTCATGTGAAAGGCTGTATCAGAACTACTGATTTGGGTGGATTTTACTGGTTGATTTCTATTATTTTTTTGCTGACTACAAATAATGTTTATTTCTGTAAAAAATGTGGAAAAGGGGAAGGCACATATATACTTCTCCTAAACCTACTTTCTAGGAATACTTGCTATTGATATCTTTTTGCTTGTTTCTCCAGAATCTTCCCTTTCTCATTTCCAACTCTTTATCTTTACAGTAACACTATAAATATAATATATATTTATGGAGTTTTAAAATTTGCTTTTAGGCCACACTGTGCTGCATTTGGGACTCACTTATGGCAATGCTTGGCAATTCTTGCACCATATGCAGTGCTGGCAATTGAACCTGAGATGATAGCAAGGAAAGTGCCATATCTACTGTCCATCTATATAAATCAGAGCAACATACATACATTCATACATACATGTATATCAGCAAGATAAATAGGATAGAATAAAAATTTTCATTTTTAATTATTTTATTTTATTTTTTTCTTCTTGTTTCTGCAATGAATGGAGATTGCACAGCCTTGACTGTAATGATCAGACATATGGTGGCTGTGTTTTCAGGCATCACACACACTTGATCCTAAACAGCAGAAACTCTGGTATTGTACTTGGGCATGTGAATGGTGTTTGAGACCAAATTTGTGGCCTCACAAACTTCAGTCTACCACTGAACTTTTCCCAGTCCCTCTCCTCCATATTGTTTAAGGATACTTGGATATAATAGTATATATTATTTTATAATATATATAATATATAGTATATATTATTTTATCACCTGCTACATCCCTGCTCACTTGATCAAGAATTTTCCTCATAAGATTGGTTTATGTTATCCTAATCATTAAATATGCATCCTTACATAACATGCATTTACCTGTTTGTTAATCTTCTGGATATATTATCTATAGATGAAACTCATTATGTTTTTAACCATGGTACATTTTCTGTTTTTCCTTTATAACCAGTCATCTACTTTGGATTTGTTTTCAAAATTTGTATTTGTGTCTCTAGCTTTCTGGCATTCCTGATTATTTTCTGACAAGAATTTGTTAGAGATAGGATCTCAGTCAAAGGTTTCTGAGTGACTAAAAAATTATCATTATATATAGATTTGAGTTTCAGTCATATAATGTTCCAACACCATCTCTCCACCAGTGTTCAGTTTTCAATTGTTTCTGAGTTATTTAAATGAATATCATGGTGGTTTTTTTTTTAATTCAGTTTACTTTTGATAGAGGATGCAAACTATTGTAGATAAATCTTGCTTGGGTCAGATTGACTGGAAATCTTGTTCTTCTAGTCATGCTCTAATTCTTGAGTTCTGTGGCAAGGCACAAGAAATCACAGTGAACCTGAGCTCTGTTTCTAGCTCATGGGATCCCAGGAGTCTGTGTGTCTGAAATGATGAAAGGCAATGGAAAAAAAGCAGGGATATCAGATTAGGACAGTGTGAGGCGATCAGACTAGGTGACAACTCATCAAAGATCTTTGAATTTGAGCTTCTGTTACTCTCAAATCCTGGAGCTTGTGACTGAGATAGATGCTGCTTCATGCTGAAAGCTTTCTATCTCTGCTGGGAATCATGTAGGAATTCTCTGTAAATAGCCTCTTCTAAGGTCTTGCATGCATACTCAAAGAAGTTCACAGTATAAGGAAGGTTCTCATTTCTATTGGTTCCAGTTCATCTAAGTTTAGCAAATGATGGTGGAAGTCCAAACTCACTATGAGGATAATTATGTAGGTCGAAGTATGGGTAATCTGTTCTGATGAGTCTATTACAAGAGCAACACCCTCTGCCTTAAATGAACTTGAATCTCTGGATCTCAACAGTTACATTTAAGGTAAGATGTCAAAGTCTGGCATAATATAATGTTTGAGGAAGTTGTTGCTGAGTGGGAATGTTCTAGGTGGTTGGAAACAGGCAATTATTCCTATTTTCAGAACAGTTGTGAACTAGTTTATAGATTCACTAGCTGCCTTAAAATCCTGGGAGAAATTCTAAAATAGTGTATTAAAATACAATTTGGATAACCTTGTAAAAGTAAATCATAATTACTAGGAATGGTCATATACTAAAGATTGATTGTGCTAAAAGTCTTGTAAGCTAACTTCATTCTGTTCTTTGCTATAAGCATAGCAAACTTTAAATTTAGCCAGGCATTGGAATAGATTCTCAGGATAACCTTGGTTTTAAGACTTTGGGCTAGACAAGTTATTCATGGAATGATATGCTCAGAATACTTTTTAATGAAGCATTTTAAAGCAAGAGACAGGTTCATAGAGATATAAGGTTCTATTCTTGATCCTGCATTGTTAACATTTCCTTTAATCAATGACAGAATAAATATATAGGTGACATGAAGATGGGAGAGATAATGGATATGTTGGATGAAAGAATCAGATCTACAACTATTAGCTCGGGCTTGAAAAATTAACTTAATTTCTCAAAATGATGGTTAATAGGGTCACAGGGTAGGTTTTATTCATGTATTAGAGAAGTGGAACCACTGCACAATTGCTATATGGAGAAGTTTGGCTTGCTCATATTTCAGAAGCCATGAGCTTCAAGCTAAGGCCATGTTAGGTTGCATGAATGGAACCACACACCTGGTGATGTAGTTTGAGAAAGTCTTATTCCCCTGGTCCTGTAGTGAGGTGAGTGTAAAATAAAAATATCCATAAGTGGTGCCTGCCAAAGCCAGAACTGTTCTCTATTATTCAGAACCAAATCCACCAGAGTGAGGAAAGGTTCTGTAATACAGGTGGGCTTTCACATATCAAAGGAAGAGGTTACAAGAAGAAGTTGGTGGAACACCTTTGTTTGGGGTTGATAGTTGGGTCTTATCTTATTGGTGAGCATATCTGAATGCAGCCTTTTGAGGGTGAGAAAACACAAAGAGACAATGGGTCCTGATATGACCTAATGAGTTAAACACATGCTTTGCATGTAGGAATTCCAAGTTAGGACCCCATCAAGCACTGTGACTAACTCCATGCCACACACACCACTCCCAACACTGAGCTTGTCTTTTAGCAAAAACAAAAGAAACAAGAACTCCAAAAGATAACCACCAAAAAAGGTCAGACAGTCACCAGGAAGAGACAAAACAGTACATCTTCATGTCTAGTAAACCATATGTAAACCTTGGGGCTGAGCTTATTCTTGGTGAGTTTCAGTTACCTTATCAGAAAAACTGGGGCACTATTGAGTTACCTTATCAAGTATAGGGGGGCATTATAGAGCTTGTGAACATTGCTTAGAACTGGGCTACACTCAGACTTGGCATTCAGCAAAGCTTGGATCTTTGTCTTATGTCCTTGCTAACTGGAACAAAATTCAAAAGGTGAAACACATGTTGAGTGTGGATATGCAGACATGGAGACCTGCAAAATGGCTCAGTACCTCCTGCCAGGATTTGTTTTGAGTAATTTTTAGGGGTAACCAAAAAGTTCTTTTCTCCAGGAGAGTCCTGTAAAGCATTGGCATGTTGCAATAGGGCATTGGAATATTTAGTCTAAGGATAAGAAGTCAAGTCAGGGACTTAGCTAGAAGCTCAACTTCTGCATCCTACCCTATACTACAGGTTGAAATATCTAGACCATGAGGGAGGAAATGGTGACATCCAACTAGATTCTGAGTCAGAGGCCAGCTGCTGACCTCTTGGATCTACCTCTGAGGGTGTCTATCCGCTTCCTCATTTCTCCACCAAGTTTTCACAAACTGGCATGTTAGGATATTTTGCTAGACAGTTGCTACTATCAGACTAAAACATGACAGGTCTAAGACTTCATTCTGCACTTTGGATGCCTGGAGCTGAGGCCAAGCTACTTGCAATGAATTGATCATGACAGCGAGGGCAAGGGTTGGTGGAGGTAAAGTGCACTCTCAAAGACCTCCTAAAGGTGCCTGGTTATCTGCTGCCTTCCCTTACCTGCCCCTACCTCCCAGTGGAGAAACACCATCACCCTCTACACATTCACCCTGTTGCCACTAGCTTTTACTAGTGAGATGGAGCATTGTCAGTGATTCATTGCAGCATCACAGTGACCTTTTCAAAGGGCTTTCCTGGCTTCCAGCCAGAGGCAGAGCCACAAATTGATGTGCCTCCTCCTTCTGTATCTTCATTTACTAAGTCCTTTTCCTTCTGGGAGAAAGGGCAGGGCTTGGGCCTCACTCAACATATAATCTTTCTCCCACTGCTCCAATTCTTCCACACAGAGGCCTCAGTTTCCCTCTTCCCTTTCATCCACCTTTCAGGCGCCAGGACTTGGCTCTCACTGTGACATATCTCCTATTCCTGGTTGTATTTTTTCTGACTCATTTTATTTTGTGCCCTTCTCCCTCCATAAATCTCTCATTAAGACCACAGAGCAGGACATTAGCCCTGTGACTTCAGTGAGATCAGTAGACACAGAGAGAGAAGGAATGAGCACAGGTAGGGTGCATCCAACACAGCCCCTGGAACTTGCATTCCTCAGTTGTATTGTGGTTGAATGATAGCTAACTTCCCACTGTGGGCTCCAAAGTTAGACATGGGTTCAAGTCTCAGCCTCTCCATGAACTTGGGTGCCTTAATTACAATCTCTAACCCTTCCATTCTTTATTCCTTGGGGCATCTCATTGTTGGTATAGGGAGCTTTAAATGAGATTATAAAGTAACAGGTATCCAGGCAGGTGTACAGGCCTGCATAGCATGTGTCTATATCTGCAGTATGGGGCTCCCCTTCTACAATTGCTGCTGATTTGGTGTTTATTTTCCCCCACTCCCTGTATAACCATCTTGAGTGCCTCTTAGATAATGACCCTTCTCCATCCAGAGAAAGCAAAAAAAAAAAAAAAAAAAACAAAACTCATCAAAGGTCTGACACGTTTATGATAAAACCCAACGTAGTTTTTGGCTTGAACAAAATTGTGCTTGCTGAGAGGCTTAATGGCAAATATTATGTGTACAAAGAAACATATGAAGAGAAGCATGAGGTCAGGGACCTTGTTACGTCTGTATTCTTTGTTGTCTATAAACATGATGTTCCTAAACAGCAATGCTGCCAATTTGAAAGGCGAGTCACTCCAGCACAATGCTGCCTTGAAAGATTATGATAGACACTGGTGTGAGAACACTTAGAGTCAAGCTCTGATTGAGCCCCAGGCAGAATGGCATGGCAAGGAAGAAGGAGGGTCTCCCCAGAGCCCATTCCTGCCTCTTGCATTTGAAGATTTAAGGGCTGAGCAGCTATGAGTGGAGAAGGTAGCTTCAGAGTCAACACAGAGGCAACTTAGTTTATACTCAGCCACAGTAAATAGGCTGACTAATCAGAGATAGTCAGTTTCCCTGCAAGAGCTGCTTGCAAAAGCATCTGCAAAAGAACAACCTCTGGGTTGCAGAATGTGCTTTGACTTTGGAACGCACATTTTCTGAAGCCAAATGTTCTGGAGTCCCTGGATGTTCCTGGAAGTCTGACAAGGGGTGAAGGGCACTAGCCAGACAATGCTGGACCCCCAATTGCTGGACCTAGTGCCTGTTCTTGTTTTTCTCACTTATACCCCCAAATCTTTGGACACCAGTTTTGTGTCAGGCCTTGAATTTATGTTTAAGAAATATGGAGATACAGAAAATATTTGCTAATGACCCAAACATTTAATTTTTTTAATTTTTTTAATTTAAACATCTTGGTTACAAGGTTGTTTATAATACAGTTGTTTATTTTTAAGAGACTAAGTTATCTGTATAATTAATTAAATTAATATGATCCTTGAAGGGGTGGATGATGGTGGATGGAGTGGATGGTGAGGCCTTTCTCGGCCAGCTCGGCACCTGCAGCTTCTTTCTGCAGGTCTGAGGGTTCAGGATAATGGTGAGAAAATGATCCACAGCAGTCAGTAGAAGTCAGGAGACAAGCAACTTTATTAAGAAGGCCCTAGTCACCATATGCGTATCATACATGGCTTCTATAGTAACCTTTTAGGCAGCCTCCTAAGCTGCCCTGCATCTAATCCTGTCTCTGCTCTCTACATCCTGCGTCCTTTCAACCAGGCTTCTTTCTGAATCTCTTGCTGAATCTCTCTCTGAATCTCTCCCTATATCCCTGGCCCAGGCCTAAATTACCAACCCCAGATCCTTCCCAGCAGTGAGCTAGTCTGACCATCAGGTAAGATTAGATTTAGCTTTGGGGAGGGATAACAGTTATTTATGATTTAGTTACAGTCATATAATGTACAACTTTCATCAGTGCACATTTTCTTCCACCATTGTCCCCTCCTTCCTGATGCCCTCTCTCCTTCCTATCTCTGGGGTATATAATTTTCTTCTCTCTCACTCTTTCCTTCTTGCTCTTATGTGCACAGTGCACATTTCCCACCACCAATGTCCCCAATTTCTCTCCCACTCACCCTCTCTCACCTATTTCTAGGGCAGGCATTTTTCTTCTCTCTCTTTCTTGTTCTCTCTCTCTTATTTTTGATTCTGTGGTTTGCTTTGTTGCTAATTAGAGGTACCATGTATATCATTTTATCCATTTTTAGCACTCCTTGTCCAGAGTGATCAGTTCCAGCCATCACCATCACTGTGGAACATTCAGTATCATAACTGCATTCACCACTCTTTCTTACCATGACTGGTCCTCCTGAACTCATCTCTATAGTCTCTGGGTATTATTACTATACTATTTATTATTTTTCTTGTACCACACAAATGAGTGAAATTATTCTAGGTATCTTATGCTCCCTCTGACTCATTTACTCTAATAATAATTTCCATATCCATCCATGCATAAGCAAATTTTATGACTTTATTTTTTGTAGCAGCTGCATAGTCTTCCATTGTGGAGTTTCTTTAGCTGGAACAATCTTTGTGTTGTTCCAGATTCTGGTTATTGTAAAGAGCAGTGCAATGAATATAAGTGTGAAGAAGGCATTTTTGTATTGTGTTATTGTGTTCTTATGGTATATCCCTAGGAGTGATATAGCTGGATTATGTGGGAACTCAATTTCCAGCTTTTTGAGGAATCTCCATATTGTTTTCCATAAAGGCTGTATATGATGGCATTCTCGCTAGCAGTGAATGAGTTTCTTTCTCCACATCTACGCCAGCATAGATTGTTCTTGATCTTTGTGTTGTTGGCCAGTCTCTGTGGTGTGAGATGATATCTCATTATTGTTTTTATTTGAATCTCCCTGATGATTAGTGATGTGTAAAATTTTTTTTCATGTGGATTTGGTATTTATTCTTTGAGGAACAGTCTGTTCATTTTTTTCTCCCCATTTTTGGATGGTGCTAGATGTTTTTTCTTCTTGGTAAGCTCAAGTGCCTTGTATATCTTACATATTAACTCTTATTTGATGGGTATTGAGTTTCTCCCATTTAGTGATAGTCTTTGTATCCTAGTCACTGTTTCCTTTGGAATATAGAAGCTTCTTAGTTTATTGTAGTTCCATTTGCTCATCTCTGCAACCTAGATGCAGCCAGATCAAAAATACTAATTTTTTTTTATTCTGGCTCTACCCAGCATGACTTACTCCTGGTTCTGAACTCAGAGATCACTCAGAACCAAGATACTGTCTTTTTATATTTTGGCTATATTCAGCAGTGGTCAGGGCTTACTCCTGGCTCTGCACTCAGGGATCACTCCTGGCAGGGCTCAGAAGACCATCTAGGGTACTAGAGACAGAACCTGGATCTGCTGCTTGCCAGGCAAGCACCCTACCTGCTGTACTATTGCTCTGGTCCCAGAAGTATTTATTGTTTGTTTGTCCTGGACCTCAGGAGGCACCTTTGCCTATTCTGTGAGTGGTCCCCCCCAAACTGGTGTGGTTGCTTAGCAACTGTTCCTGGAAGAAGCAGTCACAAGGCTCAGTTTAGGGGAAGAGGGACACTCCTCTCTATAACCTGAGCTGATAATTTCCTGAAATCTTTGACTCGAGATCTCATGTTCTAAGGGAAAAGTAGAATCACTTCTTTGGACATTGTGGCTTACAGGACCTTGGGTTCATCCCACTCGATGGCAAACTTCTACCCACTCTGCTCACAAGACAGGAAATATAGCACATGAGTGTGTAATTGTGCACACATATTACACAGAAAGAAAGGACCCACATACAAGGCCTTCTTGGCTTATAATTAATAGTCCAAGCCTGTTGGGTTTCCCTTAAGAAGCAAACATTTTTTGAGTGATTAATAATGAATCTACTATTTCTGGTACTTAGCTGAAAAATGTGTTCCTTTCCATGGGTGGCATATACCTTGATAGTTAGGGAAGAATATCAAGCAAAAGAGGGTGCTGTGGGTGCTGTTCCACATTGTTTTTCCCGGGGTCTTCTGCTTGGTGAATATTGGCAGAGGACACAGGCTGCTTTCAGGAAGCTTTGCCACACCACTGTTTTTGGCACATATGTACTTATGTTACCCATTTGGGGCTCTCAAACATGGGGTTATGAAATAGTTTGGAAGTTATTACTTGGGATTCAGGGAGCTCCAGGTGGCTTTTGAGAATTGGCCCCAAATGCTGCTAGAGATGCATCCCCAGTTGTTTACTTTGGGACTTTCATTATGTTTCATATTTATTTCTGGCTAGAGCCAGAGCTGGAGCATTCATAAATTCTCACTGTCTGGTTTTATGTTTTTGTTTTTAAACCTATCTCTTTGTTTCTTAGGGAGAGAAAGTATCCTGTTCCCCAAGTCCCTGGGCCCCATCATGGGTTCAAGGAAATTGGCCCTTGTAATTGTAAATTATCTATGAAAAAGACAAAGCCACTGGCTGCCTTGCTGGCTGAAGTCTTCAGATCAGCAGTGATGGAGGAAATTAATGAAAGCCACTGCTGAGTTGCTGGCCTGTTGGTGCTGAGCAGATAAAAAGGCTTTGGTTGAAGTCAGCTTTGGGGATAAGTATTCTGATCAAGAGTTTTATTGGGGATACAGTTATTATTTTGTGCTTTGGGTTCTAGCTGTGGCTCAGATTTCTTGGAACTGATTCTGACCTGCTCACTATTATATAGCTAGTTTTCTTAACATTTCTTAATTCCCTTTATTCTAATACCTATTTCTCCTACCAAAGGTCAAAGGGACGGTCCTGAAAAAGTCTCTTACCTTTGTCAGGCAAAAGTCTGCATCTTTCTCCTTTTAATAGCAGAAGGAAACTAGGTTGAACTAATTTTTTCTTACATCTCTCTCAGCCCCTTGGGCCGATGTTAAACAGCTGTCATACTTGGGCTGCCCAGGAATCCACTTATGAACAAACCAGCCAACCTTCTTAATTGCTCTCCTGTGACTGGACTGGATTTGTCATTTTGTTCTTGAATGTCTGAGTTCACAGGCCTTGGGTTGATGAGAATCCTTGTGCACTGTGACTGGCTCTCTGCCCTCAGCCAGAGCTTCTAGTATCACTGGTTAGAGATCAGAATGGCAGAACTAAAGTGTTGACTTCAGACATGGACAGGGGGAAAGGAGTAAAGTAACGGTAGTTGGATTGAGCTTGTTAGAAACCAAATGATTGTTGTTTTTCTCCTTTTTTCTGGAGTGAAATAAGTGCCCCCAAAGGGAAGAGAAAGCATGCATGTACTCAACCAGATCAAGTTGTGTGTGTGTACTCACATGGGGGTTCCCAAAAAGTACTTACTGGACTTGGGGCCACTACCAGCAATAGTTGGCCAGCTCACAGTGTGGTTTAATTTTAGGGACCAGTGATGTGATGTGATGTTGTTTGGGCTCAACAATTTTGTGGGCTACCAGGGCCATATAAATAATGCTTGGTGGGGAAGATAAGGTGAGTCACTAGGTTACTTATGTCAGTACTCAGGGAGCCACATGATGCCAGGGATAACCTATGTTCTGCTTACTCTGTTACTTCCCATTTCTAGACGTATTTTAATTGATAATGATGCATTTTATATTCAGGAATTGGATATTGTTTTGGTGTTTTAGCATTGTCAATTATGGTATTTTTTAATGACCTTGATAATTGTGCATTTCATTCATTAAATAGTTGTTTTCTCTATTTAAGGAATGATTTCCTTTCAAGGTCTTTACTTTGTGCTCTTTGAAAGAGAGTGACCTTCCTCTCTCCCTCCCTCCCTCCCTCCCTCCCTCCCTCCCTCCCTCCCTTCCTTTCTCCCCTCCTCCCTCCCTTCCTTTCTCCCCTCCTCCCTCCCTCCCTCCCTCCCTCCCTCCCTCCCTCCCTCCCTCCCTCCCTCCCTCCCTCCCTCCCTCCCTCCCTTCCTTCCTTCCTTCCTTCCTTCCTTCCTTCCTTCCTTCCTTCCTCCTCCCTCCCTCCCTCCCTCCCTCCCTCCCTCCCTCCCTCTCTCTTTTATGTTTCCATTGCTGAGAATTTCTTTGTCTTTTCCAAGTGGAAGCTTGTTATTCATTGTCTTTCTTACCTTTCTTTGGTTCAAATTCAAAGTTCTGACTTTGAATTTAATGACTTTTTTAATTCATAGTACACCCACACATCCATGACATTTTACATTGATCCAACCAAGACACACTTTGGAAACAGGTTTCTGAGTCTCTTGAAGAAACAATTTATGAATGTAGCATCTTTTTAAAAAATATTTTTTGGTTTTTGGGTCACACCCGGCAGTGCTCAGAGGTTACTCCTGGCTCTATACTTAGAAATCGCTCCTGGCAGGCTTGGGGGACCATATGAGATGCTTGTATTCGAACCACCATCCTTCTGCATGAAAGGCAAATGCTCTACCTCCATGCTATCTCTCCAGTCCCTGGATGTAACATCTTATAGTAATTAGACACTTGGTTATATTAGAAGAACATGGCTTTACATGAAGCAGTAATTTTCCCCACTGACTCTTTTATTTTTTTCTAGAAAGTTTACATTTTTCTTAAGAGAATTTTCACCAAAGTGCAGTATTTTAATATTGTGTCATTTTAATCTCAACTACTCTAAGTTTCTTGCAATGAATATCCAGGGCATCATGTTTTTAGTGTCTCTTGAAGCTCCACGGCAGAAAAATGAATGTAAAGACTCTACAAATAAACTATATTTGCAAGTACATATGGATGAAAACCACCAGAAGTATTAAAAATGAATCTCTGTTAACAGAGCAAATAATGACTCTACAAATTTGATTTCTTTCAGAGAATAGACTGACAAGTCTATTCTCTGAGACTCAGAACATAGATCCAGGACAAAAAGATTGGGAAGGAACTCTAGATAATATGCAGATTTCCTGTAAACTCCCAGAGCTCTTCAACTGGCTCTATTATTTGTATTTTCCAATATAGACAGGCAAAAGTGAAATCAAGGCTCCCCAAAACACATGCTGCAGAACTGAAGATCTCAGGACTCTCTGATGGACTCTGCTAGACTTTTATGTATGGTCACTTTGGAAGTCATTGGTAAAAATAAAGAAGGCATTAGCCATGAGGGGACTCAGATTCACACATTAATTAACAGAAGGGCAGCTTATAGCATTACAGTCACTTTAGTTATCAGTTTCTAGCCAGCACAGGATCATGTTGACCTAGATTCTCTATATCTGAGTGTTGTTAGACACTGAGAACAAATAAAAAGACCATCTTGTTTCTCCATTTCCAATTTTGTGACAGGTGAAGTAGAATAATAAACTATGGTTGTAGAATAATAAATAAGGGTCTTCAACATAAATGGAGTAAATGCATCAAATCTTTCCTAACCTTTACTTCCATGGTCACATAGATATTTACTATACCAGGACATATTTTCTGCCTTTGTTTATTATTGCTCCAACCTTTTTGATGAGTGCAGTCTAATCAGATTGCCTAGTGTCTGAACTTTCTTCTAGGAAAATTGAATGCTTTTTAGGCAATTGTAAAGCTTTTGTTCTCTGACACCAAAGAGAAAGGCAACTTAGATAGATTCTGTATGTGAGTGATCTTTTTCTTTTACCCCACCAAGTAAACCACATGAAGTGGGATGCTCAAAGTCATCCCCAAACAGGGAAAGGCCAATGACCTCTGGCAGCCAACCCTAGGAGCTCTTCATTAAAGGTCTCTTGATCTGACTGTGAAGATTCCCAAGGCACCTGGAACTCTTGAATCTGTGACACCATTTTATTGGGGCAGGTTAGAACACGGATCCTCCATCTATATCCCACACACCCATTTCTCTTACTATATTAAAGGATTTTCATTAAAATGACCAAATATGAGACTGTGCTCACCAAGCTATGAGGAGTCCAGGATTTCTAAATGGCAACTTGCAGATTTTGTGTTTATTCATCTGGAAAACAAAAATTTACTTGGCACTTTGTTTATATGGGAAATTTTGTTAAGAGATTTTCTGTTTATGGTGAAGATGAAAGACTTGCACTAGATGTTGCTAATTTGTATTAATTTTTATAAGATGCAGGTATCCTTTAATTTTATAAAGAACTTCCTTCCTTTCTTCTTTCTTTCTTTCTTTCTCTTTCTTTCTTTCTTTCTTTCTTTCTTTCTTTCTTTCTTTCTTTCTTTCTTTCTTTCTTTCTTTCTTTCTTTCTTTCTTTCTTTCTTTCTTTCTTTCTTTCTTTCTTTCTTTCTTTCTTTCTTTCTTTCTTTCTTTCTTTCTTTCTTTCTTTCTTTCTTTCTTCTCTTCCTCCTTCCATCCTCTCCCTTTCTCCCTGTCTTTCTTCCACCCTCTCTTCTCCTCCCTCCTCTTCCTTCCTCCTCTCCCTTCCTCCTCCCTCCCTTTCTTCATCCCTCCCTCCCCATCCCTCCCTCCCTCCCTCCCTCCCTCCCTCCCTTCCTTCCTTCCTTTTTTCCTTCCTTCCTTCCTTCCTTCCTTCCTTCCTTCCTTCCTTCCTTCCTTCCTTCCTTCCTTCCTTCCTTCCTTCCTTCCTTCCTTCCTTCCTTCCTTCCTTCCTTCCTTCCTTCCTTCCTTCCATTTCTTTCCTTTCCCACACCTGCTGGTGCTCAAGGCTTACTCTTGGTTCTAAATTCAGAAGTAATTTCTTCTAGTGCTCAGGGAACTCTCTGTGGTTTTGGGGATTGAGCCAGGGTCATGATCCAAGCAAACACATCCAAGGCAAATATTAACCCCTATACTATCTATCCTAAGTATTTCTTTCTAAAAGATGATAATAAAAATACCAAAGGACATAATACTAACATTTTAAAGTATATTGTGAGAAAGGCAAAAAGAAATTTTATATTGGTGATAGTACATTTCATTTAAAACAAAACTAATATCTTTATTTAAGCACCATGATTACAAAGATCATTGTAGTTGGGGTTCAGTCATAAAAAGAACACCCCCCTTCACCAGTGCAACATTCCCATCACCAATGCCCCCCCCACACACACACACCTGTATTCGAGACAGGCATTCTACAGCTTCTTTATGTTATGTGGTTCAGGAAATTTAAGTATCACCGAGCCAAATAATCAGTGTATAACATTATATATCTTGTTAAAATTTAGTCTTCTCAAATGTAGGGCTTATTTGAATTAGGTGATTTGCCTTCTATTTACTCCCTCAATCCACTCACAGTGTCATCTGAGATCTCAGATTAAGGATGCCCTTGTTTATGTTTTCATAGCTTCAACTGGATCCTTTAAAGCATTTAAAAAAAACTTTAGTTCAATTTAGAAATATGGAAGTTAAGAAGACAAGCTGTAGGATGAGTGAGAGTATAGGACAGGAAGGACAGGACCATGGGTACATTGTTGGAGGGGATGATGATACTAGTAGTGGGATTGGAAGTGGAACATTGTATGCCTAAAATTCTATTGCTGACTATTCTGTAAATCAGTGCATAATAATAAACAAATAAAATAAATAAAAAAGGAAATTGTGTATTTCTCTGTTACTTGCTAGTTTCTGTCTTTCAGTTAAGTAGAGTTTTAATTCAAATTAAAATTCAGTATCTATAAACAAAATATTAGTTCTCTTATCCCTCTTCACTCATGCATACATGTACATGCTCCTATCTATTCCTTTTTTATATTTATTAATCACTAAGAGTTCTCTGGTGTGTCTGTCCACCTCCCATATTATTAAGGTATCGTACGTATCTAAAAACTGTACAAAATTAATGTATAAAATTGGTAAGCTTGGACATAAATATATGTTCATGTATATTATCACAGCCCAAATAATAAGCATATTTATCATCACCACCAGTAGTTTCCTTGTGTTTCTATGTGTGTTTTTTGAAGTGTACATAAATGAGATCTACATACTTCTGGACATTTTTAAGCCCACAATAGTTTATTTTTTAAGCCTACAATAGTTTATTGTTAACTACAGACATAATGTCATATGTAAGATATGTGAAATTTATCCTTTAGTGTAACTGTAACCTTATACTAATCGAATAACAACCACATCCCTATTCTAACCTCCTCGATTCTCTAGTAACCATCATTTTATTATCTACTTTCCTATATTGGGCTATTTTAGACGCCTTATGCAGGAGGAATCGGTCAGTATTTTTTTCTTCTGTGACTTGACTTATTTCACAATATGGCATTACTGTTCGAACCACAGTGTTTGCAAGTGGTAGGATTTCCTTTTTTAAGCCTGAATAATATTCAATTATATACAATACCTATTTTTTTTACCTCTTCACCTGTTATTGGAAGTTTGATCCTCCATCCAATATCTTGGCTTTGTGAATAATGCTGAAAATAATATAGGAGTGGAGATTCTTCTTTGAGATTCTAATTTCAGCTCTCTATATGTATATATATGTACATATATATATGTACGCATATATATATATATATATATATATATATATATTCAGAAATTGGGTTTCTGGTCATTTGGTATTCTATTCTATTTCAGGGTTGTTGTTGGTTTTTTTTGACAAGCCTCCTGTGTTTTTCTACAGTGACTATACCATTTTACATTCCATCAATGTTTTTAAGGGTTTTCATTACTCCACCCATTGCAAGCACTTGTTATCTTTAGCTTTTCATTTGCTGTATTGAGCTCCCATCAGGTTCTGATCCCTGATGTTGGGAATGCCAGGGTTGTCTTTTTTTTTTTTCTCACTTGGCATTTCTATTGAAGAACCTCTTCAGGATAGAGAGGTTAAGTTTAATGCCTGAGTGCTGTAGTGGAATGCAGGGTGGGAGGTGAGCTGTGAGAGGTGTTAATCTTGTACAAATGGCTATTTGCTCATATAGCTAACCATGGGTTCTCTACAGGCTTGCTGAGCTTGTAGCTGGTGTGAAAGAACTGAGCAGCTTTCTCACAGCATCCCTTCCTCCCCTCTCTCTTGTAATCCCAGTCACTTAAAACCAACTCCTAAACAGTAAACAAAAGGAGCAGCATTCTGAGACAACTTACTTTTTCTGCTCCCATCTCAGCCCTGGACAGATAAATAGGCCTGGCTTGTGGGTGACAATTTACACCAGTATATCCTGGTCAGTGAGATTGGTAGCTCCTGGTAGATTTTTTTCCTCTTGTAATGGTGGTGATTGTTATTAATTACAATAATGCTATTTTTATTAAAACAACAGTGATATGCTGATAAGAGTGTTCTTGCTTTCTTTTTTACCCTCAGATAGTTGCATGGAGAATCACAAAATCAAATCTATCCTTAGAAAGGGATCTTTGATGATTTGTGATTTGCCTAAAAGGAGATGGTTGAATAAGAGGGCAAAACCAGGATATTGAACCAGGCCAACTTGAATTCAAAACATGTACTTAAGCCCCCACAATGATAATAATTTCCTCCCCACAATGATATTTCTTTATGCTATGTTTACCCAGTCTGGTCTCATTGGCATCTCTAGCATGCTTCTCAAACATTCAGAAGTGAAGGAAAAACAGAACCTTCTTCCAAGTTTCCTCTTGCCTTTTAGCTCTCAGCAGACTGCTGTTGGAGGTTGCTTGCCTGGGACCAATTTTAAGACTATGCTCCACGTGGTAGTGTGAATGTTCTAGTAAAGCCCAAGACTCGTTGTTCACTTCACGGGTGTTAATCAATGGCAAATTAGAATGGAATTGATATATGCATATGACATGCACATTAATTCCAAATGTGTTTATAGTAATTAGTGCTATTACAATGAATACCAAAGGAATCAGGGAATGATTAGCTACACTTAGTTTTTGTTACGGTTTGTTTAAAAAAGTTAAACATAGAATTAGTTGAGGTTTGAGGAGTGCTGTTCCATTTGCACAGAGAATGTGGCTGCAAGCCTTGGGTGTTGGTAAGTAGGGAGGTTTCGAGGGAATTTCCCGTGTGAGGTTTTGCAGAAAACTGAGTTAATGAGACTCTAATCCTCAATTAATGATGTGGTTTTCCTTCTAAATCATTTGTATCTCACAGCTGTTTCCTGTTGTTATACCTATATTTTAAAGCCTACAGATCACAATGATAAGGAATGGGGGACAAAAGAATAGAAAAGATTTGAAAACATCTGCAAGATTTGTATATGCAAAAATTTGGAGACCTCCCCAACTGTGCTCAGGAGGACTTGGGTCACACCTGGTGCTACTCAGCCATCTGGGATAGTCATTTAATACAAGGCCCCACCCTCAGATTTGGTAGCATTCAGGTCCTGCTCTGCCACCTGAGACATAAAACAGTGACTTTGGTACAACATTTGGTGATGCTCAGAACCCATGTGTTACCATGGATCAAACTTAGGTCAGGCAAGTAACACCTGTATTATCTCCTTGGCCCAAAGATCTGTAATATATTTTTTAAGAAGTGCCTTATTAATCAAAAGATGGTTTCTGCCTATTTGCTGACTTGTATGACATCCTGGCACATCATTTGTGTGATCATCATTCAGTCCTCAGAAGAACTCTATGAGGCAAAGTTTAAAGCATGAAACCAAAGCTTAGGGCAGTTCTCTTATTCTATCACACAACTTCTGGCTCAAATGTGGGACTTCACATGAGGTCTCTCTGAATCCAAATCCATGCATTCTCCTCTAATTATGGTTTGTTTCCTCATTGTGCCCTAAAGCCTCAACTGTTGGAACCAAAGCCATGCTGTGGTTTTCAGAGACTTCTATCCTATTGTTTTATGGCTTAGTTGTCACACAGAAGGGAAGAGATAGTCATAAAATGGGGTCAGGGGAACAGAACAATGAGCTGGACCACATGATTTGCCTACAGGAACCCCAGATTTGATCTCTAGAGTAGCCCTGGATCACCACTGAGTGTGGGTCCCCAAACAAGAAAACAAAGCAACTGATTAAATTGGAGAAAAGAGAGGATTGGTTTAGGATGAATGAACTCAATTCTGCCATGGCCAAGGGCCATGATTGCTGAAGGGGCAAGGCTCATAGAGAGTCCAGCCAACAGTGATTTGGAAAGTACTTGCACATACTAATGCAGGTGAGCCGCACAATAGTCCATGCAAATGAACTTGTAGTAGAGAACTGGAGAAAGACATATCTTCCCAAATGCTGCACTCTAGGTATGCAGCCTAAAACCAGGGGATGGAGTGATAGTCGCTGGGAGCTCTACTTCTGAAGATCTGTGCATACTTCTGCATATATACTTCTGTTCATCTGTCACAAATGCCTGACATCAAGGGCCTTCAGGCCAAATGAATGAATGAGGTCTGTGAAAGAATGAATGATTTTCACACAGAAAATACAGATCAAAAGGCCACAGACAAAGTACAATGGGTAAGACACCTGCCTGGCTTGTGGCTGACCCGGATTTGATTCTTGGCATCCCATATGGTATGCCCAGCACCACCAGGAGTGATTCCTTAGCACAGAGTCAGGAATAAACCCTGAGCATTGCCGGGAATGGCCCCAAACAAAACAATCAAAAGGCATAACAACTCCCACAGGACAATTTCTTTCTCTTTTTCACAAATCTGTGAGGCATATGGCAGCATCAGCGGAAACACATTTGCAGGCGCCTATGGTACACGGTTAGGAACTCTGGGTTTGTGAGGTGGATTTATCCCTGGCAGGTTATGCTCTCCCAGTCCCAAGTTTCCTTTTAATGGGAACTTTAGGAGGACACAGGCATAGAATGCTTACGGCCCTAAGTTCAGTCCTTGTATGGTCCGAGTGACACTGTCAGACTGACACCAAAGGACCAAGCATTTTTGAGTGGTCTTGCATCCTACCTGTTGTATATGAAAATATTTCCATGTGATTATACTTTACCTGTTTTCCTACCTTAACCTTCCAGATGTGGGTGCTGTTGAGGGCTAAATAAATAGCTTGGGTGCCAGGGGTTCAGGGTCTTTTGCTAGAGTTGGCTGGCTGGCTCGAGGTGTGTTTTGGAGCTAGCAGCAGGCTGACAAAGGATTCTCTTCGCCCAACCTTTTATCTCTTAACCCTCCTGTCTGTGTGGATTATTTGCCATGGATAAATATTACCAAGATCTCCCCCCAAAAGAGAACAAGGGGATGGGAATTAATTTCTTATTCTGGGATCTCTTTGCAGATTGTCAAAAACCAATAAAGGAGTGAACGGGACCCAACACCTACCCACATGCCAGCACTCCTGGTATTTCCCTTATTAAGAATACTAAATGGGACATGGTGATGGGAATGTTGCACTGGTGAGAGAGGGTGTTCTTTACATGACTGAAACCCAACTACAATCATATTTGTAATCTAGGTGTTTAAATACAGATATTAATAAAAAAAAGAAAGAATAAATATGGTCCCCTGTCAGGTACTTGAAACCATTGGGTCCTGACATCATTTCCACCCAAACCGGGAAACCCTTTTCCAATCATATCTGGGTTTGCAGAGAAGGGCAGGGGGAAAATATTAAATGTGACTCCTCAAAGCTCCCTTTGGCAGGACTATGATGATTAAAGGGGTCAATACATATGAAAGCTTTGAGATAATACCGAGCACTTAGTGAGTACCCAGCCATTCTTGGCCATTGGAGATTAAATTGGCCATGAAAACCACATTAATCTTCTCAGGAAAATATCTCTCTTTGGAAAATTCTGATATTTTGGTTAATATTGTTGCTGATGTCCTGTGGTCTGATTCTAAAGTCTCCGAAACCTTATAACTCTTGAGGCTACCTTTAGATCACATGACTCCATCATTTCCTTTCTAAATAACTTGGCTGTATTCCCCCTTTAAGTCTGCTTTAACAGATAGTAAAGATTAAATCTTTTATGTTTTTGGTTGTCTGTAGCAGTCTCAGCACCTGCAGCCTTGGGCAGAGCCAGGCAGATAAAACCAATGTCCTTGCCCTTCATTTGCCTCAGTGTATCAGATCAGAATTTGTTATATTACTGTTATTCAATTAAAGACAACAGAAAACAGCTGGCACTCACTTATGTACGACCAGAAATGCGTTGGAAAGACACTGTAAGAGTAGTCATTTCAGGGTTGTGAAGGATAAATCGAAGGCAGACACTCCTTTCAGATTTTCACTAATGTAACTGGATTCCTGGAAGAGGAGAGGATCCACATTTCCCAGGGTGGTCAGGCACCCCTGGTTACTGACATGGGGGCCGTGAAGCAAGATCATGACTGTGATCCCTACTTTATGTGGGTCAGGCAGTTCTCAGGGAATGGAGATCGGGGTGTACAAGTTGCTGCAGTCATTTCCTGTCACCTTGAGCACTGCAAATTCATTTGTTGTTTTCCACCTCTGTGAAACACTGTTCATGGTTATTGATACTTGCTTGTGCTCTTTTTCTGTGAGGTGTGATGGTGCTTGTGTGTGCCTGTGCTTGTGCATATAGGACACATGGACATATATTTCAAGGGCTTTGTTCTTCAGGCAGTTACTGTGCCAGGGGAGAACTAGATTGAGAGACGATTTTATTCATTTGAATGGCTGATTAAAAAAAAAAGCCAATGTACTACCGTCTGTAGCAGCTAAAAGCTAGCATGCCTACTTCTTTATCCTCAAAGCTATTTATATCTACCCATGTTTCATGCTCCTGAAAAATAGGAGCATTTTTGGCCCAAGTATTCAATATAAAGGGTAGATTTTAAATGGAAAATACCAAATTATATTATAGATATATATTACTTATTGTATATTAGTAAGAGTGCAGCCTCTCTCTGTTTTCTCTTTATTATTGGCCCTTTCCAGGTCCTTATACAGCGGGCATTAAAATTATTCTTACCTCACAATGAAGGAGATGGGGTCTTGGAAAGAAGGGTAATTATTTCAAGGGTTCACACATATTGTGAACTGAACAAAAGTTTTATATCTATGTTTAAACACCTTGATTACAAACATGATTGTGGTTGGATTTCAGTCATGTAAGGAACACCTCACCTTCACCATTGCAACATTTCCATCACCAATGTCCCAAATCTTCCTCCTCCCTACTCCACCCCCACCTGTACTCAAGAAAGGCTTTCTAATTCCCTCATTTATTCTCATTGTTAGGATAGTTCTCAATGTAGTTATTTCTCTAACTAAACTCATCACTCTTTGTGGTGAGCTTCATGCAGTGAGCTGGAATTTCCAGCCCTCCTCTCTTTTGTCTCTGAAAATTATTGCAAGAATGTCTTTTATTTTTCTTAAAATCCATAGATGAGTGAGACTATTCTGCATCTATGAACAAAAGTTTTTGAACAAAACTTTGTTTATCTCTGAACTTGTTCTTCTCCCTACTACACTATTCTAGATTTTAATTTTTATAGTTCTATTAAAAATACCTAAAACTTTCTACTTCTTTTTTGGATTTATTTTCATATATTTGTTTTTTATTTCTTTCTTTGAATTATATATTTAAATGCTTATTTTTATGATATTGGTATATTATGAACATCCTTAGTACAAATTATAGATTCCTGAAAAAATTAAAATTAAAATTCAAAGAACCATATTAATCAACAATGGCAAAACTTAAATTATCAAATGGTTATACATCTGTGCTTTACCTTGAAAAATATCCAATTCAATTTTTAGCAGTATGTTTAAAACTGGGTTCAATGGTAAGAGGTGAACATGACATAATGTAGTAAGCAGCAAACCTAAATTTTAGTAAACAAAAATTTGGAATATTTTTATTTAAAAATAAAAAACAACTTCCAGAACAATATATTTAAAGGTATTTGGAAAAATGATATTAAGAAAGGTACATTAGAATAATAGTTAATATGGAGAACACAGAATTTGTTCTCACTATAATTTTGCCTTCTGGGTCAAGGAAAAGTCATGTTCAGATCCAACATGTTATAACTTGAACATGGATGAAAAGGCAAAACCACACAAGTTATGTGAAGAGACTCTGGTAGGATGTCAGGCACATTCAGCTCTTTACTCATGGAGAAGAGAAAGGCTTGGAATGACACCACTTTGTAGATAACTGTTGAAGACCGAGAAACCTACAGAATGAGATGTGATGAAATCTGTCAGATATGTCAGATGATGGATCAGTGACTTGGAAATGATTCTAGGAATGATTTTAGATAATAAGGAGGAAGTGATGATCACTTGGATGCTGAAGGTGACATGTTGGCAACTCATGCTTTACTCTGGCTTCTCTTGTAAGGATCTCTCTTGTAGTGTAAAAGGCATTGAAACCAAAAGACCTCAAAAGCTCCTCTGAGTAACTTCCTTGAGATGGTCTTTGCCATCAACCTGGATATACATTTGTATCATTTGTATGTAAGAAAAACTGAATTTATTCTCTTTCCTTTCTTCCTCCCTCCCTCCCTCCCTCCCTCCCTCCCTCCCTCCCTCCCTCCCTCCCTCCCTTCCTTCCTTCCTTCCTTCCTTCCTTCCTTCCTTCCTTCCTTCCTTCCTTCCTTCCTTCCTTCTTCCTTCCTTCCTTCCTTCCTTCCTTCCTTCCTTCCTTCCTTCCTTCCTTCCTTCCTTCCTTCCTTCCTTCCTTCCTTCCTACCTTCCTTCTATTTATATATCTTTTTGTTTTCTTTTTCTCCTTCCTTCCTTCCTTCCTTCCTTCCTTCCTTCCTTCCTTCCTTCCTTCCTTCCTTCCTTCCTTCCTTCCTTCCTGCCTGCCTGCCTGCCTGCCTGCCTGCCTGCCTTCCTTCCTTCCTTCCTTCCTTCCTTCCTTCCTTCCTTCCTTCCTTCCTTCCTTCCTTCCTTCCTTCCTTCTTTTCTTCCTTCTCTTCCCCTTTCCCTTCCCCCAGTGATGATCATGGGTCATTCCTGCCTCTGAACTCAGGAATTATTCTAGATCATGCTTGGGGACCATATGGGATGATAGGATGCTGGGCATTAAACACAAGTTAGCTGCATGCATGCAAGCACTTTACTCAGACTTGAAACTGATCAAATTACCATTCTCCATGGATGAAGACTCCCCGCAAACCCCCCCCCCCCCCACACACAAGTTAACTGTTCTAGCAGTTCTGTGTGAGAAGGTGCTGTCCTTGGTCCTGCCACAGTCTCTACAAGAAATTCGGGACCTATTTCTCTTATGCTAGGAAGATATTGATGGCAGATTCATCGAATGTGCAAACAATACAGACAGTGTTACAGTGATTCTAAAGAAAGATACAGGATATAAAATGGTATTTATAGACCAGAGATCTGGGCCAAGTATAACAACAAAATGTAGGAGGGATAAATGTAAAAATCTACGAATCTCAAAATTAAACTGCATTATCTGCATGAAATTGGATAAGGGAGATATTTCAAAGATTTAATAGCAGAGTGAAAATTATTAAATTGCTTGGGAAAAAGTAAACTAGTACTATGGGCTCAAAATTTATAAAACATCAATATTTTGTTAATAGATGATATTGATTATAAAAAACTTAGTATTGTGCATTTTTGGAATAATTTTATTTGTATTTGTATTTTTTATTTAAACACCTTGATTACATACGTATTTGTATTTTCTATGATTTATGATTTTATGATTTTATGTATATATAATGACATGAACATAAGAAGAATTGTAGGAAAGAGAGAAAACTTGATTACAGGACCACTTTAAACTATGGAATACCAGAGAAAAAGAAGACAAAAGAAAAGACCTTATAGAAGTCTTAGAACAGTGTACATTATGGAGACATTAAGATTATACATATGGGGCCGGAGAGATAGCATGGAGGTAAAGCGTTTGCCTTTCATGCAGGAGGTCATCGGTTCGAATCCCGGCGTCCCATATGGTCCCCCGTGCCTGCCAGGAGCAATTTCTGAGCCTGGAGCCAGGAATAACCCCTGAGCACTGCCGGGTGTGACCCAAAAACCACAAAAAAAAAAGATTATACATATACCAAATTGTAGCACTAGTGCCAATCTTTGTAAGTCACATGTAGACAGGTTTGTGTTCAAAATAATTAATGTATTCTAACAGAAATGTCTAGCAATGATATGATTTTCCATGGAGGGCAAATAAGTTCTCTTATGGGAACTTAATTATCCTAGAGTGAAAGACCATATAAATTGACTCTCAAGAGATATTTGTTTAGATTTCTTGAATATTTTTATTTTTGGTTTTTGGGCCACACCCAGTGATGCTCAGGGATTACCCCTGGCTATCTGCTCAGAAATTGCTCCTGGCTTGGGGAACCATATGGGATGCCCTACCCAGAATTGGTTGAATATTTTAAAATGGTTACACTTTAAACATTTTAGTGATTGAGGTTCTTACCACCCTTAAAGAGAAATTCCTGTTTGTAATGAGGGGACTATTGATATTATGTAGGTGAAATAAAAATTGACAATTATTGGGTAAAAGTGTTAAGTAAATATAGAAGGGCTCAGTATATAGCTATTGCCATACAACCCTTGTAAAACACTGCAAGTGGATAAAGTATAACTTGTTGGTTGTGTGAACTGGGGCAGATCATTAAGTGGTTGTGGTCTTTAGCTTCCTCAGCTGTGAAATGAGAGGCTAGAATTAGGATCCCTTCCATTCATTCTATTCTGAATGAAATGAAACAAGCCATAATAATCTCATTTAAACGAAAGTACCTTTACCGTTGTGTGGCTACCTATGTAAATTGTCTGATGTGAGGAAGGAGTTAGAGGTGGTTCCTCTCCAGGATAAACTTTCAAGTTCTCCCACACATGACCTCTTCAAACAGTGAAGTTTCAGTTGAATTAAGCCCTAATTCTTTCACTTAAAACCAGTTGTAAATGCCAGTAAATGACTGCATAGTAAATGATGGTCTAACAGATTAATCTAGAAGAATGTAGGTCTTTTTTAGGTAGTTCCCTCTAAAACTTCCTATTAAAACAATAATGTCTTCAGACATTCTTGATGTTAAGGAAAAGAAAGGGCATTTTGGAATACAGTTAGGAAAGATGTGATCATTTATGAACTGAAAGGGAGAGGTTTCACCTTTAAGATCATCCTTGTTTTCTTCTTCTTCTTCTTCTTCTTCTTCTTCTTCTTCTTCTTCTTCTTCTTCTTCTTCTTCTTCTTCTTCTTCTTCTTCTTCTTCTTCTTCTTCTTCTTCAAAAAAGTGGAAGGACTTCAAGCAGTCATTAAAATCCTTTTTCAGTTTTGCTAAAGGCTAAACCTGATCTCTAATTGAATCATAGATTATATCTCACTTCTGTCTTCCATTTCTTTGAGAATAAGATCCCAAGGATATTTGGTGTGTGCTATTATGATCGCCATTGTATTTGGTCTGTGGCTGAAATAAAACTTCCTTCCAAAAGCACTTTAAACTTTTTGTAATAATTACTTTCATTTGTATAATTTATGTTAAAAATAAGATTTTGCAGAATATTTGGAGGTACTCTACTATAATATAATAGACCTTTAATGAAATTATTGCTGGGCTTCAGATGGTTATTGTGAACTTAAAGTTGAGAGGGTTTACATATATTCTATATATCTCAATACCTATAAACAGCTTACTTCCATCTTTGGTTATTTAACAGCAACCTTGGAAAGAGTTTGTTGGTAAAAATCAGTGATGATTTTAGAAGAAAAAATACCTTCATGGAAACAGGAACTTTGGCTCCAAAAATAATTTATTAAACTCTTTCTAGCAATTAGCCATTCAAAGGGGAGTATATCTACTCTCCTGTCTGGCCTTCTTTTAATTAAATGCTGTACCTGGCGAAGCATCTTTTCCGGATCTGGCATTAACTCTAGACAACAATAGGGCATCTATCCAAATAAGATTTACTTTGGTCTCCTTCAATTTCTAAAATATTAGAAAAGGACACCTTATAATATTTTAAATAAAGAGTAAGGAATCCATTGATGAATGAAACTAGGGCCACTCTCACTATTGGAGAAAGGTTAAGTGATAGCTACCAGAAAATGTCATTGCCAAGAAATATGAAAGGGAAAGTGTCTACATTCTTGTAGAGTAATTGATCCAGGCTCTGTCAAGAGGAGAATGTGTGTGCTGATTTTTCAGGTAAATTTTCATTAAAGCTTGCTTCTGAATGATGCTTTGAATACAAAATGTATGGAAAATAAGGGAAGAGAATGAAGCGTTGTGCAGATAGCAACACTTAGCTTTAATCAAGATTTTATTTCTTAATAATAATACGAATTATAGTAGGAGTATAAGAAGGATTTTGATACACTATTTTTGGATGACTTTTCACTCTGTTGCTTCTAAACATGGTTTTAAAAGGTGAACTTTCACTACTCTTGTAGTAAAAAGTAGGGCTTCTTCAAAGTGCTTCTTCATTCATTACCTTATTTTCAAGTATGTACATTTTAATTATGTTGTAGTAATATTCTAAGAAGGAGGCAGAAAATAAGAATCCTTCAGAGTTCCATGAACTGGATGCCCAAGGCTTCTGTAGATTTGGAATTTTATACTATCATTATGGTGACCATGGTCTCAGAAACTTCAAATATGTTTGTTTTCTAAGTGGGAATTCATACATACAATATAATTGAGGCAGGTATCATAATATGCAGATCTACTATGATTCAGTGACATGAGGACATAGCAGAATTTGAGAAGAGTTGAAGGGCTCTATTTATGGACAGTTTGTGTTGACTGAAGTTTTGCTATATGCCAGGCCCTTCCCTAGGTAGCTTAGTTAGTGTTATGTGTTAAAATCCTTGCAACTCTTTGAAGAAGCTATTCTTACCCAGAGGTTAAGCAACTTGCCCCCGTTTGCAGTACAGTGTAGATCTGGGATTAGCACTTAGGCCTTCCTGAATCACAGGCACATGCTGTTTGTATTACATGCTGTTTCCATGTTGTTTACTGATTTGTCCTCTGGGTGGGTGATTTCAAAATTAGTTGGGACCCTTTTAAAAATAAATTATGACCTTAAGTCTGAATCCTTCCAGTAGTTCTAGTAGTGCTCCAAGCAACTTAAATGCCTTTGAGATATGCCTAGCTTCTTCATGGCTGATGCGTTTGACAGTAACACAACAGAGGGCAGAGCTTTTGCTGTGCACTTATAGATATTAGCAAATTATTGTTAGAGACAAATCTTGCAGAGGTAGAAAGGGAATTCTGCTTCATTTGCTGGTGTTTCTGTGTTTAGGTGATGTAAAGTAAGGAGTCCCATACTGAATAATAATATTCTCCAGGCTTTGATGACTAAGAGCTATGTTAAGGTTTAGGGCCTTCTTTCCAATGCTCAGATGTGGAAATTTTACCCAGGAACTAATTTCCATTCAGGCTGCCATATCTTGGGATATTCATAGATGAATGAAAACATATTACAGAAGTAAGCAGTCCCTACTGGGCCCTGCCAGGCAGAACCTTGACCTTCATGCCCATGTATTGGCATCTTGTTTATTAGCATCAATAAAGATTTATTCCACTCATTAGGGATGGTAGTTTGAACAGCGGAATTATACTCCATTCTTGCCAGTTTGTTTACTCATTTTCTCCTTTTCCCCAAGTACCAAAATAATACAGATGGAGTCATGGAGGATTGGTGGGGGATGCCAAAAGAAAAATTAAATTAGAAAAGGTGCTGCTGAAATAACCTGGCTAATCTCAGTAGAGATGTGTGCTAATGCAGTCCAGGTGAGCTCATTTTGGTGAATGAAAACATGTGTGTGTGGGAGAGGAAAGGAGAGAGAGTGAGAGAAATAGAGAGAAGAAAATGAAAGGAGAATTTAATTTGGAATTGTCAATCTAGAATTGACACTTGACTAATGACATTGCCATTTCATTCATTCACTATTCATGCTTTCACGGATATATGTATGCCACCTGCTATGTAGCTTAGATTTGTCCATATGTGAGCTTTCTAGAGAAAATAAGTTTCCTAGAGAAATTCCATTTAGGTATATAAATTTTAGATAAATAAGATGACATGTGAATTAAATAAGGATGTAAGAACAAAATAAAAACAGAAAAAAAGCAGATGAAGTATTATAGAAAAAATAGGGAAGTAACAGAGAGCGTGAATGAAATGGTTCTATGTGATATAGCAGGGGTGGTGAACAAGTTCAACACAAAGAGCCAAAATTTTAAACTGTGAGAGTCAGAGAGCCCCTCCACGAAGTGACCTGCCAAAACAAACACACAAAAGCATATAATTTTAACAATAATATATTAAACACATTGCATTTTGCCATTTTGAGTGAGAGTCAAAATCCTGCAGTGATGGTGAGGGTGTGCTGCGTCCTCCACACTAAGAACTAACGACAAGATGTGACCCAACAGGTGACACACGGGTCCCCCGCTCGCTGGCCCGTGCAGTTGTTTCCGAGGGATGGGAGATGGGAGGACACAGCCTGGGGGTGGAACTCCACGCTTGGAGATCTCCTCAGAGGTCCCTCCTCAGAAGCAGCAGAACAAAATCCAAACTTTGCAAAGAGCCACAGTATACAAAATAATGATAAGAGGCAAAGAGCCGCATTAATTTTGGCTGGGAGCCATATGTGGCTCGAGAGCCAAGTGTTTGCCACCCCCGGGACATAGGATTCAACTCTGAACTTTGCATTTAAAAGATGTATTTGATTTCCATGGGATTGAGGACATTCTGGGTAAGGAGGATGATGTAAACAAAATCTAGAAGCACAGGGTGCAGAAGGTTTTTTGCTAAGCCAGGCTTATTTCATAGGGACATGCTGATAAATCAAGAGCAAGAGATGCAGATTTTGTGATGTAGAATGGTCTTTGTCATACCACCACCTATCACAAGGCATTCAGTATTTCTGGCTTGTTAAAGTTAAATTCCTCCAGGTCAACTACTGAATTTTTTTGTTTGATAGTTATAGACACAAAGCTGACTAAATAATGTGTACCTAGTTAGCATGGGTAGGAGGGTAAGAGATTCAATGGTGATATTTTCAGATTAAAAGTGGAGGACCAGTCCATCTTCCTTTCCTCGTTGCCTGTTACCTGGCTGATGTTGGTATAGCGGTTGTATCTTTAAATAACTTGGTTTATGTAATTCCGCATCCATGGAGTTAGAAGTCATGATGAATCATCTCATGACACTGTTCCTAGAATTCAGTCATCATTGAATCTAAGAGGAAAACTCTGATGCTGGCCAGATTTTTATGTAGAACTTCAGTGTCCATATTAAATACTTAGGGGTATGTAAAAGTTTAACGTGTAGAATAATATTGAGGCTTTGTCTTCAGAAATATATAGCATATTGGTTTGACGGCATTACCTTACATCAAATTAAAAGAAGGCCATCTTAATAAGCCACAGAGACTGTCTGAGCATTGGTTTAGTTCTACCCATAAATCTGGCCTGGATGATCTCTAGCTTTTAGAGCTGGAAACTCTTAATGAGGCTCTAAGAGTTCATCAAGGTAAGAGTAACTGCCTTACTAGGGGCAAGTAGTAATTACTCAGCACCTTCATTGTAAACAGGTTTCTTGGTAGAATAAAAGTAGGCTAAGGAGAATTGGAGATAAAAATCATCCTCAGAACTACATAAAAAAAACAGTTATTTAAAGATACAACCGCTGTACCAACATAGCCAGGTAACAGGCAATGAGGAAAGGAAGATGGAATGGTCCTCCACTTTTAATCCAGTAATATCACCATTGAGTCCCTTTTCCTCAGAGAGGAAAAAAAATGGACATAAGTGATTGGGGTTGGAATGAGCAAGCAAAATGCTTGAAAATAGAGTTAGAATTAGGGTTCTGACAGCCTAGGCTGCTGAGTATGGACAGGGTGGAAGTTCAAAGGTAAAGCATTTAGAGGCCTGTGTCTGTCCTCCTCAGCAACTGGTAGCATCTCTGCTGGTTTTCGGACAGTCTGCTGTGTTGGTGCATGAGGAAACCTTCCTGCCTGTCATCTGGTTCATTTCTGGTCTCTGCTCATGATTTCAACCAGTTCCACCTGCTTTCAGGACTTCCAGTACTCCCCCTAGGGTCCCACAAGGACTCCCCACTAGCATCTTTTCAGAGCTGGAAGATCTTCATGTGCAAGATCAGCCTTTCTTAGACCTTTGAAAGGTCTTGTCTAAGTGTAGGTATTTTTATTTTTTAAATCCAGTTACAGCACATAGAAGTTTGTGTCTGCTCTTTCCAGGTGAGTCTGCCAGAGGCATCCTGCCTGACCCAGATGGTCTGCCCCTGTCTCCCCATCATGAGGTCACCCAGTCCAATTACAAGTGACCCCAGACAGGCAGCCCACTTAATTTTAGACAGTTAACACCTAGCCCTTGGTTTTCTGGGCAAAGCAGAATCGTTGGCCTCTTGGCCTCTGCAGATCTGGTCAGCAATTACCCAGTTATTAAAATGAAGTAATTGCCATTAGATCTTGTGCCCAGAGCACCAGTGTCTCACTGCAGGCAGATTTCCATGGCGTTTACATGGCTGTTGGTGCAGAATGGGACCTGAGCCTCACACCAGAGCAGGGCCAGCATCAGAGCCCTATAGGCCATGCTCTTCAAGGCATTTCCACTTGGAGCTGCCACCTGGAGTTGAACATTCCTGCTTCAGGTGCTCTTCGGCTGTCTCTGCTCTTGTTTGTTCAGAAGGCTGTGGCCTGTGTGGTGAGGAACAGGATTTTTTTCCCTTGCTTTTTCATAGCCGGATATTGCTTTGTGCTGGTGCTTTGAAATTCCGTTGTGGGAGCATGACCTTTCTCTCCTCATTCTTTCTCTTTCCCTTTCTTAGCGTTCGAGTTCTCCTTTCTGAAGAGCTCTCTCCTGAAACACTGGCATTGAAGGCAGCATTTTTTGCTTTCTACCAGAGAAGGCTCCCACGCTGCTGTGTGCAGATCCTTGCCTCTAAGGGCTTCCCTGCTGCCCAGTGCAGAGAGGCTGCCTAGACAAAGGGCACGTTAAGATGACAGGCTGTCCGTCTCTTTGATTGTATTCTTGGCTGGAGCTCCACAGCCCTTTCTGGAAGAAACTCACATCATGCCGGATGTAGAAACTGGAGAATACGCAGCCCCAGAAATAATTGCTTCTCCGTGTAGATGTTTGGGAGTTGCAGCTCCTAGGACTGGATTTAAGACTTAGCCAGGGCAACTGATGGAGCTGGAATAGGAGGAAAGGTCCACGACCTATGTACTGAGGCAAAAATATTCTGGCAGGACCTGTGTGCATATGTATGCAGAGACCTAATTAGGTCCTGGGAGTTTTGCAAAGCTCTGGTGCTGTAACTACCACATTATCAGATTTTAACTGCTTCCACAAGGCCATGATCTGGATTCAGTCCTCTTTTTTTTCCCAAGGGAGGTTAACTGCGATCTTATCCTTCTGGTTATGGATTCATTCCATTTTTGCCTTCTCCTTTCAAGTTATTTGGAAAATGTTGATGAGGTGGCATCCTAGGTAGAAAGTATGGCATAGTCTGGGATCCACATTATAGGCATGATGCCACCAGGTATTATGGAGGCCGCAGTATAGAACTCCTGGTACAGACCACGAGGACTTGAAAGGGCCATAGGTGCTATTGACCAGAGAATCACTCTTCCTTGGAGGAGGTATACTTTTTGATTCATCACTTCTGCGGACGCTGGACCTCCTTGTTGTCTGGATGCCTGTTATTTCATCACTCTGGACTGTTTTTTCAGGGCTTTGAGCTGGTGCAGGCTCTAGCTAGTACATTGGAATGTTGTGGTTTTACCAAGAAGCTTCTTATTCTGATTTCCAACCTCAGGACCTTGCTGCTTTTCTTCTCCCCTGTTAGCAGTCTCAGAGGGCTAATCTGCTTTCACTGTGCTCCCAAATTCGAACCCAGACAGGGACAATCTCTGGAAAACAGATTGGTTTCAAACCCGAGACTTTGGTGCAGATTAAAGTAGAAGCATATATTAAAATCCAGACTCCAGTACTTCAGACTGTATTTGGAAATAGGACTGTGGCAGACTTGAAGAGATAAGAGGAAAGCTGGATGGGAAGTCTGTTGCTGTCTGTGTCCTTGACGAGAAGGGGCACAGACAGGGCCTATGAGAGAATATCACCTGAGGAGATAGAGTGGCCCACTAGCCAGCAAATGCTAGGGGGTGGGAAAGCTCTAATAGGCTTTTCCTCTTCACCTTTGTAGGCAAACACCTTGCCAGCTCCTTGATCTTGGGAGTCCAGCCTCCAGATCTGGGGCCTAGACCATATCTATTGTTGAAGCTCATTTGTCCCCCTATTGTGGAACATTGTATGGCAACTTTGGAAAAGTAACATAAGCTCCAGATCCAAGGAGTTCGGCATTGAGGCAAAGGCATCACTTTCAGAGAGATAGCAGGGGGTCTCTGCCCTGCCTGGTGCTTTCCCTACACTACAAACCACGCTCAGACCACATAGGTTGAGATTCTGGCCAGAATTATTTTGGTATAGTACTGAATATGTAGATTTTATGTGGGATGTTGTTTGGAGTAGCTCGATTCTTACCATTCTACCAAAGCTACTATTTGAGGTCTGGAGCAGTGTCCAATTATTTGAGATGCCTTTTGCTCCTCTGGTTTGGTGGGTACCGTCTTCTGGTCTTGTTGGAATCCCACCATTTCTGCAGCTTTATCAGCCCCATAGTTGCTCCATGGACTGTCTGTCCCTTTCTGGTCCTGGCTTTGAGGTACTGGATCAGTGGTGGGTACACAGGAGTGCCTTGTGCTGGCTGATTCTACTCAGATGTGGATAAATGGATACTGAGCATGTTAATGGGCAGAATAGTGTCAGAGCCTAGAGGGAATAAACAAAGAAAACAAAATGTAGCAGAAAGAGAGCAGCTGGAATAGAAAACTCTGATGATAGGTGGGAGCATTTCTGGAAGAATAGGAAGTAGATAAAAACCAGCAGGAGGAGACCATCAGGAGAGGAAGGAATATCTCCCAGCATCCCAGAGGTGAGAGGTTAGCTCTGGTGTATTCATACCCCAGGGGAACAGACTGACCACTGAGCAGGTAGGTGGGAGGCAACTCGTCCAAAGAGAGCACACACTGTCTCTGCTGGACAGATATTTGCCGAGGCCTGAAGTGGAAGCTTAAAGGGCCTGAGCACCTGCATTGTGTGTGGGAACTTCCACTTTGAACTCTAATACTCCCTAGTTCCTCCAGCACTGCCAAGTCTGACCTCCAAGCACAGAGCTTATGAGTAACTAAGCTTCAAGAAATGTCCAATATGACCGAACCTGTCCACCCCATACCAAAAGCTCATGCTTGCTGAGTGAATAGGTAGCCAGAAGGGCATGTGGTAATTATAAATCATGAGACAATGACTCCTGTTCCTCAGGATTGCTTCCGGGGCAAACTCTGCTCTTCTAGAGCATCAAGAAACAATAAATAAACCAGATCCACTCAGAGCGAGACAGCTAGCCTTTCATGTGTTCAAGGTGGTAAAATCCACAAAGCAAACACTGCCTTTGACCTTGTTCAGAGCCTATAGGCTCTTTTTTTTCACACACTGTTAGGATGCTGCTTGCTTAAGTATCCTGATTTATTAGAAATTTCGAGTAACAGAATATGTTGGGAAGCAATGAGGGTGGAGAATTGCCACCCCCAGGAGGCAAGTCCCATGATGTGAGTTGATCATGATGGGCAGACTGGTTCCAGGAAGGTAAGCAGGGGAGGGGGAAAAAGCAGGATTGAGAATTCAGAAAGCTCGTCAGCGTGAGACTGGTAATTCAGAGACAAGCAGTGCTATTTAAACATTGCTACAGGCTGTGCGGGAGCCTGGTGAAAATGCAGGCTGTTTACAGAGAAAATGCTGAAGTACTACACCAGTGGTTACATTTTGCTCTGTGTATTTGCCTGAAAAAACAGGAGAAGTCAGTCCCTTTCTAGAACAATTTCCATTTGAAATGGTTCAAATTCAAAAACAAAGCAGGTGCTGATGGATACGCTGCATTTCTCTGGAACAAACTTTTGTTCAATTCTTCCTCCTGGGATGGTGACATGTAAATGAAAATGTGATTGCTTAGGCCCTTTGATCTTCAAACACCTTTGTACAAGTGGTCGATGATTTCCTAAGACCTCCCAATCAAAGCCAGGGCTTATTATTTCTGTTTTCCCCTCCCTGAGAGCCAGGTAGAAAATGATGAGCAAACAATGACATTATTATGGTGGCACTTTAATAGGTGTTCAGGGAACAGAGAAGTCAGAGGAGGCACTCATGAAATATTCATAGATCATTTTCTTTTCCTTGCCTATTCTCTTCCCAGATACAGGAGTGGAAGGGCAAGGCCAAGAAAGTTTTGATAGTGGGAAGCGTGTAGAAAGATCTCGTCAGACTATCTTTGACTTTTTGAGGAGTGCTGCTAAAGACTCTTTCTCCCTAATGCCAGCTTGCATTTTTCTCATCCTGAAATTCTGGTTTTCCATTAAACTGAAAGACAGCTGACTCTCACAGTCTCTGGAAGTCTGCAAGGTTATTGACACCTTCATCTTCTTTGGGAATTGGAACAGGTTTTGGTAGACTTCAATTTCTCTCTGAAAAACTTGTCCAGAAGTTGTGTAGGATCTATCTTGGGTGTCACTGGTTGAAGAAATTGGAAAATAATGGGTTGGTCCAGGTTTGTCCAGGCATACCTTCAGGTTATTTGACTTGGTGCAATGTCAAAGGGCCCCTGGGTAATTCTGCAATAGCCTATTGAGTTCAAGGGTTCAAATCTGAACTTTGGCAACCAAACTTTCATATAAATACTCTTAAGCAGCATTCTTTCTATGTGTAGTTTCCTCACTGTATATGATAAACCTTGTCCCATCACCTTTAAACATATACTGCTGAACCTCTCCTTTCTTTATCTCCCTTCTCCTGCTTCACCACTTCCTGGAAGTATAAGCACTTCCTCTTTACTCCAGCACAGTGAAATGCTATCTTTTTTGGTATTGGTTGCTTATCTATTTGTCACAGCAGCCTTCTTCTCAGTGGCATGACAGTAGACATGTGAATTTAAGCCCATGGCATTGTGTCACTAAATGCATTTGGAAAGAAATGTACATAGCTGTCTTCTGAAGCTTTTGCAGTCTGATTCTGCCATAACACTTTGTATGTGTGTAAGTGAATTAACTCTTTCTCCCTATCCTGCTCATCTCTCCCATCCCCAAATTAGACTCTAAGGCTCAATGATGCTCAACTCTGATGTCACTCATGAAAATATCAGTGTCCAAACTGTTACCAGGCATTCTGATGCAGCTGCTCCTTGGGCAGAATTAGGTTTTTGGTTTGTTTTGGGGCCACATCTGATGGTACTCAGGAGTTACTCTTGGCTCTGCACTTAGGAATTACTCTTGGCAGGCTCAGTGAACTATATGGGATGCTGGAGATTAGCCACGTGCAAAGCAAACCCCTACCTATTGTGCTGTCACTCTGGCCCCTAGTATCAGGTTTTTTATTTTTTTATTTAAACCAGCATTTTTTCAAGTTTCCCAGATGATTGGAAGGTTGGGTGAAGGTGAGAATAACTGCCCTCACAGAAGGGAGCCTAATGATATCACTTCTTCTCTAAGTATGACCTCTGAACTGACAGTATCAGTACCATCCTGGGACTTGCCAGAACTGCTGACGTCCTGAATGTACCAAATGTTTTATGGGGAATGTGTGTATTAGACCAGTAATTTGACCAATGCTTTGGTAAGCCATTGAGGGGATCCTGATGCTATGTGTTAGAACCACACATGTGTATTTAATCCTTAGAAAAAAAAAAGACAGAGGCACACAGCTGTGCCCAATCAACACTTGTTGATTAAAATTTGTCAGGGAGCACATTTTTATGCAGGAAGCTTTTTCCCCCTCTTTGTGAAAAGATTTAGTGCATATCACTTTAAAATAGAGATTTCTTCTGTATGCTGAATCATGTGGTTGAAGGATATTCAGGGATCTAATACTTAATGATTATTCAGCTATGCAGAAACATGCCTGTTATACAAAACAGTTCAATGAAATTCATTCATTTGTTCCCTAAATAAATACATAGCCATGACTGGGAAAGTACAGGAAACAGCTGGTCCTCTGCACACAGTGTGCACTTTCTCATTTACTCTTGCTCATTCATTGATTCATCCATCATTTATGTAGTGAGTGACTTTGGAACTCATTGATGAGCCCGAATAATTTGCTGTTAAGCCCCCTACCTGGCATCCCACCTCTGGGCAATCATAAGTACAGACTTTTGTATTTTATATGTTACTTTCAAGTAGGAAAATCCAGTGATTGACATAAAATCCCTTTATCACTTTCATAATTATTCAACTATGCAATTCATTTCTTTTAGAATTATTATTAATGGAGATTATTGTGCTTTAAATACCTGGGGTTTTCATCTTAAGTTATTGATAATATAATTACATATTAAATAATATTTATTGACTATAGAAGTCTCTAGTAAATGAATATTATTTAACATAAAATATTTTCATCATATCTAGAGAAAAAGAAGTTGAAGGCTTTATTTTTATATTTTAATTTTAATATTTTTAAATTTTGAGCCACACCAGTGTTGCTCAGGGGTTACTCCTGGCTCTGTGCTCAGAAATCACTCCTGGAAGGCTCAGGGCTATATGGGATGTCAGGTATTGAACCAAGGTTGGTCTGGGGTCGGTTTTATGCAAGGCAAATGCCCTATCACTGTATTATTGTTCTGGCCCTCATTTTTCTAGATTTTAAAGGGTAGTTTTGCAAAATTTCAAAGGTAAGTTGCCCATGTCTCTGCTGAGGATCCTGTTTAGAGACAGATTTTGAGAAATCTGAGGTGGGGCCTACACTGCCTTTTCAACCAGTTTCCAGCTGATGCCAGAGCTGCTCTTCATAGACCATGCAACCGAGCAGCCCTGAGATTCTGGCTAATGCAATAAAATCAGAAAGAGAAAGGACAGGGCATGAGCATTGAACAGGAAATCATTTTTCAAAATAATTGCCTATTAAAAAATTTACAAACCAGTGATACATAAGAATTTTATGCATGATACATTTCAAGGTGTCTAGTTGCCTGGGGAAGTAATTGTGAGATCCATGTGATGGTAATCTGTAAATCAGAAATTATTTTACAAGCTTATGCTAAGAAAGCAATGAGTGATAGGTTTCTCCTAACATAGTTAATTGTATTGTTTTGCCTAAACAGTTGTATGAGGCGATTTTTTACTCAGAAAATCTCTCTTTTTTTATTTTTTTAAACTTTATTTGTTGATTGATTGGTTTTTGGTCCACATCTGGTGGTGCTTAGGGGCCACTCCTGGCTCTGTTTTCAGAAATCACCCCGGGCAGTCTCCAGAGACCATATGGGATTAGAGGAATCTAACCAGGTCCCTCCCGGGTTGGCCTCATGCAAGGCAAATGCCTCAATGCTGTGCTATCTTTCTGGCCCTTTCTCTCTTGTTTTAAAAAAGGAATCTTAAAAATCCACTCATCAGGGCTCTAGCAGGATATTTTATACTCATTTTGGTATTCTAATCACTTTATCCACTCTTTGAAGATGCTGGGAGGAGTTTGCTGCTGAACCTCCTTTTGGCAGCATGAAGAGAACGACTGGCTAATCTATTTTTTCACCTGATTCATTTGGGAACTTGGAGGAGCCTCTGAGGCAGACCCTGCTCCAGAGCCTGAAGGCATGAGCAGTGCTATCAATTAGTGATGTCTGTCTTTGACAAAGGTAGACAAAGTGTCTGAGCCAGAAGTCTTAGCTTTGGTGCTTTACCAAGAAGTAGACACCTTTCCCCCTTCTTAAGCTCTGAAATCTTTCTAGGTCCAGAAACTCTCTGGCTTGATCTTTCCTCCCAGCTACCAAGAGTCTACTCTTATTTCCCTCTACCTCAATCACTTCTCTTCTGTTCCCTGTGATTCTTCTTTCCCTGCAGCCCTAACTCCTAATCTTGCTGTGAAAACAGATGAATATCAGCATGATGTTAAGAGATATCGACAACCTCTCAGCTATCTAGAGGGACTAGTCTCCAGTTCCTATACAGGTTAGAGCAATTTGTGTACTGCTGTTTTCTTTACTATAAAATCAGAATTATTTGGATCTCTTGGGTTGTTGAGGAATTATCTACAATGCTTATGGGAATATTCACCCTCGAGACTAGTGCACAGGTTGAATTTGGTCTTTTGTGCTCTCTTCTGGTAAAAGGACCCCTTCTGTTAACTGGCCCCAGTACATAGTAATTCCCTTCTTTATTGAACCTAGACATTAGCTTGAAGTCCAATGTCCTAATTGGCATGGACTCTAAATGCCCTTCATACATGTTCTTGGATTGTGAGAAACACCATTATTTAACCCAAATTTCAAGGCTCTTGTTGTGTGCTCTGCATAAATTTAATGTGTTATAGATATTGGCTTATAGTATTGTGAATTTAATACTATTTCATAGCCAAGGAAATCGAGCCTCTGAGAACTTTAACACTACCTCAAGGTCTTCCAACTTGTGATTATGAGAGCTTGTTATAGTAAGTATGAGAGAGCTTGCTCCCCACTCAAGGGACTTGAGCCATTGAGAGATTGTGCTTATGGCCATAATAGACATTTGCTTTGTATTTTGGGGTAATAACTTTTGTTAATTTTATGGGATTTCTTTTTGAAAATCCTTTCCCTCAATTTTGACATTATTCACATTCCAAGGGAAATACATGAGGAGATAGTCAGGATGGGAGAGAGGAGAGTAAGTAAAGAACAGGCTCATTGACTCTGCAAAATCAGCCCAACTAAAGAGCACCAAGAGCACTATGGGGCAGTGGCAGGAAGACTGCAGCATCTGGAGAGAAAATGAGTAAAGGCTGGGGAACATAGTCACCTGGTCAGCTCTGAGTTTGCCCTCTGGGCCCAGAGCTGGGGCCCCTGGCTTATAGATATTAAGTGGCAGAGGAAGCATTGTGGGAAGTATTTAACATGGTGGTATTTTTTGCATCCATCTGTCCAGAAAGCACATTGCAATGACAGTGTTTGTCAGCCATGTCCTGTGTGAGCTCTGTGGGAGCAATAGGGGCTGTCTTCTTGCATTTCAAACACTGCTCAATGCCAGACCATAGTTGACAGAGGAATTGTGAATGACCGAAAGGAAAGACTCTTTGTTCCCTTCTTATAGAACCACTATTCACTTTGATTTTCTTTTGCCGCTTCTGTCGGGACCATGGTGGGCATCAGATATGGGGATATGGTTGCTGGAAGGAGAAAAATGAACCATGTTCTGGGTTAAGAATATCAAGAGCATAATTGTCCATGGTATCTTGAATTGTTTGCCTGTACCTTCTACAGAGCTGTGGGTTGATTTCTCTTTATGAGTCTCAGTTTGTCCTGCCTGTCTGGGTGGGCTTGACTGAACAGAGATGAGCAATACTCTTTATTTCCTATACATTTCTTTGTTTAGAGACCTGGTTTCTGCTAGGTTTCAGTGTTTAGATGAGGGTTGGTAAAAGTGGTCTTTCCTTGAATTTATGTCCTTTAAACATTGTGATTCATGTCTCCAAGTCTGCCTTGTACCCAGTTGGATGTCATTCTTTCTTGCAATATCTGATCTTCCCAGCGTAAGTGTAAGCTTTGGGAGAGCTGGTTCTGTGGTTGGTTCTGACACAGCTCTGAATTTACATAGAGAAAATAAAAATATTTGTTGCATTTGGAGAAATATGTATACACGTTATCTGTGCTGGTGTAGCTGAGAGCCTGACCTTCCTAAGAAAGAGACAAAGTCTGATTTCTGACTCTGAATAAATGAAAATTTCTAAGGAATGATGAAGTTGATAAAAATTTTACATAAGGAGAAGGTGAAACCCTGTTTATCTAGCCTACAGAGTGAACAAATTATTTTAAAAAAGTCTGAATCCATAGGACATTATTTTATTTTTTAAATATCTTTATTTAAATACCTTGATTACAAACATGATTATGGTTGGGTTTCAGTCATGTAAAGAACACCCCCCTTCACCATTGCAACATTCCCATCACCATTGCCTCAAGTCTTCCTCCTCCCCACCCCACCCCCACCTGTACTCTAGACAGGCTTTCTATTTCCCTCACTCATTCTCATTGTTAGGATAGTTCTCAATGTAGTTATTTCTCTAACTGCACTCATCACTCTTTGTGGTGAGCTTCATGAAAAGTGAGCTGGAACTTCCAGCCCTCCTCTCTTTTGTCTCTGAAAATTATTGCAAGAATGTGAAAGACATTCAAGACATTATTAAAACGCTTTTAGATTCTATCCTGAAAGCTGAGTGCTACTACTTTTGGAATTGTTAGTCCAAATTTACAAGCCAGTTAAAGCTAAGCTGTACTACTAATTATAACCAGTAGGTGCCAGTGTCTTAATCCTTTAAGGTGAGCAAGAACCAGTTAGGACCATCCAAGAGGGCACCAGCAAACAGGTGTTTGATTAGGTATAGCAGAATTAGCAATTGGGTCAAATGTTTTTTGAGAAGAAATCTGTAACACTGTATTCCATGACCCCAGTTGGATCTGTTAGAACAAGTCTTTCCATGGGAGCATCAGAGAGAAGTGCCTTACACTTTCCACGTGACCCTTCCTGTAGAGCTCCAAAGTCAATACACAGAACCTGAGTTTATAAAAAGAAGAAAAAACAACCCACAATTATACTGTTTGTAAATACCCTAGGTGATTCTTATATGCATGGAAAGTTGAGAATCATTTAATGTAGACACTCTTCCTTTCTGGAGAAAATGAATGAATGGGCACACTGGAGTAAGTGTAAAATGGTGTTGGAGAAACCTGAGTTTGTCATTCAAAAGCAAACACTAATAGGGGCAGGAAGCAATCGTATAGCTGGTAGGGCACCTGCCTTGCTCATAGTCATCATAGGTTTGCTCCCTGGCACCACATATGGCTCCCTGAACTCTGCTAAGATTGATCTTTGAGCCTCTAAAGAAAAAAAAAAGCAATATACCCTATTTCTTTCCTTCTTTAAATTGCATTTTTATAATACAGGGGCTATTTAAAGAGAAGTTATTCCTGGGGTTGGGCCAAGGAAACTGGAGAAGAGGGAATTCTTGTTACCTTGGCAAGAATAAAAGAGTCTTTTAGCTCAGTAGTTTTCCACCCTTTGACACCTGCGGACTGGCTCAGCTCCCTGGACCAGTGATTAATAATCAGACAGTGGTTTCCTGCCTTCTCCTCCCCATGACCCTGCAGCTGAAAATCACTGTCTTAGCTTATTTTTTATGTTTTCCTCCACAGTCTGGTCCTCATTGCCACCCAGGAGAGGCCTGATAACAGTCACCTGGATGCTGGAGGTGTGCAGAGGTTTAGCTCTGTTACCGCACTCATTAGTCATTCAGTATGTGTTGAGCTTCTGCTGATGGAGTGTTTGCTATTCAAGAGCTTCACAAGGCAGGAATCACCCTTGCTCCCTCCAACCCAATTTTCTATGCAAGAAAGCATCTGCTTCTCTGCCTAATTGGAGGCTCTTTTCTCCTGAGAGACCTGGTGTGGCCTCTGGTGGAGGTGTCATGTGGATTCCCAAAGTGTATGGCCAAGTGTAAAAAGGCTTGGGAGCAGAGGATGTGCTGGGGCCAAGACAGCTGGAGGAGACCCAGCACCTACTGACTTTGCAGATGGAATCCCAATGTTGTGTGTACAGCTGCAGCCTGGCGCCCCCTGCCTACAAAATAGTAACCACATATGCCAGTTCTTTCCTGCTGCATTGGGCTCTGCTCTCGGCCTCCCCATCGTCACCCATGGCCTCACCTCTGCTGTTTGCAGGAGCCTCAGAAGGGAGAGTCAAAGAATCACCTGTGCACTTGCAATAAAGGACACGGGTCTACCGTGTGTGAGAAATGGGTGTCTTTCTAGAAGAGACGGTGTTACTGAGACAGGCTGCCCTCCTGGGACAGGAGCAGTGAGAGAAGTGACACCATCCAGGTTGTCCTGGAGGCAGAGGGAGAGTCTGGAAGAAGCCAGTTCCCTCCAGCTGACCTAGAGGACATCCTGAGCTCTGTAGTCGTAGAAGCACCACAGCTAGCTCCTGTTTCTGGGAATTGTTTTAGAAATGAAGTGTCTGGTAGGTGTTTTGAGTGCTGAAGGGGACACCTCACCCGTGGGATGTGGACCAGTTATTTTCTTGGCTGTGCTCAGGTGTGGTGAGAGGCTATGGAGCTGGGGTTCTGATGTAAAACAGACTTAAGTGGGAGAGGGCAGAAAGCATTCCCGGGATACACAGGGTGTTGGGGAGTCTTTGAGATGTATTATTAGTGTGAAAGCAGGGCCACCAAGAATTGGTGTCCACCTTTCAGGAATCCAGGGACATTGGGGCAGAGCCGGAGGAGTAGTCAGCAGCCAGAGAAAGCACTGACACTCTCTGTTTGACGTGTGTGTGTGTGTGTGTGTGTGTGTGTGTGTGTGTGTGTGTGTGTGTTTGGCTGGGCAAAGCCAAATACCTGGCGTGGTCTCATATGTTACAATTTTGGTCATATGTTTCTTGTTTGGGGTACTTTTGGGGATATTGATAATGGTAGTCATCATATCCCTGACTGGGATAATGGCTGTTCCAGTGAAGGGAGCTGTCCAGTAGTGAAGTAATCAGCCATAGAAAGCCAAAAACTCATTGTTACACTATAAGAAGTAATCAAGCAGCACAATACCTCTGAGTGACTCTAGACAACTTTTGGAACCATTTATATATTAAAAAATTTGGTTCCTCAATGCTATCCCTAGAAACTCAATTTATTAGTCTTAGGAAGGAGCTGGGGGTGTTTTTGAAAGCAAGTGTGAACTGTTTGCTGCTTAGGAAAGTCAGAAAGACCTGGGCAGTTCTGCCCTCAGTCTTCCCAGTGGCCAACTCACTCAGCACAGGAGCAAGTTAAAGGCAGAACAAAGTAGAGGAGGAATCTGCTTGATTTAGGGTAACCTGCTGTTTCCAAGGCTGAATGCAGGATTTTGTTTGTTGCAAGAGCAGAGAGGAGTCCGGAGGCACCAGAATGATTTTGTGCCATTCTGTAAACTGCTGCTTTTGTGGGTTCATCATCTTTGCAGGAGAATCTATGTTGCCACTCCACAGAAATACAATATGAGCTCCATGTGAAATCTAAACATTCTAGTGGCCCTATTAAAGCTGAGTTAAATTGTTATTACTCTTTTGGTTAAATAACTATTTAAAAATATTTTTCTTGTTTATTTTTTTATTTGTTTTTTTTTGTTTGTTTGTTTTTGTTTTTTGATTTTTGGGTTTGACCTGCTGTTGCTCTGGGCTTATTCCTGGCTGATTGCTCAGGGAAGACTCCCAGAAGGCTGGGGAGAACACAGGGAGAACACATGGAGTACCAGGATTCAAACATGGTCAACCATAAAGAAGGCAAGAACTCTTCCAAGTGTACTCTCTCTGTCCCCAGAAAGTCCTTTAAATAATAATATTAATTTTTTTTTACCAAATTAGCTTTAACCAAAATGTGACTTCAAAGTGTAATCAATTGAAGATTTTTCAGGTGAGCTTCTGTGTTCCTTTTCCCTCTGAAATCTTAGAAATTTGGTACAAGTTTTGTGCATATAGCTCAGGCCAACAGAACAGAAGCTGCCTAAGCTTTAGTGACCTGGTGGTGTGATGGTATGAGCTACTATCACTCTCCAGGTGTTCCAAGGACCTGCACATCAGTATCTCAGGGGTCTTGATAAAAATACAAAGTATTGCCTAAACTCCCACCCCAAATAAGGCTCAATGAATTGGACTGGGGAGTTTCCCTGCATCTTAAAATTTGAGGTCAGCAGTTCCCCTGTCACAAGGCCCTGAGATCCTGCATGGCAAACAGACACCTCCTATTATCATGACTCCTAGTTAAAATTGCTGAATTGTTGAGGTTGTATTGAATTGCAGCATTGAATTATTGCCACTGAAATGAGTTGTCAAATCTTGGTCTAGTGGATTTTACAGGGAGACACCAGTCTCAAAGAAGGCCAGAGGAAGCAGCTTTGGTGATAAGACATGAAGGAGTAGGAATATCAGCAGCAAAAGGATCAAAGATGGCTAGCTTTCAAGTTTTATTTTTTTATTGTAAAAATTTATTCAAAAGACAAAATTAATTAACATAATGAGGTAAACTAAAATAACATAATATAGTGACATAACATATAATATAATTGATATAATAATAATACATGTAAGTCAAAAAAAGTTTCTAATTAAAAACATATTTTTTTCCATAATGGCTTTCAGGTTTTTAAAGAAGGCATGAGCATTTAGTTCTCTTTCTTGCAGGGTTTCACACCTATTCATCTGCCTATGCCCCCCAATTAGCCTAGAAGCTACATGGAGGCAGGGCTGCACTGCAGAACCTCGATCCTCCATCACATCAGCTGCAGTAGCATCCTCCTAGTTTATGTCTTGGAGAACAGACGGAAAAGTCTTCAGGGATTTTTTTGAGCTGGTTGATGCCCACTGGTTGCTTGAAATGGACTATAATGACTATATCTAAACTATCAGGATGAACAAAATCTTTTTATTCAGGGCTCTTGCACTTTCTTTTACTCTGAGCTGGTGCTTAATTGTTTTCCTTGCACAGCCCTGACACAGTATTCCTAGATTCCCAGAGCAGAGAGAAAGGAGCAGGTAGGTGTCAGAGGGAGGAGGAGCTTAGTCCTGGGAGATACCAGTTGTATATTACTGGCCAGGGTCTTCAACCTATTTGAGCTTCAGCTTCTGTATTCACCAGGTAAACCCCAAGACAGGTTGGAGTGGGAAAGGAGAGCTAGGGAGTGAAGCTCTTTAAGCTAAACATGTAGCTCAGAGAAACTTGGCCTAGCTGGTTCCTCCCTGTCTCAAAGGTCTGAATGTTGGAGCCACCTGAAATCCATTTAAAAATTATTTTAAATTGAGACAATGGTGATTTACAAAGTTCTTTATAGTTGGGTTTTAGACATACATAATGTATCAGGACCAATCCTACCACCAGTGTCAACCGCCCTCCACCAATTTCCCCAGAGTCTATCCCATGCCACCACCTTCTGCTCCAGCCTGCCTATTTTAAGTTTTGATTGTTAAAGTTTAGGCCTCATGATTTCATTATTATTGACTCTGGCTTGGTTATTTAGTTTTGTCCTTAATACCATCAATGCACCTGAAACCGCTTGAAAATCCATTCTTGATTGCACTAGAATTATTTCTGATTTTTGTTATACATTTACCATAGGAAAGGCAAAATTCTGTTTTCCATTTAATTTTACTTAGCCCCTTCTTGCAGTCTTTCTGAAAGAGGGTGATAGAGTAGTTAATAATAAAATGAAACTCCAGGAACAATTATTTTGCTCTTTTTGCCCTTGTTTTCTTTAAAAAAAAAAAGTTTTTTTTTTTTTTTTGACTAAACGTTTTTAGACCAAACTCAGTCATATTCTGAGGCTAATCTGAGCTCAATGGTGTTGATAATTTTTGAAGAACCATGCGAGGGATCAAACCTGGGCCTTCTGCATGCAAAGCATTTGTTCAGTCTCTGAGCTCTTTCTCTAGCCCCAATTGTTCTGTTCTTGTGCTCACCCACTGCACACACCCTAATCTCATGTCTCCGTGGGAAATCAGATCTGTGAAATGTTTGGTTCAGTTGTGCGAGCTGCTTCCTCAGTATGGCTGGGAAGCAACCCCCCTTACCCTCACAGCCCCTCTGACCTGCGTAGATATCACCCTTTTCCAAGAAAAGGGAAGGCAGTGTAGTCCCTTGCAGCGTGTGTACTGTGTGTTGATTATTTAAGGATAATATTTCTGGCAGTGGAGCAAACGAGGCGGGAAATGGCTTTTGCGGGTGATTAAATGCTGAGATGAAGTGGCAGCTCCTGTCTGCAGCCATGAGTCCCAATTACCTGACAAGGAAGAGATGTGGCCAACTGCCCTCCAGAGTTGGTTCTGAGAGTTGCGCAAGGGAGGAAACAATAACCCCTAAGATTTTTAGACTTGGGGTCCTGGGATACAAGTGGTGTAGACTGTCTGGGATTACTCTCTTGATCTGTGTTTACTTTGTGTTGTGTGACCTTAAGCATGTCTTTTTTCTCTATACCTCAGTTTACCTCACTGCGAAAGGCAGAGCCAGATCTTGATGACTCTTGGTCTCTCTCAGTACAGACTCTATGATTTTATGAACTCCACCAACAAGCAGAGACATTCCTGTTTAGGCTTGTTTTATGTTCTAATTCCCAAGGACATATTTCTAATGGACTGTACTCTAGAGACTCTAATTATTTCTTGTTAGCCAAGAGTAATTTCTAACAAGCAGCAGTAAGCTATGAGGTGGTTTGTGTGTGTGTGTGTGTGTGTGTGTGGTGTGTTTATGTATGTATGTTTTCAATGTTTTAGTGTTCGAGAACTCAGTTTAACAAGTAATCAATGTGTGTCTTTGCTTGGGACAGAGTGTCTATTTCAGAGCAAGATGGGGTGATGGAGGGCACAAAACCTTCTTTCCAACCAGTGATCTGCCGTCAGTTACCTGTGGCCTTCTCTCCCTTCTTGTTTACTTTGAGGCTCCATATCTTCATCTCTACTAAAGGTCCTTTCCTGTTCAGAAGCAAATGAGTAAATGTGCAGAGAAACTATTGCTCAGGGCATGAGGCAGGAAAAGGTATATGGATATGACCCCTTTTCCTCTTGGATGCTAGCTTTTTCTTAGGTGTGAGGAATGGAATACAAAGATACATGCACATCTGTGGGTTTTGCCTGCCAGACATGCTAAAGACCCAGCAGACACACTCATGGTAATAGCAATGCTGTGAAGACCAGGGCAATGGAAAAGAAAGATTCAGCTGGTGGAGCTTGAATTAGAGAAGCAGTAGTAGCCTGTGTGCTGAGGGCACAGGCCTGAGAGCATCATGAAACATCATGGTGCCACTATTCCACTGTTACATATCCAAGGAGCTTTTGGGCTGGGCCATGCTATTTAACTTATATTTGTTGGCAGCACACTGCAGACAGTCTTGTAGATGGAACAGAGCACTAATTTGTGTTTTGGGTGCTGGCCTAACCCCGTAGTGAGGGTGGAGAGAGGTAGAGGAATTAGAAGCAGCAGCCCCTGGAGGCCAGGGTTCCTTTGTATGAGACACATACAAATTCTCACCAGAATAGCAGAGATTGTGCAGAGGACCTGACAACTTCTGACCAGGCAGAGCATATCAGGGGAGAACTTGCCTCAGCTCCTCCCTCCTTCCCATTCCTGCATGGATTAAGTTTATATGGAACTCTCCCTGGTGCTGAGGGTGAAGGGACCTACAGTGAGTGGACCTGGTAATTGAAAGATTCCAATTTGATTCCAGATAGATGTTAATACAAATGTGCTTAGCCAAGGATGTGGTGCTATGGATGCAGGGACAGAATTTGAGGGCCAGAAGGGGTGGAAATAATCATCTTGATTTGAGAACATGGAATTGCAATAAGGTATCTAGAGAAGGAGCGGGGCCTCTTTCACCTTTGGGGTGATGAGTACTCTGTGCTGGTGCTCTTTACTTTTTTTTGTCCCTCCTCCCCACCCCACCCCAGCCTGCGCTCTAGACAGGCTTTCTACTTCCCTCATTCATTCACATTTTGTTATGATGGTTCTCAGTGTAATTATTTCTCTAACTGCACTCATCACTCTTTGTGGTGAACTTTATGTCGTGAGCTGGACCTTCCAGCCCTCCTCTCTTTTGTCTCTGAGAATTATTGCAAGAATGTCTTTTATTTTTCTTAAAACCCACAGATGAGGGAGACTATTCTGAGTTTATCTCTCTCCCTCTGACTTATTTCACTCAGGATAATAGATTCCATATACATTCATGTATAGGAAATTTTTATGACTTCATCTCTTCTGATGGTTGCATAATATTCCACTGTATATATGTACCACAGTTTCTTTAGCCATTCATCTATTGAAGGGCATCTTGGTTGTTTCCAGAGTCTGGCTATTGAAAACAGTGCTGCAATGAATATAGGTGTGAGGAAGAGATTTTTATACTGTATTTTTGTGTTCCTAAGGTATATCCCTAGGAGTGGTATAGCTGGGTCATATGTGAGCTTGATTTCCAGCTTTTGGAGGAATTTCCATATAGCTAGCTGTCCATAAAGGTTGGACTAGACGGCATTCCCACCAGCAGTGAATATGAGTTCCTTTCTCTCCACATCCCCTCCAGCATTGCTTGTTCTCATTCTTCGTGATGTGTACCAATCTCTGTGGTGTGAGATGGTACCTCATAGTTGTTTTGATTTGCATCTCCCTGATGATTAGTGATGTGGAGCATTTTTTCATTTGCTTTTAGCCATTTGTATTTCTTTTTTGTCAAAGTGTCTGTTAATTTCTTCTTCACATTTTTTTGATGGGGTTAGATGTTTTTTTTTTTTTGTAAAGTTCTGTCAGTGCCTTGTATATTTTGGATATTAGCCCCTTATCTGATGGGTATTAGGTGAATAGTTTCTCCCACTCAGTGGGTGGCTCTTGTATTCTGAGCACTGTTTCCTTTGAGGTGCAGAAGCTTCTCAGCTTAATATAGAGCTAGTGCTATTTACTAAAGTCTTTAGGCCCTGAGTTCCAGTGTTGTGCCCTCCTCCCATGCCAGTTTTCTAACACCCTGAGGTGGGGAAGTTTTTGTGTCTATTTTGAGTTGTTTCTGCTAGGCCAGCCTGAGTGTTGCCAGTCATCACAAGGGTACTTAGAGTTGGCATGACACTTAACTCTGAAAGTCAATTGCATTTGTTTTTTGAAAATGGGACTGGACATTTATGCTTAATATTTGAATACTTTGTTGTTGGCTTTTTATGACTACTCTTTTTATTAGGTCATACTCTGCTAGTGAAATAAGATTAATTTGAAATGGAATTATCTGTTCTGTGTAGGACACTCTTGCCAAATAATTACATCAAATATAGTTAGCAAGGGAAGTGTCTTTTTATCTTGTCACATAGGGCAGCCAGAACTTGAACCTCACCATGTTCACTTTTGAGGGCCAGCCTAGTCCTGGCCACCCCATGTATCCAAGGATTAGCTCCACCTTCCCTGAGGACCAGGCTTACTACAGTAGTTATGGAAGATGCAATAACCATATATCTCCACAATCAGAACTTTTCCATACCCTCTTCACTAAAAGGATTGGATTTCATACAAAGGAAAAAAGCAGAGCTTATTCAGCAGCAGTAGCAGCAGAGGCAAAAAGTAAAGCCAAGCTAAGTCCTATCATTCCTCTTTGTGTCAAGAAGGGGAATGGGTAGTTGAGGAAGAGAAAGGGAGAGAGGGAGGGAGAATTGGTTGTGAGGGAGAAGAGAGGGAAAGGGTGGGTTGTGGAGTGATGGGAGACCCGGGGCCTGCTGGGGTTCATTGCAAATGTGACAGAGGGGAGCTGTGGCCATGCAGGTCTGTAACTTTGCTTTTCTTTTGGGAACACAGAGGCCATCTTCTCTCTGTGCTGTCCCTATGTAACAGTTGGGGACTTTGGGTGGAAATGAAGCACTTAGAAGGCAGGTGACTCTGGAGATATTTGTACTCAGCAGGTTCCCCTCGCAAATGGGAAAGGAGATTCAGATAAGGGAAATTCAGCAGCAATGCAGTGTCTCCTGCTCTGTGTATGTCAGTGCCCTGGTTGGGGTGCCTTCTGAAATGTTCCCCAGTACCTGTGGAGTTGCTGGGTTAGGGAGACTGATGGAAGCCTCTGTGCACACCAGGCTAAGTGCCTCCTTCCCACTGCTCCTTTCCCACTTATATTTGCTCATGATGGTTCTGTGGCAGTCACTGTCATGACCTGTGCTTTCTGCTTGCTCCACCTGCCCTTCATGCTTGGGACTGGTCAGCACTATCCTGTATGTGACCCTGCCTCTAACTTGGCAACATGCCACTGGCATCTAGTTATGGAAGCCTAGCAATCTGCATCCTGTTGCACAATGCAGGCCATGTCTATAGTCTGTCACACTGCTGCCATGCATGGATAGTGGGTGTAAATGTGGGGTGCGTTTGAGAGATGTGGAAGTTTGGGGGATGATAGGGAGTCCTGGTATCTCCAGGGAGTTGAAGTAGAGACAATAAATAGCAACAACATATTTCCCCAGTCCACTTCCCTGATACCAGTACCAGAGTCTTCAAGTAGGCCTCAGAATCTGCCCAGCTTCTCTGCCTTCTCCTAGGTGATTCTGACAGGAGCCCTTTGGGTAAATAAAGGATTAGGTAGCACTTGGCATTGCCCATTCAGGTGCATCTAGATTTTAACCTCAGCTCTGATACTCATTGATGTGTGACTTTGAACAAATCACACATTCTGTGACCTGTGTTGTGTTATCCTGGAAAGAGGGATAGTCAATCCATGTTAAGGCTTGCAAAGAGTGTCCAGTGAGATAAATGATGTCAAGGTTTCTGCCCGAGGTCTAACTGTTGGTTGGGTAATAATGAGACCTAGCTGTTGTCATCTGCTTATGTTCTTGGCTCCATGGTATCTGCTTTCATGTGAGCATTTCTACTTAACTTCACAACAGGTTTGCTTTACATTTGGGCCTTTCAGGTTCCTCATGTGATTGGCTGAATAAGGCTTCCTCAGACCTCAGTTCTCTGTGACTGCTCTTGCCTGGCAGAAGGGATTTTGCACATCTTGAGACCGGGAAGATCTCAAGATGGAGTGATTATCCTGGGTGGGCCTGATGTTATCACAGGGTATTTAGAGAAGACAAAAGGTCAGATCAAAGGAGATGATCCAATGGAAATTAGTGATCGGAGATGTTGAAGGGAAGGTGCTAAGTCAAGGAAAGCTTCCACTTTACACATGTTTGACTGAGCAAGGATAGAGATGTCCCTGGAGACTCCAGACTTGGAGTCTTGGAAACAACTTCTTTTCTGCCCCTGAGAACTTGGTCCTGCTGCTGCCATGTCGTGTTCATTTCCAGGTGGCTCAGTTTCTCACTCATGTGTTGGGGAAGCAGCTTTCTTCTCCCCTGAAATTGAAGAAAGGGATGACAGGCCTCTTCCATCCTCCTCTCTACATCACCCTTTGCCGGTCCAGGGCAGCACCAGCATTGAAGCCCATGGTTATGGGAAATCTCAATTGTGCGAAGGAGCCTGCACATCCTTAAGCTGTCATTCATCAGAGGGAGGCTGGGCAGGGCCCATTAACCTCCTGCAAGTTGCTATTTTACTTCAAGAGGGAGGTAAGGTAGGGTGGGGATTGGAATTGGGGATGATGGTTGGTACAGAGAAACAGAATTGGCTGCTGTGCTGTGGAGGCTCTGAAAGACTTGCTCGAAAAAAGAAGCAGATTCTTTAAAAGAATAAAGAAAAAGCTGAGAGTAATTTGATAACACGAGTTTTTTTGGCTCCAAGACATTGTGAATTGGAAGCACAGGAGGACTAGCACATCACACACACACACACACACACACACACACACACACACACACACACACACACACACACACACACACAGACAGAGGCATCTCTGAGCATCATACCAGGATGATCACTGTAATTATAATAATGACAAATGTTCTCTCATGGTGGGGCTGGCGGAGGTCTCCCTGGGAGGAGAAAAGCAGGAAGACAGACCTGATCTGACCCTGTGCAAAGTCTCTGTCCTGGGTGACCCTTCTCACAGTCTTCCATGACCCTGATACTCCTTTGATCTTGGTTCATAAAACCCAGGAGCTCCATCATTTCCAAAGGGATGATTTTGTTGGATAAGAAAGTCACTTCTGTTTCTCATTCCTGGAGGGATTTTTCATCCGAAGATTTTCCCCCTTTGTGGAGTCAGGAGATTTGAAACCGAGTCTCTGAGTGGGATAGAAGACGAGCAATGTCTCTGGTACAATGGACAAAGAGAAGCCTCTTGTGCCCTTTGCCTTAAGGGGTTGCTGGGCTGCTGACTTCCAATAGAGGTCTTGCCTTATGTCCATTCATAGTGAGTGCTACTTATCTGGCTGGCCCTTATCTCTCAGGATCGTACAATCAGATATATCTTCACTCTGAGTCCCTGTTTCATGGTGGAATGAATCACACTACCCGAGTACTCTCTATGGAAATGGTGTTATTATTGCTGTCACCAGCACTGCTAGGAAAACATCCTTCTCCAATGACAAAGAGCAGCAGCATTGTTCAAAAGCCCTCATGGAGCTTTTCTAATATGCAGGTTGCTTTGAGTAGTGATCAACGGATGCTCTGTTGGGCCAGGATAGATGTGCTTAGCACAGAATACAGAGATCATTGCAAGCTACTGGTAGGTAATAGGTGGAGCCTCGAAGGCAAGTGGTCAGTAGACTGAAGTCTCATCACCATGGCATGCTTCAGAGCTCAACCCTCATCATCAGGATCTTCATCACAGCTCTCAGGGATGCTAGCCATCTCCCTTCTATCATACATCTAAAGGGAAGTACTGGCTTCAAACTCCCAGCACAGCAATTCATGTGAGCTGTAAGTGGTCAATACATCCCAATGTCTGCTGATGCAACTTTCCTTTGTGCCACACATGTCCTTTGTGTCTGATGGAGAAGAAATATGGGAGATAGTGGCTTGACCAGGTGTTTCAGAGGCAATGGTTTATAGAATCATGATGTGTTAGGAGGGCATGATGCCTCCATGGAAAGAATCAACACTCATGTACACACATACATGCAAACACACAGTAAAAGAGCCACAACCTGAAATAATAGCCCGTCTCTGTTCCTTGCCAGGTGCAGTGTCCTTCCTTATACTCCAGAAAGACAGTAGTGATGCTGGGAGGGCTCCTCCTATGTCCCATTTCTCCACATCCCTTGCTTGCTCTTGATTGTCCTTAGGCCCCGGTGCTGTGTTCATGGTCATCCTGATCTTTAGCACCTTCCAGGACTTGATACCCCAGGTGCATTCATTTTCCTTCTTCCTTGCCCTGAACATTGTAGGGGCCTGCAGGTAGGGCACTGAGTTGGGAGTGAAAGGACGTCTAGCTTCATTGCTGGCTTTGTTTCTGTGTTCATAGTGGGTTTTTTGCATGCATACTGGCATATGTGTCTATCCACAAATACACTTGAATGTTCCAGGTCACCCCACCCCATCTACCTTCTTAGAAACAGGGAACAGGATTGGTCCCCTCATACTCTGGTTCTGAGGTAGCTTTATTATTTTAAAATTATTTTCAAATTATTAATTTGAAAATATTTTGAATATTTGAAAATATTTTGTGCTATCTCTTCTGTCAGTTTCTGTCCTGTTTCTGCTCGACACACCCTGAGTTGTTGATTGGGTAGGGGGAAGAGGCCCGTTAGCTTCTGCCATTGCTCACGCTCTCTGCACCCACTGGTCATTTCAGCAGGTGGGTTTCCATGGAAAGGAGGCAGGAGCATGGGCATCATTCACTGGGCAGCAATCACTCTTTGTCTGGGCCTGTATCACTTCTCCAGGAGGGTCTCCTGTTGTTAAAGCTGGAAGAATGCTGCGACACTACAAAGATGTCTTTTTTCCTCCTTCTTTGCTGGTGGCCTGCCCCTTGCAGACAAATATTACTGTACTCTGAGGGAGATCACGTTGTTTTCAGGCCTCACCATTACAGACAGTGTAGTGAGTTTGCTAATGTGTTCAGTCAGCACCTGGGCAAGCAGGAGGATCTTGGGGCTTTAAGTCAGACCAAAGCATGGAGGTTTCTCAGTCTCTAAGTGATATGTCCTTGAATCTTAGGCCAGTCATGGTGAGCTGCTTGTGACTTAATTTCTTGTGTTTGTGAAGTGGGAGAACTGGTTTCACATGGGGCTCTGAGAAACTTGTGCTTTCTGGAAGGTTCTTCAGGGGCTATCAATTTGGTTGGGGTAGTAGTTCAGTGATGGTGACACTCCCAGGAAAGGAATTGCTGCCAGTTGGTGATTTTTGTAGGGTCATTGGCTTTTGTAAATGAAGCAATTTTAAAAACAGCAAAACAAGGTAATTCAAGATTTTTTCCAGCTCAGATTTTTTTAATGGTCTTTGAAACTTGGCAGTTACAACAATGTTGATTTATTTAGAATAACACCCTTTTAAGAACTTATTGTGGGAAACCATTTTACTTGCTTTCCAGACAACCCTCATACTTTCTTGGACCTTTCAAAATGTCTATACCTGGGTTAACATTATATAAGAGGTTACTGTGGCCTGAGTAGTGCCTGAAAAGAGTCCTTGCCCTATCTCTTTCCTTTTTCGTGGTGTAGGTTTTGGGCCACACCTGGCTATGCTCAGGGATCACTCCTGGTGGACTCAGTGGACCATATAGAGTGCTGAGGATCTAACCCAGGTGGGCCATGTGCAAGGTAAATGCCCTCCCTGCCTAACTATTGCTCCCACCCAAAAGAGGTCCATCTCTTGTTATTCTCTTCACCTTCAATTTCCTCTCAAACTGGTCACTCTTAGGCCATCCAAGTTGGTCAGTTTTCATCATGGAGAAAGGATTTGATTAATTTTTTAGCCTCCTCCTGGGAAAAGTGTTAGCAGATGGCGATGTAGATGTCTAAGTATCCTGAAGCATTTGGGATTTTTAGAAACCTGAAAATCTAAACACGTTCTTATGCAGTGAATCTCCGGAGATGTATGAGTTCTGAGATCCATTGTGTGGTGTAAGTTTGAGTAGGTTTGTTCCGGCAGGCTCCCTTCTCCATTTCTTCTTTGGTGCATTTGTCTTAGAGATCTGTTTCCAGTTTTGCCTTGCAGAAATGTTTCCAAAAGTAAATCCCTCAGAATACTAATCCCCAGTGCTTTGTGATAAAAGGATTCTGTGGTCAGTGCTTTAGGAAGAATGAAGGGTATTACGTTTCTCTGTAAGAGATTCCTGGTCTACCCTGAGAGAAATCCATCAGCAAAGAGCCTGTTTATCTTTGTTTAATCCACTCTTTCCTAAACTATTTGACTATACAATGGCCATTCCCCCCACCCCACTCTAAATCATTGGGCATCCCTTTGAACTGCTGTTCCGTAGATGCATTTGGGAGATCCTAGCTTACTGGTTCTCATAAAAGGTGACTTTGCTCTCTTGGGGGCTATTGGACAGAGTCTGGAGACATTTTTGGTGGTTACAGCATGTGGGGAAAATGTGTCTGGTTAATACAGGACAAGCCTGGGCGATTGCTACACCCTAAATAGACAGTCGTTCACAGCACTAATGATCTAGTCACGGTATAAGTGATGCAGAGGCTGAGAAACCCAGCTCTGGAGACAGGTGGTGATGGTGTCTGTTTAAATGCAGTATAAGACCCTGCAGGATACAGTTACCAAGACTAACTTATTTAATGAGGAATGTTTTCAAACAGAAAAGTATGCATTTGGGGGTATGTACCTGCACCTCACAGAATAATTCTGGAGCCAGAAATGCTCTGAGCATAGAGGCAGTGCTCAGCTTCCCCATTAGCCAATGTGGACAAGGATGAATGGTGCCTTCTCCCTGCAGTGTCTGGGATCAGAGTTGCTAAGGATCATTGCCTGTCTTTCCTTCCCAGAAACTATTGGGAGAGCAACATTTTTAGAGTAGCCTGTTAACCCTGCTTGCTCTTCTTCCTCCCTCCCTCCCTCCCTCCCTCCCTCCCTCCCTCCCTCCCTCCCTCCCTCCCTCCCTTCCTTCCTTCCTTCCTTCCTTCCTTCCTTCCTCCCTTCCTTTCTTCTCTTTTCCTCTTTTCTTCCTTCTCTGCATTTCCCTCTTCTCTTGTTTCTTCACTCACTTCTAGCTTCTTTTTTTTTTTTTTTTTTTTTGAATCGACAGGACTTGGTAGGTCAGGGAAAAGGGGAATGTACTTGCTGTCAAGCACACTCATGTTCCTGGTACAGGGATTCTTAAAGTCCTTCTGATTTATCTGTTTCCACAAAGCAACACAATGATAGAGGTGAGCCAGCAGCATTCTCTACTGTAGCTGCCTATATCCCCTGTCATTGCCGCTCCATTACAGTTCTCACATTTTCTGCTTTTCCAAGTCAGTCAACACAGAGTTATTTGGAGGCCATGGATACCTTTGAGAATCTGATGGAAGCCTTGGAATTTGTTTTGTAGGACAAAAATGCTTGTAGAAACAGGCACACGATCTGGCTTGTGATTTGCGGTGGTTGTGCAGTCAGAACGCAGAATTTGTCTGCCTGATTACCAGGATACTTCTTATATATGTGAGCATATATGTAGCTCTGTGCTTTCTGAGCTTAAGTATCATCACTAAGGCATATAAGAGCTACAAAGAGAGATAAGAAAGTATATAGGGCACTTGCCTTGTACATGGAAGACTCAGGTTTGGTCTCTTGAGTCCCACCAGGGGTGATCCTTAAGTGCAGAGATAGGAATTAATCCTGAACACTACTGTCTGTGTTCCCAAAACAAAAATAAACAAGAAATAGCTACCTTAATCCTTAGTGTCAAGGAACTGTTTTGGGGGGATAATAATACAGTGAGTTCATTAATCCTTTTGTTTCAGCTCTTTTATTTATTCATTCAACAAACATTTACTGAGTTTACCTATGACAAGTACAGTATTAATCATGGATGATTCAAAGATTAAAAGACAAAACAATATAATCTTCCTTCTCTAAATAACAAGGATCCAAGAATAAAAATAAAAGATAGCATCATATAAACAAGACAACATGCACACCGAGAGACAAAGCAAACAGAGAGTAAATTGGAAGCTGAAGAGTGGCAATTTGGGTTTTGAGTTTAGTGAAGAGTGGGGGTATTGGGGGTAGTGAAAGTCTTTTGGGACAGTTTCTTTTTGAAGAGCATCAGCTGCCCCAACCACTAGCTGAGACTGGCCTGACATTTGTGTGGGAGCACTCAGAGTGGGCCTGCATCCTACGACTTGGCTTGGGTTCAAGCTTGAGCACCTTAAGAATCATCTAGAATCATCTACTATTTCAAAACGTCATGGCTCAATCATTTTTTCAGTGTTCTCTATAGAGCTGGGACCACTTGGTGGTCTCTGGTAGATGGGAAGAGAGGGTAGAGTGTGTCCCCCTGGGGTTCAGGACATGCTCACTAACTGTGGTTTATAGCAGGGGTGCATGTTTTCTGCCAAAGGAGAAGGTAGGGGAGTGGAATCGTGTTTTTGGTTCATGACTGAGCCTAGTGGGGCCTTAGGATGTTTTTTCTGATTGCAGTATCCTAAATGATGATGTTCACAAATGGAGGATGCTTTATAAAGGGAGAACTTTGCAAAAATAATGAGCATCTTTGTAGTGAATCATGTTAATACCACATTTGTTTCTGTTTGATCTGCATTGTTTGGGCTCATAATGAATCATAACAAAATCAATAAAACAACAAGAAGCCTTTCTATTGAGGACACATTTGGTAGGCAGGCAGTCTGGGAAAACAACAGGCTGGTCGACTTGGAGCTGACAAAAGCTTTGACTTCAGCTACAATTCTACTTAACTCTGGTGAGCTTATACACAATTGGCAGGTGACAGTTTTTTTTTTTTTTTTTTTTTTTAACCAGGCACAATTTGTGCCTGCATAGTTTATAATGTTCTCACCAGCAGGGGGACAGTGGAGTCATAGCAGTTGAATTCAAAAGACAAATAACTATTTCATAATTGGTGCCTTTTGATTTTTTTTTTTAGAAAGTACCCTCTGTTGATACCCCCATCATGCATGCCCTAAAAAGAGCAGCATAGAGAAAGAAACATATATAAATTACAGTTGTGAGCAGGTAATGAGAACCATCTAAGAGAAAATACCTTTCTGTCTGGAAGAAGGGAACTCCTAATTACAGATTCATGTGGCTTCATTTTCAGCTTTCATTATAGCCTGTCGGAAACTCAAGCTGAGAAGTCTATCACTACAGTCTGGATAGTCACTTCCCGCTTCTATTTTTTTTTATTTATTATTTTTTTTAATGCATAATTTTTTTTTATTTAAACACCTTGATTACATACATGATTGTGTTTGGGTTTCAGTCATAAAAGGAACACCACCCATCACCAGTGCAACATTCCCATCACCCAAGTCCCAAATCTCCCTCCTCCCCACCCAACCCCCGCCTGTACCCTAAACAGGCTCTACATTTCCCTCATACATTCTCAATATTAGGACAGTTCAAAATGTAGTTATTTCTCTAACTAAACTCATCACTCTTTGTGGTGAGCTTCCTGAGGTGAGCTGGAACTTCCAGCTCTTTTCTCTTTTGTGTCTGAAAATTATTATTACAAGGGTGTCTTTCATTTTTCTTAAAACCCATAGATGAGTGAGACCATTCTGCGTTTTTCTCTCTCTCTCTGACTTATTTCACTCAGCATAATAGATTCCATGTACATCCATGTATAGGAAAATTTCATGACTTCATCTCTCCTGACAGCTGCATAATATTCCATTGTGTATATGTACCACAGTTTCTTTAGCCATTCGTCTGTTGAAGGGCATCTTGGTTGTTTCCAGAGTCTTGCTATGGTAAATAGAGCTGCAATGAATATAGGTGTAAGGAAGGGGTTTTTGTATTGTATTTTTGTGTTCCTAGGGTATATTCCTAGGAGTGGTATAGCTGGATCATATGGGAGCTCGATTTCCAGTTTTTGGAGGAATCTCCATATCGCTTTCCATAAAGGTTGAACTAGACAGCATTCCCAGCAGCAGTGGATAAGAGTTCCTTTCTCTCCACATCCCCGCCAACACTGTTTATTCTCATTCTTTGTGATGTGTGCCATTCTCTGGGGTGTGAGGTGGTATCTCATCGTTGTTTTGATTTGCATCTCCCTGATGATTAGTGATGTGGAACATTTTTTCATGTGTCTTTTGGCCATGCGTATTTCTTCTTTGTCAAAGTGTCTGTTCATTTCTTCTCCCCATTTTTTGATGGGGTTAGATGTTTTTTTCTTGTAAAGTTCTGTCAGTGCCTTGTATATTTTGGAGATTAGCCCCTTATCTGATGGGTATTGGGTGAATAGTTTCTCCCACTCAGTGGGTGGCTCTTGTATCCTGGGCACTATTTCCTTTGAGGTGCAGAAGCTTCTCAGCTTAATATATTCCCATCTGTTAATCTCTGCTTTCACTTGCTTGGAGAGTGCAGTTTCCTCCTTGAAGATGCCTGTAATGTCCTGGAGTGTTTTGCCTATGTGCTGTTCTATATATCTTATGGTTTTGGGGCTGATATCGAGGTCTTTAATCCATTTGGATTTTACCTTTGTACATGATGTTAGCTGGGGGTCTAAGTTTAATTTTTTGCAAGTGGCTATCCAATTGTGCCAACACCACTTGTTGAAGAGGCTTTCCCTGCTCCATTTAGGATTTCCTGCTCCTTTATCAAAAATTAGATGGTTGTATCTCTGGGGAACATTTTCTGAGTATTCAAGCCTATTCCACTGATCTGAGGACCTATCCTTATTCCAATACCATGCTGTTTTGATAACTGTTGCTTTGTAGTACAGTTTAAAGTTGGGAAAAGTAATTCCTCCCATATTCTTTTTCCCAATGATTGCTTTAGCTATTCGAGGGTGTTTATTGTTCCAAATGAATTTCAAAAGTGTCTGATCCACTTCTTTGAAGAATGTCATGGGTATCTTTAGAGGGATGGCATTAAATCTGTATAATGCCTTGGGGAGTATTGACATTTTGATGATGTTAATCCTGCCAATCCATGAGCAGGGTATGTGTTTCCATTTCCGTGTGTCCTCTCTTATTTCTTGGAGCAGAGTTTTATAGTTTTCTTTGTATAGGTCCTTCACATATTTAGTCAAGTTGATTCCAAGATATTTGAGTTTGTGTGGTACTATTGTGAATGGGGTTGTTTTCTTAATGTCCATTTCATCCTTATTAATATTGGTATATAGAAAGGCCATTGATTTTTGTGTGTTAATTTTGTAGCCTGCCACCTTGCTATATGAGTCTATTGTTTCTAGAAGCTTTTTGATAGAGTCTTTAGGGTTTTCTAAGTAGAGTATCATGTCATCTGCAAACAGTGAGAGCTTGACTTCTTCCTTTCCTATCTGGATTCCCTTGATATCCTTTTCTTGCCTAATCGCTATAGCAAGTACTTCCAGTGCTATGTTGAATAGGAGTGGTGAGAGAGGACAGCCTTGTCTTGTGCCAGAATTTAGAGGGAAGGCTTTCAGTTTTTCTCCATTGAGGATAATATTTGCCACTGGCTTGTGGTAGATGGCCTTCACTATATTGAGAAAGGTTCCCTCCATTCCCATCTTGCTGAGAGTTTTGATCAAGAATGGGTGTTGGACCTTATCAAATGCTTTCTCTGCATCTATTGATATGATCATGTGGTTTTTATTTTTCTTGTTATTGATGTTGTGTATTATGTTGATAGATTTACGGATGTTAAACCAGCCTTGCATTCCTGGGATGAAACCTACTTGATCGTAGTGGATGATCTTCTTAACGAGGCATTGAATCCTATTTGCCAGGATTTTGTTGAGGATCTTTGCATCTGCATTCATCAGTGATATTGGTCTGTAATTTTCTTTTTTGGTAGCGTCTCTGTCTGGTTTAGGTATCAAGGTGATGTTGGCTTCATAAAAGCTATTTGGAAGTGTTTCTGTTTGTTCAATTTCATGAAAGAGTCTTGCCAAGATTGGCAGTAGTTCCTCTTGGAAAGTTTGATAGAATTCATTAGTGAATCCATCTGGACCTGGGCTTTTGTTTTTCGGCAGACATTTGATTACTGTTTTAATTTCATCAATGGTGATGGGGGTGTTTAGATATGCTACATCCTCTTCCTTCAACCGTGGAAGATTATAAGAGTCCAAGAATTTATCCATTTCTTCCAGGTTCTCATTTTTAGTGGCGTAGAGTTTTTCAAAGTAGTTTCTGATTACCCTTTGAATCTCTGTCATATCAGTAGTGATCTCTCCTTTTTCATTCCTGATACGAGTTATCAAGTTTCTCTCTCTCTCTTTCTTTGTTAGGTTTGCCAGTGGTCTATCAATCTTGTTTATTTTTTCAAAGAACCAACTTCTGCTTTCGTTGATCTTTCGGATTGTTTTTTGAGTTTCCACTTCGTTGATTTCTGCTCTCAGCTTTGTTATTTCCTTCTGTCTTCCTATTCTTGGGTCCTTTTGTTGAGCATTTTCTAGTTCTATTAGCTGTGTCATTAAGCTACTCAGGTAAGCTCCTTCTTCCTTCCTGATGTGTGCTTGCAAAGCTATAAATTTTCCTCTCAGTACTGCTTTTGCTGTGTCCCATAAGTTCTGAGAGTTTGTGTCTTTATTGTCATTTGTTTCCAGGAACCTTTTTATTTCCTCCTTGATTTCATCTCGGACCCACTGGTTATTGAGCATGAGGCTGTTTAACTTCCAGGTGTTAAAGTGTTTCTTTTGAGTCCCTTTGGAGTTCACAAATAATTTCAGAGCCTTGTGGTCAGCGAAGGTAGTCTGCAAAATTTCTATCCTCTTGATCTTATGGAGGTATGTTTTATGTGCCAGCATGTAGTCTATCCTGGAGAATGTCCCATGTACATTGGAGAAGAATGTGTATCCAGGTTTCTGGGGATGGAGTGTCCTATATATATCCACTAGGCCTCTTTCTTCCATTTCTCTCCTCAGGTCTAGTATATTCTTGTTGGGTTTCAGTCTGGTTGACCTGTCCAGTGTTGACAAAGCCGTGTTAAAGTCCCCCACAATTATTGTGTTGTTGTTGATATTATTTTTCAGATTTGTCAACAGTTGTATTAAATATTTTGCTGGCCCCTCATTCGGTGCATATATGTTTAGGAGAGTGAATTCTTCCTGCTCTACGTACCCCTTGATTAATATAAAATGTCCGTCTTTGTCCCTTACAACCTTCCTGAGTATAAAGTTTGCATTATCTGATATTAGTATGGCCACTCCAGCTTTTTTATGGGTGTTGTTTGCTTGGATAACTTTTCTCCAGCCTTTTATTTTGAGTCTATGTTTGTTCTGACTATTCAGGTGCATTTCTTGTAGGCAGCAGAAGGTTGGATTGAGTTTTTTGATCCATTTAGCCACTCTGTGTCTCTTAACTGGTGCATTTAGTCCATTGACGTTGAGAGAAAGAATTGTCCTGGGATTTAACGCCATCTTTATTTCAAAATTTGGTGTGTCTTTTGGGTAGTCTTGTCTTAGATTAGGTCTTTCAGTTTTTCTCTTAAGACTGGTTTTGTGTCTGTGAAGTTTCTGAGCTGTTTTTTGTCTGTGAAACCATGTATTCTTCCATCAAACCGGAAAGTGAGTTTTGCTGGGTATAGTATTCTGGGTGAAGCATTCATTTCATTCAGTCTTGTCACAATATCCCACCACTGCTTTCTGGCATTGAGTGTTTCTGGTGACAGGTCTGCTGTAAATCTCAGGGAAGCTTGCTTGAACATGATTTCCCCTTTTGATCTTGCTGTTTTCAGAATTCTGTCTCTATCTGTGGGATTTGTCATTGTGACTAGGATGTGTCTTGGGGTGGTTTTTCTGGGGTCTCTTTTGGTTGGTACTCTTCGGGCATGCAGGATTTGATCACATATATTCTTTAGCTCTGGAAGTTTCTCTTTAATGATGTTCTTGACCATTGATTCTTCCTGGAAATTTTCTTCCTGGGTCTCTGGGACTCCAATGATTCTTAAGTTGTTTCTGTTGATCTTATCATAGACTTCTATTTTCGTCTGTTCCCATTCTTTGACTAATTTTTCCATTGTCTGCTCATTTGCTTTAAGTTTTTTGTCCAATCTCTCCTGCTGTATGGAATTGTTATGTATCTCATCTTCCACAGCACCAAGTCTATTCTCAGCTTCTGATACCCTGTCCCAGAGCTTATCCATTTTGTCATTCACTTCGTTTACTGACTTTTTCAGTCCTGTTAGTTGACATGTTATTTCAGTTTGGAGTTTTGTCATTTCTGCCTTCATATTTTCTTGGTTCTTATTAGTGTTCTGTTCAACTCGATCCATGGTTTCTTGGAGTCTGTTGAGCACCTTCCATATTGCTAGTCTAAAGTCCTTATCTGAGAGGTTGATTAGTTGTTCAGTCATTATCTGGTCCTCAGAATTGTCATCTTCATTCTCTATGTCTGATGCTGGCCTGCGTTGTTTCCCCATTGTCACACTTGTATTGTGGGTTTTTCTACGTGTTGTGGTGGTATTCATTGTCTATATGATGTAGGCAGCACACTCCTCTGGCTCCTCCCTTTCTGGATGGGCTGACTTGCCTCTAAGGGAGGGGAGTCCTCCGTGGATGAGGCCTCACACTGGGTCAAATCTTAGGCCCGAGCATGCAACAGAGAAGACAGTCCAGAGAGAAATGTTTGCTTCTGTGATATAGCGCCGTTCTTAGTGTGATTTTTCCTTCTTGTTGCAATGGAGTTCTTTCCTTAGAAAGAGTGCACGGCCGCATAGCGAGCGGAGCGGCCGTGCTCCTCTGAGCCTCTTTTTGCCCCACTCGCAAGAGTTTCACGCAAGAGGACAGTAGACAGACATAGACAGGTCACACTCACAGTCTTTCACAGCTGAGCCCCACTGGGCCGGTGTACTTTCGCGGATTTTCCCCGCCTGGTGTCACACACAGGGAGCCAGCTTTTGCAAAGGTTAGCCGGTTTTTCACTTCCCGCTTCTATGTCTAAAGAGATTTATTATTTTTGTAGATACTTCTTACAGCTATTCCCTTCAGATGGGATCAGAAAGAGAGGATTTCATTTATTTCATTTTTGTCGAGAACCTGGGTTCTGCAGTGATTCTTGTTCTATTTCTTAGGGGGTAGTTTTCAGAATCTAGGTGAAGAACAGTAGAAACTTGAATCAAAGAGTGGCTGTGTTGAAAGTTAAAAGGAGCCAAAGGGCCATTTACTGCTGCCTTGTGGGAACATAGGCATAATAGCTATAATGTCCATAGGCTGAGAATTGGATATGTCAGTGGTCCATTCAGTAGAATACTATGCAACTGTTAAAAAAGTGAGGATAATTTATTTCCCCAGATAAGGCTGATCTTCATGGGAGATAATATGAAATTATAAAAAAATGAAAACCAGAGTTGATTTGCAGTGCAGATTCTACATGTATAAAAGTCAGAGCCTGGGGTCAGAGTGGTGGTGCAGTGGTAGGGCATTTGCCTTGCCCGCACTAAGCTAGGATGGACCACAGTTCAATCTCCTGCCATCCCATATGGTCTCCCAAGCCAGGAGCAATTTCTGATTGCTTAGCCAGGAGTAACCCCTGAGCATCAATGGGTGTGGCCCCAAAACCAAAAACCAAAAAAGAAAAAGTCAGAGATATCTATCTATAATGATAGACCTTTTGTTTGCAAAGGGAATCTCAGAAGACTTCACAAGAAAATCAATATTTACCCACTACAGGGACAAACGTTCTTACTAAGGAGCAGGATGGTTGGAAAAATTTTATAGAAAATACATTTATGTTTTTGGATAGCATTTGTTTTCACTTTATTTTAATGTTCTCTTTTTTTTCCTGCATATTCAATGACTTTGTCAAAAATCATGTGAGACTCAAAAATGGAATTTCAAAAGTTAATAGACAAATAAGGTTTCCTTTTGAAAGGATGAGAAAATTGCCATTTGACTATGACTAACTGAAGCCACCCAGAAATGAAAAGTCATCTCCAGGAACTCCCATGACTCTGGGATTTATCATTGCTAATGATAAGTAAGAACTAGAACCTGTCAGGTGAGATGCAGTTTTACCTTCATTTATGGGGATGAATAGAGTGCATTATGGCCCACATAAATTGCATTTATGCCACACCGATTTGTTATGTGCCATCTATTAGCAGTTTGAACTCTCCTCGTAATGACATCATCATTCTCCACCCCCAAGGCTCTCTTGCATTCTACAGAGGTCTTATTTCTTTTTTTTTCTTTTTTATTGGGGAAACTTTCAGGTGGGACTCAGGAGATTCACGGTGATTTTCAGCCTACTGAGTGGTGAGTGATTTAGTGCAAAGGCCAGAGGATGTGGTGCTGCTTGGTTTCTATGGTGCCAGACTGTACCAGCAATGCTGAGAGCCTCCAGGGCTGTACCCAACGAGGCTCAGGGAACCATATGGTGCAGGGAATTGAACCCACATTGAGTACATGCTGGACACATTTTCTCTGTTCTGGCTGCTAGGCTTTTGTTTTTGTTCAAAAGAGATGGGGTTAGAAGTTTTCCTGAGGCTCTCAACATTTTGTTCTTGTGAATCAGAAGCCCAAATGGTGATTTTGGGCAAGCTGCTATGGCCAATGGAGGGACATGTCCCTCTTGGAAATAGTCCACTTTATTTTGAAAAGATCCTGAAGTTTTGCTGTCATCCAGGATCAGGGACATTATCCACTCCCCTTCCTAAGCCTTTCTCTGGTGTCCCATTCTCCACTTTTGGTAATGCCCAGTCCTGCACATTTGCTGGTAGCACCTAGTCAGGAAGCCTCTTTCTGGGTGTGAGCGTAGAATCTTTGGGGGATAGTGGGACAAAGATCTGGGACACGGTGTGTCCATGTTTCTGTGTGCTTTCAGCTTCAGGTTTTTGAAAAGGCACCTCCTCGTCTGTGTAGGACCTGAGATTCCTGAAGAGAAGGGAATGTACATCACTCAGTCAGAATCAAAGTGGAAACGTCCTGAGCTTTTCTTGGAAAACCTGGGTCAGACAGCCTCGGGCCTGCCTATGAAAGGGTAAAGCATCAGAGTTGGGCAGTTCTCTTGTCAGGAATGCATTTCTCTGATGGGAACTGTAAAAACCACAACCATTTTGTCGAGAAAAGACATAAACGAAAGGAATTAATCATAGTGTGGTATAGATTTAAAATAAGAACTTCTTGTGCATGAAGAGCAAAATGATGGTCCCGTGAAAGCCCCCAAAGCAGTCTATTGCTCTTGGAGCCTCTCCTGCATCCACAGAATCTTTGCTCCTGTGATTTGATTGCAGTGTTTCCTTTGCTTTACTGTCAGGTCTGTCTCAGTGCTCAGCTTTGTCAGAGAACTCAGGACACCTCCCTCCCCCATCCCTTAATGGTTTGGCATGACTAAGGGGATTCTGTGCCCAACCTCCATAACTCTCCTCAGTAACTCACTGGTCCAGGATTTCCTTCCCTAGAACAGGACAGCCCGTCCAGGTCCCATATAACATTACTTCTCTCCCTTGCAGAAGCAACCTGCCTGCAGACTGTATCTCAAAGCCATCCACAATACTAAATAACATAGAGCAGCAGACAGCACTGCCTATAAATTACTGAAAATGGTGCTGGGAAGACAATGGAGGGTGCATAAATTCAAGTATTTAGCCAGAAGCCCATTAACTGAGAGCAGACAAAAGGAAAGGGAAGAACATTAACAAGCTACTTCCCGGTAGGAGTTTGCAGTGGATTGGAAATAGAAGAGAGAACAAAAAGAATAAGCAATATTGGGAAGAGGGCCAGGGACTAGGAAAATAAAATAAAGGGCACATATCCATTTTAAGATAGTGGGAGAGAAAAATATGTGCTGAGAAAAATGTTTGTTCGTGAGTTAGTATCCACAGGTAGAAAGAGGGATTGATCACCAATGGGAAATCTCCTTGTCCCCCTGTTGAAAAGGCCTCTTTCTGTCTCTGCAGTTTAATAGCTTTTCCATCTAGTAGTTCCTCATGGCTTTTATGCCACCTCCACCACGGAGTTTTCCCTGAAGTTCTGAAAGAAATTACTTACCTTCTTAGGAATTATTGTGTATCAGTGCACATTTCTCTCATTGCTGACTTTATGCCTGTTATCTTGGTTATTTGTGTTGCATGTTTTTTTCTTCTTTACCTGCAAATGTGTATGATCCTTGAAGGCAGAGATTATGACTCTGTAATTGACAATTTAGCAACTATTTTTCCAAGTGTTCATTATATTTACCTAGCCTCGTGTAGGCAGGGTATACTTAGAAGAACACAATGTGATTTCAGCATTAATAGCATTTGCATTTAGCAGAGCAAGGACAGTTCTTTGCATAGTGCATGTGTAATTTCTATTGAATACATCTGGCCCAACCCTGACTTCTCTGCATTAAGGATGAGGAAATAGTTGTTCAAGACCAGTTGACCTTAATAAGAGGATACTTGTCTTTTGCATAAAGGCCACAATTCAGGAAAATCTTAATTTATTCTATAGTTTGCAAATAAGCAGAAATCACTTGATCTGGCAGATAAGTAAGGTGAACTGAGTGAGAGGCTGAATAGTTAGTATAAAGGGCCAATCACTTGTCTTATATATGGCTTATGTGTGTTTGATCCCTGACACTCTATATGCTCCCCCAAGTCCTGCCAGGAAAGAACCTTGAGCATAGAGAAAGGATTAATTTCTGAGCAACACCAACTGTGGCCTCCAAGCCAGAAACAAATAGACTTATTTTTTTAAACTCTAGTTCTCCTTTGAATACATATGTTTGCTGGATTGCTCTTCTCTGCTTTTCTACTACACCCTATGTGGCCCACCGAGCCCTGCCAGGAATAATCTCAGAGTACAGAACAGGAGTAAACCTTGAGCATTTTCAGGTGATTACTTGTAAACCCCTCAAACCCCAAACAAAAAAAAAAGGTCTTACTTTTTTCTTTCTTTGTTTTATAAGTATAACTGGGCGAACAAGTGCAGAGTTCATCACATAGTTGGGAATAAGTCTTCTTGACTGCACTGAGATGCTAATAAAGAACATGTGTGAGCTATTCAAAGCAATATCATTGAAAAAGTGGATATGTCTGAGAAAGGCACCAAAGGGGTTTTATGGATTGAAAGAGCTAGTAAGTCATAAGATCCTGGACTCAGTTACCTTTTTATCTGGTCAGTCAAAAGGCATTGAAAACTTTTAGTAGTTGTGGATTCCTCTGAGTTCTGAAAACAAATATATGTGGATCTCTACTTAGCTGCAGCCAGTGCCTTGTCAAACATAAAAAACACCCTTTTCCTTTCCAAATTGGTAGGCAGCGAAGTGCGAGCTGAAAGAAAACCCAGGAAACCTTCTGATCCAACATTTACATTTATGACCATAAGAAATTACCTTAATTTGACAGATGTCTCAAGAGACCCAGTGGATTTATAAGATATAAAACTACTATTGTTGGCATTGATAGGCTTTCCACTCTGACTGCTATGCCTGAATGATGCTAAAGGCTTAGAGGTCATTCTGAGGTCTTTTCTGATAGTGAGATTGTAACATCCTGAACCACAGAAGATCCTGAGATCAGTGTCTCCTTAGCTCATTTTTTTTTTTCATCCATCAACTAATAAACTCTTCTTAGGATACCTGGTTGATCATTCAGAGTTCTCTGAAATTCTCAGAGAAAGGCAGTACTTTCTCTCAAAATTGAGAATCTGTAATTGCAATTTCTAATATATTTTCCCATATTATTTTGCATAAAAACCAGCGATTAAAATCTTTTTGCCTTGACCAGAGTTTTGCATTAGAATGAAAAAAGGAAAGAAGGATGTAGATTGGAGTATGGAGGAAAACTTAGAGCAGCACTACATTCTCTATAAAGAGAAGTTTAGAGATAGTGCTCATTTGAATAGAAAGGTCAGAGCCCAATAAAGTCATGAAACTGAACCAAAGCTGCCCTGTATGTCCTGTGACAAAGCATCTGGGCAACAGGCATATGTGTTGGGAAGGAGAGTGGCTATTTGTGACTGGATTTTTATTCTTGCCTTATAGCCTTATAGTCTATTTGTACAGTGAAACTGCTGCTATTCGCTCTCATTCTCCTATGCCAGACACATGGTTAGTTTCTTTTATATTTTGATTGTACCATATTCTGCTTTACTTCATAGTTAAGCATATTCACAAATTTCTAAAAGCATTTGACCCTTGAAGACAATAGGTATTCAGTTCCATGTGGATTGCTCTGGGCATTTGTGCAGTTCTTGGCAGTTAAAAGAAGTAGAGTGAACATGTCCAGTGAATGGCCTTTGCACATTTCCTCTTTGGAAATTGAACCTCTAAGTCTTCTTGGTAGCAAGGTGGCCACAGTTCTTATTCTTTAAAATTACTATTTTCTTCTATAGAAATCTATTTGGAAGCATCCTCCTAGACAAAAATGTCTATATGTCTACAGTTTTTTTTTTTTTTTTGGTGATTCTGATTTAACCTTTGCCATTTTTTCTTCTAGTCTCAGGTAAATTTCATACTCCTTGGATTTTCCACAATATCCATGTTCATATTTAGAGTTAGACTGATTTTGGGCCATCATTTATCCATGTGTATCAATAATTGCATCAAAGCTGGGCAAAAGAGTAACCTGGGAACTTAAGTTAAGCAATAGAATAGACACCAGATATATAGGTATATCCTAATTTTAATCTATTAAATAAACCTGAGAAATACATCATCATTATGTCTACTTTTGATACTTATATCTATTCTTTTTCTTCTTCAACTTTCTTTTTTTAATATTTTAAAATTTTTATTGTGGTAAAAGTGAATTACAAATCTTTTACAGTAATATTTAAGGCACATAGTGACAAAGAATGAGGGGCATTTCCACCACCAGTGTTGTCCTCCCTCCACTCCTATTCCCAGCATGCATCCCACATCTCCCTCCTCATAATGCTAGTGGAAATGTTCCCCACTTGTACAGCTTATTGTAGATTGGGCATTGATTCTGTTGTCATTGACTTTGGATTTGGTATTCAAGTCTGATCATTTTTTTATTTCCACCAAATGAACATACGACTGTCTGGTCTTGGTACCATGGGGTGGAGGAAAGGCAAACATAAAAGAGAAGAACTAGGAGGAACCCGTCTAGGATCTGGGGTCTCAAACTCGCAGCCTGCAGGCCATTTGTGGCCCTCCGTACAACATTTTGTGGCCCTGCCCTAGAGGAATATTTTTTTGTTTTGTTTTGTTTTAGTTGTTTGGATCACACCCCCCAATGTTCAAGGCTTACTACTGACTTTGCACTTAAGGATCATCCCGACTTTGCCTCCTGCGCCCCCCAGATAAATTGAGTTTGAGACCCCTGGTCTAGGTGTTCTACTTTTAAGAGATTGTTATCACTTTATTAGAGTTATCTTGAATTTCACATAGCATAATCCCATTTCATATTATTATTATGTTTTTTAACTTGTAGTGGCTAAATAAGAATTTGAACTAATGTACCACAAACATAGACTCTATAGTTGGGACAATTAAAATAATGAGTATCTGGCACTGGAGACATAGTATAGCAGGTATAGTGTCTTGCACATGGCTAACCCAAGTTTGATCCTGGGACCCTATATGATCCTCTGATTCCCTCCAAAAGGGATCTCTGATCACTAGTGGGTGTGGACACCAGACAAAGACAATTAATTATGAAATAAAATAACTAGTATGCCTTCTTGTTCATATCCAAGATCACATATCCAGGAATCTGTGAACCATAATTGAGTTTTAGTTCTTCCTAATTCATAGAACTATAATTCCTTTTTTGGGAGGGAAGTTCGGCCACGCTGGTGGTGTGCAGGTGTTACTTCTGGTTCTGCACTCCTAGCAGGCATAGGGAACCATATGGGATGGCAGGATAAAACCTGGATAGGCCTCATGCAAGGCAAATTCCCTACCTGCTGTGCTTTTGCTCAAGCCCCCATAGTTCTTTTAACTGCAAGAGAGAAACAAAGTGTTGTTTCTTCTTCACAGAATCGTCTTTTATGGTAAGAAGTTAAGAGTCTGTACCAGGGGCAAGAGGGATAGCACATCTATAGGGCATTTGCCTTGCACGAGGTCAACACAGGACAGACTCCAGTTTAATTCCCGGCATCCCATCTGGCCCCCTGAGCCTGCCAAGAGTGATTTCTGACCTCAGATCCAGTGTAACCCCTGAGCATCACCAGGTGTGACCACCCTCAAAAATCTGTAACACAACTATTGAAAGCTTGATAAAGAGCTGAGTGTAAGATTTGATGACATCTTTAATAAGATAACATTGCCAGAGTTGGAAGGTGCAAGAATAAAGAGGGGACAGTTAAAATTCATAGTATTTGATGATTCCTGATAAGAGATGATACTTAAAGTTGTGGGAATATAGATAGTAGAGCAACAACTGACAATTGCAGCAATGGAGTGCTTAGAACAAAGCAATTTTTGATTGAGTTTGAGGAAGTCAGAAATAGGGCTTTTCTTATCTGTGTGGAAGAGTGGTGACAAGGGCAGGAATATGGATAGAGGGATTGGAGTTATATTTAATTTTATGGGGAAGGATAAGAATGTATATAATTTTGACATATTAGTGAAGTACGTGCAGTTCAGATATTTATTTTTCTTAGATGAATTACTAGAACTGGCAATCATGAAAGTGGTCTTAGATAGAGGAGGCAAGATTGAGGGGGAGTTTTAGATTCATTGGAGATGGAGGGAAGAGATTTGTCAGTTTGTGAATTTATATTTATCAACTTCACTAGATTTTACATACTTATAGGCCATCTTACAGGCTTTTTTTTTCAGGATAAGAAGATTGTGGTAGCAACAGTGATATTCAGCTTGTATCTCAGAGCTAATTTTCTGACTACACTACACCTCTGGGTGGACACGATAGTCTCATCATCCCAAAACTTGGAAAGGTCAATGGACCTCTATTTCTCAAACCTAAGAAAAGATCTGATAGACGGGGTGGAGGAAATAGAGGTTATTTAAATAAACCATTGTTTGGCTTATTTCTAAGGAGGATCTTCAGATACATCAGGCATGTTACCCCCCGCCCCCCTTGGTAACAAATGTTTTAAAACAATCTCTTTACAATATTGAAATGAAATTCAGATATAATGTAATCTGCCCACACACATAATTAGAAGCAACATACAGCTCTAACTTGAATGTAAAGATGAAACAAATGCAGAGTAATTTATACCAAAATGGTGTTTAGTTTAATAGGTGTTTGCATATGTCACTGCAAGGTAAAATGAGGGTTTCAGAGGCTGCCTCTATACATAGCATGCCATGACTAAGACAGATACCAGAGCAGACTGAAATAGGTGTGAGACACTGGCAGTTCACAAGTAGTCTAAGTGGTTTTGGCATCTATTATTTTATTTTTTAGTGAATTCATTTTGTATTTAATCAAAATACAAATGTATTTGAGCAGTGAATAAAATTTGTAAGATATCTCATAAAACAGAAGTCAATCTTTTCTGATGTGGTAGTTGTATACCGATAAGAATTCAATCTAATAATACTGCAAAGCATTTTAAAATGCAAGACATTTTATTCTTATATATGTAATATAAATTTAGGTTCATGTATTGATCGGCTAATGACAATGCCTTCCTGTCAGAATATCTAGTGGTTATTTCTATTTGTTTGTTTTGTTTTTAAGCCACACTGTCAGTGCTTAGGGGCTAATTCTTTTTGTTTGTTTGTTTGTTTGTTTGTTTTTGGGTCATACCCAACAGTGCTCAGGGGTTACTCCTGGCTCTACAATCAGAAATCACTCCTGGCAGGCTTGAGGGATGCTGGGATTTGAACCACCGTCCTTCTGTATGTAAGGGAAATGCCCTACCTCTATGCTATCTCTCTAGCCCCAGCAGGGGCTATTTCTTGACTCAGCTCAGAAATCATTCCTGGCAGCCTCAGGGAACCATAAGGGGTTCTGGGGATCAAACTTGTGTTGGCTGTGTGCAAGGCAAATGCCCTATCTGGCTATCCTATTGCTCCAGCCCCTTTAGTGGTTATTTTTTTTTATCTTTGTGTGGGATGTTTTGCACAATTTCTAAGGTATAGCCAAATACCCAGGATGAGTGACATTTCTGCCTCTCTGCATTAAATTTAGTATTTCTCAGTTGCACAAAATTTCCAACTGCCTGGGAAGTAAGGGCCAGTAGCTCTTTTATTAATAAAAGTTTTTATTAAACATTAGTTTAGACTTAGAGGAAGGCATAGAAGGCCAGTAATACCAGCAACCAAAGAGTTTCAGTTATTCTGAAAATGAATTCTTAATGTGCCAGAATTCTCAGTACTTGGATGCAGACCCTTACCCCCACTCCCATAGTGCTGGTTTAGACTTTAATGAAAGTGAAGTTGATTTCAATGGAATTGGCTAATTTTAAGTCCAATCTACTGCCAAAAGCCTTTTTTTTTATCCTGATTTATCTATGTCTCTATTTCCAAGCACTAGATTTCCCCATAATATGAGTTACATTCCATAGAGAAAGATGTGCAGTCAGGTCTTCTTGTCCTGCTTTGTCCTGAAACATTGTCTGAGCAGTATTGCGGCATTGCTGGAGATTTCTTGGTAGAAATCAGATGAGGACAGAGTCACAACTTCTAGGATGCTCAGAGAAAAGTTGTTGAGGAGGGATTTGGCAAGTTGTTTTCACTTTAAGCTACTGAGTAGAGCTTAGTTATATTCTCACATTAGGATTTAGTTGGTATGAAATTCCCATAATTTCTGATGTATTTTGTGAAAAGCCTGTCGTATTATAGTTTCTGAAAGAAAAACTTTTAACAAGATTTCCCAAAGTATTAGGCTTGTAGGAGTTCACATGTAGTATATGGATGTGCCAGTGGTTCGTTTGAAAGATAATTATTCCTCTTCCATATTGTCTTTAATCCCTTTGGGACAATTAGGAGAAAACCTCAATTTGGGACTAATGTCACTCACACATTTCAAATCCTTGATAATCTTTTTTAATACAGAGAGGAAAGACTTCAGGACCAGAGCCCACAGTAGGGGACAGCATAGACTAGACTCTAATGGCCCTTTTTTCTCAGCTTTGCAATTATTTCATGATTGCTTTGCATTTATGGCAGAGAAGACTGAGTTTCCATTTTCTGGTGACAATACCATGTGTTATTTCAAAATCAATTTATTTTAGTAAAAAGAAGAACCCGTTTAGAGAAATGCATTAATTTAGTACAGGCATTACATAGATGGAACTTGCAAAGAGTATGGTGCATGAAGATTGAAATGGGAAATACTGCCATTTTGAATAATTCAAGAGGCAAGTTCAGGTGTCTCCAATAAGTTCAAGGCAGTGTCAGGCAACCCTTTTTTGGGTGCTTGCTGGTTGTCATTAAATTCTTGGTTTCTTACACAGACTGTTTACTATTCTTGTTGCTATCTGTGTCCCCGGATAGGAAAGCAGCATGTTAATGCCTCATATAATCGGTGATGGATGGCCCCAGCCTGTCAGTTTCTGACACTTTGAGTGTTTAGTAATTTCATTATCTGTCCATTTCTCCTCTTTGCAGCATAGTTCCTGTGACAAGGTGGCATCCATCCCTAATGACTAGGGATGGGCTGCGATTCTCAAGAAACATTCTGCCTTTAGACAGGAAGAAATTTTTTGAAAGAAGGCATTTCCCATTTTTGTTTCTCCCTCCTTGAGAACAAAGTAAGAAGCTGAGTCAAGAATATTTATGGTTGCAAAAATAGAAAGAGAAGAACAATCTAGGTGAGAGGTCTGGAAAATGAAATCTTTAGTCACAAATAATAGTGCTTAAGTTAAATATTTTCAACTCATAATGGAGCAAAACTTTCTTTTCAGATATTTTCTTTTAGAATAAACCTTGATGCAGATTGGATGCCAACCAAGTAAATATGAGCAACGGAACAACATCTGTCACTGGTTCGATGGTGCCACGGTGTTCACAAAACAAATCTTAGCCAACTTTGCTGCTTTGAAAAGGGTATCAAACCTTGAGTCTAAATCAAGGCTGGTTAAAAAATCAACAGACAGTATATATGCAGAGTGTTTACAATATAGGCTGCTGTGTTTGATTATTTTCTACTTGTCACATACATTAATTTCAGTCTTAACTGAAACTTTAAAGAGGCTTAATTTCAAAGAGTTTGAGTTGGTTATCAATAATCACAAAACAGGCAGATGGGACTAATATTTGAATCATAGGGACTAGAGAGAAAGAGCATTTGAGTTCATGCAACTGATGTGGGTTAAATATTTAGCATCCTATAGTCTCCTGAGTAACTCCAGGAAAAATATCACTGTATAGAGCCAGGTATTACCTCTTGAACATCCCTGGGTATGGCCTCCTCTCAAATAATAACAACAATCAACAGCAGCAGCAACAACAACAAGATTTGAATCCCACCTTAACTTGTGTTTCTATAGATAAAGTTACTACTTTCGGGTCTTCAGTACTTTTTTCTTAGAAAAATATTTCTAGCATGGGTAGAAATATTCTCTCACTCTTTTTTCTTTACATTGCAAAGCTCTCCTAAAGATATAAATAACCATGGGAGATTGAAAAAAAAAACAGGATATTTAAAAAAAATAAGAAAAATACATATGTAGGTTGCTGGGCCCCAGTTCGGGTAAACTGAATCAGTATTTTTGAAGTACGTCCTTGGCAGACATCTGATAAACCCAGAAGATATTTATATGAGGAAATTTTTAAGAAACTGGTAATCTCAGGGGTGCTATTAATAATATTTAACAAATAGTAGTGAAATCCTATAGATTACTTTTTGGTTAAGAGTTATCTTAGGTACAAATTATAAAAAATAAAATTATTTGAGAATATTGGGGCCTAAGTGACAGTACAGCAGGAAGAACTCTTACCTTGCATGTAGCTGACTTAATTTGATCCCCAACATCCCACATGGTGTCCTGGATTCCATCAGGAGTATGTCATGAGTATTATCAGGTATGACCCAAAAACCAAACAAAAAGTTGAGGGTTTCTGATCAATAGATATTCTTATTCTTGTCTGGGATTGCTTGGTGGTAGTAGAATAAATAGAAGTATTGGAGCATAGCCTTTTAGTCTCCTAGTCTTTTAGGAGTTTATTTAATAAAGATGGCTGCATCAGAAAGTACCCAATGAATACCCATCTCAATAGCCCTTGTGAAAGAAAAATTATTAGCTGTGGTTTTTCTGTAAGTTATACAATTTTCAAAACATGGAGTTACCTACATGAAAATCATAGTGAAGCTCTTTCTAAAATGGCAAACTTGGTCCTATTACAAATCCCTTAGAATGTGGAACACCCAGAAACTGATACTATCAAATGCGGCGGGGGAGACCATGGATCAACAAGAACTTTCTCTCTCTACAGGGGGGATATGAAAGTAGACAAAAATGTTGTAAGACAACTTCGCAGTTTATTATACACTATCATATTATCATATATACATATCATATATATTATCACCATATGATCCAACAGTTTTCGCTTTTTAACCAAATGTGTTGAAAAACATGTCCACACAACATCCTATATATGGATCATTGTTTCCCAAATCCCCTGAGTGGCATATTAGTGATCCCTTCCAGGGGGAAGTACTAACCTTAGGTGCAAGTGAATGGCATATCCTTTATGTTTACTTAAAAATCATTATATAAGGACAGAACTAAATATCAAAGCCAAAGTCAACGATAATAGAATCAAGGGACCTAAACTTTAACAATATAAACTCATAGACCTGTTACACTGGGAAGCCAGGGAACTAAGGGTGGTGGGATAGGATGAGTCAATTGGTGGAAGGAGGTTGACACTGGTGGTGGGAATTACACTGAGTCATATATCTAAAATTTAACTATGAATATCACAATTGTTTCAATAAAATAAAATTTAAATAATCATTATTTTCCAGAGGGACACTATTGATTTTATGTTTTTTTTTTCTAAAAAGGTGGTGGTATTCCAAGAAAATTTGGGGACCTCTGTGGCAGTTTTGTTCACAAATGCCCAAATTTGGAAGTAAACAAGATGTTTAGTATCTTGTTTAACATATCACTTGATATGTTTATATAATGGAATATTATTTGACTTAGAACCCAGAGCTACAAAGATGTGAAAAAGATGTGTGGTAATGCTTGAATATGGTATAGATTGTATTATTCTAACTATGTGATGCTCTGAAAAAGAGAAAACCATAGAGGTAGCAAAAATGACTGATGATTGCTCACACTAAATAGGGAGGTATAAAAAGTCAGAATATAAAGGACATTAGGGAGGTGAAAGAATTCTGTATTATACTCTATTGACAGAAACATGCCATTATATGAACATTTGCTTATGTCTTTTATTAAAGCACAGTTAAAACACCAGATAAAATGTAAGAGATTGACTTTGGGATTAGAAACCGGTCATATAATTTTTTTTCCTCTTGCTATAAGGCTAACTTCCCTTCTGATTTTTTAAGAGTAAAGCATGATCTTCTATAGTCAGCCACAATTGGAATTGAATCCCCTTTTCCCAAATTTGTAGATATCCAAGAATATATTACTACCTTTTTCTGTTTGTATATTCTGACTTCTTTTGGTCTAAAAAGGATGCTTTACTGTGAGGTAAAGAGAACAGCAGAGCAACCTGACTTCACCTTTGTTGCTGCCACTTATTGGTATCACTTTAGGAGGTCATAGAATCTGCCCATATCCAAGGTTCTCCATGTTTTAACATGGGAGTTATTTGGAGCTTACAACTACTCTTTAAGGTACAATAATAGCTTGTCTTACCCTTAGAGGGAGAGCAAGTGGGCAGAGTGGATGGGCTGTATAGCATGACATCCTTGATGTACTCCTTGGGAAATTATTTAACCTTTGCAAGCCATAATTTCCTCACTTGTAAAATAGAAGCAAAACCGCCCATCTCTGAGTGTAATTTCCAGAGTGAAAAGCATCACCCCTGTAAAAGGCCCAACTCTGTGATTGGCGCAGTGGGTGTTAATATCCCTTTTGTGCCTGTCACTCACACTGCCACAAACACAGCAAGTGTGCGAATGAATTATGTATTACAGTGCAGTGCAGGTGGAATCTCCAATGGTCAGATAGGAATCTGTTGTGAACATAATTTTTAAATTTTAGCACTTTCATCTGGCTTGTATATTTTAATACAGAGCCTGGAAAAAGGAACTAAGCTACTAAGGGATGCAGTTGGTTCTAACTAAAATCGGACGTGGATGTACAGATATGGAAAAGCTTATGGTGTCATTGTAGCAGAGAGCAAGGGCAAGCTTCAGATTTTCTTAAAAATTGGAAAGTCTTGCCACTTTTAAAAAGGTCTTACGATTAAATGCTGATAAGAATAGAGAGTACAAATGATTTGGAAGGATCCTGGCTTCTTTGATGCTAAAAGGGGAAATTTATTCTCTGAGATTTCTTTCCCATTGCCAGCTCACTGAGCAATTGCTCACATTCTCTCTTTCAATTTATTATATTTGAAGACATTTTAAATATTTTGGTGAGTCATTCTTCTTGGTAATTAGATGTAGTGATTAGAATAGCTTTTATGTTCCAAGGCATTAAGTTTCCTTTATACACCTCAACATCATCATTTTCAGTAATGATCTACCATTTCACGATGGATTCACAAACATCTGGAATTCCTAAAGGCAAGAGGAGATGAATGTCGGGATTTGGGAATGTGGTCCTCACCTACCTTTCTCTGGGTATAATTCACAATAGATTTATCCAGAAAGAGAAAGTAGAAGAGAAGAAAACTGAAAACAGTTACAATAGAGATAAGGCTCTGTGTAGGGTTTATATGCAGTTGTTCAACATCTTAAAATAGTTCTTACAACTGATAGAGCACTTTCAGCTTGAATGGCCAGATCTTTCACAGAACAAGATACTAGACTGGTTGGTTCCAGTTAGAAAACAAAGGATCATTCCAAAACTCTCTGGAGGCAACAATTTGGGATTATGGTGAGTGTTTAGAACTGTGAAATACTAGCTTCTTAGGCCCAGATGGAGCAAGGAATAAGAGAGGGAAGGATGTGTGCAGTTTGACTCAAAGATCAGGTGGGACTTACTGTATTTCTCCTGCATCCCTTTCTGTACAGAAAATGAACCACAAACTGAACTTGTTAGTACTCAAAGCTATAATATCTGCTCAGAGATCAAGGAAGGGTCAGGAGATAAAAATGGAGTTTCCTCTTCCTTCTTTCTCTAGTATTGCCACAAAATTTATGAGTTATGAGAGCAAGCATCAGATAACATGAAAGCCAGGGTGCTGAATCAGACAGGATGAAAATACCTTTCACTCCCATTTTCAGGTATATGCAAATGGTTCAGGGAGAAGTAGTTCTGCTCTATGAGGTTATCCAGAAATACAGGCTCCTTCCATCTTGTTGCTCTAGTAGACTATAATCATGGCCATTCCGTACACTTGCAGCTAGAAATTATTATGGCCATGTTGGAGAAGGGAATGAGAGAGGAATAGTGGAGAGAGGGGAGAGAGAGGGAAGAAAGAGTTTTTTCTTTAGGAAGTAACTCAGAAATTGCATATACAACTTACATTCAACTATCTTTCCCTCAATATCATCCCTTATGATCACTTCTAGTAGCACAGTAGCAAGAGGGAGGGGCTGGGAATTAAATCTTCAGTTGGATGGAGATAAATGTGTGTATTTATTTTTCTTTTGGGGGCGGGGGTTGGGTCACACCCAGTGGTGTTCAGGGGTTACTCTGACTCTGGGCTCAGAATTTGCTCCTGGCAGGCTCGGAGGACCATATTGGGGTGCTGGGAATCAATCTGGGGTCTTTCTGGTGTTTGCCATGTGCAATGCAAATGCCCTACTGCTGTGCTATTGCTCTGGTCCAGTGTGTTTATTTCTAAATGGAAGAGAGGAGGGCCAGAGATATATGTGGTGAGCAGGGACTTGACTCTAATGTGCCTGACTTGATTTGATCTCCAGCATTGCATTCGTTTTGAAGAGCCTTACTAGGAGTGAGTCCTAAGCACAGAGCCAGGATTAAGCCTCCAGCATATCCAGATATGGCCCTAACCCAATAAATAAATAAAAGGAATGAAGGAAAATGTACAAGTTGGTAATCTATATCTCAAGTCAGTCCCAAATCCCATGCATTATTTTTTCATTTTTATTTTTTTGGTTTTCAGGCCACACCCAGTGATGCTCAAGGGTTACTCCTGGCTATGCACTCAGAAATCACTTCTGGCTTGGGGAGAACCATATGGGATGTTAGGGTATCAAACCGTGGTCCATCCTAGGTTAGCATGTGCAAGGCAAACACACTACCCCTTGTGCCACCACTCTGGCCCCAATCCCATGCATTATTAAGTCATTGTTCTGTTTATCCCTTGGGGAATTCTTTGAAGCCCTTTTAGAAGCTTCCTGCTGGGCATGGAGGGCTGTGGGCTTGAGTATTTCTATTCCCAATGAGCTCATCATGATTAAACTTATTTTTTTGTATAGGGTACTCATACCAGTTTTCTTTAAAATACATTTTCTGGGCTGAAACATATTTTGAAAACTGCTGCTGTAAGCACTTTTTATAATCCTGTTGTGCCCATCACTGGCACATTTTTCTCTTTTTACCTTTTCCTCTTTCCCCTTTTATGGGTGACTCTGGGTTGCTGTTTATAGGAGTCATTTAATGTTCCTGCATCAGTCCCCAGCCTCATTTACTCACTCAAGCTCATACTGCAGGTGGTGACCCCATTTTTGCTTCCAGACTCTCATGAAAGGTATTATATTCTTTCCTGAATTTTCCCCTTCATATCATTCATGGAGATGCCTCTGCCACCTCCAGGGCTAAGGGCCTCCTTCCCTGACTAAAGTCAAAGAGATCATCCTCAGCTCCTCCCTAATTAAGGGCTGTTTTCAATTTTAGGGAAAGAGAAATTACATATTGTTTACCAATGTGGTGGTATTGACCCAAACCAACTCCAAAGAATTGGCATATCTGTTCCCAATGTTGTAGGTATAGATCAATTACTTACCTCTATTTAATTGTCAGAAGGGAATAAAGGATTTTGTTCTTTCAGTAATTATACCTGGAAATCTCTTACTGCTTTACAGTCTTCATAGGTTTTACAGAGATGATCTCATTTGATGTTAAATAGGAACCAGGAGATAGGAGTTTTCATCATTTCCATTTTAAAGATGAGGACATTAAGTGATAATCAAAGACACATGGACTTGGGACAAAGCCACACAGATATACATGGCATAAGTAGGATTTGAACTCATTTGTTCAATCCACATTATCTGTGGTCCCTTGCTTGTGGAGAAAGTAAGACAGGTTACTGAAAGTGGTTTTATGATCTTTGCATTTTTCAAAGGAGGGCTTACAGTATTATTAGTTCCTTTCCCCCTTATTCTTTTGTAAGGGTCCCTAACTTTCAATCTTTTTCTCATTCCTATAGTATTGGAATTAAGTGATGTGGACATGGTTATGTGCTTTCTACAGGTAAGAAAGGAAAGTAAAGGCCACAGAGGTAGTACAGGAATCGGGAGGCATGGTTTGCATGTATCTGACCTTGGTTTAATAACCAGTATCACAGGCATCCTATCCCCAGCCTCACTAGGGTGATTGTAACATTCCTCTAGCACATTGGTGGGCAACCTTTTTTTTCAACTGAGCCAAATCTCGCCAAAACCACGATTGAAATTTATTTTGAGAGCTACACAGGGTGCACACTGACAGAGGCTAGGAGCAGAGTTCTGCCTCCTGGAGCAGCAGCCCAGCACACAGAAGAGCCATATTAAAAGTGTAAGGAGCCACATGTGGCTTGCAAGCCGCAGGTTGTAGACCACTGCTCTAGCACCACAGACCTTCCTGTTGCATTGCTAGCCCAGGGAAAAATGCTTGAAGTTGCTCATGAACCCCTAATCACCACATAGAAGGCCTCCCTCCTCACAAAAAATATAGAAGCTAAAAGAGATACAATCTGTATTAACTATAGTCATGTCATATTGTTATCAGTAAAAGCCAGCAGCTGAAGCTTAGTGAATGCATTTATAAGCTTGTATTTCATATAAATTTAATCTTGCACATGTCTTTTAAAAGGTGATGTTCAGTTTTCAGAAGCCAACACATATCCTGCTCTATAGAGAACATAAAATTAGGATGATTGATACAGAAATCTGGAACAGAAGTCAGATACCATTTTGGAAAATTTATTTGATTTCTATTGGAAATACTGGAGAGAAATGGAAAGGTGTGGACTTCCTGTGTTATCTGGGAAGTTTAGATTCTGAAAAAAGAAAAAAGACTCATTATTTTGCTTCCTCAAGTTTGTCTGGTATTTTTGTGGCTTTCAAAAGGAAAAATATGGATGGAATCTAAGGAGTGGTCACCAGTTCAAGTCTCCTTTTTCTTTTTGGATGTTGATAAGCTCTCTGGACATCTGGGACTTTGGGGACAGGGTTCCCTTAGAACCAACATTTCACTGAAGTTGTAACCTTTTCTTCTGCATTCTGAGCAGTTCTGAGGAAATCTCTTAGGGTGTGACTCCAGGCCACATTTTCAGGCTTTTTAGAACTGTTGCTCAGAACAAAATTTCTTCCCAACAGTCTCTTTACTAATAAAGAGAGAATGTGACAGAGAGAGAGAGAGAGAGAGAGAGAGAGAGAGAGAGAGAGAGAGAGAGAGAGAGAGAGAGAGTTGTGTTTGGAGCACTGTTTATTTCAATTTTGTCAGAGAAATAATATAGAAAAATTATTTGTTGTTGTTTGGAGATGATGGGAAGTTGGAGGTTCCTTGACTCATTAAGAGACTTTAGGTAATCCATATACCCAGGGGTTTCAAATTCATGGCCTGTGGGCCGCAAATGGCCCTCCGTACAACATTTTGAGGCCCTAGAGGAATCTTTTTTGTTTTGTTTTGTTTTAGCTGTTTGGGTCACACCCCCCAATGTTCAAGGCTACTACTGATTTTGCACTCAAGGATCACCCTGACTTTGCCTCCTGCAGCCCCCAGGTAAATTGATTTTTTTTTGTTTTTTTTTGGGGGGCCACACCCATTTGATGCTCAGGTTACTCCTGGCTAAGCACTCAGAAATTGCCCCTGGCTTGGGGGGACCATATGGGACGCAGGGGGATCGAACCACCGTCCTTCCTTGGCTAGCGCTTGCAAGGCAGACATTTTACTTCTAGCGCCACCTCTCCGGCCCCTACACACTTACATTTAAAGGGAGATTTTTTTGTATGCTTCCGTGGAGAGAGTATTCACTATTTAATAATTTTCTTTAAGAGTCTTTGGCCTCTAAATTTAAGTGATGCCCCGAAGGCAACAGAACTGGGAGGCAAGAGACACTAGCCTGGAAGGATGAGAGAGGTGAGTGACTACCTTTCTATTCAGAATATCCAAGTTTGGAGCATTTCTTGTGATTGGATGGTGGGAAATCAGTGACTACTGTCCATATTTTTTCCAATCTCTGTCCTCACCCCTTCTCTCTATATATGCATTTAGTTTTTCTTTTTTAAGCTTGATGTTAGTTTTTATAGCTGAACTTTCTGAAAATAAGAGTGACAGCCCTAAAGTTAAAATCATTCTGTAGCTTCCAACACTTGCTGCTCTCCTGCTTGTAACAGATGGATTTGTAGTTATTATTCCAGAGACTGTGATACAGTGACGTTGTCCTCACACCAGGAAAAATAGGTTCATCATTTACCTTTAGATTTGTGTTTCAGGTGGTGCTGGAGGCCTCCCCTGCCACAGTGTGAAGGGGTATGGCTCTGTTGTCTGATCTTTATTCTGTATTTAAGTACACATTCTGCTGTTTCCCTGTGGTAAATACTAGAGTGAAGGTTTTGTATCGAGGAGAGATGAGGGAAACATTTGCTGTAAAGTCGTTGGTTGCCCTGGCTGGGAGACAGGCACTTGGCTTTGAACTAGAGTTTAGGAGTGGGGTGGGGGAGTGACGGAAAATATTTTCCACATGAGTGCCAGTTACTTTGACACTAAAAGAATTAGGCCTCCCAGAGCAGAAGTAGGGTCTATTGATTCTGAATACATTTTACTTTTGTGAGTTGGTGGAGGGTAGAAGAGGGGATCTCCTATTGTTTATCCATTCTGGCATCCATCATGGCAATTGGTTAGCACGTGTTAGGATCTAGGTGCTTCCTTACCTGCATTACCTCTGACATCAACTAATCAATGTGTGATAGAAATGGATGAACATAAATGTATAATAACATACACTTCAGTAGAAGTCTGCATAAAACAGCATTAAAGAGAGGACTTTCAAGGGAATTAGTAACTCTATGCATTGCTAGGGAAAGGTGAAAGAAAGGTGAAATTATTACTGGGTTTTATGGATGAAGAGGAGTTTACCTGTAATGAATGGTGGGAAGGGCACTGCTAGATAGAGACCAAACAGGTGGAAAGATCTGGGGGTCCGGGGGGAAGTGAGGCATTGGTGATGGCATCTTCCCATAATCTTCCTGTAATGAGATGGAGGGAACTGTTACTGGGGGAGAAGACTGGCCACCAAAATGGGTGCTTTGTTGCATTGTTACTACAAAGAATAAACCAACATTTATGTACCACAGTTTCTACTGAGCACCTTAGATGCATCATCTCAATGTCCATCACTTTTATGAAGTAGGTGCTTAGTAGCAATAGCTCTGTTTTGCAGTCAAGGTAACAGACACTGAAGAACTTATGAAATGTCACATGAAATGGGTTGATAAAAACAAGACATATTAATAACAAAGTCTGAAAGAAACAAATAGTTTTAGAGAAATAGGAGACAAAATCAACATTGTGTATAGTAAAAAGACAGTACATTTGAAGATAGTTTTTAGGTTTTGGTCTTCTGAAGTATATACAAGCTATTCTCAACCTTCACAGAATATTAGCAGTTCTTGAAGGGAAGATATGAGTTCAGTTTTCAGGGATCTGGATTTTATGTACTTTTTTGCTTTTGGGCCATACCCAACAATGCTCCAGAATCACTACTGGTGGTACTTGGTGGACCATATGGGATGCTGGGGAACAAATTTGAGTCAGAAACATGCAAGGCAAGAACCCTGCCTGCTTGACTATCTCTCCAGCCCCTTATAAGCTTTTTGTACTAACAAATAGATACTTAAAAGTCTGAAAGTAGAGATTCACTTGTTGGACTGAAGCAATAGTGCAGTGGTAGGACACTTACTTTGCACATGGCCGACTTTAATTCCATCCTTGGCACCCAGTTGGTTCCTGAGTCTGCTAGAAGAAATGTAAGTGCAGAGCCAGGAGTAATCATTTAACTCAAGTGTGGCCCCCAAACAAACCAAAAACAAAAATAAAGACCCACTTGTCAGTGAATCTCTGTGTGGGTCAAAAACATTTACTTGTGTTAGGATTCATTGAGTGAGATGTTTGGGTCCAACAGGATGAGAGTTCTGGTTTGACTGATTTTCTTCATCTCTCATGCATATAGTAGCTGTGTGGCTTTTCTCAATTTAAATGGCCAGCTGCAATCTTCATCCATCAACAGATGAAGCAGGATTGCCTCAGCTTGGTTGTGTAGGTTGTAAAAGAGCAAAAAGACACATTGAAGGTTGCTGAAGGTCTAGCCCAGGTCTGGAACACTATTGTTTTTGACATTCCTTTTGGCACAAGAACTCAAAAATGATCTAACTTCAAGGACTGGAGCAATGGCCTTTTAATTCTGGGGAGAGAAAATAATGCTAGACACAAAAGCATGCAGATATGAGTTCAAGGAAGAATGGCATATGGAATCCTTGCCTTAGGCCTTGTTTCTTCTCCAAGTAAGCTGGGCTCCTTTTCAAGGCTAGAGCACTTCTTGTCTCTTCCATCTTTTCCTTCCATCTTCCCTATCTGCATGCAAGGAGGATGACTTGGTCATTGACTGTGTGAGCTACACCTCCTTCTTGTTGCTGGCAAGACAGATGTGAATAGAGACAAATTCTAGCCCTTGGTACTAAAGAGAGAAGGATAAAGAGGACCTGTGAGTGGTGAGGGCCCAGCCTTTTTTCTAGGCTGATTTGTTCCTTTCTCTAATGCTCTTGTTCTCCTGGAACAACCACTGTTGAAGCCTCAGCCCTCCTGTCCCAACTCCCCCACCGCCCACCCCTACCCCCATCTCGAGCCTGGGACTGCTTCTTGTACGTGTTCAGGAAGTGTTTCACCCACCAGTGGGATGGGCTATTTCTGCACCTCCCGAGACAGCAAGCACGTTCTCATTGCCACACAGCCATATGCCACATCGTGAATGTTAAAATTTAGCCACAGCTGAATCATCTAGAGATAAAATAAAGGTTAGAAGATTTTTAAAACAGAAATGAAGGCCTTTCAGTTCTATTTTTGTAATGCTTCTTCTTGGCTTATAAAATAAATCAAAATACCTATCGTAAGAAATTAGAAAATCCAAAACATATCAATAGGAAATAAAAATGACCTATCACACCCTATCACACACACAGATGATATGTCAACAGATGAGTGCGTTTGTTGTATAAGATTAGTTAATACTTTGTCTAAAATTTTTGACATTTCCATTACACAGAATATACATATATTATAAGCAATTTTAGCCACTTAATATTAGTGTTAGTATTTATAGAATCTACTTTATTTGGTATTGACCTGTTACACATAATAGTTAATATTGTAATAAGATTGATAACATGCAGTTTTCTCTTATATTAAAGGAAATTGCATCCAGTGAAAGAGATAATATGTGGGACTAGAGAAATTATAATTGTAGGGCACTCAACTTGAACATGGCCAGTGTGGGTCTGCATCCAGGTAGGTATAATCCTTGAGCACAGAAACAAATGTAAACTCTGATTACTGATGGGTGTGCCTTAAAATTAAAAAAAAGAACAAGAAAGAATAAAACTGCTTGCAACACTACAATACAAGAGCACATTAGAATAGCACCTAGAAAAGGGCAAGGAAATACTTATTGGCACATTTTGATTCCAGGAACCATGCCAGAGATTTTCAATTCATTTGTTTATTTTCTGGGAATACAAAGATGAAAAGCCACAGTACCTGCTCTCAAAGCACACCCTCATGGAGCAAGAGCTGCTGACTGTGGCCAGAGCCTTAATAATCACTGCAGCAGCTGCATATGTACAAGACTCAGTCTGTTTGGGAGGGTTGGAGGGCTGGACCTGGATTCATAGGGAAGGGTGATGGGAGAGTGTTGTGATGAGCTGGAAAGGATGCTTGGCTTTATTGCTTTATTTTTTATTTATAGCTTTATTTAACTGCCTCACAGCAGTTTGGGAAGGTGGGATAGGGCCTCAAAGTTTGTTTTCTAGGGGTGGAAACATGAACCTTGTGAGCACGAGGCTCTATCATACCAGCCTTCACCCATGTTGCTCAGATGTCTGTTCCCATTTCTGCTCATTGTACTGGCCTAAATCTCCAGCAGGATCTAGGATGCACCTTTTAGGATGGGGAATCCATGAGAACTGAAGCAACCAGGAGTATGTGCAGAGGCTTGGCAAGTGGCAGTTGGGTAGGTGAGCAGAGGGAGGCATCCAGAGACAGAGTGTGGTGAGCCAGCGGGCAGGGAAAAGCCTGTCTTTGGAGATGAAAATAGTGGCCTTTGTTGAAAGCAACGGAAGTGATTGACATTTTGAGAACAAGAGAGATCCCAGCTAATACATGTGCCCCTGAAAAGACAAGTCTTGGAGAGAGGTAGAGGGAGACTTACAACTGCTTTAGTAATAGCTCTCTTGCCACCCTCACCCCCACCCTACAGCTTTCCAACATGTATCTCTGCCCCATGATCTGTATTTGACTAGTTCTGGGCCTTCTTGGACAGTCCATGATTTTATTGGTTATAGAAGTCATTTATTTGTTAATTCAGTCATGATAGGGAAGCAAAGTATTCCCACCAAAATTTGAGTGTATGTTTTATTTAAATTAGCAAATAAACAAAAATCTCTTTTATGCCACTGTTAGTTCCTTCCCATTTCTCAAACCTTCCGGCTCATAAATCCCAAAATAAAAGTTTTATTTTGTTTTTTTTTGTTTGTTTGTTTTTGGGCCACACCCTGTGGTGTGGTGTGGTGTGGTGCTCAGAAATAGCTCCTGGCAGGCATGGGGGACCATATGGGATGCCGGGATTCGAACCAACTACCTTAGGTCCTGGGTCGGCTGCTTGCAAGGCAAACACCACTGCGCTATCTCTCCAGCCCCAAAAGTTTTATTTCCTTAAACAATGATGACACACCATATTGAAACATTCCAGTGGGCTGGAGGAGAGGATGGAGAGATGGAGACCTGGGAGGACTGTTTGGATTAAAGCAGATTATGCTCTTAAAACAGTGCTGAAGGTAGGGGACTTGGTATTGCCCTGCTGTGCTCCTCCCCCAGAACTAGTAAAGATCAAGCTGCGTTTTTTTAGGGTGGTGGAGAATTCCTTCCTCATTCTCTTTCCAATAAGGGACCATTACAGGGAAATGAGGGTTAAGAAGGTGTTGTAATGGAGTTCACTTAATTAAATACATTCAGTCTTAAGGCAAAAAGAGTGTGGAGATTTAATTAATTATTTAATGTCAATGGACCACCGTTAGGCAATCACCTGAAATTATGGCTCAGAGAAGGGGCCATATATAGGGCTCTTTATATATAAAAGTTTCTGGCAACATAACACATTTGTGGATCATAGGGGAGAAGAAAAAAAGAATTGAGTTTCCCTATTGGTTACAATAGGGAAATATTGTCAGGCAGGAAAGCACATGTCTGCTAGGATTGGGCCTGTATAGTTAGAAATCTTTGTGGTAAATATATTCTGTTTTAAGTTCCCTATGGGGATAGACTCGTGGTGCTAATTATTTCTGTGGTCCTGTCCTCCTGCCTTGGCAACCAGATTGGCCTGGCTCTTCTGTATTTAGACATAACTTTATGGTTCATGACCTATTCCTCTTTGCTTGGTTCCCAATTTATTTTGCATATGACACCAGTCTAGCACTCTCCCTGGTTACCTGCACTTAGTTAACTAACTTTCTCACTTTTACAATACAGCATTATTAGACATTGCTTAAGCCCAAGGAATACATGGAGTTTAGAGTCAAATGGTAACTCAGCCCTTGCATATCACACTTCAACTGCAATTTAATTCCTACATATTAGAGAGAGGTTGTATATATTTCTTGTGGAAACAGAAGAACCTTAATTTTTCTTTTTCAAGTGCCAAGACAGGGCACCGGACTTTAGCTGTAAAGCTTTCTCCAGTGTGCTTTCTTTCCCTGCATCCTAGAAAGCCCAGCCTCCTCAGCACCTTCCCAATTTTCTTATTTCTCCACCCCCTGCCCAGCCTTCTGACTGCTTTTTGGATTCTGAGGGGTGCCAATGCTTATTTAGCCTACAGGAATCTATCATGATGGTTCCCTTCAAGTCAGTGTGTTTCCTCTGGCTTTTTTTCCTAGGAAGAGCAATCTTTCCTACTTGCTAACCATTTTGCAAGAGCATTTGTGACTTCCCCATGTGAAATCTCTCCCCTACATCTCCTCTAGCCTGGAGCCTTTTGCTATCATTTCAATTACATATGCATTTCTTGGGTCTAGTTCCTCAGTCAGTCTTCTTCCAGGATTTCTGCTCAAGGACAAGAACTGTCAACTTTTTGCACTAATCTTGATTAACACATGCCAGGTACAGAAAAGGAGCATCAGTAATATTTACCAAACGGGACATTCCATTTCTGTGGCTTATTAACACAGTTTTTGGTCTGGGAGTGAACCCCTCAAGGACACTTTTCTTCATACAGACCAGAGTCCTCTGGTCCTTGAAGAATTTGCTGGTCTCTCTCCTGGGAAGAGCTGAAACACCCAGTAGGAAGAGTCCATTGGGTATACTCTGGACTGTAGAAGCTGTCAAGAAGAATAATCTATCTCTACTATAGAACAAAAATAGTATCCAGATCAACAATGATTTTGTGGATTTATGAAGGGTAAAAAGATATTTATTCTGTGACTTTTATGAGAATCTTAAAAATTCTAAAACTAGGTAAGGAAAATAATAATAATGATCAAATATTTTGGGACAGTTTTAAAAATATTAGATTTTGTGAAAGTTTCTGTATTAATTACAGTGCTATTAATAATGGTTTATTATGTGCATAAATCCAATACCACACCTTTCATATTTGGGGTAGTTTTAAAAATAAAGTTTTGGGGGACTGAGGACATGGCTCCAGACATACAATGAGTATATATCTTGCATCTGTATAACTCTGGATTGGATTCCCATAAGGCCTTGAGTATGACTGGATGTGGCCCAAAGGACAATTTTTAATTTCAATGTATAGTTATGAGAACCTTGTGTGATTTGTTCACACTCTCCCATTGTAACTTTTCAACCTACCAAAATAAAATTGTAGATGTTCTCCCCTTTCTAAATCTCATCTACATCTCCTATATTCAGGCTTCTTAGATTGTGGATAGGCAACCCCACCATCTAAGATTAAGCGTTGGTGAAAATCTTAAAAGTTGGTTTTAACTAAGTTATATTATGATGTAGTATATATTTTATACATATATATCTGTGATCCTGTTTAAATTTCTTGTATAGAAAGAGGTTGTGAATGAAAGCCATTAGACCACTGTAAAATAAAAGTCATATAACAAGCTACCTAGGGGTTAGTGCTCATCTAGTGGGAGTGGGGATGATACAGTGGGGGTTGAGGTTGTACATTGGGTATGGGATTATATAGTGGGGACTGGGGTTGTGCATTTGTTGTGGGGGTTATATAGTGAGGACTGGGGTTATGCATTTTTTGTGGGGGTTATATAATGGAGGTTACCATGGGGACTGGGTTGTTCACTGGGTGTGGGTTATACAATGGAGAGTGGGGATGTGCATTGGGTGTGGGCACTATACAGTGGGGTTGAGGTTGTGAATTGGGTGTGGGTATTATATAGTGGGAGGTGGGGTTGTGTATTGGGTGTGGGACTTACAGTGGGAGTGAGATTGTGTCTTGGGTGTAAGGGCTATCATGGGGTGTGGAGTTGTGCATTGCATGTGGGGTTATACAGTGGGGAGTGGGGTGGGCAGTGGCATGTGTGCTGTCTGCATGTCTTTTATGCTAGAGGAGGCATCAGATTTCTACTCTAGCTGCCCACTGCTTGCCCTGTAGTGAGACTTTGCCCTGACCTTTTCTGTCCTCCTCTCTCCACATCTTCCTTCTTTTCTTCCTCATTCTACGTGTATATTCAGTCCCCAATAATTGCAGGCATTTTCTGGGGGCTATCCACAGCTTCCTCTATGTCAAATTGAACACTTACGCTTTGTTTGCTTTTTTTGATTCTCCTGCCTCACTGTGTTTGCCTGTTGATCCCTTTGCTTCTCCCAACCCTACTTTCCTCACAAAAACCTCTTCTTTATCTTCCAGGGCTTAACTCAGGCATTGCTACTCCTAGAAGCCTGCCTTGATTGCCTTCACTTAGATCACCAACTCTTATTCCAACTGTCTCAAAGCACTCTCTCCTCTCAAGTATCTGCCTCACTTAATATCCAATACTTTTACAGACAGGACTGGGTCTAATTTATCTTCATATCCCTAGGAAATATTAGATACTACTTATTAATTAATGAAAATGGAGATAATTTTATATGCTTTAAAATCTTTGCCTAGTAAAACACAGCAAGTTAATTATTTGTACTTAACTTCCATTTTTAAATCTCCCAGCAGGATTATATCTTGCAAATATATTGATAATAGCGAACTTTCTCCCCCCTTTTCTTATCTTCTCATCAAACCCTAATTGAACTGAATCTGTGACGGGACCTTGAAAGATGCTCTTTATGACTAGGTTGGAAAAAAGAAGAATGGCATAATCTTGCTTATAAAAATCTAAGTTTGAAGGAGGCATGGCATAGAGCAGCATGCTGTGTGTATGTATGTATGTGTGTGTGTGTGTGTGTGTGTGTGTGTGTGACTGACAGGAAGTTGAGTTGGAATTAATAACAGCTAACCTCAGGAGTAACCATTGGGAATCTTGCAGTATAACCTTCCCAGATATTGACAGAAAGATAAAGATTTGAAATCGAGATACAAAGTCAGCCTATCACTCTTCTAATTTATCCTGTCTTGCTGGTCACTTATGGCCATTATATAATGAGATAATCTTTTGTATTTTCATGATTACTCTCTAAATAGATAAACACTGCTATTTTAGGTAGTATTCAGGTCAAATCAATCCATAAGACAAAACAGGTTTTTTTTTTTTACTGTGTATATAATTTAATAGGGTATAATCTTATTAACACCAAGCCTCATTTACAAATGGATACACATATTCACAGGGAGCTGTAATAAGAATCATACCTTTTGTGCTAATTTATAACTTAAATATGTTTATGCATTTTCCCTCTGTGTTAATATAGACCTTGTAATTTCAGTTTTCAATTTGAGGTAACAATGTGAAATCTGTCACAGAATATTCTATTAATTGCTTGAATATGTTTGTGCTGTTGGGTATTTAGCGTGTTTGTTTCTTTTCCCCCTCCGTGAGGAATAGCAGAGTGATGAACATTTCCATACAAATTGCTTTTTGCTTTTCTACTTTTGAATGATTTTCTTGTAATAGAGAGTATATTACCTGAGGTGGACCTCAGTGGTTTTGTCCTTCTTCCAGAAGGTTCCCTTGTCAGGGTCAGCCTACAGCAACCCTAGTAGGATTTTGAGGATCCTTGGTTCTTTAGAATCTTTTTAAACTTTATAACATCAAAATGAATTGTATTTAATTCAAATGGAAGCCTGGTCTGTTGGAAATGAATCCATTCACTCTTCTGTCAGAAGCTGGTGATGACATCCAGGCATTTCCCCATGTTGGGTCCCTGTAGCCTTTCCTTCATGGTTTAAAACTTTCATGCTTTTCTTGCCACAGTGTGCTTGGTGTGCTTGAAGCCTGGCCACAGTATTGGACCAGCAAGTGGTCATCCTTTCCTATTCTTCCCTGGGATGCACTTGAGGTTTGCCTCCTCACTCTAGTCAATCATGAGTTTGTCCCTAACAACTCAATATATTTATACTGGACACAGAGATAACATCATCTCTGCTTCACCCAGCCCAGGGAAGTGTGAGAGTTGAGTTGATTCTTGGCTATTCCACAGGTCAGGCAGTTACATAGACTTATTGACACTCTTATGAGTCTCTGTAATTTTAACCAAACAAATACTGAAAATATTCAAGTTGAAGGAAAAAGTCAGGATTTGAGAGGTTCCAGCCTAGACTAGTAACCTGACTCTGTTGTGTGTGACCTAGAGATTTATTAGCCTCTCTGTGCCAGAAATTCCTTGGCTAGAACAAAAAGGAGTGGTGATGGGGATGAAGAGAATGAAAGATCAAACTCTAAATAGAAAACTTGTTAATAGACCTGTCAAGGTGGCAGGATGGGTGGTGGGAGGAAATCTGGGAACATTGACATTGGTGGTGGGATTGGTACTAGACATTATATACCTAAATCTCAACTCTCAATAGCTTTGTAAATCACAATTCTTTAAATAAAATGTTTTTTGAAAGTGGACAATAATGTGCAGCCAGAGTGATAGCACAATTGGTAGGGTGTTTGCTTTGTACATGGTCAACCAAGATTTGATCGGTATCCCAATGGTCCCCAGAGCCTGCTGAATAACCTTTGGCACCCCCAAAAAAAGTGAGGGATGAATTCAAGTGCCATATGGTCTAACTCAATTCCTCACTATTTGCCAGACTCTGAGTTTTTTTTTCTTCATCTTCCTCACAAGAACCCAGTGAAAGTGCTTGGTCCTGTGCAGAGTGAGAGTAGAGGCTGAGGGTCGCAGAAATTTCCCAGTGGCAGAGGAAGGAGTGATTGCAAACTTGAACAAGGGGTTATTTGTTTTCATCCTCTTGGGTTGCAGGTACTCAGGCCCAAGGATACGCCCCCCCCCCTTACCAATGTCTGTCCTGTAACTTCTTCCTCACATGTTTTTTGCTCTTGCATTCATCCAAGAGTCAGATATTTGCTGAGCACTTCCACTCTCCCATTCCTGGTCTCCATGCAGAGGACAAGCAGCACAGACTTGACAGACTCACTGCACACCCTGCACCAGACCAGACCCACTGTGGGGAGCAAGAGATGAGGCCCTGGGCATCCAAGTATCTTGTCCAGAGTATCTTGTCACTGTGAGTGTTGGCACCAAGGCTGAATCCTGTGGCACTGGATGTCCGATTGATCACGTTTCCCTCTTGGGTAGAACTTGGTTGAGGCCACTTCTCCCTCCCATTGTCCCTAATCAGGCTGAGTAGGGCTCTTGTAGAATGTTAATGACACACAGGCATGAAGGTTCTGGGCTTGTGCTGAGAACCCACATGTTCTTTACTGAATACTCAGTTGCTGCCTTAGCCACTGGGCATCTTTCCATCAGTGAGGCAGAGCTGATGGGGCTGCCTTGAAGTAGCCAGTACTGCTTCTGAGTGGGCTCAGGCCAGACCTGGCCATAATGGAAGAGAGGGGAAGATGATTAGGCATAGCCCTTCTAGAAAATGGGGTGCAGCCACCTTGTAGTGAATATCTCACATATGTGTATTTATGACATGTGCCATTTTGATTTGCTTGGAAGATATAACTGGTGGGGGCCAGTTCATTGTGTTCACTGAGTTCACACCAGCTTAGTTCTTGTAGGTCACTCCTGGTGATGCTGGAGACTATGATGTGCTGGGGCTCAAACTCAGACCTCCTATATGCAAAGTGTATACTCCTACCTGTTACCGTCTCTCTTTCTCTCTGACATTATCATTTCAATTTTTCATGAGTTGTATGCTGAAGCAACCATATGGATTCTTCTTCCTCTCCTTTTCCTCTTCCTTTGCATTCTTCATTTTTTGGGTTGGGAGACTAGAAGTTGACCCTCAGAGGAGGCAGTAATTTGCCTAAGGTCTCACCTTGGGAAGTTCAGAGACAACTTTTGAACTGATATTACTTCCAACCTTGTAAACCTAAAATTGCTCTCCATGCATTCAATACTCTCAATGCCTTCTGCTGTTTTCTCCTCTACTGTATAGACTATAAATTACTATTGCCTGTGTAGTGTATAGCTGGCTTGTCTATAGAACTCAGAAACCATGCCCTGTCCTGGAACCATTCTCTGTGTGGGGACCATTTCTCCCTATGATGAACCATGTGGTTGTATGGTACTAATTGGTTTAGGGGAAATCTTGTAATCAAATTTATGCCAATGAGATCCAAATCGTCTTTCTGGGACTGATGGAAAAAAGAAGAATCCCTCTTCTTTCCTCGAAAATAGTGGGAAAGATTCACTTTTTAACAGTCTCCTATTTCCAATTAATATGATGTGAAGATGGTTTCAGAGTGACTAAAACCATTTACTCTCTGGAAGGGAGAAACTATATTGAAGCAGTACATAATGGAACCTCAGGTTGCAGCCAACACAGATTAAGCCAGAGTAGAAATGCAAAAACCTTGGTTCAAAGTTCTTTGAACTCCAGGATTAAGCCAAGCCTGAAACTATTAAGCTATTGTCTTTTATCATCAATTAGCCATCATGCCTTTCTGTTTCAGACAACTTGTATTCTTAACTCTTATACCAGAAATACTGCTACCATTCTTAAGGCTCATTTGAAAAACTTTGCATGCAACAGTGCAGAATAAAGTTACTCTCAGCAGTGCTTTGAGGCCACCTGAGTTATACCTGGAGTCATGCTCAAGGGGTTATGTAGTGTTAGGTATTAACTCAGGGCCTTGTACAGGCTCAACCACTTGAGTATCTCCCTAACCCCATTCAGCTTACCTTTTAAGATCAATGTTACTTTGATCACAAGGCCAGTCTTGGTTTTTCCAAAACTCTGTTCCTCCTTTTATGTGATTCTTGATATATCCAAATAGTACAGCAACTTCTCACTGAGCTGAAAGATGACTATTAAGATGACTTCTTGTCATGAAATTTTCCTATACATGGATGTACATGAAATCTATTATGCTGAGTGAAATAAGTCAGAGAGAGAGAGAAATATTCAGAATGATCTCACTCATTTATGGGTTTTAAGAAAAATGAAAGACATTTTTGCAATAATTTTTAGAGACAAAAGAGAGGAGAGCTGGAAGTTCCAGCTCACCTCATGAAGCTCACCACAAAGAGTGATGAGCTTAGTTAGAGAAATAACTACATTGAGAACTATCCTAACAATAAGAATGTAGGAGGGAAATAGAAAGCCTGTGTAGAGTACAGGCAGGGGTGGTGTGGGGAGGAGGGAGAATTGGGACATTGGTGATGGGAATGCTGCACTGGTGATGGGGGGGTGTTCTTTACATGACAGAAACCCAACCACAATCATGTTTGTAATCAAGGTGTAATCAAGGTGTTTAAATAAAATAATATTTAAATAAAATATTATTTAAAAAAAAAAAAAAGCTTTGGCACAAGGCTTGTTTCCTGGGAGGAGCTCAGAGGCTGCCTGTGGAACTAAAATTTCTTAGGGCACCTTCCGGGAAAAAAAAAAGATGACTTCTTAGCATTGTCAATAACTGAAACCTGCTTACATATGTTTATTTTGAGTATAAGTAAATATGTCAGCACTTATATAAAGTACCGCATTTCTGCCACACAAAAATCCAAAAAAGATGCTGTGGGTGTCAGTGGTACTTTGATGAAATCCTTAGGAAATGTAGAATTTTGCATGTGCGATGGAATAGGTCTGATAGGTCATGACTTTTTTCTCTCAATGAATTCACATGCTGGACCAGAGCTATAGCATAGAAAGTAGGGCATTTGCCTTTGCAGCCTTTGCATGTGGTTGGCCTTGGTTCAATTCCTGACACTTCTTATGGTCCCCAGAACCCACCAGGAGTGATCCCTTAGTTCAGAGCCAGGGGTAATTTCTGAGCATTCAGGTGTGGCTCTATATCCAAAGGAGTTTACATTATATGCTCTCTCTGGAGATTATGTCTATGGAATGAGATAATGAAAAAATTCTATGCTCAAAAGGACTGTGAGTCTTAAGAACTGCAAGTGTTGTGGGTTTTTTGTTTGTTTGTTTGATTTTAGTTTTGGGCCAACCCCGATGACACTGAGGGGTTACTCTGGCTATGTGCTCAGAAGTCGCTCCTGGCTTGGGGGACCATATCAGATGCCAGGGGATTGAACTGGACTTCGTCCTAAGTTAGTTCATGCAAGGCAAATGTCCTACCACTTGCACCACTGCTCCAGCCACAAGAACTGCAAGTGTTTTATGAATAGTATTCTTGGTACTTTTTTTTTTGCTAAGCTCACTATCTCCAAATGTGGTACAAAGGGAAAAAACCCTTTTATTATACTTGTGCATTCTGCAGTTAAAGATTTTGACAGGGCGTAATGCATCCAATGTCTGTAGATTCAGTTGCACAGTCAAAGTGGCTGACTAGGGCTATAGGCAGCAGAAGGAGCTGCCATGTGCTTTTTTCCACTGTGTCCTTAACCAGTACAGTGGCCTTAAACACCACAGCCATGCAGGGAGATCTTGGTCTTCCTTTCATGACAGTTCATCATTAGGATTCAGAAAAATCATCCTAAATGTGTAGTCTTGCTTTGAAATCACCTGGCACCCTCTTTTCATATCCTTTTAGATGGAGACAGTAACAGAACTCTGTTTGCATTCAAAGGGAGGGACATGAATACTTAATATGAGATAAGCCAAGAGCCAATTTTGAAATAATTAAGGAAAATAGAATAAAAAGTTGGCCAGTGATGGAGAAACCAGTGGGGACTAGACTGGTGTAATGAGGGCAGCCTCCTTGTTGGTTTGAAGACTGATGAGTAGGTGGAGTCTAACACAGGAAGTAAAGCAGGGTGAGGAGGACACATGAACTTTACTGGACATATAAGACAGGGTTGGTTTTTTTTTTTTTGGTGTGGGGTCTTTTAGATCAGTTTTATTCAGCAGAAGGCATTTATCATGGAATCTATCACTGCTCCAGTGTGGAACATCCAGGAACATGGCATTTCAAAACAGTGGTTCCTTTATAATTTTGATTCAAAACCACACCCAACATCAAGTTCTCTGTTGTCCCTTCATAGCTGGTTAAGATGCAAAGTCATCTCTCTTGACTCTTTTTAGTTGTTTTCTGTGCTGTTCTGGAGTAGCCGAAGCCAGTTCTTCATAGAATTGTAAGAAACAATAAATGAATGCAGAAACCTCATGCAATGAACTATTTGTTACTTACCGGTTCTCCCTTCATTAGAACGAGAGGAAACACTATATCTCACCTTTTCCAGCTCCTGAAGCAGACCTAGGTATAAAGTAACTCACAATACAAGATTGTTGGCATAAAAAAAAAGAACTGCAAAGAATGGCTTCCCATTAAAGCCAAAATGAAAGCAGTGTAGAAACACCTGCACATTTTTCTGTTGTCCTCATCGTGCCTGAGACTCAAATGTGTTTCTGCCTTTTATTTTCAATTCCTTTTCTTTGTCTCAGAATACAAACAGTCATTCTGCATTTCCTTTTCTTCTAAACTGGAGTATGATTTGGCCTGGCTTTCTCGTTTTTGTCTCAGACACTCCTGCCTTGGCACTGAGGCTTTCATTCCTGAACTCATCTTGTCTTCCTTCTGTCCTGGAGGGTGGGCATTTACACCTCAGAATCGCTGCCAGATCCTGTCCTCCCTTCTCCTGGCAGGTATCCTTGGCCTGGATTTCAGTCTAGCTGACTTATATTTAGGCAATTGGGCAGTTAGTAACAAAATACTTACCTGCCTCGTAAGCTGATAGGTAAGAGTATGATGGGATACAGGGGGAATCATGACATTTCCATAAAAGGAAAACTGCATAGATTCAGGGATATAAACTGGAAAGCATTGCCTGCCTTTGGGGCTTGAAATAAAGAGTCAATTATGCATAGCTGGAGGATGGGCTTCCTGAAAGTATTGGCACTGTGTTTGACACCCAGGCCTTTGAATTACCATGAAGCACATCAATCTGGGAAGTATCTTGGACTCAAATTTTAGCAATAACTTCCAAGGAATTTTTCCCCACTTTATTCTTTCTTTACTTTGTGAAGGCCATTGCCTCTGTTCTGTTCCTTTGATCTCCGATATTTTGACTCTGGAAATAGCTTTCTAACTCCCTGCTTTGTATCTTCTCTAACCTACCCTTCATAGTTTGTAAAGGGTAGGTTAGTACCCTAATAATTTGTGTCCCAAACTCAGTTACAGATAGATCATTCACTTTTTCAAGCACAGGAGCACATGAGACAATACCAACTATTTGCAGAGTAGAACTGAAAATTTAGGCTGGCACAGTAGGCACAAAATGATGGCCTCCTCCCAGGAATCTATAAGCTAACAAGAAAAGGGGAAGTAAGATCAGTAAGATGCTGAGATGGGGATAAAGAGATTTTTCCGGGTTTCTTGTCGTAACCCATATTATTGAAACAATCTGTAGAGGAGATATGAAAGTGACAGGAGAATGATGAGTCTAAGCCATGGAAGATGAGAAAAAGTCCATCAGCCTGCATTGGCTTTGAGAGAGATGAGAGCCACATGCACACAATCTGGGAAGATGAAAAAGATAAGAAAATCTTTCTACAGAAGGAATACAGGTGTATTCTCCACTACCTCCATGGTCTTAACCATTAAAAATCAGTTTGGATTCCTAACCTTTCACAAAATAGGTCAAGTACATGTGTGCTGTTTCAAGTCACTGAATTAGTGGGGATCTGTAGTAATAGAAGCTGGTGTAGTGAACTCTCATTATCATTGAATTTCAGTTTTCTGGCCTCAGCGGACCACCCAGGTCCTGGAACATGATTCTAGATTTCTGGTATTTAATCATGCTGGAGAAACCCCTGGCCTTTCTTCCTAGTCAATGATTTAGCTCAAATACCAGTGAAAAACGTTCACAGAAGGTAATGTTCTCCTTTACCCCTGCTAGGAAATAATTACTTTCTGTTCTGTGCCAAGGTTGTAAGGTTTCCTGAAGACTCCCATGGGTCTTTAGATCGGGCGTCCCTTATGTGGTGTTTCTTAGACTAATCTGACTTCGCTTAACTAGTTGTTTTTCACATGAGCATTTTTCTTTTTTCTTTTACTGAAAATTCTGTATGTTAGGGATTCTGTGTTTTGTCCCTCTCATTGTCATAGGACCTTCTGTGGTGCCAGGGTTTCAACCCTGGCAATTAAGAAGGTAACAGATGTCACAGCCATATTACCTTCACAGCTCTATGAAACTCAAAGTGGGGTCTGTGGGATGCTAGGCATATAACTTAACCCCCTATTCTTTATGTCCAGCCCTGAGATACATATTTATAGTGGATCTTAGAATGTACCAGGCACTTTCTAGCATAACAATTAAAAAAATTGTTTGCCTCAGGGCACCTTGAAGTTGAGTCAAGTCACAACTCTGAGTTGTGTCAGAGGCACCTTGGGCTGGTGGTTACAGGGCCAGAGGATCAGGGCTAATTCCTGGCTCTGTGTTCAGGGTTCACTCCTTAGGGCTCAGGGGTACAAAGTGGGGTACTGGTGACAGAATCTGGTTCTACCACATACAAGGCAAGTTCCCTATCCATTGTATTATCACTCTAGCCCCAGGTAGCTATTCTTGTCTAGGAATGACTGATTGATTCCCAGAAAACCCACTGTGTCAGAAGCTAGAATGATTGGGCTGACAGCCTAGAAGGAAGGTGCCTCTGATGGGAGTGGCAGAAGGGCTGTATGTGTGCTTGTGCATGCACCTTCAGGCAGGACCAGTCAATGCACATGGGTAGGATCACACAGCAGGCAAAATGGACTTGATGGGCCTGTGATCTTGCCGCTACTGAGCTGTCAGTGTGTTTCCCCACAAAGCAAGCCGATCTGAGCACCTGGGGATGCTCCTGGCTTTCATCTCCACATCAGCGAGAGTTTGTTCTTTATTTTGTGAGCTTCAGGTTGTCATCACTAAAGAAGTGACATGCAGTCTCTCAGGGACTAGGCATTCTCCTACTTGGGTGGCAAGTGGCCTGATTTGCTGAGAGAGAGAAAAGGACTTGCTGTGTACCTGGTCGAGGAGCCTATCACCTCCTGCCCTCAGAGTTCCTCTGCAGGAAGGATTTCAGCTTCATCTTTTCTTTTAATTAATATTTTTTGGGGGGGCATATCCAGTGACACTCAGGAGTTACTCCTGGCTATGTGCTCAGAAATTGCTCCTGGCTTGGGGGACCATATGGGACACTGGAGATCTGACTGAGGTTAATCCTGGATCAGCCGTGTAAAAGGCAAATGCCCTACCACTGCACTATTGCTCCAGCCCCCAGCTTCATCTTTTTAAAGGGACACAGAGGCTTCCTATGTGTAAGTACCTGTCCTGCAGTCACATATTAAGTAGCAGAGCACTAACTGCCTACCCAGTAGACTGGTACTGAACTTTTACTCTTCCCAGGGAAACAGATTGTTGCACTAATTATTATTTTTTCTTCCCAACCCTCTGTTGCATTAATTATTAATTATAAAGTCCTAGAGGTGCATGGATGGATGGTGAGGCTTTTCTCAGCCCAGCCCGGCATCTGCAGCTCCTTCAGCCTGACAGGTGTGTGGGTGCAGGATGACATAAAGAAATGATCCACAGGCAGTCATATGAAGTTTCAGAAGAAATTCAGCTTTTTTACAAGGCCTTAACCACTATGTGCATATTCCTAACATGGCCTTTAAAGTAAGCAGCCTCTTTGATTTTCTGCCTCCATCCTGTATCTCCTCTCTACCCGCTGCATCTTCCTTGCTGAGTCTGTCCCTCACCCCTTTCTTTAGGCCACTCTTAATTACCAACCATGGACCCCTCTTAGCTATGGGAGAGTCTCTCTTTTTCGATGAGATAGGCAAGAAGTTGGGGGTTAACACAGATTGCTTATCTTTGCATCTTTGATCATCTCTGGAAGCCTCACTCTTGTGCTTTTAGAGCTACTGCTCCATTTTTTCACCTGCTCTCTTCTGATTCTTCTCTTGTTCTCCAAGAGAGTCCAATATTGGTGGTGGCCACATAGGAGTGATGGACAGCTATCAAGGTCTAGGTTCACTCCTGGTTAATCACATACTTTTGGAGCAATTAACCAAAGTGAGTTTTCATCATGGAATATATTATGAGGAAGCTCTGGGGTCCTTTGACTCCACCCTGTCACTGGGCTGCATGCTACCTAAATCATTTTCAAGAGATAGCTGTCTTTTTCATTTTTAAAGTCCCTCAGGGAATAAGAGCGAATGGATTTTTAATTCATTTTTAATGGCTTGTTACACAAAACCAGAACAAACCCCCTACTATTTAACAGCCATTTTTCATAGGCTCCTTGTTTCAACAACAGTACATTTCCATTTCCTGATGTCAGTTGTCTTATTCAGGGGCCAGATTCTGAAAAAAAAAAATGCTTTCTTAATCAAGGCCCATTTTTAAGTAGGCATGATTAATGCTGATTAATTTCTCTGCCTCTCATCTCTTTCTTAATGGTGCAGGAATAGATGGACTTATGCTGTGCGGACTTACTAGCTGCTTAACTCAGGACCTATCTGGGCAAATCAAATAGTTGTGGCTATGTACATTATCTCTGTGGTATCTACAGATTACTCTAATATAGTGATTAGCACATAATAGATGCTCAGTAAATGCTTAAAGTTGCCCCTTACCTATACTTTTCTGCATCTGTTCTGCTCTTGTCTGTGCCACTGTGCCGAACCATATCATGCTTTTGAAGACTGAGTGTTTCTGTAGTCTAAATATCAGGTGGTAGAGGTGTTTATATCTGGCCTATCACACTTTAGAAGACTGCTCTCCTCATTTCTATCCTCTCTTTCTTTTTCCCCTTCCTTTTACTCTTTCTCTCTGGTGAATATTTCAAGGGATCCAGGCTAAGGAAAACCTTATAGGCCTTGTTGAAGGATTTGGATCATATACTAAAGGTAGTGAGAGGCTTTGGGAAGTTTACTCAGTAGTGGGTTGAGAATTTAGCTATGCCTTAGTGAGGCCATTCCGTTGTAAGGATGGAAGCATATTGAGGTTTAGAGATTGTGAAAACAGTTGTTTTAGCAGCCTCTGCAATTCTCTAGAAGCTAATACTAATGGAGCCTTCTCATTCTTCTCTATATTATGCGGGTGCCTCATACAGTGGAGCACTCATTCCTTTTTGAAAGACTTGATTTAACTTCTCGAGTACACATTCTACAGACTTTGATTTCACAAACCATTCTGTGCCAGTAAAGGTCTTTGACTTAAGATAGTTCTAAGATAAAACCTAGAAATCAGGGATTAATTAAAGGTACTGGTAGTTGGTGAAGCAAGAATGAGAAAGACATTGTGGCTTAAAAAACAGTAAATTCTGAAATCATGATGAACCACACATGAGAAAGGGTAAAGCAGGTTGCTTGCAGTGCCTCCCATTCAGATTCCTGCTGTGTGTGCTTAGATACAGGAACCTGTACTCCCTGTCCTCAGATCCAGCCCATTGTTCTTGTTTCCATCAGCTCTTGTGCTTTAACTAGAAAATAGAAATGTGAAGAGTGATTCTTTCACAGTTCCCCACCAGTACTTCTGTTTCACCCAGAGGGGAAGCTAGATTAGAGGGCATTCAGTGAAATACAGTTTTCAGTGATCTAACTATCTAAAATACATAGTTGGAAAGTGTCCCAAGAGTGAACATAAATCCATCCTTTTGGTTACCTTTTCACTTTCATCCTAAATGAACCTCTCCATTGGTTCAGTGGTAGTCAAAGAAACTGAAAGTAGCTGGGATTTACTTTCTGTTTTCAGTTCAAAGGAAGTAGTTTGTCTCCTGGTGACAATTCCATTCTTGGAAACCAACATTTTCCTGTTAACTGAATCAATAGTTATGGAGTAAGAAGAAAATATTTTTTGATGGCTTATTGGATTTAGTAAGGAAAGCCTCCCCCATTTGATCAGTGATTCCCAGATCTATGTATATTTACTAAAAAAGTCAGATACTGGTTGGTAGCACCCCAACCTCACACAAATTGCCCCCCAGATAGTGTTGTCATTGAGTGTTTGAAAATCCATTGAGCTATTGTACCAAGTCAGCTGCTTCTGGGTGATGAAGTTTGTGCTAAGAGCAGAGAATCCCATGGACATGCCCATTACTGCACTTCATTTGCTGTGAAATGAGTTTCTTTGTTAAAATAATGTTGTATGGGAGACCATGACAGAGATGGAGGCTTTCTGAAATTGAAATACTTGAATTCTAGCATAATCATTGCAGGCAGGGAAAGCAATTTCCACGAGAAGTAATTGTTCCCAGTATGTGATGAGAGGGATGCAGTGTAATCAGTCAGCCACTAGGTGCTGTATGGAGGCTCAGCATTAATTTCTAATGTACGCAGGTAAGGAATTAGCTTTGACAAAATCCAATAAACTTTAGATCCCAACTCTGCCACAATTACTATGCCCAAGCCAACAGAGAAGACACAGGTAGCAGGCATAGAGGCATTCTGGTTCTCACATAAGAGACCATCTCGTCCATCTGATTATTACATATCTTCTCTGCAGTAAATATTATTTGGGGAATATTGGCACAGAACATAAATCACCATGGTGCTAATTTTCAGCTTAAAACACATGTTGGTTTGCTTTCCATGTTTCCCCGACCTCTAAATGCTGAAATGCTCCCACTTTCAATTCTCATATCTTTACTCTGTCGACACTTCCTCATTGGGTGATCTAATCACACAATCTCATCACAGATGACTCCCAAATAGATTTTCACCCTCGATTCTCTTAACTCTTCCTGTCATTCATTCAACAGACTTCTCCATTTAAAAGTCTCTTAGACATCTCAAAATAAATGACCAAAGTTGAATTGGTAATCTTTTGCTATAGTTTTTATTTTGTACAGCAACTGTGCTTCCAGTTACTTAGTTCAAAACTTGAAGGATCATGACTGCTCTCATTCATATACTTACCATATTCAATTCATCAGTATCTTTGCTCTGTCTCCAAAACATTTATATTCCATCTCTTTTCACATACCCATTTTTATACAGAATGATGATCCACATTAGTTTTCATCTGAAGGATTTATTACTACAGGATCCTTGTTCAGTTGTGTCCACTTACTTCCTTTCTCAACTCAGTAGCTGGATTGATCCTGTGAAAATGTGAGTCCTCTAGTCAAAAACCTGTAGTAGCTTCTAATTCCATCAGTAAAAATGGAATCCTCTTATTGGTTCACGTTTGCTTGTAAGATCTTAGCCTCCCAAGCTCACTGCCTCATCTCCTACCATCTTCATCTCTTAGCTTCAGCCTTTCTCTTTCTGGAATGTGATACTTCAATATAGAAACTTACTGACTCCTGTTGCAGTGTCTTTGTTTTTCCGCTTCCTCTGACTAGAATGTAGATTACCTGGGTAGCCCTATGTGTTCATTCCTTTGGATTTTGTATACTATATGTTTGAAAGTCAATCATGAACTGCTTTGTAACTGGAAAATATGAAATCAACAACTGTATTATTAACAACCTTGGAAACCATGGTGTTTAAATAAAGTGATTTTTAAAAATCAGTAAATAAAGGTTAATAGAAAAGAGTTCATTTCTCCTCTGTCGGTTTTCCATGGAGTCCCTGTCCTCTGTTGTGACTTGCGAATGCCTGTGGTGTAGTCTTTACTCTTAGCTTCTTCTTTATTCCTCAAACCCTCTGGACTTACTCACCATCATCTGATCATTATGCTTCCTCCTTTGTTTTTATTTATGTGTTTGTCTCCTTTTTCTGCTGGAATGTAAACTTCCTGAAGGCACAGAAGCTGGTTTGTTTTTCTGATTCCCAAATTCACAGTGCATGACAAATTAAAAGCATTTTCTTCTTAGTTGTTTAGTGATAAAATAAAAGAAAATTATGGGGAAATTGGGGGAACCTAGTGGACTGTGGCATATTTCAGAAGGCTTGGTGTTTATATTGCCTCATCATGTTTGTGATGAGGGAGCAATCAGGGCCATGAAGTTCTCTCTTAATAAGCATAGTTATTGATAATGTACCCTAAAAGAAACAGGGGAGGAATAATTACTTTTGCAATAGTTTCTGCTTCATGTAATGACAATGTTAATATTTCTGTCATTTTTTCTTTTATCTTTGTCCTGGTGGGAATGGAAACCCTGATAATATGATTTTGGATTTGAACCCTACTCAGCACACTTCTTTGTCCTAGGGATCAATTTGGCAGAGGACTGCAAATAGCCAATATTTTTTTGCTTCAGGAAATCCTTCCCATGTGGGAGTCTGGGATTTAAACTCTGCTGACACTGAGGCCTACACTGTAGGATGTGTCCTAAGGCCCATGTTTCAGCATTTTTGTCATGTCACCGTTGTCGACTACTTCTAGAAAGGAAAGCCACAAACTTGATCCCATTTACTGGGAACAGAGAACTGCCAGGTAGAGGCAGGAAAAGTGATGAGAGGGACCTGAAGGGATTGGGGTAAAAAATCTCATGCACTGATCTAGAAACACTGAGATATCAGGGAGCCTTAATGAACTAAAGTAATTTTCCTTCAGATTAAAATTTTACAGGCATGAATGGTCTTCCCTTTACTGAATGTACTTCTGACAGGAGCATCCTAGTTATTTATGAATTCGCAAATTATACTTTCAGAGGACAAAGATCCACTGGGGACTTCCTACCTTCTTTTCTAAGCAGAGTGGAGGCCCCAGAGTTGTGATTTACAGCTAGTCTTGGGTTTGACAAGTGGCAGTAATTTTTAGGAGCTGAGTCACTCTAGAATTCACCCTTTTCTATATTGCCTCAAGATCACTTGACTCCTAAATAGAATGATCACATTAATAGCTCATATTTGTATAGTACAGTTTGTCAAACAGGTCAGCTTTCCTTATGCAGTTTTAATAAAAATCTCTGTAGATTGTCTTGGGGGAAAATGTATCATTATTCCCATTTTGGAAACAAGAGCAGATTTTGTAAAGACCTGTGCACAGTAGGACTGGGTGTGAAGTGGGGTTCTCCAGGTGCCAGTGCTATTACATTTTTGTGCCACCAAGCCAGACCCATTCAGGAGGAGAGAGCTGGGTCTCAAGAGAAAAACAAATTAAAATATGGGTGGAATTAAAAAATAACTTTAAGGAATTGTGATTTACAAAGTTACTCATGATTGGGTTATAGGCACAAATCCCATCACCAGAGTCAACTTCTCTCCACCATTGTCCAATTTGCCCCCTCCCTCCATCCCTGCTTGTCTAGATGACAGACACTGTGTTTAAAGGCATTGTGGTTTATAGTATTGTTACTAATAGGGTTTTATGACTGTCATATTGTGGCTCAACACTCTCCCTAACGTGACTGTCTCCCTGCACTCTTGTCTCAGTGTCCCCCCTCCATATTCTAACTCCTGTTCCCTGTCCTGAACCCTGCATCCTACTGATTGGGGGTAGAGGCAACACAGCTGGAATAGGAACTGCAATTTCTCAAGTTCAGAGTATAGAAACTTCCTGTTACATGGGAAGTGGTAACGGAATAATGTAGAAATTGTGAATTCCTTCCCACCTTTCCCCTTCCCCCATGTCATTCTCTCCAATACTGCCAGGATTTTGGTCTCCTTAGATCATCTTGGAAAGCAGCAGGTTAAGAAAACTATACATTTCATGCTGACAGGAACCATTTCTCTTTTGATCATTTTAGCACCAAGTGTCTTATGTTGTGCTTGAAATAAGCACAGATAAATGGCAGTGAAAAGGGAAAATGTGAATAAAGTTGTTAGTTACTGGCATCTAGTGTCTCTGAAGATCATGCAGTTGGCTGAGCCTTTGGTGGAGCTATGAGGCAGTAGAAGATACTCTTTCCAGGGACAAGAGAATTGGAGGTGAATGGTCCATAAAAATTGTCCTAACTGATTTTGTAAGAGGCTATCCATGCCCCTTATTATCCTCTTAGTATGTCTCTTTATAATAAACCATATATATTCATTCAGAATATATATTTGATTTTTATTATATTTATATTATAACCATATATATTCATTCATAATATATATCTGATTTTTATTATAATTCCTCATGCCACCATCCTTGTTGACCACAAGTTGGGCTTTCATTTCTTACTGAATGATTTCATTGTACTTTATATCTTCTTTCCCAGTTTGTATCTCTCAACTGGAAGTAGAAAAATAAAAAGGGCCTCTGCAAGGACATAAGAAAGGGAGGTTACACAGGAAGGATATAAAGAAGGAAAGGGGGAAGCAAACCAAGAATAAAAAGTAGAAAATGAGGAGGGAAAGGAAGGAAGGGGTATAGGAAAAAAAGGAAAGAAAGCAGGAATGAAAGGGAAGAAGGAAGGGAGAAAGTCTGACAGATAGAGTTTCATTTCTTTACAACTAATTTATTAGCTTTCTTTAAGTCCCAGCTCATGTCATTTCTTCTTTATGAAGATTTTGTTTATAACTTTCTGTACTGAATTGTATCATCTTTTCAACTCTTAGAACACATTATATGTACCTTTCTCATACATTTATCATGTTTTTCCTTCTTATTATCATGGATATATAATTCTTTACTGGATCTTGTATAGTACCTGTCATATGCCAGGCATTGTGCCAGGTATTAAGGGGTGCAAAGTTGAGTGTAACTTGAGTTTTGTTCTCAGACCTATATTCCCACAAATAAAGCAGTCATACAAAAATATTATTTTACTGATTATTATGTCAGATGCCTTTTTAAGGTTTTATGTGAATCTATATGTATGTATGTTCATAAATATGTATGAGCTTCCTCACTAGGGTATATATAAATATAAATATGAAGGGATTTGCCTATTATCTCTTATATGTGTCATGTAAACATTATATTAAGAGAGACATTCTATTTACTTACTATTATATATTTTTTTGATTTTGGGGGTCACACCCAGTGATGCTCAGGGGTACTCCTGGCTATGCACTCAGAAATTGCTCCTGGCTTGGGGGACCATATGGGATGACAGGGTTGGAACCTAGGTCCCTCCTGGGTCAGCCGTGTGCAAGGCAAATGCCCTACCACTATGCTATCACTCCGGCCTCTAATTGTTTTTATTTAGTTTTATTATTTTTGCTGTTTAGGATGTCTCAAGATTATAGCTATTGGTCAACCAGGTGCTTATTTGAGAAACTTAGGTCTCAAATATTTGGCTAGTTCTGTACTTATTACATATCTCTGTTTCCTATCTTTTTGTATAAAGACAATAAAAACAAAAGTTATACCTCCTGCCTCCCTTTATAGCTTGGCCCTCTTTGAGCTGTGGGTAACTACCTACCTAATTTTCAGGTTTCTTTTTTTTTTTTTTTTTTTTTGGTTTTTGGGCCACACCCTGTGACGCTCAGGGGTTCTCCTGGCTATGCGCTCAGAAGTTGCTCCTGGCTTCTTGGGGGACCATATAGGGCGCCGGGGGATCGAACCGCGGTCCGTCCTAAGCTAGCGCAGGCAAGGCAGGCACCTTATCTTCAGCGCCACTGCCCGGCCCCCTTCAGGTTTCTTTTTAATATTTTATATGTACTCATAACTTTTTAATGTTTTAATGTACTTATAACTCAGTGTGGAATTCCTGAAGTTATGACCAGTTTCATGGAGCCAGTGATGCACGTTTCTCCCTTAGTAATTCCTGTTCATTTTTCTGCACACAAGCCCCCAGAGACATTTGCTCCATGGGAGAACTTGTGTGACTGCAGATCAGCACCTGGGTGTGAACACACATGGGAATGCCTCTTGCTGTTTCTGAGCCAAGGGGATCCCATAGTTAGCAAATGGACTTCTTTATTTATCTGGGAAATACAGGATATTACCCTTGATCTGTATGTAAGAAAGTTAAATGGCTTAATTTAGGTCTTAAGATAAGTTTACGAAGCTATTTATTCTATGTTTTTGCATGACAGCTGTGAGAATAAGTTATTGATGAGGAAAGGTTAAATGAAGGGGATGGTCTGTTGTATGAGTCTACTGAAGAGAAATGGAATTATGGGGACATGACTAGACATTTGACAGAGAGGGTGTGAACAAGCCTTCATTTTTAACAAGAAGACATGAATGGGAGAGAAAGGAGCAAATAGGGGACTATGAAGAACAATCCTTTGTACAGATTTTAAACTTATTGTACTTTGGTCAGATTTGGGAGATTCTGCTGTTCTAGAAATTGCCACACCATGGAAATCTTTTAGCAACAGGGCTGCAGAGAAATTGCTGGACTTTTTTGGTCATAGACTTTCTTTGCCAATGGGTCACATCTTTATATCTTTGCCTCTTTTCTTTTTCTTTCTCAGTTTACATAAAGGAAATGAAAATGATGTTGACTGACCCCATGGGGTGTTCAGTGGGAATAAATCTCCAAAAGAGTATTTTTCTATCAGTTAAATGCCATACAAATGTTCAATATAATGGCTGATTATTTTTCTTTAATCCTAAATAGATACCTCGAATGGGAAAGACCCATCTTGGTAGCAGAAATTCATTATCTCAGAAAGAATTTAATGGCTGCTGTGCAAATGAACTGGAGGAAGTTAAATTGTGGAATGAAAAGGAGCTGAGAAAAGTGAAATGAATTGTGCATTAAATTTAGATAAACACAATCATGTGTAACTGGATTATCACGAGTGCAGGCAGGCGCTATGTATTAGGCACCTGCGTTTTGATTAAAATCGACTCAGGTGCGTGCACTTAACAACTTTGTCGATACAGAGATGTGCTGAAGCCACTGTCTAGGAATGTGGAGGCTGGATTGGGCAATGTCTGATGTCCATGTCTCCAACTGAATAAGGGTAGAAGGCATGGGATCAGACTGACCAGTCTAAGATCATTCAGAAAACTACTAACTCTATTCTAGGCAGCTTCGGCTCTCTGACAAGTTCAGCTTCTTCCTGGGGCTCTTAACTTCTGTTAGGAGTAAAGAATAAGTGTCTTGGGTCCCTGTGGAGTGCAGTAGCTGCTTACTGCACAGCCAGAAATAGGGACCAGACTGCCATCCCTTCAAGTATTTAGGGCTGGTGTTAACCCAGGTCCCTTTGATCTTTGTGGCCAGAATCTTTCAGGTCTGAGTCTTTAGTCAGTTATCTCCAGATCAAAGCTAGCCTTCTGCTCTGATCTCTGGGTGGCGAGGCCAGCAACAGAACAAGCTAGAGGGTATCTGACCTGGAAGGGGACAGATGTGCACAAACAGCTGGAGAAACTCAGTTGATTATTATTGCCATGTTGTATATCTGATGCACAGCATCTCTCGGATTAACATAAATGCTACCAGTTACAGGGATGCATTAAAGAAATTATTCCCACCCCCCTTGCTTGATCCTATAATACCCTTCACTCACTCAATGGATAAATACTAAATCCTCCTCTGGGTAATATGATATGCTCTGTACATTGTTACACAAACTCAAGTCTGCTTCCTTTGTTCCTCCCCTGGCCTTGCAGGTTATACTGATCCTGACCAAGCTGTATGACTTCAACCTGGGGAGCGTGACAGAGAGCTCACTTTGGAGGTAAGTGGATTAGTTCATCTCTCTGTGGCTCTGCCTCTGCTCAAAGGAATACTGGCTACTCAGGAGAGTGTGTGGTCTGGAAGAAGCAAGTGGTTCTTTTGCAGGAAGAGCTCTTTAATGTCCTGAATTGCTTCTCCTTAACCCTCACCTCAGGAATCCCCTCTGCCTTCTGCTGCTTTTCTCTGGGGGTAATGCTCATTGTCCCTGGATGCTTTGGTAGCATCTTCCCCTCTCTTCTCCTCTCCTCCCTTACCCTCCCTTCTCCTCTCTTCTCCTCCCCTTCTCTTCTCCCTCCCCTCCCCTGCTTTTTTCTCTCCTCTCTCTCTCTCTCTCTACACACACACACACACACACACACACACACACACACACACACACACACACACACACCAGTCTTCAGAAAATATTCTTCAGATAATAGGGACCTGTGGGGACCCAGTGTGTTGCCAGTGTGATGCTCTCCCCTGAGCTCACCAGCCTCCACAGTATTTTTATAGGGCTGGAAAGATCGCACATGGGGTAAGCAACTTGCTTCCGGGGCTTTCATGGTGAGTGACCCCTCACACTCCTAGTGCAGAGCTAGGAGCTTTCTTCTCTCCAGTACCACACCCGTGGCTGGGACATAAGTGCATCATCATCACTGCCCCCCCATCACAAAAAGAGAGAGAGTGAGAGAGAGAGAGAGAGAGAGAGAGAGAGAGAGAGAGAGAGAGAGAGAGAGAGAGAGAGAAAAACACTATTCTCTGGAATACTGCCAGAGTGGAATTCAGACCTTGAGAGCTGAACCACCCAGCTGCCTTGACTCTGTATCAGCAGGGAGGCTCCTGAGCCTGCCAAGTACTGCTTGGGAGTCCCCAGAGAACACCACAGTTAAGAGTTGGATTGCTGCATTGGATAAAGGCAGAGATGTTAAAAAAAATATGTATGAAAAGAGTTTCTCAATCTAAGTGTTTACTGTAGGTTTCACTTTGAGAGAAGCAAAACAGTTTTGTGAGCTGTAGTCACTGCCTCTGGGGTGCTGCCACATAAGTCAGTCAGAATGAGTCTGGAGGAGTAAGTCAGAGAGAGTTTTAAGGAGGCCTGGAACATTAGCATTTTGGATAGGGAATCCTCTTCCTCTGTTTACTCACACATTTTTTCTGCTTCCGACCTTGCGGACTGTGGTTGGCAGCCTTCAGATATCCATGCTTAGAGCCCAGTTCTTTGGGTATCTTCAGAATGCATAAGACTGTGTCTGCCCCTGTAGCTTTGTCATTTGTCATCTCTAGGGAGGATGGTGCCACCAGAGGCCTTTCCCTTTGCTGTACCATCATCCCTGGGCTTTTCCAGAGGACAAAAATGTGGAGTGGGAGGTTTGGCTTGCCTGACAACTTCTCCATTTCACCTGTTTGTTTGCAGCCACCTAGTTGCTTCTCTCTCCCAGGATGAGGGAGCCCTCACAGCATCTATTAAATATTTAGGGGTTAATTGCTCATATCGACTGCGGCCTGCCTCCATTTGCTCAGGATGTCCAAAAGCTAATTTTGCTGCTCAGTGAAAATTGGCTGAGATATATAAGTCACCGGGGTGCCTCGCATGGATGAAAGCACAAATATTTCCATTTACACGGGGCTCCCAGGGAATCTGAGCCTCGGAAACCTGCCCCTCAGGCACTCGCTCAGTGACACGATGGGGTTCCTTGAAGCTCGGCTCCTATAAAGGCCACTGGCTGGAAATAATGCAATGAGCTGGGCCACTGCCGGACCTGGGAAGGAGCCTCTTCTGGGAGCCCACATTTTGGAAAGGGCTTGGATGTGTCACAGATGGCCAGAGAGCCGAGACGTAGTGTTCACAGGAGCCACATTCACTGGTATGTTCCAGTATCACAGACAGCTGGTGGCTCTGACAGCTGGATACCAGACCTGCTTTGACAACTAAACTACTGTGAAGCTGCAGCATCTAGTTCCCATCAGTGTCCCTCAGTCCCCTCAGTCTGGGCAGCCAGATCAGAACTACACAGGCTGACACTGGAAAGTGCAAAACATGAGCTCCAGGTGCCTTTAGGAACAGTTTTCTTCCTGAGGCTTGCTTAGTGAGACTCTCCCTCACCTTCTCTAACAGCTGGTGGCCGCAGGCATCCCTCAGGCTTCCTGACTCTGTTTACTTTTGTAACATCCTAGGTCCTCTGTGTCCCTATGTTCTTGCGTGTTTTTTGTGGGTACACCTGCCAGTGAATTTAGGGCTCACTAGGGTTTGTGCTCACTCTAGGTCCTTAATTACATATGCAAAGATGCTTTTTCTTTTTTTTTTTTTGATTCAATTAAGGTCCCACTATCTATTCTGGAGAGTGACAAGGTGGACTTATTTGTGGGGAAGCCACGGTTCTATATATTTGCTCTTAGCTATAACTGTTGATAGTCCTGATCTTACATTTGTATATAGTACAGTGTATAGGGCACTTGCCTTGCATGTGTCCATCTCATGTTTAATCCCTGTCACCTTAAAAGGTCTTGTGAAGTCAACTAGGACTAAGGGCTTAAACTTTAGGGAACAAGTGTCACACATGGGATGTCTTCTCCCATTTTTTATCATTTCCACTCAACCCCTCAAGGTGAGTTTCTTCCTAACTCTTCACTCAGTTCCTAATTAAGATACATTTTGCAGTTAGAACAAGGAGCACTGTGATTTCCCTCACTTAATACAGTGTGTAGAGGAAAGAAACTCAATTAAGTACACACCCCTTTGGTTTCATGTTTTGGCCCAATATGCTTAATCAAGGTGAAATTTAATTTAGTGATTATGCCTGGAGTAGCAGCCATTAGGACAAGATGACAGTCACTGCCAGGTTACGGTGGGATAAAATTATTTGCCTCAGTAGATTATTAATTTTGAGGCAGTCTCCTAAATAGACAGAAGACTGGTTAAATAGTCATCAGTTTTATGACAGTAGCCATTGTTCTCATGATATTCTTTGTGGAACTCTCTAGTGCTTTTAGTCAAAGTGTTTTCTCCCCAATCCAAGCATAGCTGCATACATACATTGGCCAGTAAGTAAGACCATCTGTTGGCAGCCCTCAGTCAAGGCTCTATTTCCATATGGAGATCCTAAGCTTTGGAAATTTATGAGGTTGAGGACTCACTTCTGAAGAACAACCTAAAGCTTCATCTTCAGAACACTTCCAGTCCTGAGTGTGTCAATCCCAGAGGCTATCTAGCATTTGGGAGTGATATTGGAGTTTGTCAGTGATGGACTTTACAGAAGCTTGACTTAAGCAGGAGAAATGAAGCATGGTCAGAAGTTCAATTTATCAGTTTCCTCAACAAAGCAAAGATAAATTTGAACCTGAGACAGACAGGTTTAAGTCTTTATCCTGGGCACCTTTGAATAACTTTCTGTTCTTGTGTCTCCACATTCCTACCTGTTAAGTATCTACTTAAATGGTTCTGAGTGAGAGTCCCATGAAGTGATACATGTAAACTGCCTCATTGGTGTCAGTCTGGAAAGAGCTCATGATGAGCAATGCATTGTTGCATATAACCTATTGATAACTGAGCAGCCTCATTATGCTGCTATCTATCTGTTATGCTATTCTGTTATCTAAGCTCTTTTGTTCTGTCCTTTCCAACAGTTTGGAGGCTTGGATAAAACTTTCACCATTTTATAGATGAAACATTGAATACTACAGTGGTTTAGTAACTTTTCACAAATTCTATAGCTCTTAAGAAGGAATGCTAGGTTTGTCTGTGCTTATTTCATCTACTATACTGGGTCTTATGCTTCCCTGAAGGTAGATTAATGGTCATCTGAATAGGAAGGAGTATTTTTTTATGGAAAGGAAATTTGATAAAATGGAAAGTAGAGAAGGATTAAAAAAAATTCAGAGTGGGATATTTGCTGCTTAATGATCAGGCTAGAAGTTTGACTCCTAGGCTGAAATATTCCCCATTTAATGAAGACAGGTATTTCTTTTTTTTTATTTTTAATTATGAGAACAAAGATGCAAAGAAAGAGGACAAGGTAAAGTTACAGTGGAAGGACAATCACCCATAAACAGAATTCTCAGTAGTCCTATTGCTGATATCTTAACTTTGAACTTTCAGTCAAAGAACATTAAAAAAAATAAAACAGAACCTATGTACAGTTGCTTTGTCCCTCAAGTCCCCAGATTGTAGTACATAATATTTCTTAGCAGCATACTGAAGTAATCTAAAGACATAACACTTATGTAACTCTTTAAACATTGAAGGCAAAGTCTTTACATTTCCATGCACATGCATATTAGTTTAAGTTAACCTCAAAAGTTTAAATGGTTTCTCTTAAGGATTGGAGTCAAAGGAGCACAGTAAAATGGTGTTAGAGTGGCAATTATTATTTGCATAGGCCCACCAAAATATGAGGGACATGGAACGGAAAAGCTTTGGCCTAAATACAAGAAGACCCTACCCTTGAAGTTTCCTGGTATAAGACCAACTCTAGGCTCCAGGAAAACTAGTTTTTCCAATCCAGGTCATTGTCTGTAGTGCCAATACACTTTTATTTTTCACACAGTCTCTGTTGTTGGTATCATGTTTCTGTATTAAAGATCCTGGAATCTGCATATCCTACATTGCAGTCAGGATGGTGTGGAGCGTCCTCTCATTTCACCTCACAATTAAAGGGCAATGAAGAGAGCCCTGTCCTGTAAGCAGGTTGTGTTGTTGTCAAGTCTTCTTAGTTTTAAGGGAAGTCTCTTTGAGCAGGTCGATGTCAGAGCAGGGTAGTGGAAGACAGGTATTTCTAAGTCAGCATCCAGCAATTAGACAAACATGTGAGTCTCAGATTTTTAAGTTTTAATTTGCCAGTCACCAATATAAAAAAGGTGATACTGATTTTATCAATATATTCTGAACCTAGTCACCCCAAATCATTATTCTGATATATACTCAATCAGCTATGTTAAAATTCCACTTGGACTTGTCCCAATTTGAGTGCTTAGTGGCGCCCTATGGCTAGTGAATGACTTTCTGTATGGGAGACATCTAAACCCCTTTGCAAATATTGTCAGTTCATTTGGAAGATAATTTTTTCTTTCATGAAAATGTATGTATGTTTAATTCAAGGGCACAAGATAAAAACTTGACATTTAGTTTCCCAGATACCAGTTTTAAAAGAAAATTATTATTTATTATTCAGATTCTGGGAACATATGCAGTGTCTAAAAGCTGACCTGATAAACATCTAAACTCTGATAAAGTAATATGGAAAGAGGGGATGAGCTCAGATATAGAAGCAAGTTCCCAAGGCTTTCAGCTTATTGAGCTATGTTTCCTGGTATTTGGAAATCCTTTTATTTTACTGCTCCTATAATAAAAGAACTAGGACTGAAAAATATAGCCACAATTCCTCATCCTTGAACCATGGAACCTTATTCAGATCTCAAGGTGGGAGTTTGGTGGAGAAAGAAACTTCTGAGTTACCTAAATCTGAAATTTAGAAATGTTCTTTGGCTCCTGGTATTTAACTCTCATTCTAGTCCTACCTGTTACAAATGGGAATCTTTATAGCTGAACAGACATTACTCTGCTTACCATATCTCTTCCAACCCCAACCCACTGAAAAGTCTTTGTTATAGAGTTCAGAGTGGGCCCTCATAGACTCAAAAAGGAATTATATTCTTGCTGATTTCTGTGAGAGTAACATGTAGAGACTCCTGCTTCAATGCCTTGGCACAAGTGGGTATATGTATCTGCTTCTGATGGTGACTTGTGCTTCTCAATTTGGAAGCAACTTACTCCTAACCCCTTCTATCTGAAGGTGAAGCTTTTGTCAATTAAGCTATTGTTTCTCCCAGGAGCAACTTCCAAGCACTGTCCTAGGAGGTATCCATAGGACCACTCAGTGTGGCTTCTCAAAAATTAATCCATTGTATGAGGTTTCAGAGTCTATGTTTATTACATAAAACAGAATTTTTATGCTTGATAAACGAATAACTTTTTAGACTCCGTTTTCTATGTCTTACATGCTAACAGTTAGACTGATTGTTAAACACATTGCCTTATACACCAAATTTTTTCTAGGGTATTGTACTCTGAAAGTCAAGTTAGCAATTTTCTAGTTTCTAGGTGTCTATTCAAACTCTGTCAAAGGTTGTTGATTGTTGAGTTGTGATCAGGTGTAGGGTCTTCACCTAGCTTTCTTTTGGATTACTTACTGGATTTAGAGTTTCCAAAGAGAATGAGATTTTTTTTGTCCAGGCATAAAAGGAAACAAGAAAGGGACATCACTCAGCAGAAGATCATATATATTGCTTATATGAAGTCCTTGATTCAATCTATGACACAGCAATTACTACAAAGAGAAGCTGGAAAACTTGGCAGAGAGTAATTCTCTGATGGTAATTCTACCCCACTGAGCTTATCTATCTCTAGCTCAGCAGTTTAGTTTGCTTGCTGTTAGATAAGCCAGGAGACTGCTCAGTCATTCCTCATGCGAGTCTGGCCTTATATCTGATTTCAGACCTGGAGAACCAGGAGAGGCCTGGGGCATGGCATCCTGCCTAAGATTTATGGAAGGTACCATTTTTCTGCTACATTCCTTGCTACCACCCCAGCTCTGCTCTCTGTATCTCCTCTGACTACATTTAGTGCCACAGCCTATACTCGGTTGGGAATTTATTCCGAGTCTGTGGTCCTCTCAAGATTGGCCCTCGTACCTGTTTTGTATAGGCATTGACAGTACATTGCATTGAGCCTACACCAAGAGGGGCTTGGCTTACTGCCTGAGAGTTTCTAAGAGCCTCCAACAAGTCCCAGCACCAGCTCCGTCTTGCCCTGTCCCTTTCAATGCATTGAGTTGTCTTGTGCTCCTGCCACAGGGGAATCCTCTGACTTTTCATTGGTTTGCAAGCTGTTGTCTGGATCATGATTTCCTCCCCTAATTGTTTTGTCAGTGACCTTTCTGGGAGATGCTTTTTTTTCCTAATAGAAAACGGGAGACCTTTTGGATTTATTAATTTTTTGTTTGCCAAGAAAACCCTGATAATAATTGCTAAGACTTCCCAGAAGTTATTAGTTTACAAATTTTAATGACACTCATGATTTATTTATGGCCTTCCCTCCTTCTACAGCTGCTCACCCCAATTCCTCAGTGGGGTTCCTGCTGCATCTGAGTGAATTAATGGAAACAAAACTGCAGATTGGAATGACATTTTTTTGCTAGGTTTTTAATTAAAAGCTTTCCACCCAATTCGCTCAGCTCTTCATATTTGAGATCCAGAAGGCTGGGCTGATTCAGGCTATGGAATCCGCTCTCTAGAACTGGGTCCTTATTATATTTGCTTTCAGTAGTAATAAATCTGGTGAAAACTGAATGGGGTCACAGATCATTTAATTGAACAGATATTAATTGAGCATACTTTATATTTGTAGCTCTGTGCTCATTTCTGGGATATGCATCATAACTATGTGATAATTGTTATCCTCAGGAAAGTTTAGTTTGGTGGAGATAGGAACTAAATTTACATAAGAGCAGCACCAGGAAGATGCAAGTCTATATCCATCTATAGGAAATGCAGTGCATTCTTCAATGAGTGGGTGTATTATCTCCACCCATCTCCTTCACCAAAGGATGCAAAGTAGTTCTAGGAATGAATTAAAGAAGATATTAGACTAGCATATCTAGTATATGATTTTATTGTCTTCAATATCTATGCATGAACAAAACTGAAAACATATAATTGGTGAAATGCCCAAGAGAAAAGACGCTTTCATATTCTAATAGTTTCCTTAGTTCTCAGAAATACTTAGTAATAAATAGGATTAAATATATGTAGTAGTTGATTGAGTGGGTCTTGGTTTTAGCTTACCTGAAGGAGAGATGTGAATCTCTCCTCCACTGCTTACCAGCTGAACTGAATTGATCCATGCTTTCTCTAAGTCTTCACTTACTTATCCATCTATTGGGAGAAACTCAAACCTGCCTTGTGGAAATTTTATGAAGATTCAGTAAGTCAAGCAAGAAATTAAAATGCCTGAAGTCTAATTAATACTTAATGTAATAATTGTTTGTAGCCTTGTATCCTCTGAACCTAGCAGCTACCACAGGCTCCAGATGACAGCTGTGCTGATATCCCTTGAAATCTGGCAGCAGAGAATATATGTAGAATCCTACGTGTATAATGCCTGGCAAGGATACATTTCTATTGTGAGACTATTCTGGAGTCTTTTCTTTTAGATACTCACTGAATTGTGTTTGATAAGGTTATTGTAGATCTTTCCTACATTAAATGATGATGATTGGATGGGGGAATATGCAAAACCCAATTTCATTTTCTAGTTCCCTAATACAATACTAAATCACCTAATGTGTTATGAGTTGTTTCTTTTCTTTATGAATTTATTAGGTAACCCTTTCCATTCTAGAGCTTTCTTATCTCCCAAGTACTAAACATGGAAGGGCAGGGGTTGCTGCATGCTTTTAATTATGGGTGGATCCTCTAACTAACTTGTAGACAGTGTTAAACATGAAGATTCCTTGTATCTACCTAATAAATTCTGTGACAACAAAGTTGGGGCATTAGATACGATGTATAATTAAAATGCATGATTAGGGGCTGGAGCGGTTGCACAAGCTGTAGGGCCATGCATGCGCTAACCTAGGATGGATCGCAGTTTGATCCCCCAGCGTCCCATATGGTCCCCCAAGCAAGGAGCGATTTCTGAGTGCAAAGTCAGGATGAGCATCATCGGGTGTGGTCCACCTCCCCCATGAAAGCGTGATTAATTTGAATTTTCCCAGGGACTGTGAAGTACTGAACTCTAGATGCTTAAATTCTGGGTACATCTCAGTTACTGAGTAATTGGATTATTCATGCCATTTCTTCTATTTCCTCCTAAATAAAGACACTAACTAGAATCAAGTCTCTTTCAACTCCAGTCACACAGTTACCACTTTTATGGTAAACAGAAAACACCCAGGACTTATGGATATCCTTATTAAAAAATATAGTGGTGTCCAAAGCATAAATAACTTGCTAACCTGTTGATGGACAGTAGCCATTTGGCAGGTATTAGCCAGAACACCTGTCCAAACTACTTCATTTAAATTCATTCAACATAGGGGGCATTTTCCAGTCTGGATGCCATTGTTCCAAAAATAAATAGAAGAAGAATGGAGTTGGCCCTAAATATTGAGCCTTGAAATGTCTTACTTTGCTGTGAATAGAGAAATCAGAACGCTGAAGAAGTAGCTCTGGACTATAGATTCAATGTTTTTCTATTTATTATGGGAAAGCAGGGTTCTTTTTATGGCCATCTTTTTTCTTCTACGAGGAAGGACCTGGTCATGCATAAATCTTGATTTTTTTGTCCAGCGACTGGGAGAATATAACACTTTCATATGGATCGTGTCTGTTGATTGTTATTTTATGTTGTTTTTTCTTTCCTCCAAATGCAGTGCCATGCAACCAGAATCATAAATAACCCCACTATTTAGAGGGAGGGTGTGAAATTCTACTCATCTCTTTCCACAGCCTGTGCTCCCTCTCATTTTCTCAGCAGTAGATTCATTAGCCTTCTAATGAAGTTAATAAGTAAACAGGATCAGACAGTTCCTTCTAAAATAACATTTACAAATGGATGCATTTACCTACTCTCTAAGGTAAGCCTTAATTTAGCTCCCTGCCAGATGTCCATGTGGGCAAAACTATGATAAGTGGACCCTTGGAGTGTGGTTTGAAGTCAAGTTGTTTCCTTCAATTTACACTGAGCCTCTATATATGTAGAAATTCTGTGTATATTTATAAAGGCAGGTAGTGAAGTTTTCATACTTTTTATTTAGTTGTCAGTGCTTTACTGGACACAGCCTGTAAATATTGGCTTCTGGTAACTTCTTCACAAAGACCACTGTCCCAGACATTGTTTAGAGCAGTGGCAGTAAGCTGGTGAAAACTCCTCTTTGTCATGTATTTGTGTGGCTTCTTAGGAATAGTTGAAATTCTAAAGGGAGAATTTATGTTTTGCTTTTGCTTTCAAATATTTTGCACCAAGTTAAAGCTGAAGTTTGGTTTTAACATACAGTCCACAAAATTCTTCTTTTGAAAGTTCCCCTTTTGTTGGGCCATCTCTCTGAACTGTGTGTTCTGTGTGTCATGTTGCCCATGTGGACACAAAGCATGTCTCATGTTTTTGAGAGAAATGAGAGGCCTGTGTAAACAAATGCCTGTGTTGCACAGAACAGTCACCTAAGGTACACCACGGGCCATCATGTTTAGACCTGGTATACAGACTTCTTCCTTTTATTTTCAGTAGCCCCATGACCTTGATGTTCCTTCATTAGCAATCACTACTGCCTGGCCTTTCTTGTTTAACAGTAATTTATATTTTGTAAAGATTCTATAGCCCAGGGACTGCCTTAGGAACTATGAATGGATTTCCTCAAATATTTGCCCAAATGATTTTTCAGTTCAGGTGGATCATGAGAATCACTTGGAGAATATAAGAAAAATGGATTTCTTGGGCCTACTCTAAACACACTGAATCAATTTGTGAAGTCAAGATCTTAGATCTCTCTTCATTTGATTGTCACAGACTTCATGGTCGATGTGTTTTAGGATGGTTCATGAAAACTGGTTTTGGTCAATTCATACCTGCCTAGCACCATATCTTTGTACCAGTTTTTCCTGTAGCTGACTCAAAATGACAGGTACAATCATTCATGCAAAAATCCATAGTTGCACCCTCTTCATTATAAATGACAACCATAAAGGTTAATAATTGGAATGAGCTCTGGCACTTACTAATTAGCTCACATTCTGCCTGCACTAGGCTTTCTTAATTGGGCAATTAACATTGATTTTAGAGAGTGGTAACACAGGAGAGTGGTCATAAGCTTCGATGGAGCTGTGAGGGTGGTTGGTTTCTATGAATATGGTGTCCGGGAGAATTAGAAAGCACTACCAAGGGACAATAGTGTCCAGGACATTTGAAAAGACTATAGTTAAATCAAATTGTATTTATTTTTATTGATTAATTAATGATGTTAATTTTATGTGTATAGCTTTATACCTTGATGCATTTATTCTTAGCCACTCACCAAAATCAAAGGTCCAGTGCCATCACACAATCAAACTTGCCCCTCTGCTCGTTCCAGCCACTCAGTTTCCTTTTCCTCTTGTAACCAACATGTTTTCTCAGAAAGCCTGAGAGTTATTTTGGATGTGTTTTGTAAGTTTGCTTTTTATTTATTTATTTATTTATTTATTTATTTATTTATTTATTTATTTATTTATTGTTTTGGGGTGACACCCAGCAAGGCTCAGGGGTTACTCCTGGCTCTATGCTCAGAAATCACTTCTGGCAGGCTCAGGGGACCATATGGGACGCCAGGATTTGAACCACTGACCTTCTGCATGCAAGGCAAACACATTACCTCTATGCTATATCTCCAGCCCTAAGTTTGCTTTCTTTGGTTAATTATATTCCACATATAGTAATATTCTGTACCTGCTTTTTACATTCTGATTTGGTTTTCTTATCAAACTCCTTTCAGGTTCCATCTATGTTGGTTTAAAGGGAAAGGTGACATGGGTTTTTTTTTTATCATGTAAGTCATAGTCCCTTGAGAATATAACAGTAATTTCTTTACTATGTAGCTCTATTATCTGTCATTGTTGATTAGATTTATTTTATGTATTGGTTATTGTAATACTGCTATGAAAAGTAAGGTATACATATCCTTTTGAACTAGTATTTTGATGTTCTTCAGAAGATACTGATGGGTATTAGGTCAATATGGAATGTCTGTTTCCAATTTTAAATGAACATTCATGCTCTTTCTCCATAGAGGCTGCACCAGTTTACATCTCCACTAGCAGTGTATAGGCAGGGAGATAGAGGTGCCTTATATTCCATACCTTTGTCAGCCCTTGTTTCTAGTTCTGTTTAATAAATGTCTTTCTCAAGGTGTGAGGTAACATACTATTTTTTTTAATTGAAAGCAACAAAATCACCACTACTTTAAGCAAGAAAGGTTTTCAAATAATGAAAATAATGAAAAACCGGGAGTCTTGGCTCTATTCTTCAATGAGATGCCATCAGATGACAATAGACTGATCTGTGATTTAAATTCTTGAGTGATAATTGAAGGAACTTCTATTGGAGACAAATTTCACAGGTGAAACTCTCTAGGGATAGGAATGCCTTGCTTTTTTTGTTTTGTTTTGTTTTGTTCTTTTGGTGCTCAGGGGTTACTCCTGGCTAAGCACTCAGAAATTGCCCCTGACTTGGGGGGACCATATGGGACACTGGGGGATGGAACCTCGGTCCTTCCTTGGCTAGTGCTTGCAAGGCAGACACCTTACCTCTAGTGCCACCTTGCCAGCCCCAGGAATGTCTTGATTTTATCTGATATTCTTATTCACCTTGTTGAATAGGGAAATTGGGGTCACCAGGGGAAAATTGAAAAGGTATGTGCATGTATATGTGCGTGCCTGTGTGCATGTGTGTATGGTATGCATTTTTGTATTGTAGTACAGAGAAGATGCTAAATTGTTGTTGCCCATGATATCTCTTGCATTTTTTTCACACCCAGATCCTGTTTTTCCTAAAGCCCTATCTACCAAGCTTCACAACCACTATTTTTTTATTTTCTAAAATTTTGTCATTTCAAACATGTTACTGCTACTGGATTTGATACATTGGGGGTATAATTTTCTTTGGGTATTTGGCATTTATTTTTTACTGACCCTATCTATTTCAACAAATGCATGCTAGTCTTTTTTTCCTTTTTTTCCAAAACACTATGTTTTAATGTCTTTTTTTATTTAAACAACTTTATTACATACATAATTGTGTTTGGGTTTCAGTCATGTAAAGAACACCACCCATCACCAGTGCAACGTTCCCATCACCAATGTCCCAAATCTTCCTCCTCCCCACCCAACCCCTAACTATACTCTAGACAGGCTTTCTCTTCATAAGGATAGTTAAAAATGTAGTTATTTCTCTAACTAAACTCATCCCTGTTTGTGGTGAGCTTCATGAGGTGAGCTGTAACTTCCAGCTCTTTTCTCTTTTGTGTCTGAAAGTTATTATTGCAAGAATGTCTTTCATTTTCCTTAAAACCCATAGATGAGTGAGACCATTCTGCGTCTTTCTCTCTCTCTCTCTGACTTATTTCACTCAGCATAATAGATTCCATGTACATCCATATATAGGAAATTTCATGACTTCATCTCTCCTAACAGCTGCATAATATTCCATTGTGTATATGTACCACAGTTTCTTTAGCCATTCATCTGTTGAAGGGTATCTTGGCTGTTTCCAGAGTCTTGCTATGGTAAATAGTGCTGCAATGAATATAGGTGTAAGGAACGGATTTTTTTTATTGTATTTTTGTGTTCCTAGGGTATATTCCTAGGAGTGGTATAGCTGGGTCATATGGGAGCTAGATTTCTAGTTTTTGAAGGAAGCTCCATATTGCTTTCCATAGAGGTTGAGCTAGACAGCATTCCCACCAGCAGTGGATAAGAGTTCCTTTCTCTCCACATCCCCGCCAACACTGCTTGTTCTCATTTTTTGTGATGTGTGCCAATCTCTGGGGTGTGAGGTGGTACCTCATAGTTGTTTTGATTTGCATCTCCCTGATGATTAGTTATGTGGAGCATTTTTTATGTGTCTTTTGGCCATTTGTATTTCTTCTTTGTCAAAGTGTCTGTCCATTACTTCTCCCCATTTTTTGATGGGATTAGATGTTTTTTTTTCTTGTAAATTTCTGTCAGTGCCTTGTATATTTCAGAGATTAGCCCCTTGTCTGATGGGTATTGGGTGAATAGTTTTTCCCATTCAGTGGGGGGCTCTTGTATCCCGGGTGCTATTTCTTTTGAGGTGCAGAAGCTTCTCAGTTTAATATATTCCCATCTGTTAATCTCTGCTTTTACTTGTTTGGAGAGTACAGTTTCCTCTTTGAAGATGCCTTTAGGCTCAATGTCCTGGAGTGTTTTACCTATGTGTTGTTCTATATATCTTATGGTTTCTCTCATGTTCTTTAACATTTCTTCTTTAATTTGGCTGATATGTTCATCCATACATTTCTTATACTCGGTAGCTAGCGTTTCTTTCATTTATTTTATCAATTCTTACATTTCCTTCCTCATGGCTGCTTTTAGGTCTTCTTCCCATGGATCTGTGCGTTTTGGTGGACTTGGAAACTTGCTAGGGTTTGTCTTCGTATCTCCAGATATTAGGGTTATCCTTGATTTACCCATATTTCTTTGTATTTATTGGTGTGCTTTGGAGTGCTGTGCCTTCTAAATTCAGTCTGCTTTGGTCCCCTGAGGCATGGAGATGGGTCCTCTCCCTGAAGGTGGTTCTAGAGGGGGCTGTTGGGTGAGCTCGCTGAGGTTTGGCTCCTCCTATGCTTTTTATATGGCCTGATCCGTTGCTTTTCCCTTTTGTTGTCCGCTAGTGCAGGTCCTCCTCTGGCCACAATGGTGTAGGACATTGTTGAGCCTAGCTTTTTCTCCCCCACTTTGCTACCTGGAGGTCAGCCTTCCTTCAGTGGGTCTTGTCAATTTCCTTCTCCTTATTCTTGTCAGTTAGTGCAGTTCTGCTCCTGGTCACAATGGTTGCTGGCACTGTTGAGCATAGCTCTTTATCCTCCTCCTCTCTTTAGAAGTCAATGGAGCTCTGCCCCATTTGAACCTCAGCAGAAGAAATTCCCTCAGCTAAATCCTGTCGGCTGCTGCCCTCAGCCCTTGGGGAGTCCCATGTCCACTCCAGGGCTCAGGGTGGTGGGCTGCTATAGGTCACCCAAAGGTCCAGGTGGCCGGCCCAATCTCACCCAGTCTATTGGTCCCAGCGGTGCAGATTGGGTCAGGTGCAGGATTCTCCTCACCCCTCCTACCATCCACTCAGGCTTGGGGTCCCTGGGGCAGGTTGCTTGGGTTGTCGGGGCAGCCGCGGGTCTGGACGCCCATGTGGGTGGAAAGGACTCACCCAGTCCGCTCTTCAAACGGGCTTGGGGTCCCTGGGGCAGGCTTCTTGTGTTGCCAGGGCAGCCGCGGGTCTGGGCGCCCACATGGGGGGAATGGGCTCACCCAGTCCGCTCTGCTCGGGTTTGGGGTCTCTGGGGCAGGTTTCTTGGGTTGCTGGGGCTGCCATGGATCTGGGCGCCCTCATGGGGGGAAGGGACTCACCCAGTCCGCTCTCTGCTCGGGCTTGGGGTCCCTGGGGCAGGTTGCTTGGGTTGATATTATGGAGGTATGTTTTATGTGCCAGTATGTAGTCTCTCCTGGAGAATGTCCCATGTACATTGGAGAAGAATGTGTATCCAGGTTTCTGGGGATATAGTGTCCTATATATATCCACTAGGCCTCTTTCTTCCATTGCTCTCCTCAGGTCTAGTATATTCTTGTTGGGTTTCAGTCTGGTTGACCTATCCAGTGTTGACAAAGCTGTGTTGAGGTCCCCCACAGTTATTGTGTTGTTATTGATATTATTTTTCAGATTTGTCAACAATTGTATTAAATAATTTGCTGGATCCTCATTCAGTGCATATATGTTTAGGAGAGTGATTTCTTCCTGCTCTACATACCCCTTGATTAATATAAAATCTTTGTCCCTTACAACCTTCCTGAGTATAAAGTTTGCATTATCTGATATTAGTATGGCCACTCCAGCTTTTTTATGGGTGTTGTTTGCTTGGATAATTTTTCTCCAGCCTTTATTTTGAGTCTATATTTGAACTGACTATTCAGGTGCATTTCTTGTAGGCAGCAGAAGGTTGGATTGAGTTTTTTGATTCATTTAGCCACTCTGTGTCTCTTAACTGGTGCATTTAGTCCATTGACATTGAGAGAAAGAATTGTCCTGGGATTTAATGCCATCTTTATATCAAAATTTGGTGTGTCTTTTGGTTAGTCTTGTCTTAAATTAGGTCTTTCAGTTTTTCTCTTAAGACTGGTTTTGAGTCTGTAAAGTTTCTGAGCTGTTTTTTGTCTGTGAAACCATGTATTCTTCCATCAAACCGGAAAGTGAGTTTTGCTGGGTACAGTATTCTAGGTGAAACATTCATTTCATTCAGTCTTGTCACAATATCCCACCACTGCTTTCTGGCCTTGAGTGTTTCTGGTGACAGGTCTGCTGTAAATCTCAAGGATGCTCCCTTGAATGTAATTTCCCTTTTTGATTTTTCTGTTTTCAGAATTCTGTCTCTATCTGTGGGATTCGTCATTGTGACTAGGATGTGCCTTGGGGTATTTTTTTCTGGGGTCTCTTGGTTGGTACTCTTTGAGCATGCAGGATTTGATCACATATATTCTGTAGCTCTGGAAGTTTCACTTTAATGATGTTCTTGACCATTGATTCTTCCTGGAAATTTTTTCCCTGGATTTCTGGGACTCTAATGATTCTTAAGTTGTTTCTATTGAGCTTATCATAGACTTCTATTTTCATCTGTTCCCATTCTTTGACTAATTTTTCCATTGTCTGTTCATTTTTTTATGTTTTTTTTCCAATCTCTCCCGCTGTATGGAATTATTTATCTCATCTTCCACAGCACCAATTCTATTCTCAGCTTCTGTTATCCTGTCCCAGAGCTTATCCATTTCGTCATTCACTTCGTTTACTGAGTTTTTCAGGCCTGTTAGTTGACATGTTATTTCAGTTTGGAGTTTTGTGATTTCTGTCTTCATATTTTCTTGGTTTTTGTTAGTGTTCTGTTCAACTCGATCCATGGTTTCTTTGAGTTCTTTGAGCATCTTCCATATTGCTTGTTTAAATTCTTTATCTGAGAGGTTGATTAGTTAGTTGGTCATTATCTGGTCATCAGAATTGTCATCTTCATTCTCTATGTCTGGTGCTGGCCTGCTATGTTTCCCCATTGTCACACTTGCATTTTGGGTTTTTCTACGTGTTGTGGTGGTATTCATTGGCTAAATGATGTACGCAGCCAGACTCCTCTGGCTCTGCCCTTTCTGGGTGGGTCGACTTGCCTCCAAGGGAGGGGAGTCCTCCATGGATGAGGCCTCTCACAGGATCAAATCTTAGGCCTGAGCACGCAGCAGAGAAGACAGTCTGGAGAGAAATGCTGGGCTTCAGTGATCCAGCACAGTTCTTAGTGTGATTTTTTCTTCTTGTTGCGATGGTGTTCTTTCCTTAGAAAGATTGCATGTTTGCGTAGCGACAGGACAAGAGACAAACACACACAGGCAGCACTCACAATTTTTCACAGTTTGGCCCCACTGGGTAGGTGTAGTTTCGTCGGTATTTGGCATTTTTATCTTCAGATTCATGTTGATTGTTGTACATATGTGAAGTGTTACTTCTTATTATTTGAAAAAGATGTTCAATAATATGGACTGAAATAATAAATCCAATTATTTGACTTTTTCACTGTCGAAGGATATTTTTATTTCAATTTTTGGTTCTTTCAAATAATGATATTATTTGGAATAACAATATTTTGGTTTTGTTTCACAAACATAGATTTTCATTTCTCTGGGATAAAAAGAAGGCAATTTCTTTGTTATCTAATAATTGTTGAATAATTATAAGAAATGGACAGTTAGTATTCAGAATAACCATGTCATTTATTTTACTCTCAGCCAAATGAACTAATTCTTTTTGGGTGTGTGTGTGGATTGAAGATGTTCCTCCCAGCTGATGAGAGGGAAAGATTTGGTTTCAAGCTGATGACCAAAGAAGCTTTATTCAATTCAAACAATTTTAATATAGGACAAGAGGAACTAGAATACTTTTAGTGTAGCACAGCATAGCAAAAACATGGCCAGGGGAAATTGAGGCCAGGGAGAAGATAGGTATAAATATTTGGGCTTAGTGAATGCCTTGGGAGGAACACAGTGTTGATAGGTAATCTCTCCTTTAATCAGAGTTCTCTATAAGGGAAGGAAGGGTTGATTAGTTGCTTGATTAATTACCACTGATCATGAGGAGATGGTACCCCTCTTTGTGCTGTCCATCATCATTTCTGGTGTATCTTATCTCAAGGAAAATCCCACGAACAATTGTTCTATAGGGTTCCCAGAATAGTTGCTTTATGGGTTCCTTCTGCCAGGCAGTTTGGATGTTGCATCCAAAGGGGTTGGGAGATCCAACACTGGTCAAATTTATTGTCATTTAAAAACACTATCTAATTGCTTCCAGCAATAAAGTCTAGGGCTTCATGCTTGTGAAGCTTTTGTTCTGCCTATGAGGTATGTGTCTTGCCTCTTGTCATTGATTTTTATTTTAGAGATGCCAGTTGTTGAGCAGTGGTATTTCATTGTGATTTGAATCTGCATTTCCCTGATAACTAATAATGCTGAACATCTTTTTATGTGCTTATTTGCCATCTGTGTATTCTCATTGGAGAAATGCCTGTTCATGTCTTTTGTCTGTTTTTTCAAAAAGCACTTCATTAAGGTATGATTGAAATACAAAAAAAATCTGTATACAGTATATACAACGTGATGAGTTTGGAGATAAATATGTACCTAGGAAAACCATTATGTATGACACATAATTTTATTGTTGACACTAGAATTTTCTATGATTATTTTGTGTGTGTGGAAATATAACACAATATAATATCAACCCTTTTAGCAAAATTTTAAAGTGTATCAGTTAGCAGTGTTACTTTTAGCTCTGTGCTGTATAGAATTCTAAGATACCGTCTTGTATTATTAAAATTTTTTGTCTCTTGACTAATAGTTGCCTATTTATATCCACCCTAATCCTTAGAAACCAACAATCTGCTTCTAATGTTGTAAAGCATTTATTCTTTTGTGTTTTAGTTAATTCATGCAGTCTTCTGTTCTATCCATGTTGTTGTGAATGACAGAATTTTCATTTTTTAAAGGCTGTATAATATTTAATTATATGTATATACTAAGGTTTCTTCATTCACTCTTCTGTTGCATGTTTAGGTTGTTTTTGTCTTGGTTGTTATAATGCTACAGTGGATCAGAAATGCAGATATCTTTTCCAGGTCCTCATTTAAATTTCTGTGTCTATGGTTTTTAATTTTTTGAGAAATCTTATCTGTATTTATAGTGTTTGTGCTATTTATATTCCCACCAATAGTGTCTAAGATTTTCATTTTCCCCACATACCATCTTGCATTTATTATCTTTTGTCATTTTGATAGTAGCATCCTATCAGATGTGAAGTGTTAGCTTATTTTTCTTTTTTCTTTTCCTAGTTGATTAGTGATGTTGAGTACCTTTTTATGGACCTCTTGGCCATTTAATATCTTCTTTGGAGAAATAGCTATTCATTTTCTTAGATCATTTTAAAAAATGGGCAATTTTAATCATCATTATAATGCAGAAATTTTTTTATTATTTTGAATATTCTCTTTCAAATTTGAATGTTCTTAATATTTTGAATATTAATGGTTATTTTGATAATATAATTTGAAAAGATGGTCTCTTTTTTTTGTAGATTATCTTCATTTTGCTGATTGTTTCCATTGTTATGCAGAAACCATTTAATTTTACCTAGGCCCTCTTGCCAGTGTTTTGCTTCTGTTGCCACATCCAATAAATCATTACTGACACTAATGCCAAGATAATTTTTCTTTATTTTTTCCCTAAGAGTTTTCTGGTGTTCGGTCTTACATTTAAATTTTAATCTATTTTTATTTGAATTTTGTGTATGAGGTTAAACAGGATGCAGTTTTATTCTTTTGCTCATAAATATCCAATTTTCTTTACACTATTAAATGAAGAAACAATTATCTTTATTGTGTATTTTGTCATATTTTAAAAAGATTAGTTGATCCTGTGCTTTATTTATGGTTTATTTATGTACTCCCAGTTCCATTATACTGGACTACCTCTATGTTTTTATTCTAACATGATATTGTTTTAAATATTGGAGCTTTGCTACATATTTTGAAATGAGAATGTTGTATGTCTAGTTTTTTCTCCTCCCTCTCTCCCCTCTTCCTTACTTCTCTTTCTCACCTTCCCTCCCTCCCTTTTCTTCTCTTTCCTGACCCTCATTCTAACTCCCTTATTTCTTCCCTTCTTTCCCCCTTCCTCATTCTCTCCATCCCTCTTTTTATCCCTCCTTTTCTTCCTCCTTTTCTGTCTCCCTCCCATCCTTTCTTGTATCTTTCTCTCTTTCTTCTTTAGGAATCAATTCTTGTGGAGCTCAGAGGACCATATGGAATGATTAGAACTGAACCCAAATTGACCGCATGCAATGCAAACACCCTACCCACTATAATAGTTCTCCATTGGCAAGCTTTGGTCTTGTTGCTCAAATAGATGAAGCTTCATCTATTTTGAGCCTTTGAAACTGCTTATATATTTTAGGATTCTTTTCACTACTTATGCCTAAGACTTCATTTAGGGTCTGGTAATAATATATTGAAATAACATGGATTTAAGTAAAACTAACACTAAATTTTTAATTCTATGGACATAGAAATCTTTCCATTTATTGGTATTTAATGTTTCATCTCTATCTCTATAGTCCTACTGTACAGATATTTTACCTAATTGTTTAAGTTTATTTCTAAATATTTTTTATTCTTTTTAATGGTATTACAAATAGGATTAATTTAAAACTTGGTTTATATATATCTATATGTTGAGAATATTATAATAAGTAAAGTAATTTACAATGAAAGATTTTATGAAATAACTTATGTAGAATAAAAAAGTGAACAAGAAAATAAAGAAGAACACCAAACTCATAGATACAAAACAATCAGGGTGGTCATAGGAGATAAGAGTTGGATGGGGGAAATATGTGAAACTATGTAAAAAAGTATAAAGTTACATGTATAAATATAGAAGTATATAGAGAAGCTTATATATAATATAGAATATTATATAGAATATATATATATATATCTATGTATATCTATATAGATGTATATAGAATATATATAGAACATAGAAGCATAATGATTGTAGTTAATACTGTATCATATCTTCAAATTTTTTGAGAGCAGATCTTAAAATTTCCTTTTATAATAAATATAACTCGTGATAGATGTTAATAGATTTGTGTGATGATCACTTCATAATATATATAGTTATAAATTAAACTGCATACTTATACTGTGCACCTATTACCTGCATGCTATTATATGTCAATGAGATCTTGATAAAAAAAAGTAATGCAGCTTATTTTTAAATGCAAGTTTTGTTTCTTTCACGTTTACCAAGTTCACTAATTTTTTGTAATAGTTTTTCTTTCTGTCTTTAGGATTTTCTATAATATGTCACATGTAAACAGGTATAGTTTTACTATACCTGATTGCTTTGACTGGAATTTCTAGTACTATATTCAGTAGTTGTGGTGAAATGAGAATCCTTGGTTTGCTTATATCTTAGAGGGAAAGTTTCCAATATTTTATTATTAGCAGTCATGTTAGCTCTGGGATTTTCCTTTATATTTTTGTTGTGTCTAGTTGGGGTATTTCTATAACTTTTTATGGAATTAAAAACAAATCATCATGAAAAGAATTATTAATTTTTCCAAATTATTTTTTATATTGAGATAAACTTGTGATTGTTTTTTAAAAGCATAGTTTACAATAGTATTAAAGTTGTTATTTTAATTTTTTTTTTTTGGCCACACCTGGTGACTCTCAGGGGTTACTCCTGGCTATGTGCTCAGAAATCACTCCTGGCTTGGAGGACTATATGTGATGCCAGAGGATCGAACTTTGGTCCATCCTAGATTAGCTGTGTGCAAGGCAAATGCCCTACTGTTTGTGCCACCACTCCAGTACCTAAAGTTATTTTATAGTTGCAAGAGTACCAAAACATCTTATGAATTTACCCTAATTTTTTCTTCTTCTTTTTTTTTGGGGGGGGGACACACTCGATGACGCTGAGGAGTTATTCTTGGCTATGCACTCAGAAATTGCTCCTGGTTTGGGGGACCATATGGGACTCTGGGGGATCAAACCATAAGCTGTCCTAGGTCAGCTTCGTGCAAGCAAGGCAAACACCCTACTGCTACACCATCTCCCTGGTCATTACTCTTTTTTTTAATGTGGCATGTTACGTTGATGAAATTTTTCAGAATTGGACCATTTTGCACGTCAAACAAAACCCATTTTTTAATGGCATATATCCTCCCAACTATTTTTGTGTTAGAATTGTTATTGTTGGAGATTTTTCATCATGTTGGTTTGCGGTTTGGTGGGTGTGTTGCATTTGTGTAACTTTTGTTTTAGAATGATATTGGCCTATTAAAATAAATTTCAAAAATCTTATCTGAGTTCTGGACAGCCTTAAGAAGCTTAATGTTTCAAATATTTTGCTACAATATACATATCTCTACATAAATATTCTGATATATCTTCAAAAAAAGAAGACTTAATAGAAATCCCCTCCTTTTTAAAATAAAAAAGGCAAATGCATTTGTTAAGTTATCTAGTTCTTATATTTTCCACTTTGGAAATTTTATATTATTTATTTATATCTCTGTTTTTTTGTGTGCTAAATTTTGATTAAATAATAGTTATAACCATTTCTTTGAAGCTGATAAGAACTCAACTTTATATTAATTGCATAAAAGCTGTATTTTTTATCTCTTCCCCTTATAGTTGCTAAGTGGTGTCAGAAGTTATTTCTTTATTATGTATCCATTAACACATTTTGAAGCTATATTATTCTTAATATTTCCATCTTTTACTTTTCCTACCAGAGGCTAAGCATGATTTATGCACTGCTATAAGAGTTCTGCATTATTCCATTTGTAAATACATTTGTCTTTGTATTTACTTTTACCAGTACACTTATATTTCACATGTAATTTACATGGCTGTTTTGTATTCTCTTTTTTGAACCTGAATAACTTCTTTTAGAATTTTTGAAAGATAGGCCTATTGGTCATGAACTTTCTTAATCTTTAATTGAGTTCTTCTTCAGTTTAAAGGATAGTTTCATTAGGTATAGTATTCTTGTTTGGCTTTCCCCCCCATTCAGCATTTTGATTATTTCATTTTAATCACTATTGGAAGGTTTCTACTTAGATATCTATTGATAATCTTTTTAAAATTAAAAATAGTTAAAAAAAATTGTGGGCCATACCTGGCTATGTTCAAGACTCTGCTTCTGCAGACTCTTTTCTGCCTGGCTCTTGATTATTCTAGATGGTGTTCTGGGATTGCAGGTTCCTGGAATCTGGTTCAGTTGCGTGAAAATTATGTGCTCTACCCACTGTAATATTCTTTTTGCCCCTCTACTGATAATCTTAAGAGGAAAGTATCCTTTTGTCTATGGTGATTATTTTTCTTCTATTACTTAAATTTTTTTTATGTTTTTCACTATTGACAATTTAATTGTGTGCTTTGCTTATACTCTTCTATTTTGGGGGCCTTGTAACCAGTTTTCAGGATGTTGTAGGATTTACCGGCATTTCTCAGCCTAGTTGTGCAGGCCTGAAGATTTAATGTTCAGGTCTGGCAATATGTTAGTGATTGAGCCCAGTCTTATTGAAGGGTCATTGCAGTCACCCTGGTAGTACTTGGAAGACCACCAGAGCTATGCCCACTCTATGAAAACATTCAGTGTCAGGGACTAAATCCAAGATTGTCACATGCAAGTCATGTGGTCTGAGGCCTCTCCCTGGTTATCAACCATTTTTGATTCAAGTTATTTGGAGTCCTTTGCACTTCAGGAATGTTTATGTGCTTTTTTCCCCCTCATATAGTTATTTTTTAAAATTTATTATTTCTTACATAAGGATTTACACATTATAGAATGTCCCAAAGGAGAAAGACATGTACAGAAAACTCCTCCTGAGCCTTGAAACACATAACAAATGATATATTTCAAGTTTTGGATTTTTTCCCAAAACATTTTTTAATTTTACCATAGAAAAGCCATAAATAGTTTACTAAGTGTGCAGTTCAGAATATAATTTTCTTTGGAATTATTGTAAAGGGATTGTTGCTCTAAATTTTAGTTTCTATATTGCTTATATAAATAGAAATGAATTTTTATTTTGTATTTTAAATTTATATTCTATGATTAGGATAATATTTGGGTATTTGCTTTTGAATAATTACTGTGGAACTGGCACTGTGGCACTGTGTGCTACAGCATGGCACAAACCACAGTGGTAAGTGTCGTTCCTTTTTGAGACCTCTGAGCCCAAGAGATTTGGCTTCCCTTAGATCAAACATTAGACTAGTCCATTTAATGAAACTGAACTCCAAGAAACATTTGTGCTAAAACTGCATATAAAAATGTGTGGAAGAGATTTTTTTAGCAATATGTAACTGGGACAAGGCATGACAGAGGTATAGATAGAACATATGCCTTTAATAATATTCTGTAGTAAATAAATGTAATAGAAGTTTAAAGAAGAGATAGGTATCTTGCTTCCTGTTTAAAACAGAGAAAAGTATTGATTCTGGTTTTAAGAGATCAAAGAAATTTCATGCAAGGAACAGTTAATGAAATAGGGAGAGAAGGACTTTGATAAATAATGTGAGGGAATGGATAAAGAAATACTTCAATTAGAATCCAGGAGGAGAGCACGACCTGGACCTGTTGGAAGAATGATGAAGAGACCAATGAGTTTGGAGAAAGTGACCTAGAAGACAATTTATCAGAATGTGAGTCACACTGGGAAGTCTCTAATGTCTTTCTGCCTTTACAAAGATAAAGGTTTGTAAGCAACAATTGTAAAATAATAGCTGTGTTTTAGAATATACTTAGGAGTTGGAGGAATAGCACGGCATGTAAAGAATTTGCCTTACTTGAGACTGATCCACGTTCAATCCCCAGCACCCCCTATAGTTCCCCAAGTATCCTGAAGTTATTCTCGAGCATAGAGCAAGGAGTAAGCCCTGTGTACTGCCAGATGTGGACCACTATCACTACCACCACCACCAACAACAAATAAAACATAAAATTGTCTTTAAAAAGATGATTTAGTGTGAGATAAATCATGACAGAAAGCTCAGCTCTGCAATTGATGTCATTCTTATTGTTTTTGTTCTGTTTTATGTATATATGTAAAGGTGCATTCATGTATGTGTTTACTTGTTTGTCTATATGTCTTATCTTTTCACATGTTTTATTTGACATGAATGTCAAATGTCAGGAATAGAGGTAGGAAGGCTAAAATCAGAGCTTGCTTATAGAATTTTTTTTCTCAGAACCCCTCAAATCTCTGCCCAACTTTTAGCTTAATGTACATGGCCTGTCACCATTGAGTGAATTTACATGCAAAGTGTGTGACTTACTCAGGGAGGCCAACCAAGTGAAGAGTGCCTGGGGCTAGGAACAACTTAAGGCATTTGAAGATCTACCTTTAGCTCTCTATAAAGATTGAGATATGTACCTGGAAAAGGCCCGCTTCCCTCCATTTATCATGTTTCCTTTTAAGCATTGCCTCACGGTAAGAATTTGGGAGGAAGGTGATAGAAATGTGGGCTGTGATGATTTTGGGATTGAAAATAACTCTGACATACATTGATACCTTATGTTGGTATATTCTCTTGACATGCATCCTCCTGACTTTCATAAGACTTGAGAACAGAGATTTCATTCAAGATTTCATCTGGCTTATGAGGAAGAAAAAATAATGAATCTCTTAAGATTCTAACTTGTTTCTTATTTTCACAATTAAATATTTGAACTATAATTTCACTAATAAAACTAATTTTTCAACGCTTGACAAGGGAATTGAATGCACAAACATTTACCATGTATAATCCCCTTTAAACTATTGCTATTTCAGTAAATATATATTATTTTTCAACCTACAGGTTTGTACATAGTTGAGAGAGTTTTGTATAAATATTTTATTTTTATATAACACATGCTTAAGCATTTTTCTATATTCCTCAAAATGCTGTGTAAACAATTTTAACATTTGTATAATAATGTATTAAATTGCTGTTCTACAATTTACTCAACTCTATTCATTTCTCTTCTTTGAAGATTTAGATGGAAAGATTCAATGAATATTGAGATACTTATATTTTTGGTTTTGTTGCATTTATATTCTTTCCCCAGGTTAGAATTGTAGGGGAAAACATTGTACTGGTAGTATATATTGTCAGACTGATTGTGAGCAAGATGTATTTCTGAAACTTATGTTGATTTAAGAAAAACAAAAATGAAAAGTAAAAAACTAGAAAAATATAACAAGATTTGCACTTTGTCTTAATATGTATGTATATGTATGATGTTTGAACGTTGAAAATGCATTTCTTTTTTTTTTAATTTTTATTTTGACCATATTGGCTTACATATTTCTCACAGTAGTATTTTAGGTACATATTAACATTGAATCAGGGGAATGCCCATCACCAAATTTGTACTTCCCCACCCCCGTTCCCTTCCTGCAACCCATACCCCGCCCCATCACAAATGTATTTCTGTGACTTAAGATCATTAGGATACCTACTATGTTAAAATTGGTGGAACAAAATTTGAGTAATGAGATCCTTGAAATGAGGCACCTCCAAACTTCAAGAAGACTGCTTTTTTCCTGTGAAAGCCTGTCTTCTAGCCACAGCTGATTGGGAGATGTCAGAGAGTCTTTCCTGTGGTAAACCATGGCAGTTTCCAGGTTTTCTTGGGTTTCTAGTAGCCTTAGTAAAGTTTTACAAACTGGAGCCCAGAAATGACTGCCTCAAGTTTTGGGTACTGGTCAGTGAAAATAGTGTCCTCAGCAGCTGTGGTTGCCTTGAGTGCTATAAAAGTGGGGGAGCTGTCTTCAGCTTCTGGGTTTTTTTCTGGTCATGTTTGTTAATCCTTGACTTGTCAGTCTACCACAGTCTTCTATTCTTGTGTGCATAGGTTTCTTTGAGTGCTTCCTAGGCTCATTTTATCAGAAAATGCTCACACTCTGCCAGGGCAACCTTCATGAGTATGATGTCTTCTTTTTTTATTTTTTCTTTCAATTTTATTGAAACACTGGGATTTACAAAGTTATTTGTAATTGAATTTGAGAGATATAGTATTCAAGTGCCACTCCCATCACCATTGGCAAATTTTCTCCCATAAAGGTCCCCTTCCCCAACCTACCAGCTTGACAAGCAGCATTAAAAAAAACATTTTTCCCTTTTTACTTTTATTACACTGTGGTTACAAAGTTTTCCCTTATTGAGTTTCAGTATTATAATGTATACCACTCTTCACTCATGAACATTTCCTGCCCCTCTAGCCCCCAGTTTCCTCCAAACCTTCCCCCCCCCAGGCTGCCTCTAGCAGAATATTACTTTCCATATCATCCATATCTAAGCAAATTTCATACTTCACTTTTCCTTACAGCATCATAGTATTCCATTGTGTAGATATACCACAGTTTCTTTATCATTTGTTCTTGGGTACTTGGATTGTGTTAAGGGTCTGGCTATTGTAAATAGTGTTGTGATGAAAATAGGAGTGCAGAGAGCTTTTCTGATTGTGTATTTGTGTTTCTAGGGTATATTCCTAGGAATAACATTGCAGGATCACATGGAAGCTCCATTTAATATCCCATTTGAGGACTATTCATATTGTTTTTCAAAACAAAATATCCATATTATTTTCCAAAAGGATAGACTAGTCAGCATTCCCACCAGCAGTGAATTAGAGTCACTGTCACCTCATATCCATGCCAGCACTGATTGTTCTTTTTCTCTCTGATATGTGTCAGTTTCTGTGGTGTGAGATGATATATTTTTTTTTCATGCAAAAGCAGAGGGTTTATTGTTCAAGTATATATGCCTGGGCACCCAGCATGGCCATATGGCTAGAGGCTGAGAGCCCTGATCACAAATCCAGCAGTTCTTTTATAACACTTCAGTACAATGGAAAATTTACAGAACCAGCATGACTGTTGATTTCAGGAAGTTTAGTAACTTTTACATTTCAGGGAACATTTGGAACATTTATCACAGACACAATAACAGGTTGTACAGGTTCAGTGAATTTTCAGTTGCGGTCACCTTAACCTTTTGGGGGCTTTCCGGGCATATGTAGAGACTTTTTAAACTTTTTTTTTTTTTTTGGTTTTTGGGCCACACCTGGCGGTGCTCACGGGTTACTCCTGGCTGTCTGCTCAGAAATAGCTCCTGGCAGGCACGGGGGACCATATGGGACACCGGGATTCGAACCAACCCCCTTTGGTCCTGGATCAGCTGCTTGCAAGGCAAACGCCGTTTCTGGGCCTGACTTTTTAAACTTTTTAACTCGTTCATGTCCCTTTTCAGGTGTATGCTATTAAGTCAGTTTTGTATCTAATTTGGAATATGAATGAATAATTTTATTGTTGTTTTTATATGTATCTCCCTGATGATTAGTGATATGGAACATATTTTCATGTACCTTTTGACATCTCTATTTCTTCTTTGTAAATGTCTGTTAATTTTTCTCCTTATTTTCAGATGAAGTTAGATGTTCTTTTCTTACTAGTGCCTTGTGTATCTTAGACCTTAACCCCTTATCAGATGGGTATTGGGTGAATAGTTTCTCCCATTCCCTAGGTATTCTTTATATCCTCGTTACCATTTCCTTTGATGTGCAGAAGCTTCTCAGTTTAATGTTGTTTCTTTTGTTTATTTTTGATTCCATTTGATTGGCTAGTGGTATTTCTTCCTAGTTGCTGCCTTTAGCTTTAATATCATGGACTGTTCTACCTACATTTTCCTCTATATATCTTATGGTTTCAAGTCTGATATCAAAGTACTCATTTTGATTTAACCATTGTGCATGGACTTAGAGTTCTGAGTTAGCTTTTTTGCATGTAATTGACAAGTTTTCTCAATACCACTTGTTGAAGATACTTTTATGGATACACTTTGTATTTATTGCTTCTTTATCAAATATTAATTGAATGTATACCTGTGGGTCTGTTTCAGAATATGCAAGTCTATTCCATTGATCTGAGGGTCTGTCTTTATTTCAGTACTATGTTGTTTCAATAACTACTACTTTATAGTACAATTTAAAGTTGGGTAAAGTTATTCATTCTATCTTCTTTTTAATACGTATTGCTTTAGATATTTTTGGACATTTATTGTTTCATATGAACAATAAGGAACATTTGAAAAATGTCATGAGTATTTTTGCATTAAATCTGTACAGTGGACAAACACCATTTTAAAGTTGCGTCTCATAATTTCAGTGTTCTTATCTGTCTCTTCTCCCTATTGCTCTGTATCTCTTTCTTCTACCTATACTCTGAGACTGTGGGTGATCCAGGCATCCCACCTTTACATCATTGAATTCTATCATCCAGTTATTCTAAATAGCACATTTAAGTAATATTATTTTATGTTTATTCTCTTTATTAAGGCTTAATTTTAAAAAAATGGTATCTGCATGTTCCATCCATGTTGCAGAAAAGTGTATTTGATTGTAGTAATGCTTTAGCTATACAATGTTTCTATATAATACCCATCCAAAAGCGCCAATGTTCCTCCACCATTATGCTGATTTTCCTTCCTGTCTCTCCCCTATGCCTTGGCAGATTAATATTGTTATCAGAACTTAAGAGTTTTACTTGTTTCTTTATGTGAAAAACAGGAGTAAGATATTTCTTATTTCTCTAGTTCCATCCATGTTTTTGTGAAACGTAAGATTTCTTTGTTTTTGTGTCTGATCAGTATGTCATCATGTATGTAGATAATGATTTCATTTTGTTTTTGTTCTCCTTGAGCCACAAAAGTGGTGTTCAGGACTTAATTCTGACACTCACTCAGGAATCACTTCTGATGGGGCTCAGGATTCCATTATGGTTGTTAGGGGTTGGACTTGGATTGACTGCATGAACAGCAAGTGCCATAAGCCTTGTAATTGTCTCTTAGGTCAGGCCCCCAGACTATAATTTTTTAATAATATATTTAAGCACCATGACCATAATTTTAAGTGAAGATAGGTATTATTTTTATTGTAACTCACTGAGAAAATTTTGATAAGAGAAAAAGAGGAGAAATATGTTCAACAGAGAACACAGGAAACAAAGAAACAGAAAAGCAAGTGGGCTACATGTTCAAGGGAGAAAACAGGCTTGAGGAGCAAACACAGACACCAATTTCTTTATCCACTCATCTGTTGGATACATGAGTTGCTTCTAGATCTTGGCTATTGTAAACTATAGTGAGATGAATATGAATGTGTGCACATCTTTTCAAATTAGTGATTTTGGATTCTTGGTATAATTACTAGAGAGTAAAATCACTTGTTATCTTTTCTTTATCTTCCTTTCTAAGTCTCTATATTATTCTTTCTAGAGTCTGAACCAGTTTATAATTCCATAAAAAAATCAAGTAAAAGTTTGTTTTTATTTTACAGCCTTTTCCATATAGTTTCTTTCTAATCATCTCAACATAGTCCATTTTCACTTCACTAGTGTGAAATGTATTGTCATTTCTATTTGAATTTCCCTAATAATAAGTGATGCACATTTTTCATTTGCCTGTTGACCATCTCATTTTTTTCTGAATAAATATTTGTTTAGTTCTTCTTCCTGTGTTTGGAGAGGACAATTTATTTATTTTGTGGTTCAGTTGTATGAGTGCTTATTGTATCTTGGTTTTTGGCCTTTCATCAGATGTGTGATGTGCAAATATTTTCTTCCATGCAGTATGTTACCTTTTCATTTTAACCTTGGCTTTTTCAAAGAGTCAAAGGAAAGCAGGGAGAATGTGACTTACAGATGTAAAGTGAGACAGAGGATGTGCACTATAGTGTCTTATAAAGCTTTGTGGGGGTCCCCAGTGGTATGTATCAGGGAGTCACTCGTGTGGTGACCGTTTAGCACTTGAGTATGGTGCTGCTCAAATCCAGTGGATAGATGTGTTACCAATACCTCATCTGGTAGTGCTCTGAGTGTGATATGGTCCTGGGAATTGAACTCAGAATTGCAAGGACTTCTTGAATGCATTCTGTCCCTTGAGTTATCTCCTGGCCTCTAGTAAGCCTCTTTAAGTAGTTAAGATGTGTTTAGGCATAAAAGGGTATTAAATGACTAAGCAGGGACAAGAAAGGTATCATTTGGTGACTGTTTTAAAGATTTATTATAAAATTATATTTTATTACTATTTTCACATGATTGAGAATGGGAGTTTTTATTTCTCTTTGGTTTATTGTCCACTTTAAATCCTTAAATGCATTTTCTTTTATTGAATTTTGTATTTTTATCTATTGGTGACTTCAGGTTTTCTTATCATTTTGTGCATTCTATTTGTTAAAATACAGAAATTGAAAGCCTTAAAGAATCCTATGCTAACATTTTCCATTCTATGTCTCCTTGTTATCATCAATGCTTTTCATAAGTGAATTTTACATTTTGTAAATAATAAAATGTGCTAATATTTGCTTAAAATCACTTTCCTTCTTAGTTTTATTTGTGAGCATTGAGGAACTATCACCTTTTAAATCTATTCTTCCGCTGCAGCAAATTCATCCCTTAAATGGGAAATGTATGCTAAAAATGTTGAAAATGCTGTAACATTCATTTGGGGAAACATCTGCTTGTTTTGTGCTCAATTATCTCATCAAATTCTACCTTCAAGTCCTAGGAAACAGGTACAATTATACATTTTCTTTTTGCAGATGGGGAAACTGAGATCTTAATAAGACAGACAATCTGCTGCAGTCTTGCAGGTGGAAGAGTGCTGTGGACCCAGATGCACAGATGCCTCTTATTTATGACCAAGGAATTTCTTAGTAACTTTGAGTTCTTTCAAGGGTGGCATCTGCCCTCTTACTTCCAAGCCTGTTGCCTGCTTTGCAGATAGAAATGGGAATTTACAGAAGGGTGAATGCTTTTGTCTGTAACTGTGCTCTAGTCACACTCCTGCATCATTCTGCAGCCACTTTCCATTTAGGGAGATCACCTACCCTCTTTTAAATCTAACCTATTTTCTTTCTTCTAGTGTCTTTCTTACACATCCAAGCCTTTTCCTTCTCTTTTGCATTCCCTAAAATCTTTCTTTTCCAACCATACATCTGGGTTTCACTCTGTATGACTTTATATGCTGAACCAGAACACCTGACCTTGTGATTTAGGTATGATATATAGTCAGAAAGTGTAGGATTTTTTTTTCTTGATACTGGGAATTGATTTTCTTCGGTCTGAATATTGGAGTAGCAGTTCTTGCAGGTACTGGTGTTATGCAACCTCTTGTGGTTAATTCTGTCACCAGCTTTGGTAATGGCAGGGTTTTCTTCTTTTCAGCATGTCCTCTATAACATCTGGAGGGTGCAGGATGGGGCAGACAAAAACTTTGGAGATGCCATGGATTAGAACACTTAGCTGATAACTGAAGAATGTCATACTTATCCTAATTCTATAGTTCCTTTGAGGAAGTTGCTGAATTGTGTATCAGATTTGACCAAAGGAATATTTCCAAGAAATTGGGCATAAATGGGGACAATATGTGTTTGTGGGCAACTATCATAATTGCTAGCATATATTGAATGACTCATGAGAGCCAGGAGTTGGTATACTTTTTGATATCACTAATTTAAATATTCGAATGGCAAGATTTTTAGTGAAATGCTGTGTATGGCACTTGCTGAGAAGAATGCTATATGTATCTGGGGAAGTTGCATGACTTTCTAGCTTCCTTGTCTTGCCCAGAGATGTCAGGAATTGTTATAGGCTTATAAAAGCCTTTAGGCTTAAAAATGTTTTAAAAGGTTTAAAAAAGGTTTTAAAAGGAATCCATACAAGTTGGGGGAGATTCTGCAGGTATAGCCCGAGGGACCCAAGGAACCTTGGTTCACTGGATGAATGTGCTCACGGGGGGGGGGGGGGGCTGTCTAGCCTTGTATATCATAGGAAACTCTCTTGATCTTCTAATACATACTGGCACCAAAGCCACACTTAGTTCCTTTAGAATTCATCTCCCTTTTCTCACCAGAGATACCCCGAAGCAGTATCTGGTATTTTCAGAAAGTTTGTCCCCCTAGTTTCTCATTGGTGCTGCTTTTTAACCTGCAATACCCTGGGATTTTCTGTTTCAACCATTGAGTACCAGTGTGTTGGCCTCAGAGTTCTCTTTAGATCTGTCACCATACTTCTCTATTGGCCACCTTTAAAGCCTTAGTAACAAGGGGATTGCTGCCAGGAGTGATCCCTGAGCACAGCCAGTTACTCTCTCCCCCAAAATAACACCCATTAAAGAATTGCTACATGGCCAGGTTAGTTCATCTTAGGTCCCTGGTAGCACTATTTATTGTGTAATATGAAATATTCATTTCACATATGGGTTATACATTTACATAGGGGTAATTTATATATCTCACTACAGTTATACCATTCCTACTTTATAATTATTTATTGAGAGAAGAAGTTATGTTTTAGTCCTATAACATGGTTTATCAGCACAACACATGGGGCTTGATTCCTGGAAGGAGATAAGGGAAGAAAGTAAGAAGTGGGTGGAAGGAAAAACCGAAGCAATGAGGAGTTGACCAATAGAAATCAGGGCAAATATCTGGGGCTTCTAGTTCTCTGATTTATGGTGGAGCTTTTCTTTTATCAGTTCTCTCCTAGAGATGGTCTATATTCTTGGGTTTCCAACTCTTGCCTATAGATGTTCAGTAAGACTTCCTTCCTTGGTCTGGTAATGGTGAAAGGGAAAGAAGGTTATGGCTTTTATCACACCCCATGGTTTTTGGAAATAAGGGCATAAACCCACACTTATGTAAGGAAGATAGGCACCCTTGCATGGTCTTAGGATCTAGGTTTTAGGAATTTGTAATTAAGCCCTTTTCCTTAAAAAAAAAATAAGAGAGTTAAATGGAAAGTTAAGACTCATAGACAATCACTTTCTTGCTTTTACTCCAGAGAAATCTGTATTTGAAAGGCCCTTCATCAAGAGGGACTATAAGAACACATGGTTAGATTCTCCTTCTTTCTCCTTGGTACATATTGAGCATACCACCCCAAAGTTGAAAAGGAAGGCCCTCATCAGTACAGATGGGGTGCAGAGTTCCTCATCTCTGCCGTATTTGTCCAGAAATGTTTCCCATTTTATCTGTGCTTGTGTTCTCACCTTCCAGCAGAGTTTAGTTAGGTATCAGATAGTATTTCTCCATGTACTTTCCACACTCATTGTCTAAGTAGATCATTTAACTCTATTACTCCTGCATTTTCAGAATGGGGAGAGAAAGGAAGCATACTTAAACAGAGCTGAAGCAGTGAGCCAAAGTGTGAGGGAAAAGGTCTGAGAGGGAAGAGAATCACAGTGTGGAGCTTCCTTTTGAAGAAGTGAACTGAAGTTGGACTTGCTCTTCATAGATTGTTGAGCTATGGAGATTGAACATAAAGACATAGACTCTCGGTGAAGGTGTCAGAGGTTTATTTAACACAGGTGCTTGCTGTGGTGGTAGGAAATATTAGAATATGTAGAACGTACTAAAATATAAGTATTTTCAAAGCTAGTCTAATCATGTGGACTGCACATGGAGATTACACATACAGAATTTGTTCCTCTAGAGATTATTTAGAATCGGCCAAGAATGATTAATAGGACATTCAGGAATTTTTGTCTCTTTCCCTGTATCCTAGATATGCAATAAGTGTAGATGCTTTTTCAGTCACATGAAAGAATAATTTGGTTTCTTTTAGAAATCTTGGTGAAAACACTGGATACATTAGTAGTTTTCTGTAAAGTCATGGACTGATTACATACACTTTTGATGGATTTGTCCTCATGCAGCATGATTACAGCATGAGCATTTATTGTCATATGAAAATAGGAACAGGATTATTTCTGAGGATAAATGGGGTCATTAATTGAAAGAGTTATTATGTATCCTCATTTTCATGTTTCTTTCTTTCATTAATTTGGAAAAAGTGGCTCTCTTATGCATGTGAATCTGATATTTTTATAGTTGATTTTTGTGAACTCTAGTGCTATGGTTCTTTTTGCCTTGATTTGGGCAATTTTGTGAGGAATCTCAGGGTTGAACATTATCTCATAGCTCTGGCTCTTTCTTTGTTGTTTAAGGGAAAAATTGGGGAGGTCTTGCATGGGTTGACCAGAGTGTCTGAACACAAATGCTCACAGAAGGGTTCCCCAGCCTTGAGTTAGTCCCACTCCACATTTAGGTCCTGGAAGTCCACCACATGCGCAGCACTATGTGAAACAATGAGGACTCTAGGCTAGGAGAAGGGGAGCATAGAGATTGCTTGTGCCTTTATGGAGCTGGGCCCATGTAAGGAACCAGGGAATACCCCAGATAGTAAATACGTGATCAACACATCCGGGGAGAGGTGGGGAGAGCCACAGAGCAGGGAGTTTGCATCATGACAGAGGAGTGGTTAGCAGGTGCTGTAATCAGAGGCGACTTTACCTGGGTCAGGGGAGAGCTAGGTAAAGCACTGGGCATGCCCTCTTTAAAGAGGCACTTACTCTGTAGGTTTTGCAAGTGTCTTCTTCAGTTTTCTGTCTGATATCCTGTTGGCTTGTCTCACTGTCTCATTCCAGTCCCAGCCAGCTTAGGAGGTAACAGTAAAGCTGGAACCTTAAAGATAATGAGACTGGGCCTTCTAAGAGCTTTGTGAGCATCAAGTAAATGAGTGAAGACTGCATTTGCTGTGGCTCATTTCAGTGTGGTGCAGAGATAGCCACGTAAATCCTGTATTTGCCAAAATTGACCCATCAATGTTAAAGACCCCTTTTAAGCGGATCATTTTACACAGCCATCAAATACAGCACTAATGAGGGATGTTATTCATCTTGTTTTACAACCCTGAGCTTCTGTGTATTCATTAGCACATAGCAGTCTGGTTCCACATGATTCTTAGAAACACCACCCGTATCCTTGTTTTGTATTTTCTCATACAGATATGTTTAATTGCTAAGGAGCCTCATGGCTCAGCCCAGGTGGCTGTATCCATGTCCTCATTTCTGCTGATTTTAAATGCTTTAGGGGTCTGTTCTTTGACTACAGGAGTCTGTTTTGGTGATTTGCTTGGGGGAAATGTCTCCAGAAATAGAACATGCAACTATAGCCCATTAATTAAAAGCGCATCAAGAATATTAGCACATCATGGGAAAATGCCACAATGCCAAGTTGCAAAACTATGAGCAAAGTTTTACTTCCTGAGCCACATAAGATTGGTCTTTCAGAGGCAAAACACTTTGCTGACTCTCAAACTGTACCAGGACTGTTCACATTGTCAGGGATACTCACACCTACCTGTCATAAGAACCACATATCCTTAATGTACTACTCCACTCCATGCCTTTCAGATCTAGGTTTCCCATGTCCTCACCCTCCCACACCTCTAGCTTAGAGACACTATACAAGGCTCTGTGTCTATGATGGTGACTCTGAGATGGCTCCCAAGACACTAGATTCAATGAAATCTAAACACTATATGCTATGTTGAAGTGGGTTGGATTAAATGTTTGAAATCAGGACCTGGATAGAAATCAGTACCTCTTTGTATTACAACATGTTATCTGCCTAAATTTTCTTGCTAGATTCTTACATCATTTATTATGATGGTACATACCTCAAGGCTTCTATCTATACTGTGGGCAATGATATTCACTGCATAGAACTGTGTGGAGTAAATGAGTTGGTATATAGAATACTCTTGGCAGTTTTGGCATAGTATAAAAGCTGGAAGTGCCTTCATTATTATCAATACCATACGTATTTCTATAATTTTTTAGGCTCAAAGCTGATGTATATTCTGAATGTCAACAGCTCCCAAATGATGGCATGCATTTTGCTCTACTTTTATTTTGTAGTCGAAACATATATAAATCAAAGTTTATTGAACTGATATTTATTTTTCTCATCTTTATACTTATGCTCTGCCTCTCTTTCCAGTCTGAATCCTTTTAAAGAGAATCATGGAGGCCCCTTTTTATCAGTGACAATGAGTGAGTCATTATTCATTCATTGACTCACAGTTTTATTCAACAACTCTTTTTTGCACCTTCCACTTACCAGGCTCTATACCATTTACTTGATTAAATGGACAGATCCATATTCTTTTAGACTGTGTTTTTATTCCTGATAAAATATAGCACTTAGGATTCAGAACAATAGTACATCAGGTAAGATGCTTGCCTTGGATGTGGCAGACCTGGGTTTGATCCTCAGCATCTCATATGGTCCCATGAGCTCACTAGAAGTCAGAGAGCATGAAAGCATAGAGTCAGGAGTAAGCTCTGAGCACAGTCAGGTATGGTTTCTCCCTCCAAAACAAAGCAAAAAAACCCCAATAAAACATAGCACTTTACAATAAAAGTCATACCTTCAACTGCCATCAGCTCCTGATGGCTCAGCAATGGAAAGGTTTTGAGGAATGTTTTTGCAGTTACCAGGGAAACTAGTGTCAATTTAGGTTGCCTTGGACCGGAGGATAGCAGAGGTCATAGGCAGCTGCCAGAGGGGGAAAATCTCAGGTGAATTGGAGATGAGTTTACCCTGAAAAGGACAGATAGATCCCAAGCAGATAGTAGTCAGTTTTTGTTAGTATGACTTCATTGGGATGACACAGTTGGATTGGTGGAGAGGGGGGCAGGAATTCTCAGAGCTTACTCTTGCTTATGGTCAGGGATTACTCCTGGTGTTATTAAAGGATAAATATGCAGTATCAGGGATTGATCCTGGGTTTATTGAATGCAGACAATTGCCTTATCCACTCTGCTATCTCTCCAACTTCCCAGATGGATTTTGATAAAATAGGACCATTCCACATTGCTCTTTCTTCTACTTCCTCATCCTCTCTTTGTTTTTTGTTTTTTGTTTGTTTGTTTTTTTTTTTGGCCACACCTGGTGATGCTCAGGGGTTACTCCTGGCTATGCGCTCAGAAATTGCTCCTAGCTTGGAGGACCATATGGGTCGCTGGGGATCTAACTGAGCCCATCCTTGGTCAGCTGCATGCAAGGCAAACACTCTACCAATTCGCTATCACTCTGGCCCTTCATCCTCGCTTTTGAAAAGAATCTTGCCGTAAGCCTATTTCTACTGTTTTCTTATGACAGTAATTCTGTACATATTTATGATAGAAGGCATAGTAATTAAGGGAACTATTGCTCAAGGAATCTGGAGAGTAGGATAAACAAAGTACACGAGGTGAAAGAGCCCTGCATTCTTATGAGTTATCTGTGTCTTGAGGACCAGAATAGCTGGAAAAATGCGAATGGGTATTGGCTAGGGTATCCAGAGCTTAGAGTAAAAGTCTATCTCTTGAGATGTAAGTATGTACCATGCTTTGTCTATAATGTATGCATAGAGTATGTTTACAATTCTCCCAAACATTCAAGGCACTCCAGTAGACCCCATTATGCAGAGGGAAAAATTAAAACATGGAGATCTCATTGTGAATTGTTTGCGTGACTTATATTTAATTTTGCAAAGACAAAGGATGGAGCTTTTGATGAAGGGAGGAATAACAACAGTGAGCCCTTAACTAAAGTGTAGATATACTTGACTTAAAGGGATGGAATTCACGAGCAGTGCAATGTCCTCCTCTGAGTCTAGTTCCTTTGCAAACATGGAAACTTTGCTCTCAACCCCACTCTATGTTTCAACTCTGGGCTGGTGGCAAGCCAGGTGGACCCTCAAATGCAAATTTCCAGGAAGATAAATGAGAATTGGCAGCTGTATTTAATTATGCAGCCTTCTGCAATGTGTCTACAACAGACATTTTTCTTACAGAGAGTAATTATTCTTAGCATGCCCATCTGAGTGAGATTATGCTTTGGTAATTGGTTTTGAATCCTTCATCCATTTTTTTGAGCTGCCTTGCTGAAATTCTTGCTTGATGTTTGTGAGCTGAGACTAAGGTGCATCTGCCCCTGAGACCCTGTTTTACTGTGATCTTGTGTCTGCCCTTCCCAAAAATCAGTGAGGATCTCCAGGGCCAGGACAAATCCCAGACTGTGGAAGAGGCTTGTTTAGCAGCACTCAAGCACTCACCCTGTGCTTAGACTGTTGCTTGAACTATGCTCAGACTTCTCTTCATAAGGTGGCCTGTTGGTTCACAAATGTACCCTCCACTTACATATTTGCTAGACTCAGGCACAAAGTTTATACCCTGATATGTCAGAATCCACTATATATCTAACCATTCCTCTATACCCACGTGGATAGCAAAAATATGGCGAGGGAACCCTTTTAGGGGCTGAGAGCAGTTATCTGCTTATAATTGGTGAAGTGGCTTGAGCTTAAATGTTACAAATGCTAAACATGGTAGCTGGCTTGGACAGAATTCCAATAGTGACTTTCCATTTGACCCTTAATCCATAAGACCATTGTGCTTGAGACATTTATTTTCATTCCTGGATTTCATGTCAAAAAAAACCCAAAAAACCCAATGAGTCAGTCTGAATATTCCTGTTGAAGTATTTTTGAGAGTCTCCTTGTTCTCTGAGGTTTTTGTCTTGAAGAAGAAAAGAGACCCTTGAATTGAGTACCCATCTGCATTATTTGGCATGACAGCCCATAATCTTTCCACCAAACTATCTCTGGTTCCTAGGAACTCTGGTTCAGTGAGTGAGAGAAGGTTCCTTGTTTGTTTTCTATTTTTCTTTTCTGTTCAGTTAGCCCAGGATGTGGAGGTGCTCTCACAATGAGCAGAATAACAAAGGGGAGTGAAAGAGAAAAATGCTTGTCTTGTCACCTCCTCTGGGGTGGGGTGTCTGGATTTCAGATAAGCTTCCTTTCTTTAACTCTGCTCCCTCCTGTGCATTTCGTGTGCTTGCCCAAATGCGTACTCTCATGTCCACTCCCACACACGGTTCCAAACAATATGGGCTGAAAGTTTGTTTTCTGAAAAGCACAATATGCTGGATTCTTGGCAGGAAGAAAATTGTGTTAGGTGCTGAAAGCATCATCATTTGCCATGCGTGAAAGCTTATGGCTAGAAGGGTTGATACTCCATTTGCAGAATGTGATTGATAGTCACAAGCACAAACACAGACACACGCGCTCCGGAGTGGGCTCCCACACGAAAAATGTGTTAAGGAAATAGCAATGAGGAAAATCTACGAAACTACGCCTGCCCAGTGGGGCCCAACCATGAGAAATTGTGAGTGCTGCCTGTGTGTGTCTGCCTCCTGTCCTGTCTCTTGAACCTCTTGGGAGTGGCCCAAAAAGAGGCTCCAGCAGAGTATGGCCACTCCACTTTGCTGTGCGGCCGAGCGCTCTTTCTAGGGAAAGAACGCCATTAAAACAAAAAGAAAAAATCACACTAAGAACTGTGCTGGAGGCTGAACTCTGCTGGAACTCAGATGCCAGCACTCCTGTCTGCCTGTCTTCTGTGCTGTGCTCCATTATTGGCCCGATTTCATCCTGTGTGTGGCTCATCTGCAGATGGCTTGCCTTCCCTGGAGCCTTCCCTGGAGCTGAGCTTACATGCCCAGAAAGGGGAAACCACTGAACCCTGATGGAACTCAGATGCCAGCACCCCTATCTGCATGTCTTCTGTGCTACGCTCCATTTTTGGCCTAATTTCATTCTGTGCGTGGCTCATCTGAGTTTACAAGCCCAGCAAGGGTGGAGCCAGAGAAGCATGGCCGCTCCGCTTCACTTCCCGGCCATGCACATCATTTACCCAATGAATACAACCACAACATGTAGAAAATCCACAATACAAGTGTGACAATGAGGAAACAATGCAGGCCAGCACCAGACATAGAGAATGACGATGGCAACTCTGATGACTTGAACATGACCAACCAACTACTCAGTCTCTCAGTTCAACCTTTATGGAAAGCGATATGGAGATTCCTCCAAAAACTGGAAATCGAGCTCCCATACGATCCAGCTATACCACTCCTAGGAATATACCCTAGGAACACAAGAATACAATACAAAAACCCCTTCCTCACACCTATATTTATTGCAGCACTATTCACAATAGCCAGGATCTGGAAACAACCAAGATGCCCTTCAACAGACGAATGGCTAAAGAAACTGTGGTACATATACACAATGGAATATTATGCAGCTGTCAGAAGAGATGAAGTCATGAAATTTTCCTATACATGGATGTACACGGAATCTATTATGCTGAGTGAAATAAGTCAGAGAGAGAGAGAGAAAAAAACGCAGAATGATCTCACTCATCTATGGGTTTTAAGAAAAATGAAAGACATTCTTGCAATAATAATTTTCAGACACAAAAGAGAAAGAGCTGGAATTTCCAGCTCACCTCAGGAAGCTCAACACAAAGAGTGATGAGTTTAGTTAGAGAAATAACTACATTTTGAACTGTCCTAATAATGAGAATGTATGAGGGAAATGGAGAGCCTGTTTAGAGTACAGGTGGGGGTCGGGTGGGGAGGAGGGAAAAAAAAAGAGGCAGGGCTAGCAAAGAATGGCTGTGCTTGAAAGGTTATGAAAAAAAAAGAGTTTAGAGTTGCAATATGGAAGATGTTCAAAGAACTAAAAGAAAGTATAGAAGAGAACACTAATAAGAATCAAGAGAATATAAAGATAGAAATCAGAAAACTCCAAACTGAAATTTCAGGTCAAATAACAGGTCTGAAAAATTAAGTAGATGAATTGAAGAAAAACAGGGCTGAGCTTTCCCATGGGTTAACAGCAACTGAGGATAGAATTAGTACACTGATGGGCCTGGAGAGATAGTACAGTGGTGTTTGCCTTGCAAGCAGCCGATCCAGGACCTAAGGTGGTTGGTTCGAATCCTGGTGTCCCATATGGTCCCCCATGTCTGCCAGGAGCTATTTCTGAGGAGATAGCCAGGAGTAACCCCTGAGCGCTGCCAGGTGTGGCCCCAAAACCAAAAAACCAAACAAACAAGAATTAGTACACTGGAAGATGAGATGAATAACAATTCCATACAGCAGAAGAAATTGGAAAAAAGCCTTAAAGCAAATGATCAAACAATGGAAAAATTACTCAAAGAATGGGAAGAGATGAAAATAGAAGTCTATGATAAGCTCAACAGAAACAACTTAAGAATCATTGGAGTCCCAAGACCCAGGAAGAAAATCTCCAGGAAGAATCAACGGTCAAGAACATCATTAGAGAGAAACTACCAGAGCTAATGAATACATGCGATCAAATCCTGCATGCCCGAAGAGTACAATTAAAGAAGACCCCAGAAAAAATACCCAAAGACACATCCTAGTCACAATGACAAATCCCACAGATAAAGACAGAATTTTGAAAGCAACAAGATTGAAAAGAGAAACTACATTCAAGGGAACATCCTTAAGATTTACTGCAGACCTGTCACCGGAAACACTCAAGACCAGAAGGCAGTGATGGAACATAGTGACAAAACTCAATGAAATAAATGCTTCGCCTAGAATACTGCACCGAGCAAAACTCACTTTCAGGTTTGAAGGAACAATACATGGTTTCACAGACAAAAACAGCTCAGAAACTTTACAGACTCAAAACCATTCTTAAAAGAAAAACTGAACGACCTACTTTAAGACAAGACTGACAAACAAACACACCAAACTCCAATATAAAGATGGCACCAACTCCCAGGACAATTCTTTATCTCAATGTCAATGGACTAAATGCACCAGTTAAGAGACACAGAGTGGCTAAATGGATCAAAAAACTCAATCCAACCTTCTGCTGCCTACAAGAAATGCACCTGGATAGTCAGAACAAACATAGACTCAAAATAAAAGGTTGGAAGAATATCATTCAAGCAAACAACACCCATATAAAAGCTGGAGTGGCCATACTAATATCAGATGATGCAAACTTTATACTTAGGAAAGTTGTAAGGGACAAAGATGGACATTTTGTATTAATCAAGGGATAAGTACAGCAGGAAGAAATCACTCTCCTAAACATATATGCACCGAATAAGGGTCCAGCAAACTATTTAATACAATTGTTGACAAATCTGAAAAATAATATCAATAACAACACAATAATTGTGGTAGACCTCAACACGGCATTGTCAACACTTGACAGGTCAACCAGACTGAAACCCAACAAGAATATACTAGACCTGAAAAGAGAAATGGAAGAAAGAGGCCTAGTAGATATATACAGGACACTCCACCCCTAGAAGCCTGGATACACATTCTTCTCTAATGTACATGGGACATTCTCCAGGATAGACTGCATGCTAGCACATAAAACATACCTACATAATATCAAGAGGATAGAAATTTTGCAGGCTACCTTCGCTGACCACAAGGCCCTGAAATTATATGTGAACTACAAAGGGACACAAAAGAAAACCTTTAATACCTGGAAGTCAAACAGCCTAATACTGAATAACTAGTGGGTCCGAGATGAACTCATAGAGGAAATCAAAACCTTCCTAGAAACAAATGGCAATGGAGACAAACTATCAGAACCTATGGGACACAGCAAAAGCGGTACTGAGAGGAAAATTTATAGCTTGGCAAGCACACATCAGGAAAGAAGAAGGGGCATACCTGAATAGCATAATGACTCAGCTCATAGAATTAGAAAGTACTCAACAAAAGGACCCAAAAATAGGGAGACACAAGGAAATAACAAAGCTGAGAGCAGAAATCAGTGAAGTAGAAACCCGAAAAGCAATCCAAAAGATCAACGAAAGCAGAAGTTGGTTCTTTGAAAAACTAAACAAGATTGATAGACCACTGGCAAAATTAACAAAGAAAGAGAGAGAGAAACTTGATAACTTGTATTAGGAATGAAAAAGGAGAGATCACTACTGATATGGTAGAGATCCAAAGGGTAATCAGAAAGAAAACTTTGAGAAACACTATGCCACTAAAATTGAAAACCTGGAAGAAATTTATAAATTTTTGGACTCTTATAAAATTCCACAGTTGAAGGAAGAGGATGTAGCATATCTAAACACACCAATCACTATTGAGGAAATTAAGACAGTAGTCAAATGTCTGCTCAAAAACAAAAGTCCAGGCCCAGATGGATTTACTAATGAATTCTTTCAAACCTTTCAAGAGAAACTTCTACCAATCCTGGCAAGACATTTCATGAAATCAAAAAAACAGGAACACTTCCAAATAGCTTTTATGAAGCCAGCATCACAACAAACAGGGATGAGTTTAGTTAGAGATATAACTACTTTTTGAACTATCCTAATAATGAGAATGTAGGAGGGAAATAGAAAGCCTGCCTAGAGTACAGAGGGGGGTTGGGTGGGGAGGAGGGAGATTTGGGACATTGGTGATGGGACTGTAGCACTTTGGGACATTGGTGATGGGACTGTTGCACTGGTGATGGGTGGTGTTCTTTACATGACTGAAACCCAAACACAATTATGTATTTAATAAAGTGTTTAAATAGAAATAAAAAAAGAGTAATGAGAGAGCTGAAGATTTCCTGCCCTCTTGGCAGCAGAGAGCAGGAACTGCCAGAATATCAGTCATTTGCACAAGGAGAGCTTTACTTCCTTTTCCCAAAACTCTTTAAAAATAGAACCTGAAGCAGAAATGTGAGAAGGGATGAAAATGAGGCATTTCTTTATATGGGATTCACTTTCCTCAGTTAGAGAGAACCCCTGCTGCTTGATTTGTTTTTTGATCTTCCATAATTGCTGGGCAGCTTTTTTTTGCTGGGCATCATTTGATTTCTGGGTGAGCTTGCGAGCCTCTGCTAACTTCACAGTGCACCGTATTGCAACCCAGAGAAGTGGGGCTCACCTCTGTGCACAGTACTGAGGCAGCCCACAGCTCCATTTGGCTTTTATTACCTGCTGAACTTCCAAAGATGTAACATTCTCCCCATTTAGATGGAAAGTGTGCAGAAAAATAATTTCCTGCCCTCCCCCCTTTTTATAGCAGAAAGAAGTGCCTTTTTGGGGGGTAGAGCCTTCGTGTTGTCCTGTAGTTGTAGTTATCCAGTCACCATTTGTAGATGTGCAATCGCTCACTTTTATTACATTTGTGACATATCTTTAATTTGCATGGCATAATGCACTTAATCCATAATTATAAAGGATGTAACTAGCCCATGGCCTCATACTGCTCTCCCGCCACAGAGGCAGCTTGGCGATTTTTTTTATTATTATTAATTGAACTTTCTACAAGCTAACAGATTGCCATAAAGGAAAACAGAATTTCTCAACCAGTTCGGCTAATAGCTGTGTTTCCGCACAGGGCCCTGTGGTATGTGTTGAACAATAATCACCCCTTTCCTGCTCGATGTGCAGTTTTTAATTGAATTTCTATCCTATGGATCTCATGTTGAAACTATTCTTGTGCTCCACTATGTCTTCTGATATTTAACAAGTTCTTCCAGGTTATTATTGTAATACAAATACTGTTAAACAGTTGATTTTCATCAAAAAATTCACAGCCTTGGTGAGGGGGGGGCACTGATCCCGAATTTGGCCAAACCATGCATGTACATTAATAGGGGTGAAAATGCTGTGTGCTTATCTCATTTGCTTCCTTCACACGCCTCTCCTTTCTTTGAGTGAGAGGATTTGGTTATGGTGACAAATTTTGATGAATGACAGAATAGCAGGCATTTTTGGAGACTGCTTGCTTTGGTTTCAGAGATTGCCATTCAGATCTGCCACAAGACCCACGTGCCTGCAGCTCAGCTGCTCTTAGCTCTGCGTTGTCTTGGCTGTCTCGTCTTTCACAGATGTTGTCATTCTGGTTGATATTAGGACTATCTCTTCTAAGAGCTCTGTGTTTATAAAATTGTTTTATAGACCTCTTTGCCCCTGTATTGTGTTTTCCTGTCACTTCCCAATGTTTGTCACCTGCACTTTCTGAAGTTTGTAGACTGCTTAACTTACTAAAATGTTAGGACATTAAAATACTGTCATCCCCATAAATAATAAGGAGAAGTTTTCTGATTGAATGAAGCAAACCTTATATGTAATTGTGTGGGGTAAAGAATGAGTGGTTATAGTATATTCCAACTCTCTTAGAGTATCATATTAAAAATAAATTACTTTCTGGCCAACTGTTGTGTTTTTAGCATGTCTACTTCAGTCTGCCTTGCTGTGTTTTGTGCCTTGTTCTTGGTTTGCAATTTCTTCACTCTCGGATTCTTCAATATCCTCCATGATGACTTCTTCATCCATATTCACAGATACTTCAAAGTCCTGACTTCATAGACTTTAGTCTAGTTAGCCACCAGACAGCACCATAAAAATCTTTTGGTAGGAGCACAACCCTGGTAATGCTCAGGAATTACTTTTGGCTCTACACTCAGAAGTCATTCCTGGTGGTACTTGGGGGACCATATTGGGGCTAAGGACTGTATCTATGTCAACTGTGTACAATGCAAACACTCTACTGGTGTGCCACTCTACTTTGCCCTGTACTACAAAAAAATCTTAGTCCTCATCACCATCTGGATTAACCCTCTCTTGTTTGTCCAATTTTTCTCTCTATTGATAGCTAAATTTGTATACTTCAATATTTGATATCATATGTTTGCTTAATATTCTCTTATTTTCAGATTTTCAAGTCACATGTCACTTAGTCTATAAATATTTTTTCTCTTCTTTAAATGAAGAATTAAGTATTTTACATACATGGTATTTAATTATATATATTAATATTTCCCAACATGGATAATACTGCCTAAGTCCCTGAAGGTGTACTGGAATAACAGGGTGGTGGTAGTGGTTTGGGTTATTTTTGGCAAAACTTATTGTTTCTTTGCTTAAAAAGTTAAATCTAGGATTTATGGTGTGACTTTTTTTTTCCAGAAAAGGTATAGTAGGCCAAATAAATTTGGGAATGTCCAGAAAAGATGCTCAATGACTGATTGCAAATTGGCAATTTGATTTTATTTTGTAATTAAGAGTGTTTGACCAGTCAAAAATATATTATAGTTAATTTCCAGCCTGAGTGATGCATTGGATTATGTATGGTATCTTGGTACATGCAGTATTGTTTATACTTTGGTTTTACAAAGATCAGTTTTCCTGAAATAGTCTATCTTGAGTTGATTTTCTAGCTCTACTACTGGAACTATGTGATCTTGGGCAAATTATTCTACAACTTGAATTTTCTTATCTGAAAGATGGGGCAAGATCTATTTTATGTAGTGTCTATTTTATAAAGTAAATGTGATAGTTAAATTAGCAATGTTTAGGAAGTAGTTAACCTTACTCCTAAAACTTGGTAAACTCTTTAAAATACCAATTATGATTATTGGAATCACTGATTTGCTAAACTATTTAAATCAGTGTTTCTTTGAGATGAAAATTTGGAATTTCAGGTTGAGCTCTGAAGCATTGAAGACATTTGCATCTATAAATTGTGGCTGACACCAAGCTGGTCTAATGAAATTCCGAGTTAGTTGCTGCTGTTGGCCTTCCTATGTCTATGAAAAAAAATAGATGGTCTCATATTAGAAATTTTTCTAAATTGTAAAACCTATAAACTTGTCTGTGTGAATAACTGGTATATTGAGGGTCAGTACAACACTTAAAATGGACATAGTTATTAGTGTCTTGAATCTCTAGATATTGTAATACTGATGAGAAAGCCCATTCGCATGGCTAAAGAAAAATACATGTTTTCTCCCTTTTGCTCTATATTGCCAAATGTTAGCTCCAGGCTCCTCCAATTTATTTGGGTGTTTTGAGTCATGTTTATATTTCTTGTTTTACTTTCTAGTTAGTATTTATCCATATGTTAAGGTCAAATGTTATTAAGTAGCAATTTGTATTTCTCATCTTGGTATATGATTGTTGGACCTGAAATTTCTTGAGATAAACAGTAAAGCCTGCTGATAAAGGGTAATGGAGACTTCGACTGTTGGGAGTGACTAATGATGATAGATGTCCTGAAGGAATCCTATTCTTTTTTTTTTTTTAAGAGTTCGATGAGGTTTATTTGCAAATATTTGCAAATATAGGGAACCACATTCACACAGCTCCACGTGGCATTTTGAAATTCATCCCAACTGTGGGCTGGGTGACCTGCAAGTTGGACAGACTGCCGAAATCCAAGAGCTTCAGCATCTCCTTAGTGTCGTATTCTAAGGATTGCAATCAGCTTCTATTGTGGCAGTTTGTTTCAGCTAACTGTGTCATAAAATGTTAATGATTTTCTTTGATTTTTCTGGCTGTTGGAGGGTGGTGTTTATTATAATGATGTTATCTTTTATTTGGGCTTTAATGCTTTTTTAGTTATTAACAAAGGAGGTCAGTTTCTAAAATATTGTAATTCTGCCCCATTGAAATTAATCTGTAGAAACCTTGAAATTGGCACTAATAGATATGTTTTCATAGACTTGAGGCCAGAACCCCAAGGATACTCTGGTCCCTTTAAAACATAATAACAGCTATGCTTGATATAAATAAAGACGGAGATGGAGGTTAGGAGGTATGGGTAGGGATCTTTATGGCTAAGGCAATTTGTTATATCTGTAGAGCAGAGTAAGCATCTCATCCATATGTTACACAACTCAGCATACTGGTCAGTGCTGGCCTCTAGCATTGACCCTGGCTTCTTTTCTTTGTGTCCCAGTTTAAATTATTATAACTGTTGTTTCTCAATCACTTTAACCCCTGTTGCAGTTCAGTCAAATTCTGCATTTCTCATATCCTAAACTATTGTTTTCCCTGAATGGCTCTCTCTTATTTTTTTCTACTTTTTCTACTACTTAATACCTACTTTCAGCTCATTCCAACCCTGGGCCAATGATTTTAATATTTAATATTTCAAATTAGTTGAAATCACATTATATAATAGTATTATATAAGTTTTAGGTATATAAAGTATTATATAAGTTTTGGTATATAAGCTAACAGGTCAACATTTATATATAACATATATTGCATATTTTATATATGTATATATTATATATAAGAGGTATATAGACTAATAGACCAACATTTGTAGCTAACACCCTGTTTTTCCCTAACAGTCTGGTTTTTATCCTTCACTATACATTCCCTCTAACCAATTTATTTATACTGTATTCATTTCTTTTTTGTAGCCAGTTTTGTGGTTTTGTAGTTGACGAGTTTGATTTTTTTTTATGTTTTATCCTGGATCTGTCACCTTTGAGTGAAATCATATAACCTTCGTGTTTCATATCTGAGTATTCCACTTAGCATTAATTTAACCTTAATCTGTAAAATGATTGTACTCCATACTTTTCATGAGTATTAAATATGTCAGTTTATACTTTAGTTATTTGACACATGAATCAAGTTCAATAAAGATAATTTACAATCACTATTAATGCTTCTTATTATCATGTATTTTTCAAGCCTTATTTATAACAATTGAAACTAGGCTTTGTGATAGATATATTAAATATGTTTATGGATACACGAGCGCATATTTATGATACTCAGAATCAAAGAAGCAAAGATGTATAGAAATAATCTCAAGGCAAGGCCTTAAAAGCAGAAATATGATAAAATGAAAACAAGCTAAAGAGAGAAGATAAAGGCAAATAATACAGGGTGTCAAAAACAAGTTTCTGGGAAATTTCAAAATGTACAAGGTGTTCTTGCTACATCATTATATATTTTTTATATATTTATATTAATATATAACATATATCCTCCTATAATATCTGCAGTATAAATTTAATTTTCTTATATGACTAGTAATCATGTATATATTTTAAAATATTTATTTTTTTGTAGATTCATACCTTACCATTTCCCTGAAAATAACTGATAGTATCTATTATCTAATACTTTGCCTATGTTAAATCCAGATTTCAGAGAATCCTGAAATCCTAAGCTACATTTGCTTATGTAAAGTAATTCTTTACATAAAATAGAAATCTCAAGTCTTTATAGAAAAAGAACTTCTTTTGTCTTTTATTTGAAAACTAGTACAAAAGTACTAGTTTTTACAAGGATAAAACCATTAGATTTGCATGGAAATCTCTGTTCTCATGTCCATTCACCTGGCCATACTGTGCCCATACTTTATTCCATGTCTTCGCTTTCTTGGGGTATAGATGTGGACAGGCACCCATAGTCTCTTTCTTGGACAATCAGACATTTGGAGGAGGAAGCAGATAACAATTAGGTAAATTAATAGAAAAATAATTTTAGCCGAAGATCTGAGCTATTTTTTTATTTCTGTTAGCTGTATTTATGTGTGCATCTTTGTAGGTAAGTGTATGTATTATTCAAAACAGGAAGTTCATAAGAGAAAATAAATGAATTGTCAAGTAAGAAAATGAATAGTTTATACATGAAAATACTCTGAGCATATAAATGAATTAAATACCATATGAGATTTGTCTTAAAATTAATAAAAATCTGAGGGATAAGATAATAAATAAATATATAAAGTTATACTATTATCAGATATAATTCTATCTCTGTGGAATAAACTCTATATATTCCAGGTATGGAACAGCAGAGTCTGGGTATTAGAGAGATTTATATTACCTGTTGGAAAGTTGAGGAAGCAAAACTTTTGCTATTGCACCCAACCTGGTGTAGCACCATTGATGTTAACAAGGAGTTATGGCAGATGTCTAGAAACCTCTGGGGAGTGTCCGTTTAGACCATTTGTCTATATTAGCAAAGTTGGTGTTTTTCAAGAACAGCTTCTTGTTATAAAAGACTAAAGCAAATTTTCCCTCAAGATTTTGTTGAATGTGAGGACTAAATTTTAAAGAGCTTCAGGATGGACAAGTATGATGGATATTTCTGTTGTGTTCCATTACTTTCATAAAAATTACTACAAATTGAGTAGCTTAAAACAATGCAAATGTATTTGCTATATTAAAGTTCTGAATGTGGGTCTCATTGGGCTAAAATCCAGGTGGCTGTAAGCCATTTTCTTTTCTGGAGGAGGAAGATCTGAGCAAAATCTGTTTCTGGTCTTTATAGTTCTAGAGGCAGTTTATATTTTTAGGCTCATTCATGTTCTTCTTCCTCCAACTTCAAAGTCCAGTGAAGTCTCTCTCACATTGTATCTATTTTAATCCACCATGGCTATGGAAAGTTTTATTTATAGACTGGGTCTTAGATAATCCAGGAAGATTTCAAATTGGACTCAACTCCATTCATATTCTCATATTTCAAGGATTAAAGTAAGCACACCACAAGGATGATTTATCTGTCTTCTGCAAGGTACATGATAGATGAGGGTTTGGACCATCTCTAGCACAAATCCTCTGGTTGAACACTCTCTTTGATGAGTTAGAGAAATTTATTCCTACTACTAGACATAAGCAGCTTGGTTATTATCTACCTTGCAGAACAGAGAATGGGTTTCACAGCCCTCTCTTCATTGCTTGACTACCCTTAATCTGAACAACACTAGACAGGCACTCTGGGGAAGTAAAAAGTTAGTAGTATTTAGTAAATGTCTTATAGTGGTAGTAATTGTAATGGTGGATCAAGGTTTCTTATCACTTTTTATTTTTGCAATGGCCCTTTTTCAACTTGTCATCCCCCTATCTTGCTAATTGGACTTTTACTTTTGTCCCATGCCACCTTCCCTGCCCCCATTTATTCAGCTTCTACTTGGGGACTCATCAGTTGATAAACAGCAATCAAGGCAGGTGAGGATTCCACAACCCAAATCCTTCTTTCTAAAGTCCACATTTTGATCAATACCTGATCTCTCTCTATTTTTTAAGATTATGTCCTAATGGGGTTCAGGGGATCATATCAAAAGACAAGGTTCAATGAAAGTAGGCCACATGCAAGACAAGTGTCCTATCCATCATACTATCTCTTTGACCCCTTATATTTTTTCTATATCACCTTGATAGATAGGCTATATGTCTCTCAATGGCAATGATTGTACAGTGCTGTTTCTTTATATTCCTTATATACTAGCCTCTTCAAACATGTGGCCTAAATGAACCAATAGCTGAAGTAAAATGTAGTAGAGCTTTTGATTATTTTAAATTTACTAATACATGCTGTCTTTATCTTTATCCTGTGGAAACAATACTGGGGAGAGTATCAAATAGCAAAATGCATATTTATTCACATATTTTAATTTCCTCTATGGAATTTCCTTTTCTTCTCACCAGATTCTTTTTGCATTTCCCTCCCTCTGTCAAAATTTGCCTGCCAGTGTAGCATCCCAAATGCTATTGAGTTTTATCATTGTGTCCTCTTTTCTATTTTATATTAACCTTTGATACACCTTTGGTTTGTGCTAAAATATTGCTCAGAGCATGTGGGATAAATAAATGTATCTGATTCAGAGGTTCTTTAGTAGTAATAGCCCATGGATCTGACATTTGAATAGATCGTCCTTAGCTCTAACATCCTAACCCTTTGGTTACTACCAACTCTAACAAAGTCTACAGTAGACTTTTTCCCAGGTATCATCTTTAGGAAGAGGAACCATGTTTGCAGAGCATTCTGATCATCTCAGACTTCCTACTAGAAATTTTGCTTTTTCCCAGCCTGGTCTCTGCTTTGTTCTATTATAAAACAGAGAAGTATAGAAGAGGCTTAGATTAACCAGGCCATTACCAAGCCGATCTCCCATTGCAGCCTATCCATCTGGCAGTGGCAGTGTCATGATGTGAGTCACAATTAAATTTCTTGTGCTTTGTCAGTCTACATGCAGGGAGAAAAGATTAATAGTTCAAAATTCCCAAGAGTTCTGTGTATCTGACTTGTTAAAATATACAATCTCTGTTGTCTGAGAGATAATACCTTGATATTGAAACCATGATTATTTATTTGCTCCATCTTCAGCAGCATTTATGCAGCAGAGAATGAAAAAAGAGTTATACTTCTCCATAACATCACTAAACCCATGTTTAATGCAGATTTAAAAGGACAGCTGTTAGTTTATTGCCCCCTCCCTTCCTTCCCAACACACAGAGGTTTAGCAGCTGTGTAATAGCTATGTGCAGAGCAAAAAGAGATACGAATATGGGTGAGTGCATGTGGATTGTAGTTTAATCTCCTGGAATATTTTTACTGATCAATTACTGTAGCATCATTGTGTACAATTTTTCCCTTTAAAGTAAAATGACCTGCTTATTTGTCAGCTCAGTGCTTTGCTGGGGGAAGTAGGAAAGAAACATGTTAGTAATGCATAGAGCAATACTTTGTAATCAGAATATTAACATTTTGATTGAATTGATGGAGCATTTAAATGGAAATATTCAATTGCAAAGACTAAGCTTGGGAGGGAATTTACAAGATGCAGATGGAATCTGAACCTTTTTTTCTTGATTAAAGAGACTTCTTTTAATAGAGAAAAAGTCACAGGCAGAAGAACTTCATATTAAGAGTGAAGGGCAGGCAGTGTTCACTTTTTAATTGCTTATATTTAAATATAGATAAGTATACACATTGGCAGCTATAAAGGCAGGGGCTTTGATCTACTGGTGATTGAAGAAGATTGCAGAAGATTGTGAAAATACTAGCAGAGTCACACAGCAGTAAGATAATGCAATGTGCAGTGTTGTCGGACAAGGGGCTGGCGCCACCTCTGTTCCCTATGAGCCTTAAGACACATTTTTTTAATTTTTAAAATTTGCTTTACTCATTTTGAATTACAAGTATTTCACAGTTATATATAAGGTACATGGTGACAGTGAATTAGGGCAATTCCCACCACCAGTGTTGACCTTCCTCCATCACTGTTCCCAGCATGCATTCAGTACCTCCACCCTTAACCCCCTGGACTACTAGTGTAACAGGTCCCTTTTGTGTATGGATTTTTGTAGTTTGGGTCTCTTGACTCTATTGTCATTGACTTTGGGTTGGGTATTTAGGTCTGATCATTTTTTATTTCCATTCAATGCTCATTAGACTGATTTACTCCTGGTACCATCCACTTTTTTGTTCTCAATTTGTAGGGAGATATAGAAATATGATGGAAAACAAGGTGATTTGTGTTCTATGATTTTGTTAAAAAACAAAGAAAAAACAATAATGACCAAACAAAAATCAAAGAAAGAAAGAAAAAAAAAGAAAGAAAGAAAGAAAGAGAAAGAAGAAAGAAAGAAAGAAAGAAAGAAAGAAAGAAAGAAAGAAAGAAAGAAAGAAAGAAAGAAAGAAAGAAAGAAAGAAAGAAAGAAAGAAAGAAAGAAAGAAAGAAAGAAAGAAAGAAAGAAAGAAAAAGAAAGAGGCGAGTGCTCCTGTCTAGAAGCTATCAAAGAAGAAAAACAAAAAAGGAAAAGAAAAGAAAAAAGGGGATCTAGTATGGCATGGTTTATTTTTGTTGTTTTTTTTTTGTTGTTGTTTTATTTCTGCATATGCACAGTAATATTGGGGAAATTAGAAAGGGAATTCCCTTGACATAAAAGATACATATAAGGGTATGTTTCCCTACCTCATGACCTAACAGAGAGATGAAATCGTAAGACACTCTGTCCTTTGATCTGTGCAAAAACCAAGATCACTGATTATGAAGACTGTCTACATCAACTGCTACTGAGCATAACTTCTGGAACCATAAATAAAGACTCTAGACTTTTTCCTAGGATCTTAGTAAAAACCAAGATCCCCAATTACAAAGAACTGACTTGGACCACCACAACTGAGCAGAACATTTCCTGGCACCATAAAGACAGACCTTGGGGTTCCATAATGAACATGTCTAGAGCTTTCTGACTTATGACCAAGCTATCTTTGCTTAGTTTTTTCCCACTGGTAAATTGGGAGCAACAATGTTTGCCATAGAAAATCATTTGGTTTTTGTGTGGATTTGATGGCATACAAAATTCTTTGCATCTGGGGGGAAGAGCAGAGTCACAAGAGGTAAAGCATCTGCCTTGCATGCGGTAGCAGTTCAATCCCCCACCATCCCATAAGGTCCCCAAAGTCCAGAGCGATTTCTAAGTGCATAACTAGCAGAAACCCTTGAGCATCATAGGATGTGGACCCAAAACAAAGACAAACAAAAATAATTCTTTGCATCTGTAGTAGTTTACAAGAATCTTTGTTCGCGACTGGGAAAAAAATAATTCCCTCCCCCAATGGGAACTAAAATTAGAGGTGACAAACTTCTCAGTGGATGCAATGTGCAATGCAGAACTTTGATTATCTTTAGGATAAATTATTTTTTAAAGAGTTTTAACAAATAACTTTAATTGATCAGTACTCAGTTTCCCAAAGCCAAGATCTAAATTTTCATTTGCAACAGATTGTGACTAAAAACCTCCCCAATTCACTTTATGCCTTTGCTTCTCAGTCTTATGACCCCTAAAATGTCCAGAGTCATTATAAAAGTGATTTTTAAATCACTTTTCTTTGGCTTTGATGCATAATAATAACATGGCATTGCTTTGGTCAAAACATAACTCCTGACTTCTATTATCTTACAATAGAACTTAATAAGCAGAGCACCAGCATTTAAAGTTTATCAAGTCAATCCAGATAAATATGATTTCTTTAATTGTGTATGGGGGGAAAGGATATGTCCTTCTAGAGCACAAGATTTTTTGTAGAATCCATTTTTACAAATGAAATGACTGAAGTACAATGGGAGAAAGTTCAGTGAGAATTTAGTTTACATCTGTTTAAGGAAGAAATATCTGATGGCCACACCCTTGCCTATAGTATATGTAGACTGATTTTTTTTTGTTTCCTATAACAACCTTATCTTTTGGTGCTGCCAGATCCTAGAGTTACCTATTTCCATTTCCCAGAACAACCATTTCCTTCCAGTCAGAGCTTGCAATAAGTGAATCTTTGTAAGCTTCACAAGAACTAGTGAATATTTGGACTTGAAACAAGAGTGATAATTTGCCATGTCATGTTATCCAAAATTTCTCTTTCTTTTTCTCTCTTCCACTTCAAAGATAATGCTACTTCTTTTTAGTGGAATATAGAAGGAAGCATTCTGGTACTCAGAAGACCAGCCTCACAGAATCACAAGAGAAATAAAAAAGCATTGCAAGGTTACAGGTGGTTGTACCATCTGTTTACTTATTTCATAGAAGATAAAGGAGGAACTTATTTGCTCAAGTCCAGAGTGGTACTGTGAGTATGAGATACTCCCTGGACTTCATTCAAGCTGGCTGCCATGAGGTTTGGGAAGCCTGGGAGTCTCTGCATTGGGGTGAGCAGGTTTGACAGAAGAGGCGGGTAGAGAGTCTACATGAAAGAGCGGCCTAATTAATCACAAGCTATCAGTACCCGTCAGCAGTTAGAGTCTCTGAGGTCTTAACGACACCCTCAGTAATGTTAAAAACCAGCTTGTATGACTTCATTTTCTTAGAGACACATGATTGATCTGGCTATTGGTGAATTGAGACACGGCGGCTTCTTTTCATAGATAGTGTCATTAGATGAGAAGATTAAGTGCCTTTGTGCAAAGGCTAGGAGAGTGATTCACTGGCATTGAAGGGAGGCTAAAGAAAACTCTAAAATATGTATTTTTAAAGGCAAAACCTTAGACATTCCCTCATTTATTAGCATCATAAAAAAGCTAGTTGCAGAGTCTAACTAAGAAAAATGGCTCCTTTGGGTCAAGCGTAATAGGGGTTTTGCACAAAACTGCCTACTGGGTCTCTATGGATTATCTTTGTATCTTTTGGTGAGGCTGTTCTGTGCCCTTTCCTAGTTTTCCAAAGCTCTGAAATGGAGTGAAGGGGACTCTTCAGTTGGAAATAATGCTTCAGGGAGGAAAATGGATGGAGGAGTTGCAGCTTCCTTTACTCTGAGTATACCAGGAGTTGTGTTTGTTAAAAAGATATGGATTCTGGGGCCAGTGAGGTGGTGCTAGAGGTAAGGTGTCTGCCTTGCAAGCACTAGCCAAGGAAGGACCGTGGTTCGATCCCCCGGCGTCCCATATGGTCCCCCCATGCCAGGTGCAATTTCTGAACGCTTAGCCAGGAGTAACCCCTGAGCAAGAAACAGGTGTGGCTGAAAAAAAAAAACAAAACAAAACATCCACACTTACCATGAAAATTGGATTTTATAAAATGTATTGGCATATGCCAAGTACCTTGGACAAATTCTGGCCCATAGTTAATATTTTGGATCAAATAATTATCAATTTGAAGTTACTGGTTACAGAAAAAAATATGCAGAGGAGAATAGAAGTAAATAGTTATAGAGATGCATGAGACCTGGGCCAGCAGGAATACTTGTCTTTCTTCTCAAGTTATTCAAGTTCAGATTTTGTTGGTTTTGTTTTTGTTCATTGGGTTACACCCAACTGTAGTCAGGGCTTACTCCTGGTTTGTGGCCATTCCTGGCATTACTCAGGGAATTGTGTGATACCAGGGATGAAACTGTGATCAATTTTATACAAGGCAAGCACCTTATTTCCTCCATCTACTAATTCTCAGGCCAAAATTTAAATTTTAAGTGCTTTTTGACAGACCAAATCAAACATGCTACAGAGGAGTTAATCCAAAACATTTCTAAAAGGTCTTATTGCTTACTTTATTCATTCAGTTTTCAAACAAGGTCCTTCTTGATTTTCTTGGAGGACATAAAAATATAAAAACATGTAGCCAGAGATATAGAGCAATTCAAAATTTAGGTTCTATGGTATAAAAAATCAATATGTCCGTGAGAAACCTTTAAATTTAATAGTGTAAATTTCACAAAGACTTTAGGATTATGGGTGTTATGTGTCAGGTTAAGGTGGCAGGCAGTTGGCACAGGGGAAACTAGAGAAGATTTTGGACTGGGTGTTTGAGCATGAAAAATGAAAGGTAGGGAGAATAATTAGGTTATATTGTATGAAATATACATGATATGATAGTCTAGAAAAAGGAAGATCAGAAATGAGCCTTTCTGATGGATCATAAAGGTACAAAATTCATCACACTTAATAAAACATATGAGTGTAAATAATTAAAGATGTTTCCAAAATGGGATGTTGAATTCCCAAGTGGAGAAATTTGGATGAAGTGGGGACCTGTCAGCAAAGTGCCCCATAATCTTGTCCCAGCTTTTGTCTTGTCTTCAGCTTTTCTATTTCTCACATCATTCCAAGATTGCTCACTACCAATCACAGTAGAACAGGATAAGTGCCTTTGTTTCATGCATACTTTGTATGCCTCTCTTCTGTATTGTTTCCTCATACCATTCCATCTGCTTTGTGGACATTAGCAGGAGGTCAGAAAAGTATTACTGGGCATGTACTGTATATAGTAAATTTCTAAGCCAGTATTTTAATACATTTTTCAAATTCCTGAGAATCTACCTAGCTGTAAGCCTGGGGCAAGATATGTTGGCTTTAGTCTGGGACTGAAAAGGAGACAATTGCTGTCAGATATGCAGTGAGTATTGACTGCATAGTTTTATTGGTGCTCACAGTAACAACCTGTCTACCTGTGGATTATTGCCTCCTCTATCAATACTGTCTCTTGACTGATAATTTGGAATCAAAAGTCTTTTATTTTATTTTTAATTTTTAATTATGAGAACAAAGATGCAAAGAAAGAGGACAAGGTAAAGTTACAGTGGAAGGACAATCACCCCTAAACAGAATTCTCAGAAATCCCCTTGCTGATATCTGAACTTTGAACTTTCAGCCAAAGAACATTAAGAAAAATAAAACAGAACCCATATACAATTACTTTGTCCCATAAGTCCCCAGATTGTAATGCATATTATTTCTTAGCAGCACACAAAGCACTCTAAAGCCATAAAACTTATGTAACTTTTTAAACATTGAAGGCAAAGTACTTTTTTACATTTTCCTGCACATGCATATTAGATTAAGTTAACCTCAAAAGTTTAAGTGGGGTGTTTTTCTCAAGGATTAGAGTCAAAGGAGCACAGTAAAAACGGTTTTAGAGTGGCAATTATTGTTTGCATAGGCCCACCAAAATATGAAAGACATGGAAAGGAAAAGCCTTGGCCTAAATACAAGGAGACCCTACCCCTGAACTTTCCTGGCATAAGACCAACTCTAGGCTCCAGGCAAACTAGTTTGTCCAATCCAAGTCATTGTCTGTAGTCCCATTACACTTTTATTTTTCACACAGTCTCTGTTGTTGGTATCATGTTTCTGTATTAAAGATCTTGGAATCTGCATATCCTACATTGCAGTCAGGATGTGTGGAGCGTCCTCTCATTTCACCTCACAATTAAAGGGCAATGAAGAGAGCCCTGTCCTGTAAGCAGGTTGTTGTTGTTGTCGTCAAATATTCTTAGTGTTAAAGGAAGTCTCTTTTGAGCAGGTCGATGTCAGAGCAGTGGTAGGGTCTTCCCTGGTAGAGGATTGCTTCCAGGTATTGTTATAAAAAACTTTGGATGTTTCGTAGATAGCTTCCCTGGTTCAGTTGTGAATGGAGGATGCCCATTCTTCTGAGGCCTGTGCCTGATCATTATATCAATGTTCAGGGTTCCCATTGCACTACAAGATTTGTGTGTTCCAATTTCTATTAGATAAGAACTTATTTGTATGTATAGTATTTTCCCATGCAAACAAGGAACAATGCCACGTGGCGTTATCAGCGCATATGGGGGCCATAAGAACAAGTCCAACAATCCCCATAACATGGTTAAATCAAGCATTAAACTGAGGGACTCTTTTCCTAACCCTAACCAAAATTCCTTATTGAACAGCTTACAAAGAGAAGAAAAGATAAAAAGATAAAAAGTGGGTAGAATCGTTACTGTAAAAGAATATTAGTAAGAGTTATAACTGTCAAAGAAAATACACATAAAATATTCAAAAGACTTTTTTTTTTGTCTTTTGAAATAGTTGGGGGTTGTTAAATCCAATGCACAACTTTTGGTCTGTGATTAGTACTGTGCAGTACTGAAGTTAAAGAGTAAATGTGGGATACTGATGGTTGGGGGTGAGAGAGTTAAAGAGTAAAAATGAGCTTTGTAGGGGTGTGCAAAAAGGGCAGAATCTGTTGTGGCAGGAGGTCGGTCTTGGTGCCTAACAAAGTAAGAATTGAGGGTCAAGAGGGTTAATTAAGGAGAAGATAACAAATCCATATTGGGAGATAAGGGAGAAGAAGGGGACCTGGTGTGGAGGAGAGGCAATTTATCAGAGGGACTATATACATTGGATAGATGAATTGTTTATGGATTAGGCTTAACAGTAAGAGAGGACCACTATATAGGAAGTCTCGTCTACATATGCACTAATTTTAGATATCTATTTGAATGTTTTCCTCCAAATCTAGAGCATTTCATTTTTTTCCCTAGAAACAATCAAGAATTAAGAACATTTTTGGGTGAAGTTAAAAAGTATATAAGAAAAGAACCCCTGAATGGGGTTCAGCATGCATACGGCAGGAGTTTGTTTCCTCCCCCCTACCCCCAGGGCTCGATTTACCAGGCCCAGCCCTGAAAACCAGTCTGGCATGGGGGGGATCTCAGTCCCCTGGACTAAGTGGTCAGCCCAGGGGGCCTATGGCTAGCTGTCCTGCACAGAGCCCCCAACATACCAGTGGAAGACACCCAGAAGTCCTGGCATGTGGAGTCTTCTGAGTGCAGCCTCTGCCCCAAGAGTCTTTTCTTAATCAGGGTCTTATCAACAAAGATATAAGTACTATTCCAAGAAACTTAGTCTATATCTGAAGGCATGCTCCACTTGAGTTTCAAGTGCCACAAAGCACTTTAAAGATGTTCAAGATGCCAGAGCATTCCGGAGATCATGGTTTGGGGATGGTACACATCACACTGTAGTTTAAAGGACTCTGTAGAAATATTAAAATGCATCTTTATGAATTTTAATTTTACTAAGATTCCAAAAATGTTAATGAAGATCTTTTAAAACATTTGCAGTATATTAAGGCTTATTAGCTGGTAAAAGTTATTTAATAGAGAATGCATAACTAATAAATGAAGTTTGCAAAGTTCTTAACTTTCTTGGAATCCTACTTGCATGTAATGCATTATTAAACCAGCTGACAGTAGTCTCAAGCTAACTAGAACTTATATGGCATGAGTATCCTATGATTCTGGGACAGTTTTTGTAGACTTCAGTACTACTTGAACTTTTTTGAGGATTTTTACTTTTTCCTTACTAATTTCAGAATCCCTCTAGGTTTACATGTTCTAGATTAGAAAAGACAGCAATGACAGAGAATAGCTAAAAATAAGAAGGAAAAGTGGAGCATGGTTATATGTTCTTTGTGACAGATCATTTGATAATGTTCTAATTAAGCAAGAACATCATGCTAGAAAGGACAGCTTGACACCTTAGTCATTCCTCTGATTAACAGATTTAGAAATTGAGTCAGCAAAAATACCAGGCAGTGGACTTACAGATTCCCAGCAGTGCATGGAATATAATTTAACTTTTGACTCAGGTTCCATAGTCATCAAAGACATTTTTAATATTAATTTATTTTCCTAATAAGGGTAACTTGATTCATAGTCTAATACAATGGGGTTCAGGCTTTTATTAAGAAAGTTATGATGCATAAGGTTTAGTCATTCCTCTATGAAGGCAGCAATATCTATTTGCATTGTTTATTTAATTAGTTTGATTTTTGAGTCATGCTTAACTATGTTCAGGTATCACTCTTAGAAGATCTTAGGGAACCAGAGGGGTACCTGAATTGAACCTGGGTCAGCTGCATAGAAGGCAAATATCCTACCTGCTGTACGATAACTCCAGTTCCTGTTTGAATCTCTTCCATTTCACTAGCAAACCTAACATTATTTTTTAAGTGTTGCTTCTTTTTTCGATATTCCTGGAAATTAAATATTAATACTGTTCTCATAAAGGTAATTGGCAAATTTATTTGTTTACTTTATGGGTTTAACTATAGATATATACATATATTTATACAATTTTCACAGTAGGCAGACACATAGGCTCTACCCTCATACCAAATAAGTAATAAACTGTGATACATGTTTATAACACATGTTATAGCAGTATATCTAATAATATACTGTATAAAATGTTCTTCATTTATACCTATATCCAAATATATTTTCATTTTCCCCCAACCATAGATTTAGATAATTATTAGTTAAATTAGAACCCATGGTAATCACTACGTCTCAACAGGAAATCATGAAAGATAGAATCTATTTGTCATTGTGATATTTGTTTAATATTGTAAGAGTAGGGAGAATAGAGTTATAATTCCTAAATAAAATCTTTATTCTTTTTTCTGTGATGGCAGCATTCAGACTTGTGATAGATTTATGGAGGGTTTTTATTTTCTTCACAGTTTACCCACCACCTTCTTGGTTCAACTTGTATGGTTGCAACACTTTCAGGTTATTCACGGATTTGTCTGTGAGTTTAGTTGCTGTGCAGTTTGATAAGAACATTTTCTAAAGGATTATTTTGGTTGGAGAATCTGGACAATTCTCCTGATTCAGTAATTTTTATTCAGCAAGTATTTTAATGAATTCTTCCGAAAGCATAGTGGGGGAAATCATTTATTTTAGAGTGTCTGCTTTACAGGAATTTATGACTTGGTTGGCGAGACAAAAGATTCATGTAAGTAGCAATTACATGAAATTTAAAAGCCCATGTGAGCCAGTGGCACAGATACTTTTCCATATATGCTAAGGGATTTTTTAATCAAAAAGTAGTCATTGTGAATGGGCAAGTTTGGCACCAGTGGTGAAGGTGCATATGGCTTGACCTAGAGTCAATGAAAGGATGGATAGGAAAGGATGGATTGTAAAGAGCTGGGCAGTCATGCAGGGCAGTTTAGAGAATCATGTGGCAAAGCAAAGGCTCCACACAGAAGCAGACATGCATGTTGGAAGATTTGGAATCATTTGGACGTGCTGGTGTGGAGATCCAATGCTGAGGATTAACAAGGGATAGTTACAGAGGTGGGGAGATGAAGATGTTAATGTATATCAAAACTACCATGAGGAGTTCAGAATTTCTGCCATGGGCTCATTAGAGAAAAGGCAGCTTCTAGAGAGGAGTGCAGCTATAGGGAAGTGTAGAGAGGTCATTCTGGTTTAGGTTGCCAGGTATTACCTTTGGATTCTTTCTGCCCCCAAACTCAACTTGATGATGACTTAGCATGGTGACATGAAATTCTCATCTAGGATTATTTTATGCTTGATTTTGGGCTACTCTCAGCAAAGCTTGAGGATTACTCCTGATTCTGCACTCAGAGAGCACACCTGGCAGTGTTCAGGGGGCCATATGGAGTACCAGGGATTAAATCCAAGTAGGCCTCATGCAAGGCTACACCTTACCCACTATACTTTTTCTTCAGCCCATCCTCTAAAACTTTTGTCTAGATCTAGTGTCATCTCAAAACTGGATTATTTTCAAATGAAACAATTTTTCAGAGCCAGAGAAATATTACAGGAGATATGGCACTTGTCTTGTATGTGGCTGGCCTGAGTTTGAATCCCTGGAACCATATATGGTCTTTTGAGCACTGCTAGGTGTCACTCCTGACCAAAGAGTCACAGAGCACTGCCAGGTGTGGCCTAAACACTCTTCAAAACTCAAATTTTAAAATTAATAAAATATATGCTACTGATTTTTCATGCTGTACTCTTTCTCACCTCTATTATTTTGTTTCAGTTTTATTCACATTTCTGTAAATGTTTTAAATGCTCCTGAATCTATTATGGTTTACACTAGCCAGATCTGCAGGCGTGTCAAGCACAGAGGTTGGTCCATTCAGTACTGAGGACACTTTCTCTCTTATCTCTTGTACCTTCCCAGCACCATGGGGAGGGGCAGAGCCATGGTGACAGTGTGAGGCCAATGAGAGTGCTTCTGTGAGTTTGGGTTTGTGATAAGCATTTTTGAAGGTGGTTGGGAAGCTGTGCTCTCCCCTGGACTTCTTTTCCTCTGGCTTGTAGCATTGAGATATCATAGATTTCTTTTAGTGAGCATTGTAAAACTATTCCCGGTTATGTTCACTTTTTAGAGCCTCATAGAATTGTTACAGTTAACCTCTTTTAAATGATTTTACTCTGACTTTTATTCCCCTGCTACTGAGTATAAAACTTAAAATTAAATGTTGAAAGCAAATCCATAAATCCCTAGCTACCAACACAGAAAGTGAGTGGCCTAGTGGTTGGATCCAGAGATTCCTATGCTGTGTGATCCCAAGAATCGAGCTTAATTGTAGTTTCATGTGAACATCAGACTGGTAGTCAGTGAAAAATGTAAAATTGTCAGTGGAAGAGGTACTTACTTTCTATGTTTATAAAACATGTGTGTTCTCCCTGTATTACCCATATACAGATGAGAAAGACCCTGTCCATTTTTGTTTCTTGGCTCTTCACCACCACTACAGCATTCAGATATTCTTTTAGAATCTGTTAACTTGAATCAACACAATGATTGAACCATGAAAATGGAGGAAATTTGGAGATCACTTTCATCTAAACCCAAAGGTTTTACTTTAGCTACTAACAAAGGTTTCAATTAGGATAAAGAGAGGCTAGAGGGTTAGAATAAATTGAAGAGGAATTATACTATACAGATGTCACCCATTTAGATCCTGAATTAAGGGAGTCCTTGAGGAGAGGCAGATTTATCTGGAGAAATGTCTGAAAGCTTGTGGGACCTTGGGGGAAAATTGAGGAAACACTTATTTACTAAATTACATTTAAAAAACATTATTGTGTTCAACTATTAGCCCTGCCTGTACTGTATTCTACTTTACATATTTCAAAAGTGGACTTTATCTTCATGAATATTTATTTGGGACAGGCTGACTACTTTATCATTCTCTTTATTCAGGGAAATATTATTTTGCTTTGAAATCTCCATTTTCTGGTATAATATAGTCATACCAATTTTTCAATTGATTTATCTTTTCCTATCATTTTGATTTGAAGCTATTTACTTTTCTCTCTTGGAAGTCCATTTCTTATATACTGTAGTACTTCTAGTAGATACCATAGTGAATGGTCTTGGTTTATGTGTGTTTTTATTTTTGGATTCTGGCTCTTTGCTTAGGAGTTGTTCCTGGTGATCCCAGAGAACTGAGTGGTACCTGGGATCTAAGCCAGGTCTCCCACATGCAAAGGGTGCAATAGCTCTTTTATTCCTCTCTAGGGCCCCATCAGTATTGCTTTTACATTTAACGTGACACTACATTTTGCTTAAGCATTTAAACCATTTTCATGTTCTGTTTTTGTAGAGAGTATATAGCATTTATAATCTTACTCTTTGTGGTGGTGGTGGGGGGAATGCATCCAAACTGAGAGGGCCAGGGGATACATCCAGGTTATACTCTGACAATTGTAGTAATGTCCTTCAATACTTGGGCATAAAATACAAAGTTGCTGAGGTCCAGTTGTGCCAGGAATTATCAGTGCAACACTCAGAAGTGCTTAGAGACTTTCATAAGTACCTGGTGATGCTTAGGGACCATCTGGTGTTAAGGATGAAAGTGGGGTCAACTGTAAGCAAGGCATGGATCTTAATCCCTGTCTACTATTCAGCATTCTGACTCTGTATTTGGTTGTCATTTGGGGGCCACACACCCAACAGGCATTACTCCTGGATCTGTTCTCAAGAATCCCTCTTAAAAGTGCTCAGGTGGATATAAAGTGCCAGGGGATCAAACTGAAGTTGGAAACATTCAACATTAGTTGCATGTTGTGTAACACTTGTACTAGTTTTTAGTTCTCTATCTTGTTTATTTTGTCTAATTTTCAATATCTCCCTTTGAAATTAATATTTTATTATTCTATATACCTTATTTAAGAGGAGGAGGTTATTAGATGTAACACTTGGTTGTATCAACTGGGTTGATAATTAGTCTAGTTATTAGCTGGTATTTGGGTTTATGGTATTTATCTTTATCATGAACTGAATCTAAGTGACATTTAGCCTATTGGTAAAAGACCCTTCTAACAATTGACTTGAATAAACCTGTGGTAAAGGGGGCCAGTGAGGTGGCGCTAGATGTAAGGTGTCTGATTTGCTATCTGCCAGCATCCCATATGGTCCCCCCCAAGCCAGGGGCAATTTCTGAGCACTTAGCCAGGAGTGACCCCTGAGCATCAAATGGGTGTGGCCCAAAAAACAAAACAAAACAAAACAACAACCTGTGGTAATATCTTTTATGTATTCCCTCACATGATCTCCTTAAATACCTGATGGTCAGTGTATTTTATTTCTGCCTCTTTTATTAAAGTCACAGTACATTATTAATTTTTCTATTTATTGGGGAGATTTCAATCAAGGAAAAACATATTTATCCACATTTGCCATTTCTTTATGAAGAAAATTGGTATTTTTTTCCCACTTGAAGGACCTCAACTTATTTTAGTAGTACAGCTTATGCAGGTCATGAATTCTCTCAACTTTTTAAAAGAAAACCTTTTTTTGATCTTTGTTTATCTAAAAAAATGTTTGATATGAAATTTGACTTTTTTCAATCAAACTTTAAAAATGTCACTTCACTTTTTATTTATAGTTTCTAAAGAGAAAAATGTGCTGTCATCCATGTCTTTCTTCCACTTTATGTGATGTATCTGTCTTCTCTATATTTTTGTGATTATTACTGGTGTTGAGCTACTTAGTTGATTTTGATGTAATTTTATTCATATTTTCTATGTTGGAAAGTATTATTTTGATTTTTAAATATAGGTTTATAGTTCTTATTAAATTTTTAATAACTCATCTATTATTTTATTCAGCTATATTTTTGCCCTCCAACCTTTCAATAACTAATTATATTTTATTTTTTATCATACTGATGTTCTATTCAATTTTTACCATTTTTCATTGTGTCATTTTGTATATTTTTATTATTTTTTCCTTTTAACTTGTCTTTTTTTCTGCAGTGTCTAATTTGTCATTAACATCATTCAATGTCCTTTACAGCTCAGATATTGTGCCTTCCATCTCTAAAAGTTTGATTTGAGTCTTCTAAATATATTGTATGTCTATAACTAACATGTATTCTTGTCTTGTTTCTGAACATATGGAGAAAAGTTATAACTATTTTAATGTCCTTGTTTAAATTCTATCACTTGTATCATTTCTGAGATAGTTTAAGATTTATCTACAGAAGTCTTGACATTTGAATTGGCTGAATTTCTTGTTGTGGGGATTGTTGTTCTGTGCATTGTAGATATTTAGCCAAATGAATATCTGTTTTCCACCCTGTGTATGCCAGGAGCCTCTTTCTTTATTCATAACAGAAACTTCTGTAGGCATTGATTAGTGTTTCCATATTGGATGCTAGACAATAGCAATCACCTCAAGCTGATAACTAGACTTATTGATTATTTTCATTTTATGTGTTGTATTTTTCACTTTATAATGATGAATAATCTTTTATTTGATTCCAGATACCATTATTCTTATCTTATCAAGATATTTTGATTACTATTAATATTATAGACATTTTAAATTAATGTTTTGTGACAAACGTGAATTACAAATCTTTCACAGTAATATTTAAGGTACATAGTGACATTGAATCAGGAGGATTCCCACTACCAGTATTGTCCTCCCTTCACCTCTGTTCCCAGCATGCATCCTGTATTGCCATCATTTGCCCCCAGATTGCTAGTATAACTGATCCCTCTATGTAAAGCTTGTTTATAGATTGGATATCGATTCTGTTGTCATTGACTTTGGATTTGGTGTTCAAGTCTGATCATTTTTTATTTTCACTCAATGTTTATACAACTGTTTGGTCCTACTACCATCCATTTCTCCCATGCTTTCTGAGGGTTGCGCCTCTGACTTGAAGTCAGAACTGTATAACTCTAGAATTCTTTCCCCATAATCTTTTCTTTAGTAAAGTCTTGCAAATTCTTTTTAAGTTTCCCTGCCCACATTTTTGATACCATTTTTTTTTTATTTCGAGTACCGGCCTTGACTTAGTTTCCTTTCTGAATGTGACCTATCAGCATGCAGGGCATGAGAAAGTTGTATGGTTCCCTCCTTTGTTTCTTCATTATCAAATGTCAACTTACTTGAAGAATTTCTTCTATTTATTTTCTTCTCAGCTATTTCAGATCATATGGAAAATATAATATGGCAGTTCTCCTTGACTGCCTTGCTCCCTGGGCTCTTTCTTTTATTCCTGACATGGTCAACTCTCCCCTCTCTGCCACAGGACCCTTCCACATACCATTCTCTCCACATTATTCTTTCATTTACTCTTCTCTAGCAATTCTTCTTCATTTCAGCCCAAATAGTATTTTCTCTTGGAATACATGACTACCAAGCTTTGTCATCATCTCTTTTTTTCTACCAGCTGATTCTGCCAGTTCAGAAACCCCAGTTTCTGATTTATTATCACCATAATTAATTTTCCAATAGCCATTGTGAGTGCTTTATAAGATTTTGCCTGCTATGACAATCTTTGAGTGGTTGGTTGAGGTTCCAAGTTGATGGAAAAATATATATAGTTTACACAGAAAGGATGTGTTCATAAATTAGTGTCACAATGAAAGGCTCATGTGGATACTTAGAATACACTCATGGCATAAAGTCAACCAAGAGAGTAAATCAATCTTCTGAGTGTCACCATGACCAAAGCTTACTTTCACTATTAATATCATGTGACAGATGACAGAGGCTTCTTCTGTTCAGTCCCCATACTGCCTGACTTATCACCTTTGGTGATTGAACGGTACTAGGCACAGATCACTCCTGTTTGGTGTTAGCATCGGTGTGATTCTGACTTTGAAAATCTATTGATGTATGTGCTGGATACTTTCAATGCCTTTGACAAATGACAAGCTTTTTTTTTCTCTTGTTCAACTTTTTGCTCAGTCCACTGGTGTGGGACCTTTAATGGGTGCTTCTTTAGAGTCTGTTTCTATGAATCAGGGCACATTTTCTTCCAGGTACTAAGTTTTCTTTCCATATCTACTCTGTATGTTGAGAAGTCAGTGATGTCAATGGCAGGTTGAGCAGCCCCCTGCCTTTCCAATCATTTCTTTTTCAGGCAAGCTGTGCCATACTTAGTAGTCTGCTCAGCCACAAGTTCCTCAGAGACTCGACTTTACCCAGTCTGATAAGGACCTCCAGTTTTCTCCAGTGGCAAATTTATGCTCCTCTCCAGCTACCAATCCCTCCCTCCTTTCTGCAATATTCCTAATCCACAGAGTTAGTTCATTATTTATCTGTATCTTGTCCTCCTGGATAAATCACTTTCACCTGGCTTTGCTAGCCTTTTTGGTTCTCTCATAGATTTTTTGGGGGATGAATATTTTGTTCTTAGTTATTTTGCCTCCTTGTCTCTGAGCTTCTTCCCTGCTATTTGTCAGAAACTTGGGTAAATCTCTGTTCTCTCTGCCCCTTGCTTTCTTGTTGTTTTACACACTTGTAATTGTCAATTCATTTCTGTTTTATAAGCCCACAGGTCCTCTCAATGGCAGTGCTTCGCCTCAGTAGCTATAGAGGCAGAGAAAAAGAAGCATTTCTTTGCTCCATAGTCTTGAGCCACTGACCTTTTCATCATCAAGCAATAACTGAAGTTCGATTGTGTGCATCCTCCACCCCCCCAAGTTGGGGGTTGAGCAATGATGGTGCTTTGTACAGAAGAAACATTATATCAGAAATCTATTTTATACTCAATATGAAACTATGAGGGTCCTTGAGCTGGAAAAAAGCATTGTACTCACAGACTTGCTTTGCAAGGGAGATTTGATTACTTTGAGAGCTGAAAAATGGCTGAAGGTAGCATCACAAAAGAGGGGAGTGCAGGGAGCCCAGCTGGTTGAATTTGGCTTGTTTAGAAAGAGAGAAAGAATGGCCAAAGCAGGAGGTACTTAAAAGACACAACTAACAGGACTGGGCCAGCAGTAAGGGGCTAGAATAGTCTGGATTGGTTGTGCTGGAGGTCATAGACACATTGTGGAGAGGGGCTTGAAAGGAGAGGAGGGAGAATGGCAAGGAAGAGAAAAAACTGCAAGTGGGTTATGGTGGAGAGAGTACAGAGCTCAGTTTTTGCATCCTGGTCTTGCAATGGTGCTACTTCATTATGCAGCATTTGGAAATATGAGATTGTGGTTCAATGCAGAAGCTGAAGCAAGATTTGTTTTGGGAGTCATCCAAACAGATGTGGGAGGTGAACCCGTGAGGAGCCCTTCTGCACATGAAAAGGCAGATCCACCAGCAACTGTGGGGATACATCACAGGTGTGGGTGTGGACAGGCCCCGGGAAGCTGTGGCTTCTGGCATGGATATTCTCAGAGGGTGTCTTTCTCTCTGTTCCTGAACATAATGTTACTTGTATCTCCACCCCATCCCTTTCCATAACTGAGCACTGCTTATATTTGCATTATCAGTTCTCAACGTCATTGTTTTCCTTTCTTATCACTTGCTATTTAATCTTAAAGCCAAGAATAAAGTTCAGTGAGAGAAAAATAACAGAGCACCAGGCCCAAGCTTCTTTTGTGTTTCCAAAGACAGTGAGTTCAAGGCTTTCTTTACAATGTATAGGAATTCCAAGGTCCTACTTACTGGTACTTCCTACTAACACCCAGAACTAAAAGAAGGAAACTAAAATGCTATAAAGCTGTATCTAGAGCCTAAATTCTCAAGAACTCTTCCTGTGCATTGGGACCTTTTTTCTTTACATGCCTAGGAAATCCATTGCTACCACCTCCTTCAAACCCTAGATTCCTTTCTGTGAGTCTCTCTGTGTCTTAGCACCATACAAGAGAAATCCAGCTCCTTCAGCTAGTCTCATCAGCTGTTCTTATTTCCACTGCACTGACTCGTGACTTTGCTGGCAAGGCAAGGACTCCCTCTCCACTTACCACTCACACGCCTCCATGCTGTCCACGCTTACACAGGCTGGAGGAAGAGCTGGGGGAGCCGCTCTGCCTGCTAGCTTTGCCAAGGCCATTGAATTAAGCAGACAATTTCCTCTCAATTTCTCTCTCTGTAAATTTCCCAACCATATGGTCTGAGGAGAGTTGCTGGATTATAAATAAACAACACTGCTCATAAATCTTAGGGTTTTTGTTTTTCCCTCCAATGAGAATAAATAGCAACCATAGATTTTCCACGTCAGAAAAATGTGTTGGAGAAGAAGATAATGTCTCTCTTCTGCTCTGTATATAAATATTTCTCTCCTCTTGCTCTTTATGCAGAATCCCTTCTTACTGAAAATCATCCGTCTGACTAGGTTCCATTCATTTTTTATGGCTGCCATTTCCAACTGGGTGGTAAACTTTTGCTTTAGGCAACACGAGTATGGCCTGGCCAGATTGTGTTGACCAGATGGATTTAGTGCATCTTTTCCCCTGCTGAGATTGTCACTTGCCCTCTTTGCAGGACACATGCTTCTTTCCCAGTCTTATGGCAAAGGGAGGGAGATGATAAACGCTTGTCATCCTCTTTTGGAAGAAGCCTACCTGGGCATCAGACATGCCAGCCCATCAGGGAAGCATCAGCTTGGCCAGGCTCAACTTCAGATATTTTACTGCAGGAAACTCATGACACTTGGCAGCCATTTTGTTTGTTTCCCCACCACTAACACTACTAAATCATATAGGAATGCCAGCCACGAGGATGAATGCCAGGAGAATATCCCAGACAAGAGAGAGTTCAGCAAAGGACAGTTCAACGAAGGCACAGCAGTAAGCATGGGTGCAGGGTTGCATCTAAGAGATAAAGATAAGGGATATTGATGTTAGGTTAGACAAAAAGACAAAAAGTAGCAGAGGGACCAGAGTGATAGCACATCAGGTAGGATATTTGCCTTCCATGTGGCCCACTGGGTTTGATCCCAGGCATCCATATGGTACCCTGAGATGTCAGGAGTGATTTCTGAGTGCTTTACCAGGAGTAACACCTGAACACCACTCGTTGTGGCCCAAAATTAAAACAAAAACAACAACAACAACTAAAAGAGGCTCAGTGTGGGAAGAGACTCAGGTAGAGGCACATGAGCAGGAATCTGCAGGCTGTGGCCTTCAAGCTAGTCCCAGGCTCTTGCTTATTTTCAATAGTCTGTGTGCTGAGGAAAACTTTCATGTTTGAAATATTTTCAGTTTATTGGAAATGGGCAAGTTCATTTATTTCTGTGTTGTCTCTGTTTGTCTTTGTATCATAAAGAGTCAAGTGGCTGCAACAAAGACCATGTGCCCACCTCAAAACACAAACTATTTGCATTTGGTAAAGTTGGAAAAACTTTACTACTGTCTCTAGCCAAAGGTGCAGGAATGAGTTTTAGAATTATTGGGAGTAAGTTTATGGAGGCAGTAGATTTAAAATAGGCTCTGGACTTGCAAGCTTGGCTTCCTTGTTGGGTGCTATCCATATAAGGAGCTGATCCAGATCATTTCATTTATATACCTGAGACAAGGGGTGGGAGAGATCGTACAGTGGGTAGGACTCTTGCAGAGAGCTAAATGAACAACTCATAGAACACTATATGGTATCAATGGATGCCCCAGAACTTCCAGGTGTGAAGCTAAAGGCCTCTGTACCACTGGGCTTGGGCAGTACCACATTGACAGGCCTAAGCAGTGAAGCATCTCTCTTACATCTATCATCTACCCTATTGAGCATGGCTACTACATCCCTAGAATATTAATTGGGAGCAATCCCCTACACACACACACACACACACACACACACACACACACACACACACACAAAATCTATGTCCTATATAGCTTTGTTGGGCTCAAATAGCTTGATTAGAAAAGAGATTGATTAGTTTGGGGTTTATTTAAGGTAAAGATAAATATGTCTATCATATTTCATTCTATTCCAGGCCCTTGTATTCATAAACATAATTTTCAAGTCAATTTATATGAAAACATTGATTTGTTCAATCCTTTCCCAGGATTTTATTTTGCTTTTACCAATAATTATCTCAATGAATACATTTTAATTTGTAAAATAACTTACTAACCAAACATAAAATTTGAGGCACTGAGCAAATTCTTGGAGGATAATATGGTCCTATGAAATATCAGGAGTAATTTCTTTTTTTAATAATATTTTTAATTTAAACACCTTGGTTACAAACATGATTGTGGTTGGGTTTCAGTCATAAAAGAAGACACCCACCATCACCAGTGCAACATTTCTACCACCAATGTCCCAAATATCCCTCCTCCCCACCCCACCCTCACCTGTACTCTAGATAGGCTTTCTATTTCCCTCATAAATTCTCATTGTCAGGATAGTTCACAATGTAGTTATTTCAGAAGTAATTTCTAAGTGCCTAGCCAGGAGTAACACCTGAGCACCACTGGGTATGGCCCCCAAATTAAAAAAATTATTAGAGGCTCAGTGAAGGAAGAGACTCAGGGGAAGGCACATGGGCAGGAATCAGCAGGCTGTTTTAAATTGGGGATACTTCTTATATTCTTATAATACAGCAAATCTAACTATGAGATATAGGTTAGCTAAGGTAATATTAAATAAAATAATTCATAAGTAGTTGAAATTACTAACTTACATTATTGGAAAAATATTTTCATTCTGAAAATCTGCATTAAATTCTATATTTATTTTATCATCATTATTTTTGGTCACACATGGCAGTATTCAAGGGTTATTCCTAACTCTAAGCCCAGGGGACTATATGCAGTGTCTGGGATATAATTGGGATCAACTACATGCAAGGTAAAACACCTTAATGGTACCTCTCTGGCCAAATCCTATGATTTTTATTTTCTTTGAAACTGTTCCCTTACAACCCAGTTTAGTGACTTTTTGGGGAAATGGTGCCATAGAATCAGTTAGGGAAGAAATAATGGAAACAACCAAAAACTATTTCAGACTTTCCTTGCCAGTGAGAATGCTGTTGGCTGTGCAATGGGGTATTTTGGACAAGCCCTGACTAGTCCCTATAACTTGAAATTATATCCTGGGAGAATCCCTCTGCAATTCTGTCAGTCAGATCTGGAGAACACCCATATAGCTGCACCCCATAATGACTCTTCACACTCATTTAGTCCAGTTTAATCATTTGCAGAGAGGTACATTATGGAAGGATAAATCCCTTTAGTTGCACTTCTGTTCCTTAGCACTGTTGAGAAGCTGATTTAGGATTGTATTGCAGTGCCTCTTTAAGGTATTTTATTTTTGGATCAGTGGAGTGACTATGGAACTAATATAGTTTCTGGAGAAGAAATTAAGTTGACTGTAAAGTTAAATAGACATGATTTCAACATACTCTTTGCTAATAACTAAGGACATAAAATTTAACAAGTTACATGGTCTCACTTATTATTCTAGTATTTTTTAAGAACAGATTTTATTATGTAAAATATATGTAACATTTTTTTTTTACTATTGAACTGTTTTAAAAGGTAAAATTTAGTGATGATACAAAATGATCATCGCAATAATACATTTCAGAAATGATAATATTGACATTAAAGTTTAGAGAGGATATTTTCACTGCTTGGGTTTTTAGATGTTTTGTACACTTTTAATAATTATTATTGTTATCATTTGTGAGAACACCTAAGTTCTACAATATAAATTAGTTTCAATTTTAAATGTTCTATTTCCAATTATTGCTGTCATACATTAGATCTGGAGACTGTATTCATTTTATAAATGCCTATGTAATTTTATTTAGACATTTCTCTCAAGCATTCAGTCTGGAAAACCTAATTCTGCTCTTTCTATAAATTGATTTAAAAAATTGGTCAGGGCTGGAGTGATAAAACAGTACCCTTGTCTTATATGTGGTTGAACTAAGTTTGATCCCCTGCCATCCCATATATTCTCCAACTCCACTAGCAATGATTTCTGAGCTCAGAACCAGGAATAACCCTGAGCACTAGTGGATGTGCTCAATTTGATCACTTGCCTTGATCACATTCTTGGTTACTCAGCATTCTAAATGATCCCAGGAGTAATGCCAGAAATGGTTCCTGAGCCCAGAGATAGGAGTAAGCTCTGAGCATTACTGGATATGGCCCCAAAACAAAAATTTAGATAACATATAGAAGTGAGATTACAAAAATTTAGATAACATATAGAAGTGAGATTACAAAAAAGTATTTTCTGTTTGTCTTATTTAATTATGCAATAATGCTCTATAGGTTCATCTATATTGTCTCAACTGCCAGGAAATGGCAGGATTATTTATTTTGTAAAAGAATAATATACAATTATGATGAATATACAACCTCCATCACTCATCTCCAAATATTTGGCTGCTTCTATACCAGAGCTATTGTGAACAGTGCTGTAATGAGTAAGGGAAGGCATATACACTGAGGTATCTTTTCATTTCCTTTGGATAAAAACTTTGACTGTAGAGTGTAGCTTTATATTTATTTCTTTTACTTTTTATGTTGCTGTCACAGTGGCTGAACCAGTTTACATTTCCCCAAATTTCCACTAGCATTTATTTTTTTTGTATTTTAGGAAAATATATATATATATATATATATATATATATATATATATATATATATATATATATAACTGCTTGGAGATACTGTCTTACTGTGATATCTATACACATTTCTCTGAAAATGATAAATGTTTTAAATTTTTCCCTTGTAGTCATCTGTATGTTTCATTTGGTAAAATATTTATTTAAATCTTTTTCACATTTAAAATGTGGTATATATTGAATTATTTGATTTTTTTTAATGCATAATTTTTTTTTATTTAAACACCTTGATTACATACATGATTGTGTTTGGGTTTCAGTCATAAAAGGAACACCACCCATCACCAGTGCAACATTCCCATCACCCAAGTCCCAAATCTCCCTCCTTCCCACCCAACCCCCGCCTGTACCCTAAACAGGCTCTACATTTCCCTCATACATTCTCAATATTAGGACAGTTCAAAATGTAGTTATTTCTCTAACTAAACTCATCACTCTTTGTGGTGAGCTTCCTGAGGTGAGCTGGAACTTCCAGCTCTTTTCTCTTTTGTGACTGAAAATTATTATTACAAGGGTGTCTTTCATTTTTCTTAAAACCCATAGATGAGTGAGACCATTCTGCGTTTTTCTCTCTCTCTCTGACTTATTTCACTCAGCATAATAGATTCCATGTACATCCATGTATAGGAAAATTTCATGACTTCATCTCTCCTGACAGCTGCATAATATTCCATTGTGTATATGTACCACAGTTTCTTTAGCCATTCGTCTGTTGAAGGGCATCTTGGTTGTTTCCAGAGTCTTGCTATGGTAAATAGAGCTGCAATGAATATAGGTGTAAGGAAGGGGTTTTTGTATTGTATTTTTGTGTTCCTCGGGTATATTCCTAGGAGTGGTATAGCTGGATCGTATGGGAGCTCGATTTCCAGTTTTTGGAGGAATCTCCATATCGCTTTCCATAAAGGTTGAACTAGACAGCATTCCCACCAGCAGTGGATAAGAGTTCCTTTCTCTCCACATCCCCGCCAACACTGTTTATTCTCATTCTTTGTGATGTGTGCCATTCTCTGGGGTGTGAGGTGGTATCTCATCGTTGTTTTGATTTGCATCTCCCTGATGATTAGTGATGTGGAACATTTTTTCATGTGTCTTTTGGCCATGCGTATTTCTTCTTTGTCAAAGTGTCTGTTCATTTCTTCTCCCCATTTTTTAATGGGGTTAGATGTTTTTTTCTTGTAAAGTTCTGTCAGTGCCTTGTATATTTTGGAGATTAGCCCCTTATCTGATGGGTATTGGGTGAATAGTTTCTCCCACTCAGTGGGTGGCTCTTGTATCCTGGGCACTATTTCCTTTGAGGTGCAGAAGCTTCTCAGCTTAATATATTCCCATCTGTTAATCTCTGCTTTCACTTGCTTGGAGAGTGCAGTTTCCTCCTTGAAGATGCCTGTTCTTTCATTTTCTATAGACATGTAATAGGATATGTGGTTTTTAATTTTTAAATATATTATATAAGTCCTATTTTTCCTGATATTTTCTGTTCACAAAATTTTAATAGATTCCTATTTGCTTCTTTTAATTTTTTAGTTAATTCTTGTTATCTGTGTCTTTGTTGTCAGATTTGAGAATTTACTAGCAAGCCCAATTTTATGGGGTCTTACCTATTATTGTTTTCTTTTAGGAGTTGTATAGGTTCAGGCTAATGTTAAAGTCTTTTTTTTTTTTTTTTTTTTTTTTTTTTTATTTTTTTTTTTTTTTTTTAAACACCTTGATTACATACATGATTGTGTTTGGGTTTCAGTCATAAAAGGAACACCACCCATCACCAGTGCAACATTCCCATCACCCAAGTCCCAAATCACCCTCCTCCCCACCCAACCCCCGCCTGTACCCTAAACAGGCTCTACATTTCCCTCATACATTCTCAATATTAGGACAGTTCAAAATGTAGTTATTTCTCTAACTAAACTCATCACTCTTTGTGGTGAGCTTCCTGAGGTGAGCTGGAACTTCCAGCTCTTTTCTCTTTTGTGTCTGAAAATTATTATTACAAGGGTGTCTTTCATTTTTCTTAAAACCCATAGATGAGTGAGACCATTCTGCGTTTTTCTCTCTCTCTCTGACTTATTTCACTCAGCATAATAGATTCCATGTACATCCATGTATAGGAAAATTTCATGACTTCATCTCTCCTGACAGCTGCATAATATTCCATTGTGTATATGTACCACAGTTTCTTTAGCCATTCATCTGTTGAAGGGCATCTTGGTTGTTTCCAGAGTCTTGCTATGGTAAATAGAGCTGCAATGAATATAGGTGTAAGGAAGGGGTTTTTGTATTGTATTTTTGTGTTCCTAGGGTATATTCCTAGGAGTGGTATAGCTGGATCGTATGGGAGCTCGATTTCCAGTTTTTGGAGGAATCTCCATATCGCTTTCCATAAAGGTTGAACTAGACAGCATTCCCACCAGCAGTGGATAAGAGTTCCTTTCTCTCCACATCCCCGCCAACACTGTTTATTCTCATTCTTTGTGATGTGTGCCATTCTCTGGGGTGTGAGGTGGTATCTCATCGTTGTTTTGATTTGCATCTCCCTGATGATTAGTGATGTGGAACATTTTTTCATGTGTCTTTTGGCCATGCGTATTTCTTCTTTGTCAAAGTGTCTGTTCATTTCTTCTCCCCATTTTTTGATGGGGTTAGATGTTTTTTTCTTGTAAAGTTCTGTCAGTGCCTTGTATATTTTGGAGATTAGCCCCTTATCTGATGGGTATTGGGTGAATAGTTTCTCCCACTCAGTGGGTGGCTCTTGTATCCTGGGCACTATTTCCTTTGAGGTGCAGAAGCTTCTCAGCTTAATATATTCCCATCTGTTAATCTCTGCTTTCACTTGCTTGGAGAGTGCAGTTTCCTCCTTGAAGATGCCTGTAATGTCCTGTAGTGTTTTGCCTATGTGCTGTTCTATATATCTTATGGTTTTGGGGCTGATATCGAGGTCTTTAATCCATTTGGATTTTACCTTTGTACATGATGTTAGCTGGGGGTCTAAGTTTAATTTTTTGCAAGTGGCTATCCAATTGTGCCAACACCACTTGTTGAAGAGGCTTTCCCTGCTCCATTTAGGATTTCCTGCTCCTTTATCAAAAATTAGATGGTTGTATCTCTGGGGAACATTTTCTGAGTATTCAAGCCTATTCCACTGATCTGAGGACCTATCCTTATTCCAATACCATGCTGTTTTGATAACTGTTGCTTTGTAGTACAGTTTAAAGTTGGGAAAAGTAATTCCTCCCATATTCTTTTTCCCAATGATTGCTTTAGCTATTCGAGGGTGTTTATTGTTCCAAATGAATTTCAAAAGTGTCTGATCCACTTCTTTGAAGAATGTCATGGGTATCTTTAGAGGGATGGCATTAAATCTGTATAATGCCTTGGGGAGTATTGACATTTTGATGATGTTAATCCTGCCAATCCATGAGCAGGGTATGTGTTTCCATTTCCGTGTGTCCTCTCTTATTTCTTGGAGCAGAGTTTTATAGTTTTCTTTGTATAGGTCCTTCACATATTTAGTCAAGTTGATTCCAAGATATTTGAGTTTGTGTGGTACTATTGTGAATGGGGTTGTTTTCTTAATGTCCATTTCTTCTTTATTACTGTTGGTGTATAGAAAGGCCATTGATTTTTGTGTGTTAATTTTGTAGCCTGCCACCTTGCTATATGAGTCTATTGTTTCTAGAAGCTTTTTGATAGAGTCTTTAGGGTTTTCTAAGTAGAGTATTATGTCATCTGCAAACAGTGAGAGCTTGACTTCTTCCTTTCCTATCTGGATTCCCTTGATATCCTTTTCTTGCCTAATCGCTATAGCAAGTACTTCCAGTGCTATGTTGAATAGGAGTGGTGAGAGAGGACAGCCTTGTCTTGTGCCAGAATTTAGAGGGAAGGCTTTCAGTTTTTCTCCATTGAGGATAATATTTGCCACTGGCTTGTGGTAGATGGCCTTCACTATATTGAGAAAGGTTCCCTCCATTCCCATCTTGCTGAGAGTTTTGATCAAGAATGGGTGTTGGACCTTATCAAATGCTTTCTCTGCATCTATTGATATGATCATGTGGTTTTTATTTTTCTTGTTATTGATGTTGTGTATTATGTTGATAGATTTACGGATGTTAAACCAGCCTTGCATTCCTGGGATGAAACCTACTTGATCGTAGTGGATGATCTTCTTAATGAGGCATTGAATCCTATTTGCCAGGATTTTGTTGAGGATCTTTGCATCTGCATTCATCAGTGATATTGGTCTGTAATTTTCTTTTTTGGTAGCGTCTCTGTCTGGTTTAGGTATCAAGGTGATGTTGGCTTCATAAAAGCTATTTGGAAGTGTTTCTGTTTGTTCAATTTCATGAAAGAGTCTTGCCAAGATTGGCAGTAGTTCCTCTTGGAAAGTTTGATAGAATTCATTAGTGAATCCATCTGGACCTGGGCTTTTGTTTTTCGGCAGACATTTGATTACTGTTTTAATTTCATCAATGGTGATGGGGGTGTTTAGATATGCTACATCCTCTTCCTTCAACCGTGGAAGATTATAAGAGTCCAAGAATTTATCCATTTCTTCCAGGTTCTCATTTTTAGTGGCGTAGAGTTTTTCAAAGTAGTTTCTGATTACCCTTTGAATCTCTGTCATATCAGTAGTGATCTCTCCTTTTTCATTCCTGATACGAGTTATCAAGTTTCTCTCTCTCTCTTTCTTTGTTAGGTTTGCCAGTGGTCTATCAATCTTGTTTATTTTTTCAAAGAACCAACTTCTGCTTTCGTTGATCTTTCGGATTGTTTTTTGAGTTTCCACTTCGTTGATTTCTGCTCTCAGCTTTGTTATTTCCTTCTGTCTTCCTGTTCTTGGGTCCTTTTGTTGAGCATTTTCTAGTTCTATTAGCTGTGTCATTAAGCTACTCAGGTAAGCTCCTTCTTCCTTCCTGATGTGTGCTTGCAAAGCTATAAATTTTCCTCTCAGTACTGCTTTTGCTGTGTCCCATAAGTTCTGAGAGTTTGTGTCTTTATTGTCATTTGTTTCCAGGAACCTTTTTATTTCCTCCTTGATTTCATCTCGGACCCACTGGTTATTGAGCATGAGGCTGTTTAACTTCCAGGTGTTAAAGTGTTTCTTCTGAGTCCCTTTGGAGTTCACAAATAATTTCAGAGCCTTGTGGTCAGCGAAGGTAGTCTGCAAAATTTCTATCCTCTTGATCTTATGGAGGTATGTTTTATGTGCCAGCATGTAGTCTATCCTGGAGAATGTCCCATGTACATTGGAGAAGAATGTGTATCCAGGTTTCTGGGGATGGAGTGTCCTATATATATCCACTAGGCCTCTTTCTTCCATTTCTCTCCTCAGGTCTAGTATATTCTTGTTGGGTTTCAGTCTGGTTGACCTGTCCAGTGTTGACAAAGCCGTGTTTAGGTCCCCCACAATTATTGTGTTGTTGTTGATATTATTTTTCAGATTTGTCAGGAGTTGTATTAAATATTTTGCTGGCCCCTCATTCGGTGCATATATGTTTAGGAGAGTGAATTCTTCCTGCTCTACGTACCCCTTGATTAATATAAAATGTCCGTCTTTGTCCCTTACAACCTTCCTGAGTATAAAGTTTGCATTATCTGATATTAGTATGGCCACTCCAGCTTTTTTATGGGTGTTGTTTGCTTGGATAACTTTTCTCCAGCCTTTTATTTTGAGTCTATGTTTGTTCTGACTATTCAGGTGCGTTTCTTGTAGGCAGCAGAAGGTTGGATTGAGTTTTTTGATCCATTTAGCCACTCTGTGTCTCTTAACTGGTGCATTTAGTCCATTGACGTTGAGAGAAAGAATTGTCCTGGGATTTAACGCCATCTTTATTTCAAAATTTGGTGTGTCTTTTGGGTAGTCTTGTCTTAGATTAGGTCTTTCAGTTTTTCTCTTAAGACTGGTTTTGTGTCTGTGAAGTTTCTGAGCTGTTTTTTGTCTGTGAAACCATGTATTCTTCCATCAAACCGGAAAGTGAGTTTTGCTGGGTATAGTATTCTGGGTGAAGCATTCATTTCATTCAGTCTTGTCACAATATCCCACCACTGCTTTCTGGCATTGAGCGTTTCTGGTGACAGGTCTGCTGTAAATCTCAGGGAAGCTTGCTTGAACATGATTTCCCCTTTTGATCTTGCTGTTTTCAGAATTCTGTCTCTATCTGTGGGATTTGTCATTGTGACTAGGATGTGTCTTGGGGTGGTTTTTCTGGGGTCTCTTTTGGTTGGTACTCTTCGGGCATGCAGGATTTGATCACATATATTCTTTAGCTCTGGGAGTTTCTCTTTAATGATGTTCTTGACCATTGATTCTTCCTGGAAATTTTCTTCCTGGGTCTCTGGGACTCCAATGATTCTTAAGTTGTTTCTGTTGATCTTATCATAGACTTCTATTTTCGTCTGTTCCCATTCTTTGACTAATTTTTCCATTGTCTGCTCATTTGCTTTAAGTTTTTTGTCCAATCTCTCCTGCTGTATGGAATTGTTATGTATCTCATCTTCCACAGCACCAAGTCTATTCTCAGCTTCTGATACCCTGTCCCAGAGCTTATCCATTTTGTCATTCACTTCGTTTACTGAGTTTTTCAGGCCTGTTAGTTGACATGTTATTTCAGTTTGGAGTTTTGTCATTTCTGCCTTCATATTTTCTTGGTTCTTATTAGTGTTCTGTTCAACTCGATCCATGGTTTCTTGGAGTCTGTTGAGCACCTTCCATATTGCTAGTCTAAAGTCCTTATCTGAGAGGTTGATTAGTTGTTCAGTCATTATCTGGTCCTCAGAATTGTCATCTTCATTCTCTATGTCTGATGCTGGCCTGCGCTGTTTCCCCATTGTCACATTTGTATTGTGGGTTTTTCTACGTGTTGTAGTGGTATTCATTGTCTATATGATGTAGGCAGCACACTCCTCTGGCTCCTCCCTTTCTGGATGGGCTGACTTGCCTCTAAGGGAGGGGAGTCCTCCGTGGATGAAGCCTCACACTGGGTCAAATCTTAGGCCCGAGCATGTAACAGAGAAGACAGTCCAGAGAGAAATGTTTGCTTCTGTGATATAGCGCCGTTCTTAGTGTGATTTTTCCTTCTTGTTGCAATGGAGTTCTTTCCTTAGAAAGAGTGCACGGCCGCGTAGCGAAGCGGAGCGGCCGTGCTCCTCTGAGCCTCTTTTTGCCCCACTCGCAAGAGTTTCACGCAAGAGGACAGTAGACAGACATAGACAGGTCACACTCACAGTCTTTCACAGCTGAGCCCCACTGGGCCGGTGTACTTTCGCGGATTTTCCCCGCCTGGTGTCACACACAGGGAGCCAGCTTTTGCAAAGGATAGCCGGTTTTTATGCTCTGAAGTCCCTCCCTGAAAATGGCGTCTGGGCGAGCGAGGTTTCTGGAGGCTCTTTTTGCCCCACTCGCAAGAGTTTCACGCAAGAGGACAGTAGACAGACATAGACAGGTCACACTCACAGTCTTTCACAGCTGAGCCCCACTGGGCCGGTGTACTTTCGCGGATTTTCCCCGCCTGGTGTCACACACAGGGAGCCAGCTTTTGCAAAGGATAGCCGGCTTTTATGCTCTGAAGTCCCTCCCTGAAAATGGCGTCTGGGCGAGCGAGGTTTCTGGAGGCTCTTTTTGCCCCACTCGCAAGAGTTTCACGCAAGAGGACAGTAGACAGACATAGACAGGTCACACTCACAGTCTTTCACAGCTGAGCCCCACTGGGCCGGTGTACTTTCGCGGATTTTCCCCGCCTGGTGTCACACACAGGGAGCCAGCTTTTGCAAAGGATAGCCGGCTTTTATGCTCTGAAGTCCCTCCCTGAAAAATAATGTTAAAGTCTTTAATCCATGTTGATCTGATGTTTGTGTATGGTGTAAGATGAGTGTCTCATTTTATTCTTTTGCTTGTCACCATATAATTTTCCCAGGTAATTTAGTGAAGAGATTATCCTTTCTCCATTTTTATTCCTGACTTCTTTGTCCAAAATTAATTGACCATAATCTAACCTGTCAGCTAGATAAAATAGAAAAGGGACAATAAATAAATACTGAAGTGACTAGTAGGCAGAGAATAATAAAAAATACAACAGAACTCAATGACATTGAAAAAAGAAAATAATACAAAGTGTCAACAAAGCTAGAAGTTGATTTTTTGAACTAGTAAATAAGATGGACAAACCCTTAGTGGGATTCACTGAGAACCTAGAGAAAAACATAAGCAAATAAGGACAACCAGAGATTACAGGAGAAATCATAACAGATACCTCAGAAATAAAAAAAAAAAGATAGGAGGTTACTATGAATAACTTTCTGCCATCAAGCATGAAAACATAAAAGAAATGTACAAATTCTTAGAATCGTATGAACTCCCAAGATTGAACTAAGAAGAAACATAAACCCCAAATATATCAATCTGAAGGAACGGCTTTGAAATAGCAATTTAAAAACTCCCCAAGAGGAAAAGCCCAGATGGATTCACTAGTGAGTTCTAGCAGAACTTCAAAGATTTAGTGATCATACACTTTAAGCTCTTCAAAAATAATTGAGCGAAAATGAAGCTTTCCTAACAGCTCCATGAAGCTAATATCACACTGATACCTAAACAGAGAGCCACTACCAAAAGAATTGTCAACCAGTATCCCTGATAAACATTGATGCAAATATCCTAAACAAAATCCTTGAAAACTGAATACAGCAATATATCAACAGGATTCTACACCATGTTGAACTTGGGTTCATCTCAGGGATGCAGGGTGGTTCAATATATGTAAATAAATTAATTAAACACACCATATTAACCAAAATAGATACAATCATATGATCATATCAATCAGGAAAACTTTTTACAAAATTTAGTACCAATTTATGCAAAAATCCCCTCTAAAAGTAGGAATATAAAATATACCTTAAGAAAGCAATAATCATCTACAACAAACGAAGTGTCATACTAAATGGTGAATATCTGAACTCTGAGATTGATAGCAAGGCAAGGTCTTGTTGCCATTCTTATTCAGTATGGTTTTGGATGTCCTCACCACAAAAGACAAAAAAATATGGAAAGGTTTAAATTGAAAGTGAAGAAGTGAAGCCATCAGTATTTACAGATGATGGGGTAGTATATGCTGAAAATCCTAAAGCGTACATGTAAACACTCTTGAAAATTAAAAACCAATACAGAGAGGTAATGTATTATAAAATTAGTAAACAAAAATCTGTAATGTTTATGTATGCTAATAATGAGCTATAAAAAATAGAAATTACAAATACTACACCCTTCAGATGCCCAGAAATCAACAAGGGAGATGAGAGACTTATACAGTGCAAACTTTAAACCACCCCTAAGAGAAACAGAAGATATCAAGAAATAAAAACATTCACTATCAATAGATTGGAAAATCAACATTGTTAAATGATTATTCTAGCCAAAAGTACTATACAGTTTAATGAGATACCCATAAAATTCAAATGATTTTTCAAGAGCCTGGTGCAAATTTGACCAAAATTTGTGTGGTATAATAATAATACCCAAAGACAATAGAGATGAGGGCTGGAAGGACCATTTCATGATATGAAGCTTGCCACAAAGAGTGGTGAGCGCAGTCAGAAAAATAACTACACCAACAACTGTCATAACAATGGTAGTGAGTAATAGAAATAGAATGCCTGCCTCAAAGACAGGCAGATTGGTGGAGGAAGAGATGAGGGTGTTGGTGGTGGGAAAGTTGGTGAATGGGGGTGTGCTTTTTATCACTGAAACCCAACTACAAACATGTTTGTAACCCTGGTGTTTAAATAAAGATAGTACTAGAAAAAAATTAAAAAAGATTTTCAAATTTCAAAATATAAAATTTGTGTGGATCCATAAAAATTCATGAATAAACAAAAACAATCCTAATCAGGAAGGAGGGGGAAAAATGGAAGACATTGCATTTTGCAACTTTGAGCTAGGGTACAAAACTATAAAAATCAAAACTGCATGATATTTAAATAAAGATTGGCCAGTCAACGAAAGGGCAGATAATCTATGATAAAAGAGCTAAATATATGAAATGGAGCAAAGAAAACCTTTACAAGAAAATGGTTTTGGGAAAACAAAATGGCTAAAATATTTAATAGAGATGAAATTAGAATCACATCATTCACAAAGGTAAACCCAAAGTTGATCAGTGATATAGATATTAATATGGATTCATAAAATACATTGAAGAAAATATCAGTAGAACTCTCCAGAAGAGTTTTCAGTGCAATACCACAATGACAAAGCATTTTTTTTTATAAAAAATGGGATAATAATAACAAAAATGTAGATAACAACTTCAATAATAGATATATTATTTGACACTTGTTTTTGTATTGTTGTGGTGTCTCAGTTCCTTTTTCCCCTTCGTATCTCAAACTGAGGATGAGAGCCTCTAGAAGGACTCCACCCATTTTCGGCGTACCTGATTTTTACCCCAGTTTATTACTTTTCTCTTCTTCAAACAAAACCGCATAACTTGAATTATCTAGTCCCGCCTCCCAATTAGAAGGGGAAATTAATGGAGGAACCAAGACCAAACAGGTGTAAGATCACTAAGTAGTAAGTTAGGCACAGAGGGAACCACTCATTCTTGCAGCCCCGGGAGTGAGGGTGGAGGGTGGAGGATATGGGAGGCAGGACGGGATCAGAGGTGGAGGGAGGACAATTCAGTGATGGGAATTCCCCTGATTGAATGTTAATATGTACCTAAAATATTACTGTGAACGATATGTAAGCCACTATGATTAAAACAAAAATTCGGGGCCGGAGAGATAGCATGGAGGTAAAGCGTTTGCCTTTCATGCAGGAGGTCATCGGTTCGAATCCCGGCGTCCCATATGGTCCCCCGTGCCTGCCAGGAGCAATTTCTGAGCCTGGAGCCAGGAATAACCCCTGAGCACTGCCGGGTGTGACCCAAAAACCAAAAAAAACAAAAAACAAAAAAACAAAAATTCAAATTCAAAAACTCAGCAAAGGACACAAAACTCAACAACAAAATTCCAGTGCCCCTATTCACAAATGACATGAAGAGATGAACAAACACTACCAAATAAGAGATACAGATGGCTAATAGCATGAAAAAGGTCATAATTAGGGAAATCCAAATCAAAACAACATTGAGATATTATCTTGCTCTTGTAAGAATGGCTCATATCTAAAAGTCTGGAAGCAGACATTTTGGTGGTGGGAAGATTGCACTGATGAAGGAAGTGTACTTTTTATGACTGAAACCCAATTAGAAACATGTTTGTAATCATGGTGCTTAAATAAAGATCCTATTAAAAATAAAAATTAATTAATTAAAAAGTCTGAAAACAACCAGTATTGACAAGAGTTGCAGTGAAAAGGAACCCTGATTCAATTCCGGGGTGGAGGTGTTGTCTGGTTCAGACTCTATTGTAAACAGTATACAGATATATAAAAATAGAAATAGAACTATCATATGATCTAGCAATTTAACTTCTTGGCATCTATTTCCAAAAGTCAAAAACATTAATTCAAAAGGATACATGCACTTGCACATCCATATTCATTGCCACACCTAATACAATAGCTAATATGTTGATACAGTCCAAATGTTGATACAGTCTAATATGTTGATACAGCCCAGCTATGGAATCAATGGATCCAGAAGTTGTGATATACATATAGAATATCATACTCTTCCCTTTATAAATAAGGGGAAAAAATCATGCAACTTGTCACAACATGGCTACAACTAGAGGATATCAAGCTGAGTGAAGTCAGAAGGGGCCAGAGACAGAATGGTCTCTATGACAAGTGAGACAAAGTTACACAGCAATTGTATTTTGTAACGAAGTTTTAAAGAAACATATTGGGACAATTCTTCTACAAAATTAAGTTAGTGTGGTGGAATTGAAAAAGGGGGAAGCTAGGATTATTGTATGAAAAAGGTATAAATACTGGTGATAAGTGTAGTATTCGAATTTTGTGTATGAGAAACCATTATTGTAAACTTAAACCTTAGTGTAAACCATAAACTTTATTGTTAACTACAGAATATCAATTAAAATTAAACAAATTAAAAAACATGAAAAATTAAAAAAATTGAAGACATATACTTTGGTTTATTTATGGGCTAATTATTCGGGTTCATTGATTTATGTCTGTTTTTTTCTTCTGCCGGTGCTATGCTAATTTTATTACAATAGCTTTGTAATATAGTTAACAATCAGAAAGTGTTTGATTTACTTTTTTGAGATTGATTTAATTAAAGTCTTTTGTAATTGTGTTTGAATAGTAACATCATACAGTGGTCCTCAAACTATGGCCCGCGGGCTACATATTGTATTTGTATCTGCTTTGTTTCTTCATTGCAAAATAAGATATATGCAGTGTGCTTAAGAATTCGTTCATAAGTTTTGTTTTTACTATAGTCAGACCCTCCAATGGTCTGAGGGACAGTGAACTGGCCCCTGTTTAAAAAGTTTGAGGATCCCTGAAAATTTTATAATATTCTCCCCCACTATCTGTATAAAATGACAGTGGGCTTTTAATAAAGAATGAATTAAATTGCTAGTTTTCTTGGATAGTTTAGATATTTAAACACTTCCAGTTCATAAATATATAACACAGCTTCATTTGTTGAATTTTCCTCAAAATCAATTTCTTAAAGTATTTTGTTCAGTTTTTTCTCCTTCTTTGTTTAAATTTATACCTGGGTGTCTTGCTCATTTTTATTCAGTTACAAATGGAATTGATTGCTTAATATCTCTCATGATATATTATTTTAATGCATATAAAAAGATTTTATATATTGATTATTATTTTGTTAGCGTATTTAGGATTTTTAACATAATATTTTGTCACCAAAAATATGTCTTCTTTGATTCTCTTTCTTACCTAATTGCTCTCTTTAAGATTTCCTGTATTGTAATGAAAAGATCAGTGAGAACTAGTATTTTTGTTGCTTCAAAAGCTCGTAGACAAGCTTTTAACTTTTCATTATTGAATAATCTTTTAATCATGTTGTTAGCTTTGAGCTTATTATATGTGACTTTTAATATGTTGATGTTCATAACCTAATTTTTATCATAAAAGAACATTGAAAGGAAACAGCTTCTTTCTAAAATATTAGAATAAAAGTAAACATATATATCTGTACCCAACATATGGTTTACTGTTCCTTTTTTTTTTTTTTTTTTGGTTTTTGGGCCACACTTGGTGATGCTCAGAAATCACTCCTGGCAGGCACGGGGACCATTTGGGATGCCGGGATTCAAACCACCATTGGTCCGGGGTCAGCGCTTGCAAGGCAAACGTGCTACTGCTGTGTTATCTCTCTGGCCCCAGGTTTAATTTTCTTTATGGTGTGTTGTGCAACTAAATTAGTGCAAGGCAAGTAATGTGCAATTCACAAATACTAAAGTTAATATATATAATTAGGAATTAATTTCTCTTCTTTGATGAATCAGATATTATTCTGAGTCTGAGTGAACTCAGAATCTTCTTGACAGCAAGACAGTTTTGCCTGGAAATCATGTATAAGATAAAATTCTACTTGAATAAATGAAAACGTACCATATGTTTTGTGGTCAGAGATTAGTTGCATCTTCATAGAAACTGTTTCATTTTCATCTAGAATAAGACTAGATTCTTTCTTTTTGATTATAGTCTTATCACTAAATTATGATTCAACCAACTTGGAAGACATGATGTATGCTGATTCTATAGTTGATTTAAGTAAAAGAATATAAAAAAATACTCCTTTCTTCTGTCTTTATGCTCATTAACTTTTCCAGCCACCAGTTAAACTGAAATTACTTAACATCTCAAGGATAGCAAAACCCTGATATGGAAAGAGTGTGGGTCTGTTACTCTCTGCACAGAGAGAGCCCCTTCCAGTCCCTCTTTCCACCTTCTTCCTGGTCCATATTGAACTGTGAAGCCAACAAGAAATGCATGAGAGGATGGAAATATAGTACAGCAGGTGGGGTTTTTCAAATATATATCCAGTCCTCCTGCACCTACCTTTATTTTATTCTCTGCCAGAAAGTCTGTTTACTATTGCCAAGACATACTGCTTTTGTAAGTATGATTTTCTTCATGCCATTGGTGCACAATAAACATCTATTGATTGATTTCTGAGTTAAGGAATGAAAGAACTTAAAAAAATCTAAGTATGTTTTATGTTAGACCTGATATTTCAAATATGCATTTGGGTGTGATTCTCTACTATATAATTTAGTATATGGCTCTTAAAAGAAGAACTCCGCTTATATGCAATATTAAAACAAATAGATATACTGCAGTTTTCCAGGATCCTTTCTGCCTTACAAAAGGAAAATATGGCCAGATAAGAGTTATAGAAGTATTTATTTATCTCTAAAGAGAGGTTTCCTTAGAGCCCAGGCCAGCATATCTGAGCTAGTAGTATATGTCAGGGATCCAAAGTAATGGATTGGATGGATATTCATGCCATGTTTTATCATACATTATTACACACTAAAAATAGACATAACCCATCTTTTCTCATTTTTAGAAAGCCACCATAACATCACATGCCCCTTTATACATGTCTTGGCTAATATTGAAAATCCTGAAAAAGAAAACTTGGTCTTCTGTGGGCTTACCATGAAGTAGATCAAGCAATGGTGGGGCAAAGGGTCACACCCCTGCCCCAGTTTTACAGGGACAGAGAATTGCCATTGTCTAAGATTGTTTCTTTCACCCTTCCCTAAAATATCAAACACCATGGCATCTTTGTCATGAAAATCTTCATAATGATTAGAAAAGGCCTTTGTTGAAAATGTTTTGTCATGGTGTAAAATCATGTTCCCTGTACTCATCTACTGCTGCTACAAAGTGCTGATTTCCCCCTGCTGTAATGAACAGTAACTGGCTGATTTTGTTGAAGAGCACTGCTTTGGTATTTTAAAGGTCCTAACCCCAGACTCAGATTTCTTTTTTTGGGGGAAAGGGGTATTGGGCCACATCCAACAGTGCTCAGAGCTTACTCGTGGTTCTGTGCTCAGAAATCACTCCTGGCAGGCTCAGGGAACCATATGGATGAAGGGAATTGAACTGTGATCCATCTTGGGTTGGTAGTGCAAGGAATCGCCCTACTGCTGTGCTATCACTCCAGCCCCAGACTCAAATTTCTTTTTTCTTTTAAATATATTTATTTAAACACTGTCATTACAAACATGACTGTGTAGACTTAGATTTCTAAGTGAAGTAACTGATTTAGGCGTTTTTTTTTATTTTTCCAGTTAAAATATATATATATTTTTATTCTTTGGGGGTCTGAATTGTTTGAAGAGATAGTGAACATTTTTTAAAAGATATTATTGACTAGCCGCATTATTCTATTCTATTTACCTACTTACCCTATTTTGTGCTTATATGAGACTATTTCTGGCCCATCTACTAATTAACTTCTGAAAATATTTACATATTTCAGGTTCCTTGGGCATGTTTTTTTTGTGTTCTTTGACGTCTCATTATTCTACTTGTTACTCAAAGTTCTTGTACTGCATGAAATATTCTCCAAGTTTTTCTGAGCTTCTCTGAAACTAATAAATATCATTGGCTTCATAACTTTCATTGTCATTATCTTCACAATAATCCTAATAATGTACACCATTTATAATATGATGTAATATGCCTGACACTATGATAAATGTGAAAAATGCTTTAGGCACATTTCCTCATTGGGTTCTCATTGCCTTATTCACTCAACCCTGGGAGGAAATTTAGATAGTCTTTCCTATGTTATTAGTAAGAAAAAAATGGAATTTCAAAGATATTAAGTGACCTTCACAAGATCAGACAGGTCACATGGTAATAGCTGTAAAAACATCTTGAAACCGTGTCTGAAACTAAAAAATTGTTTGTTAACCACTCTGCTATCCAATTGCATTTGGTACAATTTTAATCTTACTTATTCATTATTAATTTACTGATTAAAATAAAAGTTGAGTGTCTAGGCACTTCATAGGGTTCTTTTCTTTTTTTTTTAGAAATATAATTTTATTTATTTTTAATATAAGTCTTTATTTAAGCACCATGACTACAAGTATGTTTGTAGTTGGGTTTCAGTTATAAACAGAATATCCCCCATCACCAGTGCAACATTACCACCACCAATGTCCCCCTCCTCCCCCACCCCTGCATGTATTCACGACAAGCATTCTACTTCTCTCATTCTTTAACACTGTCATGCCAGTTGTTAGTGTAGTTATTTCCCTAACAGGATTCATCACTCTTTGTGGTGAACTTCAAATTGTGAGCTGGTCCTTCCAGCCCTTAACTCTATTGTCTCTGGGCCTTGTTACAGTAATGTCTTTAATTTTTCTTAAAACCCATAAATGAGTGAGACTATTCTGTGTCTATCTCTCTCCCTCTGACTTATTTCACTTAACATAATAGATTCCATGTACATCCACGTATAGGAAAAGTTCATGACTTCATAGGGTTCTTAACCTCCGAAATTCCTTCTTGTTTACTTTTTCTCTACCTCTAATAAAGGACTTTGATCACAACTCTGCAGTATCATCTAGCTCATATTTCATGGTGGGTTTTTAGCCTTTGACTTTTAAAATTTATACAGTTTACTCCATGTAATCATGGAGTAGTTGTAAGTTTACTACATGTAATGATGTAATGGAAGATGATCTTCTCTAATTCAAATCCTATATTTTTCTTCAGTTTTGGGACCACACCTTATAGTCCTCAACACCTGATGGTCACTCTTGGCATTCTCAGAGGACTTTATGGGGTGCCAAGGGATAAAACCTAGGTTGGCTACTTGCAGTGAAAATGCTCTATACTGTTGCTCAGCCCCACCCCAAATTCTTTTGTTTCTGATTATGTTTCTTTAAGTGACTCGATTAGGTGATGCATAGGCTGTAGACAATTATTCTCGGGGCATGCCCAAGAAATAATTTATTCCAACCTTCACAATTTACGAAGGAGGAGAATAATCAAACTGTGAATAATTGTTTTTGGTTGGAAACAAGGAGTTTCTGTAATAAGATCTCTGAAACCCAATAGTCCTGGACTTATGGGCCTTGCTGAATTTGTAAGTTTGAACTGCAGGAAACATTCAATAGCATCATGTTGTTAGCAATCCTGGTATTGTTAATGGACTTAGAGGTTTTGTTTCCTACCAACACTCTGACTCCTCAGGCTGAAGCAAAAGTATTCAGAGAGAGAACTTGTCTTGCATGTGACTAACCCAAAGTTCAATATACAGCACCCCATATGATCTCTAGAACTTTCCAAGATTGATTCCTGAGTGCAGACCCAAAAGTAAGTGTTGAGCACCCCAAACTAAACAAAATACTGAATTCTGTGAACACTGAGACTAATAATGCACTTTAGAACTGTCTTTTCCCAAAGGCATGGCCTTTTTAGGACTCAGTCACAGTGAATCCTGGGGAATCTATGGGTTTGAGACAGGATTGGTGTCCCTTGAAGGAAGTGGACACTGGCTCCCAGAGTCACAACACCAAATAGTGCCCACTGAATTCACAATGGATTTTTTCATGTAAAAACTATTGTTTATTTTCTCCAGTGACTTTTTTTTGGGGGGGGGGCATTGTGGGGGTTGGTCTTTTGTGGCTCCTCTCTTCCAGAGATTCTAGATTCAGATGTTTGAGATCAGCCTTTTATTTTTCTTTGTGACTTATACTTAGAATTTATTGTACCTCTTTTATTTTATTAAATCAGTGCTGTTTCCCAGAGGTGGATAGACCATAGACCTTGATGGTATGATGGCTCATTGCTTCTTTTGGAAAGAATGAAAGTGTATTAAGGAACTGTTTCTTACACTGTGTCCTATGTAGATTTATATAATGTTTTTTCTCAATAACCCTGCTGTATAGGAAGGAATTAATATGCCTGCTCAAGAGATGAAAAAATAGCCCAAAAAGTAAGATGATGTGACATTCTATCAGTGAGGAAACAGGAATTCTAGCTGATTTTTTGACCCCAAACACTTTTTTCTTTTAAGTAAATACAATGCCTCTAAAATAAATGAAATAAACTAACATTTCTTGAAATGATGAGTTAATTAATTCCTTTCCATGCAAGGCAGATGCTGACAGACACCCACCTAAATCAAACCTCCAACATAGAGTATGAGAGCTTTGGAATCAGTTGACCTGGTTTCAGGTTTCAGTATTGTCATTTATCTAGTCACTTAACCTCTCTAAGTCCTTGCTTCCTCATTTTTTATGACAGAGATAAATACCAATGTCTCAAGGTCACTTTGAGAATTGAGTGATTTTGATAGAAGACGGTTCATGTAAAAACTATTCAAATGCTAGTGACTTAAACACCACAGTGATTTAGGGTGACACTTTCCCAGAGAAATCAGTTACTGAACCCCAGTGTGTTCCCCAATATGTTCCCAGTATGTTCCAAAGGTGTAACCCCTGACTTCGAGAAGCTGAAAGTTTTGTTGGGACCAAGAGATTATGGTAGTCAGAGGATGTAGTGTATGGAATTCCTTTTGTTTGATGTGGTGGGAATTTATGTTCTGAGTTGTCCCTTGCCCTTTGGGACTCAGGTATGTTCTGCCTCTGATCTTAGGGTTTCAGAGGGAGTCTTTATGGCTTACAATTTAATGAATATGCTATAATTTGGAATAAGCCCAGTTTGTAGACTGGTAATTTTTATTGCTTTAAAAACAGAAGAAACCTGTAAAAAAAACTGGAATAAGTTTTCATGTCTTATATCCCTGGTGTATTGTCAAGAGCATTTGAAATGTTAATGTAGGGTTAAAAATTGGCAGTTTTGTAAATAATGATATGTGATGTGTATTTGATAATTTATCTTTCGTTTATCTGTTTGTGTGCCACATGCATAGTGACCAGGAGTTACTCCTCGCACTGCACTCAATAATCACTCCCAGTGGTAACAAGCAGAGCATATGGAATGCAAGGATCAAACCCTGGTTAGTTGCATGCAAGGCAAGCATCTTACCCACTGTACCATCTTGTTGATCCCCAATTTATCATTTTTAAAGGAAAATGTAATGAGAGTTCAGATTTTTCAAGTCCAAAGGAAGAGAAATGATGGTTTAAAAGCCTTGATTAAAATAACTGTGATTCATTATTTGTCTTCTGTGAATTTTCTTCTTTCTGGTCTGGGAGATGTCAGTCTGGAAAATAGTTCTTTCTCTTCTCATCCAACTGTCCAGTGGGATAACTGAGAGCCAGTGCTGGAGGGGACGTGCCTGCTTTGGTTGTTCATCACTTGCAGCAAAACAGTCTCACTATCAGAAGAGCATCTGTCTGAATTTATTTCAGTCCCTAGAATACTTGTGCTTAGATTAAGTATCCTTCCTGTGTGGTATGATTCAGCACACTTGAAGGGTTCAAAGAGAAATCCCAGGTGACCATAAAAAACTTGTATGACTAGAGGAAGAATATGTTTGCGCAACAGTTACAGACATTAAAAATAAGACTCCACTACAGTGGGTAGGGTGTTTGCCGTGCACATGGCCAACCAGGTTTCAATCCCTGGCATCGTATACTATCCCTTGAGTCTTCCAAGAGTGATTTGGTTTTTTTATATATTTTATTTAAATACCTTGATTACATACATGATTGTGTTTGGGTTTCAGTCTTGTAAAGAACGCCACCCATCACCAGTGCAACGTTCCCATCACCAATGTCCCAAATCTCCCTCTTCCCACCCGACCCCCGCCTGTACTCTAAACAGGCTTTCCATTTCCCTCATACATTCTTATTATTAGGACAGTTCAAAATGTAGTTATTTCTCTAACTAAACTCATCACTCTTTGTGGTGAGCTTCTTGAGGTGAGCTGTAACTTCCAGCTCTTTTGTCTTTTGTGTCTAAAAATTATTATTTCAAGAATGTCTTTCATTTTTCTTAAAACCCATAGGTGAGTGAGACTATTCTGTGTTTTTCTCCCTCTCTCTGACTTATTTCACTCAGCATGATAGATTCCATGTACATCCATGTATAGGAAAATTTTATGACTTCATCTCTCCTGACAGCAGCATAATATTCCATTGTGTATATGTACCACAGTTTCTTTAGCCATTCGTCTGCTGAAGGACATCTTGTTTGTTTCCAGAGTCTTGTTATGGTAAATAGTGCTGCAATGAATATAGGTGTAAGGAAGGGGTTTTTGCGTTGTATTTTTGTGTTCCTAGGGTATATTCCTAGGAGTGGTATAGCTGGATCATATGGGAGCTCGATTTCCAGTTTGGGGAGGAAACTCCATATCGCTTTCCATAAAGGTTGAACTAGATGGCATTCCCACCAGCAGTGGATAAGAGTTCCTTTCTCTCCACATCCCCGCCAGCACTGTTTATTCTCATTCTTTATGATGTGTGCCATTCTCTGTGGTGTGAGTTGGTACCTTATAGTTGTTTTGATTTGCATCTCCCTGATTATTAGTGATGTGGAGCATTTTTTATGTGTCTTTTGGCCATTTGTATTTCTTCTTTGTCAAAGTGTCTGTCCATTTCTTCTCCCCATTTTTGGATGGGATTAGATGTTTTTTTTTTTCTTGTAAATTTCTCTCAGTGCCTTGTATATTTTGGAGATTAGCCCCTTATCTGATGGGTATTGGGTGAATAGTTTCTCCCACTCAGTGGGTGGCTCTTGTATACTGGGCGCTATTTCCTTTGAGGTGCAGAAGCTTCTCAGCTTAATATATTCCCATCTGTTAATCTCTGCTTTCCCTTGCTTGGAGAGTGCAGTTTCCTCCTTGAATCTGCCTGTAGTCTCAATGGCCTGGAGTGTTTTGGCTATGTGTTGTTCTATATATCTTATGGTTTTGGTTCTGATATCGAGGTCTTTAATCCATTTGGATTTAACCTTCATACATGATGTTAGCTGGGGGTCCAAGTTCAATATTTTGCAAGTGGCTAGCCAGTTGTGCCAATACCACTTGTTGAAGAGGCTTTCTTTGCTCCATTTAGGATTTCTTGCTCCTTTATCAAACATTAGGTAGTTGTATGTCTGGGGAACATTCTCTGAGTAGTCAAGCCTATTCCACTATCTGAGGTCTTGTCCTTATTCCAATACCATGCTGTTTTGATAACTATTGCTTTGTAGTAAAGTTTAAAGTTGGGGAAAGTAATTCCTCCAATATTCTTTTCCCTAATGATTGCTTTAGCTATTCTAGGGTGTTTATTGTTCCAAACGAATTTCAAAAGTGCCTGATCCACTTCTTTGAAGAATGTCATGGGTATCTTTAGAGGGATCGCATTAAATCTGTATAATGCCTGGGGGAGTATTGTCGTTTTGATTATGTTAATCCTGCCAATCCATGAGCAGTGTATGTGTTTCCATTTCCGCGTGTCCTCTCTTATTTCTTGGAGAAGAATTTTATAGTTTTTTTTGTATAGGTCCTTCACATTTTTAGTCAAGTTGATTCCAAGATATCTGAATTTGTGTGAGACTATTGTGAATAGGGTTGTTTTCTTAATGTCCATTTCTTTCTTATTACTATTGGTGTATAGAAAGGCCATTGATTTTTGTGTGTTAAATTTGTAGCCTGCCACCTTCCTATATGAGTCTATTGTTTCTAGGAGCTTTTTGGTAGAGTCTTTAGGGTTTTCTAAGTAGAGTATTATGTCATCTGCAAACAGTGAGAGCTTGACTTCTTCCTTTCCTATCTGGATTCCCTTGATATCTTTTTCTTGCCTAATCGCTATAACGAGTACTTCCAGTCCTATGTTGAATAGGAGTGGTGAGAGAGGACAGCCTTGTCTTGTGCCAGAATTTAGAGGGAAGGCTTTATTTTTTCTCCATTGAGGACCATATTTGCCACTGGCTTGTGGTAGATGGCCTTAACTATATTAAGAAAGATTCCTTACATTGCCATCTTGCTGAGAGTTTTGATCAAGAATGGGTGTTAGACCTTATCAAATGCTTTCTCTGCCTCTATTGATATGATCATGTGGTTTTTATTTTTCTTGTTTTTGATGTTGTGTATTATGTTGATAGATTTACAGATGTTAAACCATCCTTGCATTCCTGGGATGAAACCAACTTGATCATAGTGGATGATCTTCTTAATGAGGCATTGAATCCTATTTGCCAGGATTTTGTTGAGGATATTTGCATCTCTATTCATCAGCAATATTGGTCTGTAATTTTCTTTTTTCGTAGCATCTCTGTCTGGTTTAGGTATCAAGGTGATGTTGGCTTCATAAAAGCTATTTGGAAGTGTTTCTGTTTTTTCAATTTCATGAAAGAGTCTAGCCAGGATTGGTAGTAGTTCTTCTTGGAAAGTTTGAAAGAATTCATTAGTGAATCCATCTGGGCCTGGGCTTTTGTTTTTGGGAAGACATTTGATTACCATTTTAATTTCATCAATAGTTATGGGATGTTTAGATATGCCACACCCTCTTTCTTCAACCGTGGAAGATTATAAGAGTCCAAGAATTTATCCCTTTCTTCCATGTTCTCATTTTTATTGGCATAGAGATTATCAAAGTAGTTTCTGATTACCCTTTGAATCTCTGCCATATCAGTAGTGATCTCTCCTTTTTCATTCTTAATACGAGTTATCAAGTTTCTCTCTCTCTTTCTTTGTTAGTTTTGCCAGTGCTCTATCAATCGTGTTTATTTTTTCAAAGAACCAACTTCTGCTTTCATTGATCTTTCGGATTGTTTTTTGGGTTTCCACTTCGTTGATTTCTGCTCTTAGCTTTGTTATTTCCTTCTGTCTCCCTATTTTTGGGTCCTTTTGTTGAGCACTTTCTAGTTCTATTAGCTGTGTCATTAAGCTACTCAGGTAAGCTCCCTCTTCCTTCCTGAATTGTGCTTGCAAAGTTATAAATTTTCCTCTCAGTACTGCTTTTGCTGTGTCCCATAAATTCTGATAGTTTGTGTCTTTATTGTCATTTGTTTCCAGGAACCTTTTTATTTCCTCCTTGATTTTATCTCGGACCCACTGGTTATTGAGTATGAGGCTGTTTAACTTCCAGGTGTTAAAGTGTTTCTTCTGAGTCCCTTTGGAGTTCACAAATAATTTTAGAGCCTTGTGGTCAGTGAAGGTAGTCTGCAAAATTTCTATCCTCTTGATCTTATGGAGGTATGTTTTATGTGCCAGCATGTAGTCTATCCTGGAGAATGTCCCATGTACATTGGAGAAGAATGTGTATCCAGGTTTCTGGGGATGGAGTGTCCTATATATATCCACTAGGCCTCTTTCTTCCATTTCTCTTTGCAGGTCTAGTATATTCTTGTTGGGTTTCAGTCTGGTTGACCTATCCAGTGTTGACAAAGCCGTGTTGAGGTCCCCCACAATTATTGTGTTGTTATTGATATTATTTTTCAGATTTGTCAACAGTTGTATTAAATATTTTGCTGGCCCCTCATTTGGTGCATATATGTTTAGGAGAATTATTTCTTCCTGCTCTACATACCCCTTGATTAATAAAAAAATATCCATCTTTGTCCCTTACAGCCTTCCTGAGTATAAAGTTTGCATTATCTGATATTAGTATGGCCATTCCAGCTTTTTTGTGGGTGTTGTTTGCTTGGATAATTTTTCTCCAGCCTTTTATTTTGAGTCTGTTTTTTTTCTGACTATTCAGGTGCATTTCTTGTAGGCAGCAGAAGGTTGCATTGAGTTTTTTGACCCATTTAGCCACTCTGTGTCTCTTAACTGGTGCATTTAGTCCATTGACATTGCGAGAAAGAATTGTCCTGGAATTTAATGCCATCTTTATATCAAAATTTGGTGTGTCTTTTGGTTAGTCTTGTCTTAAATTAGGTCTTTCAGTTTTTCTCTTAAGACTGGTTTTGAGTCTGTAAAGTTTCTGAGCTTTTTTTTGTCTGTGAAATCATGTGTTCTTCCGTCAAACTGGAAAATGAGTTTTGTTAGGTACAGTATTCTAAATGAAGCATTCATTTTATTCAGTCTTGTCACAATATCCCACCTCTGCTTTCTGGCCTTGAGTGTTTCTGGTGACAGGTCTGCTGTAAATCTCATGGATGCTCCCTTGAATGTAATTTCCCCTTTTGATCTTGCTGTTTTCAGAATTCTGTCTCTATCTGTGGGATTTGTCATTGTGACTAGGATGTGTCTTGGGGTATTATTTCTGGGGTCTCTTTTGGTTGGTACTGTTTGAGCATGCAGGATTTGATCACATATATTCTTTAGCTCTGGAAGTTTCTCTTTAATGATGTTCTTGACCATTGATTCTTCCTGGGTCTCTGGGACTCCTATGTTGTTTCTGTTGATCTTATCATAGACTTCTATTTTCATCTGTTTCCATTCTTTGACTAATTTTTCCATTGTCTGTTCATTTGCTTTAAGTTTTTTTCCCAGTCTCTTCCTCTGTATGGAATTGTTATTTATCTCATCTTCCACAGCACCAAGTCTATTCTCAGCTTCTGATACTCTGTCCCAGAGCTTATCCATTTTGTCATTCACTTTGTTTACTGAGTTTTTCTGACCTATTAGTTTACATGTTATTTCAGTTTGGAGTTTTGTGATTTCTGTCTTCATATTTTCTTGGTTCTTATTAGTGTTCTGTTCAACTTTATCTATGGTTTCTTTGAGTTCGTTGAGCATCTTCCATATTACTAGTCTAAAGTCCTTATATGAGAGGTTGATTAGTTGATTGGTCATTATCTGGTCATCAGAGTTGTCATCTTCATTCTCTATGCCTGATGCTGGCCTGCGTTGTTTCCCCATTGTCGTACTTGTATTGTGGGTTTTTCTACGTGTTTTGGTGGTATTCATTGGCTAAATGATGCAGGCAGCCTCACTCCTATGACTCCGCCCTTTCTGGATGGGTCGACTTTCCTCCAAGGGAGGGGAGTCCTCTGTGGATAAAGCCTCACACATGATCAAATCTTAGGCTTGAGCATGCAGCAGAGAAGACAGTTTGGAGAGAAATGCTGGGCTTCAGTGATCCAGCACAGTTCTTAGTGTGATTTTTTTCTTCTTGTTGCGATGTTGTTCTTTTCTTAGAAAGGGCGCATGGCCGCGTAGCGAAGCGGAGCCAAAGTGCTCTTCTAGAGCCTTTTTTCGGCCCACTCCCAAGTGTTCACGCAACAGGACAGTAGACAGACACACACAGGCAGCACTTACAATTTTTCACAGTCGGGCCCCATTGGGCAGGCATAGTTTTGTGGATTTTCCAAGAGTGATTTCTGAGCCCAGATCAAGGAGAAATCCCTGAGAGCCAATTCTCCCCTCCCCTTAAAAAAACTCCACAAAAACAGCAGCAAAGAGATTTGTGTTTCTAGAGGGCAATTACTACACAGATAGTGACAGATAGTGACAGAGATCTTGAGATTTGCCAACTCAAGGAGTGGAGAAAGGAATGAGAGATTCATCTCAGAGAGAGCATCGGCAATGAGGATGCTATCTTCCCCTTACGGCTGTCTGCTCTGGGAGAAACAGACTGACTTTAATTGCTAAAATCATTAACAAATGTGCAGCACTCTACCATGTGCCAGGGAGAGTGCTTCTTCCTGGGAAGAAACAGGTTCACAAATGATGGGGACCCAGATTTTAGCTGAAGGTTGTCCATTGATTTCCACATCTCCATCAAGCAGCTGCTCACTTTATCCTGGGGTCTCAGGCCTTGAATAAGCTGCCATAATTGCATGCATAGCATAGGGAACCAACTGATGGCATGCTGCTTTACAGAGATATTGTAAATATCTATTCCCTAGATAGAAATAACTTGCTGAAACAGTCCCCAACCTTCAAGTTCTCGCATCATTATTTTTCCCCCCTGGAAAACTTAGTAGAAAAAAGGAATCAGTTTTCCCTTGGCTTTACTTTGCAAGCACAGGCCACCTGCTGGAAGCTCCCTCTGGTTTTGAGAGGCACCCCCATGCTGTTCCTCTGTGCCCTCGGTGAGCTTCTGCTGATACAGTAGAAATAAGATAGAGTTGTCTAGTGGTTATATAACACCAATATTGGAATTTGCCTACAATGGTAAGGACAATTCTCCTTCTGAGCTTATATTCATGCTCTACCATGGGATCTGCTGGCGACAATGAACACCATGGTATTAGGGTTATTTATATTTTAACATAAATACTTGGAAGGCATTATTTATATTTCCTTGGAGTAATATGAAATTCAGGGCTTATATAATCAGCCTCAGAATCCATACGCAGGATTTGATACTAAACCAGTTTTAATTTGAAAAAAAAAATCCTCTTACGTTGCTATTTATTTATTTATTTTTTTGGTAAAAATAAAGTTTTAGAGTACCTTTTCAGATGTGTTCATTTTTTTATCTGCATAAAGTCTACTCAGTACTAAATTTTACTATGATCATTTTTATGTCATGAGTGGTCCATGGACACATTTTTTTTCCCTCTAAGATATTGTGGTATTAAAAGTGAACTCAATTCCCTGTCACTTCCCCAGTCTCTTCCTCCTAGTCCTCTACCTAGTGGCAGCATCTATCACTAATTATTTGTGCTGGCCTCCAGCTTTTTAAGTGTACTTCAAAAACTTTTTTCATTTGAATTATCTGCCTTAGAGCCTTTTACAAGTCAATAACCTTCATATCTACCTTATTTGTTAATGCTATTAGATGACATGTTGTATAAAATACATTTTGTTAGGCCTTTCCCTAATGATGACCACTCTAATTTGTTCATCTGAACCAAGGTTCAGTGAATTATGGGCTGTTGGATATTGCATGGATTGTTGTTTGAGGGAAGCTTCTTTTCTTCATCTGAATGGCAAAAGCATGCTTCTTGGCTCTAAGGGTTGAGATCTTTTGACATTTTGAACCCTCAGAATTAAAAATCACCAACTTGATTTCTTTCAGTGAAAATGGAAGTGCCTGCATAGTGAGAAAAACCCTCTCTTCTGTTCAATATTTAGACACCCTCCCACCTACCTTTCTCCCTAGCTCCATGCATTGCTGGTGCTACTGTTGGTGCCATGTTTTATCTGCTGTCAACCATGAATTCTGCATGAACTGATCTCCAAACTCAGCTCCTTTCCAATTTCCTGTATTTGGAAGCCAGCGATGGCTCTCATTCAGATAGCTGAGGCAGGCAGACAAATTAATTATCCTGTCTCATTGTGCCTCTTTGTGAGGCCAGAGAATGCAGCTGAGAAGTCAGTGCATGAGGAGAGGTCACTGAGAGCTTTGTGAGCTTCTGCTGGGACATGAGCCTGCCTGCGGTTTTTCTGAAGCAGAGGGTGGGACCAATACCCACTTGGAGAATGAGGCAATTTAAATCACTCGCACTTGGCTTGAGCTCTGATATTAGTTATCTGGCTTAGTTATTTGTGGTCAGTCTGGTCTGCTGCCATTGAAAAGATACAAATTAATGTGGGTTTGGGCACTGACCCCCAATGGGAAGGAGAACAGGCTAAAGGGCAGCATGAATGATTTTTCCCATTTTGCTCATAAAGACTCTCTGGATAGCTGTGGGCCTGGAGCTGTGCTGTGAAGACTCTGGAGCCTGACCTTGGAATGGGTTGTGGTTCACCACACACCACAACCCCTAATCACTTCTCTATGAGCTTTGCTTATGGTTGTTCTTTAGTGTATCTTGGTGAAATATGCCCTGAGCCAGGGCTAGTGGTTGATTCTTAAAGCCTGGCCTAGACCTTGATTTCCCAGGCAGCTGTACCTTAGGGTGCTCTCATGATGGCCAGAGCTAGTTTGAGGGTCTATTGAGTATCCAGGTACCTCACATCTTGGCATATAAGGGTATATATTCAGAAAAATAAACCAAGGGGAACATTTCAATTTTCTGCAGGAAAATTGAATCTGGAGTAGTCATAAAAATGAGACAGGTAAGAATTGATGGCATAAGCCTTTTCTTACCTACTAGGTTAAGTCACTCAGTTCAGGGCACTGATTCTTCACCTAAAAGCTCTTGCTAGAGCAGAGGTTCAGAAAAGCGAGGGGCTTTTCCCTGCTTGTTCTTCTGGCTTGTGGCTTGTATCTTGTGTTCTTTGTTCTGCATCCATCTTCCCACACTCTTCACTCAAGAGCCCTGGGCAGTCCTTACAGAGAATCAAAACATCTTTCATTTGTTGTGTATCTTTAAAGGAGTGTTTATCAAATACAGAAAAGAGCCAAAGCACCTCTGCATACTCAGAGAATAAATAGGGCAGTCCTTGGTATAAAAGCAGATGAGAGCATAGACTGATGTAGGAAATATCTCCATAATTTTATTTGGCCTGGAGCTGAGAATCCAAAGGCTGGAATCTGGGCCATGGTCTACCACAAGCTCGACGGAGTGGGTTGGAGGCTGCAACAAAGACACAAAGCCAGATGGACAACTAGGTGGAGAAGGGTGCATTGGGTATCAGAGTCCCTGAAGAAACATGAGCATTTTTTTGATGGAAGGGAAGAAGGAGTTGAAAAAGGTTATGTGACCATATTGTGCATATTGTGCAGTATTAGTGCTATATTACAACTTGCTATTGGAAAAGCAAGGTTAGTGCCCTGCAGCCAAAACCACTTATTGGTTTGTTTGGTTTTTTTTGTTTTTTTTTTTTGTTTGTTTTTATTTTTGAACTAGAAAGAAGGAGTTGAAAAGCTGTGACAAAATGCCCCAAACTTGATCTATTTGTTTTCTGGTCCTTTAATCTGATAATCAGAGCAAGAGCCACAGATGGGAAGCCAAGTCCAGTGACTGGTATGTGGTTGCTGGTGAAATTATAACAGATATGTTAAGAAATCTGGTGAAACAAATATGGTTGCTTACAAGGAAGTCTTGGGAATTTTTTTGCTAAGTTGAGGTATTATTACACACCTGAGTATAATATATACCTGTGTAAAGCCTTGTGTTTCTTAGTTCAAAGCACATGAACCAGGAGTGAGCAGACAGCCCAGCCTAAGTTGAATGTAAAGTGCCCCCTCAATCTGGAACATTTAATATGATCTGTGAGAGGGGACATTGAGTCCCCAGAGCCCACTCTTTTCTGGCAGGTATTTAGCATTGGGAACAAGGTTGTTAAGGTGTTCCACTCTACCAGGAAGCCAGCTTGGCTACATTGGCTGAAAGATGCTCTTTTCTGTTCTTTTACTTAAAAAATAGTAGCCTCATATGCTGTGGCCACAAGATCTTCCCCAGAAGCTCAGAGGAGGAGCGGGTGGAGGTTGGTTGGACACCTGCATCCTGTGCTCACAGCAAAGCTTGAGAAATTGTCACTGAGATAATGGACATGGGGGACACTTGGGGAGGCTGGGAGGTGTCCCCTCAGGATGTAGGACCTGCACGTAGCTCTTCTGAAGAACTGTCGGGTAAGAAAAGAGCTTTGAGTGAAAGGACTCAGACTTTGGGGTTCCAGCCCTATTACCTCCAACATAGGCATCAGAGAGGGAGGGAGTCTAGTCTTGCATTCAGCACTGGGTACTTGAGCAGTAATGGGAACAGTCTACTGCTATGGGAGCCATGCAGACCAGCTGGTATGATCAAGGGCTGGAGCCCTCAACCAGTTCACCTACAATAATGTTAGATAGAACAGCAGGGCAGAGAACCTGAGGCCAGGAGGGAGACCCTTTGTTGACTGGGTTCCTGGAATTGGGAGTTAGAGCTATAGAGGCAGATGAGCAACCAGCCTAGAGCTCTGTTCCTGGGCCTGGGAAGGAAAGAGAAGCTGCTGCTGGAGCTGGATACCAAGCAGAAGTCTTTTTCTGGGTACAGTATTCTTCCTTAAAGAAGATTCTACTGATGACTGGCAAAGTATGAAAGATGCATGTAGTCTTAATTATGTCTTCTGAGAAGAAAGTTTTCTTCACAAATGCTCAAGAAGCTAGGTAGACCAAGGATCATGAAATCATTGCTTCTACCAAACTTTAAAAGAGAACAGAAATGTTTATCAACAGTCCAAAAAACAATGATGATTTCTTCATAAGCTATGATACTTTCCAGCAGCTAACTGAAGTAGGAATTCAGTTGCTCAATGTGCCTAAATCTGTAGCTGGGTATTAGGAATAGCAGCTGAGTGAGGAACATATATCCCATCTGCTCACACTTGTAGTTATAAAAATTGCCTCCAGGAGCTTTTGTGCTTATGAACACAAACACAATTATTCATTAGATATCATGGAGAGTGGGAAGTATGTTTGTTTATATGTGTTTGTATTGGAACTTGCTCATCAAAGTGTCAGGAAGAGGACAGAGAAAGGGGGACACACTTGGATGCATGCACGCACGCACACAAACACACACACACATAGCAGAGGGCCCATACTCGGAGGATCATTGGCTGGCACATTTCAATGTGGCCTTCCAGGTTGGCTCATGAACTGAAGGATTGGAGCATCACTGTTCTAGTGCCAGGCCCATGCTGGGGGCTGCTTGCTTGTGTTCAACGAATCGAGTGTTCTGAACATTCAGTTTTAGGGACCCAGCCTCAGGATGTGGGAAACCAGCTTTAAACTCAGAGATAAGCCTCCTGTCTGGTAACTGGTGAGGATCATATCCTTCTCAGGAAGAGTGTGCTCTGCAGGCACAGCTGTCTCTGGCTCTGGGGCAGAGCCTTAACTAGTGTGGCAGCTGTTCCTCACCCAGATAGAAACAGTCACTGAGCTCTGGACAAAGCAAGGTCCAAGGGCCATTTGGAAAGGGACAGAGTCCTGACCCCCTTTGGCCAGCAGCCCCTGGGTTGGTGATGTAGTCTCAGTCTGGGGCTAAGGGTCTCTTTTTCAGTGGGCAGGAGCAGATACTGCTGAAGGCACAGAGTGAGAAATCACTGGAATAGCTTTAGTCTTCCTCGGAAAGGCCTTCTTCACCACAGCCACTGTTGAAATATGGCAAAGACACGTGAGCTGCCATGCAACTTGTAGGTGGGGAAATCGGTTCTGGTGTGGAGGAGAGATGAGGGGCAATGAGGAAGAGAACTGGGGGAGCTGGAGCGGGATGAGAAGGGCTGGGGTTAAGTGAAGAACATGGAGTTTGCTAGTTTGGATAGAGCTGGGATCATTAGTCAAAAGTCATCAGTTTGGCTGCCAGGCCTTTCAAGCTAAGTTGTAAGTCAGGGTAGGAGCAAATTAGCATTGAAAGGTGAGGAAAGGGAGTGCAGAAACAGCTCAAAGGGTTGGAGCAGCTGTCTTGAGTGCAGAAGCCCTGGTTTGATCTCTGATACTCTTTGCTACATGAGCATTATTCATGTGCTCCAATTTGCCCCTCCAAAATTAAAATGCAATAAGGGGTGAGTGAAAAGCAGAGGGAAAATCAGGCACAGTGAGTTGCCTGGGGAGGTCTAGAGCTGGAGACAGGAGCAAAGCTCTCAGTGGCTTACTGTAAGCACATTTGACCACAGAGAGAACCTGGCCTCTGTGACTTTCTAAAGCTCCAGTGGGAGAAGCTTCATGATGCCAGCCAAGGAAGATGACAGCAGAAGAAGGCAAATCCTGTGATATTGTTGGAGAGAGGGAAGCAGTGACACATGACACTCATGAGCCCCTTTTTTGTCATCTGTTTCTCCTTATAGGAGGGCAAGATGGAGAGGGAAGGCCAAGGCATTGGGCTGTGTTTTTTTCCATGATCCCTTACTTGGGTTTTATATACCAGATCCAAGTCTAAAAAATTAGGCCCCACCAAGGAGCAGTTCAGTAACAGCATAACTAGCCTGGATAAGGACTGGCATTAGTTGATTGCCACTGGCTTTTCACCCCCAAAACAGCCTTGTTCTTGGGTTAAGCATCAAGACCACTGTTGCAGGGCATGTTGGCCATTGAAACCCTTGGGGAGGGTACTTTATTCCCTTTGAGAGTTTCCTGGCTTCAGCCCCAGTGCAAGGGTAGGATTTTAGTTACAGCTTAGTGACTTCAGAGATGACTCTCCTGGGTGCCTGGTGTCAGTTGTCCTGCCAGCAGGAGTGCCAGCCCTGCAGGGCTGTGCAAGGAAGCAGAGGGCTGGGTGTGGGGGAAAGGCAGGCTGGCTCTGTGCTCCTCCTCTCACATGCAGCTTTACAAAGGGCAGGCAAGTAGGTCTCTGAGAATGGCCCAGAGCAAAGGGGATCAGCTTCAGTAAGAAGCGGACCCAGGAGTCTAATTGTGCTTCTAAAATTAATGGGGCTTTTTATCTTCAAAGAGCACTTTTAGGAGCTCATGTGATTTGGGAACAAAAGGGCTCTTTTGGGGAGAGTCTGTCTCCCCTTTCAACACAATTCTGAACTTGGTAAAACAACTTCCCTTTTCTTTTTTTCTTTCTTACATGCAGATCAACAGATTATGGCACCACTTATGAAAAGCTCAATGACAAAGTGGGTCTGAAGACGGTCCTAAGTTACCTCTATGTCAATCCCACCAACAAAAGGAAGGTAAGAGCAGAGCTCAGGGGGTGAGTGTGGGGCTGAGGACTCCAGATGGGGAACAGAGCTGCTGGATTACTTTCATCTTGGCTGCTGAATATGCCCAGAGCATGATGGGTGTTGGGTTTGTACAATCTATGTAATATTGTGGTAAAGATAGTACTACCTATAGCAAGAATCCCAGATGGGACGAGGCAGGGCAGCTTCAGGCTTTATGTGTCGAATTCTAGCTTTCCCAAGAGTCTGATCCATAAAAGTGATTATTGTCACCATTGGCAGATGGATAAACTGAAGCTCAGAGAGGATAAATATCTAAAAATCAGACCCAAATCTAGGATTGATGTTGGACTCTGCTTGGCTACTGGACTAGGTCCTTCCCCATCCTCACTACTTGCTGGCCTCTTTTCAGCAATTTTGAATTAGAGGTTTCTGTAGAGAAGAGAATTTGACAGCTCCTGTTCCTTCAGCTGGATGCTGAACTGTTGCTGAGCCCTGGGAGAGCAGTGATCACAGTGCTCTTTTCTGCCTCTTTCCTCCGTGTTTGAGAGCTGGCATGTGAAGATGATCATGGAAGATCATGCCCTTGGATCCATGGAAAGATGAATGAAGGGTCTAAGAAAACAAATCCTGTTCAAGTGTTGATCATCTGAGACTCTACTGTTTACCACTATGTGGCTGGGAAGGCATAACTGTTAGAAACTTTGAAGGGGGGGTGTAGATTTTATGACTGAAACCCAACAACGGACATGTTTGTAACCATGGTACTTAAATACATAAATTATTAAAAAAAAAAAAAGCAGTGGGGGCCTCTGTCTAGGAATCACCATGTTCTGCCTCATATTTCTATGTTTTTCTACAAATTGAGGGGGGAAAATAGTGGATAGTACCAGGGGAAAAGCAATCTCATGGGCATTGAGTGGAAATGAAAAATAATTAGACCTAAATACCCAACCCAAAATCAATGACAATAGAATCAAGAGACCCAAACTACAACAATCTATACACAAAAGGGACCTGTTACACTAGCAGTCAGGGGGCTAAGGGTGGAGTTATGGGATGCCTGCTGGGAACAGTGGCAGAGGGAGATAAACACTGGTGTTGGGGATTGTCCTAATTTACTGTCACTGTACCATAAATACAACTGTGAAATATTTGTAATTCACATTGGTCTCAATAAAATTTATATTTAAAAAAAAGAAAGAAAGAGAGAGGAAAGAAGGAAGGAAGGAAGAAGAAAGAAAGAAAGAAGAAAGAAAGAAAGAAAGAAAGAAAGAAAGAAAGAAAGAAAGAAAGAAAGAAAGAAAGAAAGAAAGAAAGAAAGAAAGAAAGAAAGAAAGGAAAGAAAGAAGGAAGAAGGAAGAAAGAAGAGAAGAGAAAGAAGAGAAGAGAGAAGAGAGAGAGAAGAGAAAGAAAGGAAAGAAAGAAAGAAAGAAAGAAAGAAAGAAAGAAAGAAAGAAAGAAAGAAAGAAAGAAAGAAAGAAAGAAAGGAAGGAAGGAAGGAAGGAAGGAAGGAAGGAAGGAAGGTAGAAAGAAAGAAAGAGAAAGAAAGAAAGAAAGAAGAAAGAAAAAGAAGAAAGGATGGAAGGAAGGAAGGAAGAAAAAGAAAGAGAAGAAAGAAATTCATGTAGGCCTGGACTCAGCCAGCTTCCATGAAGTAGGAAAGGTCATTTCCATTCTGCATCTAAAGGCAGAGACTGGATTCCCTATCTCCAATCGGTTAACTAGCCTTTACCCTAAACTATAGTGGCCATGTTGGCCTCACCCTTAACACTGATGGCTTCCTCTTTTAGATTGGTCCTTTACGTTAGACACACACACACACACACACACACACACACACACACACACACACAGACGTGCGCGCATGTGCACACACACACACACACACAAACCACCCATCGAGGTGGTCTATCTTTCCAATAAATATTGCAATCCCAGCTGATCTCTCTCTTGCTTCACATGGTAGAAAAGTCCCCAGACTGTGTTTCATCTCTCTTCAGCCTGGTTTGGGTTATTTCCTGCGGTGGCCCAGCTCCAGACCCACTTCAACCTTCCCCGGTGGGATTACAGTGTGTGGAGCCTTTTAAACCACCACTCACATTTTTGTTCTAGATTGCATTCCCCATGTCCTATTGACAAAGCACTATATTTTGTCAATATAAGTTTAAAGTGATTTTCTATCACATGTCCCTAAAGCTTCCACTGTGGCTTCCACTGGTGAGCTCTGTGCTGCTCAGTCCAGAGCGGATGTGTCACCAGCCTTTCTATTCCCTTATTCGTTTTTCTCTGGCAGACCAAATTTTCTCCTCCCACCTTTGGGGTTCCTTCCTTTCCCAGTCCAAGCAGGAAACAACTGCTAACTTCTAATTTCACTTTGAATGCTTTAATGTGAGGGCCTCCAGGCTCCCTGATCAACACAGTCCAACAGCTCCCTACCTACGTCCTGACAGACAAGCATGTTCATTTGGCCTACTTACTCATTCTACCTTAGAATTGCCTCTTTTCTTTGTCCCCACAGATTATCCTTTTAACATTTTTCAGTGTTGTTATTTAAATTACTGAAAGTTAGCCATGGAAGGGATCATAGGTTTCAGCAATATACGGTGTTATTAATAGTTTTCTGAAGCTTAACTCCTTTGCAAATGTAGAATGACATTCTCTGCAGAAGCATCCCCTGAAAAACATCTTGAAAATAAGTTTAGAGGTTTCTAAAACACATTGAATCTCACAACTAGTCAGAAAGTCTTCATTAAGAATCATTTGTCTATACCGGTAGCCTCATTTCACAGCTAGAAACACTGAAGACTAAAGGCCCAGAAGATGTCAAAGCAAAAGACCCAGGTCTATAAGCTCGAGCTCAGCTATCAACCCAATATTCTCTGCCTCACACTATACTTTGTACCTTGACTTTGCTGATAATTATAGACCAAGGTTTCAAAATAGACAGCTCAGACCTGTTTTGGAAATGTTTGATATAAGGACCACTTTAGCAGTATTGGGTTGCTGCAGTGGTGGTGCAGGGGCCACACTTGGTGGCCTAGTGGATGCTTTGAGGTTTGGACCCAACAAGATGCTTCTCAGGCCCAGGGGTTCTGGAGGCCACCAGGAAAATCCCTGACTCGGCTCAGGCTCAGGGACATGAATTCCTGGGGATCACCTCAAGCCTTATACTTGCCGGTCTTGCTCTTGTGCTCTTTGAGCACCTCTCAGACCCCTGAGTGGAAGATTTCTTGGTGTGAGGTAGTTGCTTGGTGATTTGAATTGAAGCTTGGTGCCTTGTCCATGATGGATTAGATGCTAAAGGATAACCAAGTTGAGTCAGTCCTGATGTGGTTCCCTTACTTCTGTGTGTGTGTGTGTGTGTGTGTGTGTGTGTGTGTGTGTTTAGGCCAAATAAGCCCAGTCAGGGCTTATTTCTGACTCTGAATTTAGGGATACCTCCTGGTTGGACTAGGGGGAAGCATATGGGACTTGAGATTGAACCCTGTCATCCATGTGCAAGGCAAGCACTTTATCTACTATGCTATCCCTCTAGCCCCTCTCCCTTTCCTTTTATTTCTTCATAAGAAGGAAGTTGAGGCTCAGAAAGGGTAAGAGTCCATGGATAGTGACAGTGTGGTGAGATGGTCTTATGACACATAAAGTAATTTTCTTCCCTTCCCAACTGCAAGGTATGGGGCAGAAATGTTGTGACTATCACAACTGGGCCTATAGGTTTGGTTGGACCTGTGACTGAACCACATGTAAAATCAGTGTCTGGTATGTGTGTATGTGTGTACTGATACTTGCTCATCCTGGGATCTCTTTTGCTCTTTTTTGCCTCTTCTTTGTCTTGCCTGCCTACTTTCTCTCTGTTCAGGAGCATCTACAAATGCTCTGCAGGGTGGGGCACCCTGACAGGTTACAGCCAATGCTGAACAGAACCTACCCCTGAAATCTTGGACCAAAATTGTGCAAAAATGACATCTTGCTTCTCCTTCCCAGAGGTGAGGTCCAAACTTGGGGATCCCAGGAGCAGTTTCCCACAGGAATTGCTGCCTGTGTCACAAAAGTTAGGGCTATTCTCATGGTCTTCTTTAAGCACCATCATCAAGCCTAGTTAACAGCGCCTTAGAACCCCAGTGAAAAGCGTAGCCATCCCCTGTCCTCAGATTGGAGGAGAATGACAGGATGATGTCACTTATTTATTTCTAATAGTCATGAAAATTAATTTAATAAAGATAGTCTGATTCTGAAGTACTTTATGAATTAGCCAAGGAAGGAGGAAATTAGATTCTGATTCTTTGTATTGTTAAGTGTTTTTATTATATTTAGAGTCTCTAGGTATTGATAAAACACGGATATTCCACACAGTCATTTTCTTGGATCCAGAATATTGCTGGAGAAAAATATCTTTCTCCAGCCACTAAGCAAAATAACTGTTAGGTATAAATTATAAGTAAAAATACTCTTTGTTTTTTAATGACCTAGTGCTCTGGGTTACCTTGTAAAACAGCTTTCCATTTTTTTCTTTGTTAAATATGTTTTGCACTTAAAATCTGTGTCATTGTTTTCTCATTTCAGCTTGTAAGATTCTTTTAATTCTCTTAGCTCCAAATTATCTGTATCTCCCTGTGTTCATTGACCAACTAATGTCTATAATCTCCTGTATATTCTTCAGTTAATCTTGTGAAACACTTGCTTTTCACCTAATGAGTCATTTATTTAACAGATGGCTATGGCTTTCCTTGGAGGCTCTGAATATATCAGAGATCTGTTGCCCCTGGCAAAATAGTAAATGTGCTTGTATTTATATAGTTGTTCTCAATTCTAATTGTTGATTTTCTAGCATTTTCCTCCCTGATAACATAAAACTTCTGAATTCAGATTGCTTATAAGTCATTAGGTTGAAAGTAGAAGTAGGTCTAATCTCCTATCAGTAATAATATTAACATTAATTGAGCAACTACTATACTGAGCTTCATAGGGGCTTAATTTTTTCAATCTTCTGGGCACTTGTAGAAGGCAGGCAGCAAAAGGACAGAATCTATATAAATTAGCCTGTTGTTCTCTTGTAATTAGTGGGTCTGTGACCACCATCTCATTGGTTCTATTTTAGGACAAGAAGTGCTGAGTCCTGTCAAGAAAGTGAAAATGTGAACAAGATTTTTTTCTAAGCCCACAAGCAGATGAACAGACCATCTCAAACCCTAGTAGCTGCTCCAGAGGAAGCAGTCATAGACTATCCTAAAATAATGCTAGTGCATTATTTTAATGACCTTGGCCTACCCTGGTAGTATTTGATGTGAATTCTATGTTCCTTGCTATTTGCTTCTCACTGACCACTAACCATTTAACTCATTGTCTGGATCATGTCTGGTGCTTTGAAGATTCAGAGAAATAGTCTTGGAAGCAGATATGTGGGAGTATTGTCTCTTGGAGAAGGTGGTCTTATGTCATGGGTTCTGGGCTCCAATTTAACATTTTCTCCTTCTATTGTCTAGAGGTATTTGTCTTTGGGTTTCCAAGACCCTCTACTACGTATTGGCTTATTTTTAGGCCCATGCAGAAAGGCACTTGTCAAGGTCAAGTCTTTTTTTTACAGTGTTATGCTTTGTAAAGACAGGCTTTGATCCTCACCAGTGGGGGTCTGGTTCATGGGTGTCTATTTCTGAATACATTTTTGAGTAGACTTTTGAGCAGGTAGGAAAATATAGTTATGAAGTGCCTATCATTGCTCTGCTTCAGTGGCTTTTACCTACAGATTTGGAAATAAGTGTTCTAGAAATGGCAGAATATCAGAAATTTGACTTACCAGGGAATATTTCTCAAATCCTGTAAGGTAGAGATGCCTATTCTTCTTTCTCTCTTTCTCTCTCTCTCTCTTTTCTACTCGTTTTCTCTCTGTGGCCTATCATATTCATCAGAATCAGATAATGTTTCTTTTTACTGAATTCCTAATAAAACCAGGCATCAGGACAAATGAATCCCCAGAGCCTGGTTATTTCATCCTCATTTGATAGGTAAAGAAATGAAGACTAAATTAGGTGAGCCACTTAAATTTTTGCAAATTTTGAATTCCATCTTTCACCCAGGATATAGATCTGATCTCTGCTCTCACTACTGCTGGTTGGTAGTTTTTGCCGCAGGAAAGAAGATCATTATAGTACAGGCGAGTCTAGACACAGTAGTAAGAACTCTTAGGCCTGGGTTTCTGCCCATTAGTGGCAGAAAATTAGTAATTTCTTGGAGAAGGGGAAGGTTTAGAGCTTGTACTTTCTAATTGATTTACCAGCAAGGAGGATAATTACTTCCAGGCTTCCCTGCAGAAATGTAGTGGGAATTGCTAGTTTGAGTTCTCTGATGAACACACCGCCTCTGTCAGGCTGTTAAAGAGGCTCTGTGTGTGTGTGTGTGTGTGTGTGTGTGTGTGTGTGTGTGTGTGTGTGTGTGTGTGATTGGTTGGATGTGGTTAGTCCCATATCATTCTTTAATACAGTATCATTGTAAGTTGGAGCTCTCTGTAATAGACTCAAACACTTCTAAACAAAACAGAGCAGAGAAATTTAAAATATTCAATGCCTGCCTTCTCTGACAACGTCTCCCAAAATTATTAGAGGATCAGGAAAAGTATTCACTGAAAGGGAGAGAACCCTTTCAGTTTCCATATTTTAAAACCCCTTATGATAACATGGAGCAAAAATAATGTAGAAAGATAACTTTAGGCTGTGGAGCAATTTGTTGAATGTTGGGCTCTGAGAAATTGATCAGAATGGAGGTTCTTGCTTTCAGAAATGTGAGTTTTCATAGATAACAGCTGTCTTCTTATACTTGGTATCTCCCACTTATGTACATGCAAGGCCCAAGTAGTTGATGCCAATGAATGGCCTGAGCCAGATGAGTACTGTGCAGTTTTCTGGGATGGGAAGAAAGTTCTGTGAGTCAGCTTCAGGTGTCATGTGAGGATGAGCCAGTGTAGCTGTGGCTTTTTCTGATGTTGAAGAGGGTTTTCATGTGTTTAAATTTTTTATATTAACGATATCTTAGTTTATAATAGGACTGATGTTATTGTTTTATTCTTGCTGCAGTGCTATACCTCACCAACCAGGAAAGTACCTAGATTTCTCCGCTGTTCTCCTAAGGTTCTCCAAATCCCCTGCTTTTTGCATCTTCTATTTGTAGTTTTATTGATTATATGTTAGGATTGGTTTTCAATAAGGATTGCCAGGTTCCCCCTTTTTTCAATTTCTTTATATTCTGTGTATGATCAAGATCATTTAATGATTGTCTTTTTTTTTCTGATTCACTTCACTTAGCATGACTCCCTCCCATTACTCCCTCCAAAGCCATTCAAATTGCAATAGTATTGCCAGATTCATCTTTACTAGTAGATGTATAGTACTTCATGTGTATATGTGCCATTATTTCTTTATTTACATATTCTCTGTTGGACTCAGCTAGCTTCCAGATCATTGCTATTGTAAATAATTCAATTTTGGGATTAATGTTTTAAGATTCTTCAGATAATTCCTAGGATTAGATTATAGGGCGATATGGAATCTCTATCATTATTTTTATTTATATTTTAAATTATCTTTTTTTCTATTAATTTTTGACAAGTTTCCACACCTGCTTTTGCAAAGAGGCTGGATTGCACAGTAGTATCACCAGAAGTGAATGGGAGTTCTTTTTTAACCATATTCAACTAGCACTTATTATTTCTGGGCATTTTGATATAAATCCTTCTTCCTGCTTTGAGGTGATATTTCATTGATATTTTGATTTGTGTTTCTGATGATCAGTGTTCATATCATCTTTTTGTATGTATGTTGGAAAGTTTTATATTTTATTTGAGTGGTACCTACTCATCTCTCACAGTTTCTTGATGGCCTTTAGCATTTTATTGTTTTGATTGTTTAGCTTTGAGAGTATTTTAGATATCATGGAAAACTCTGTGTGCAGCATGAGCTAGGGATCTAATTTTCTTTTAATTTTTTGGCATGTGATTATCAAATTTTCCCAACACCATTTGTTGAAGAATCTTTTCTTTCACACTTTATACATATAGCACCTTTATCATAGATTAGTTGTCCATATAATCCACATAGCTGATGGTTTACTTCCGGGCTCACAATTCTAGTACATTCATTTGAAACTTTCTTTGCCTTAGTGCCATGTGTGGTTTTAATTATTATAATTTTGTAGTCTAATTTAAAGTATATTACATAATACTTGGAGGATATGACTTTCTTCTAATGTTTATATTAAAGCTTTATATTTTGAGATGTTTTAGGTTGGTAAGAATGTGGATTTTTAGGTGTGAGGGTTAATGGACTCTTCCAAACTGACTTTGGTCACTTATATCCAGTTAGCATCACATGACGTTTTGAAGAGCAAATCTACAGGTGACACATTGGCATTTGCTAAGTGGTTTTTGAGGACTAAAGAATAACATTGAGTAGTCATTCTTAGGCATCTTTGCCAGAGACCTGCAGTGATATTTTTATGAACTGTGGTTGAAAAAAACTCAGCTGAACATGATTTCAAAGAGAAACAAGCTCAGTTGAACATGACTTCAAAGACTATTCTCACCCAGATATCACAGAGTAGGTCCTGCAATGCAAAGCAGGCATTTGCATCATTTTAAAGGTAAGGCAACTTGAGTGGGAATATGAGTCAGATACTGGCTTTCTGTTTCTGCAGTGTCCTTGAGTAACTAAACATTCTTTAATAAGCCAGAGCCTTTTTAAAACCTCGTCTTTCTTCTTAGTGCAATGGCAGCATTCAGTTTTGTATTTTCCTTGCAGCTAGAGAAGTCTGGAGAGCTACCATTAGGACTATGCCTCACAGAGAACTACAGAACAATCATGTGCAGATATCCATGTACTTTGGGTTCAATAGATAGTTGAGTGGTCCTTGAAAGGTCTACTAAGTTCTTGCTTTTGTGGCTTAATCTGGCCAGTTAAGTTTCCATCCAGACCTGCTTCTACAAAGGTCCTGTTTTCTTGTCACAATATGGGTGGTTTGCTGTACTGATAATACTTAGAGTTGCAGCACCTTTGATGGCCATTGGAAAACTCCATCACCTTGATTGAATCAGCCTCTTATGATTACTCCTTTTTGTTTTTAAGCATGTGTAATAGTCCTAAATTAGGGGGAGATGAGTTCTGCATTGGAAACTTCAGGGCAAGGTTCCCAAGGATTGCTTTAGCAGGGAACAGATCTGCTGTATCTCATTTTTTTTCCAGTCCTCCTTTAGCTGCAGACTCAATCAAGCATCTTGTCTCTGTGGGCCATATTTTCTATTTTCAGAAAATGACCATACTAAGATATTATGTATATACATATATATTAGATATATTAGAAGGCAAGTTAAAAAACGTCCTTTGGGGGCCGGGTAGGTGGCGCTGGAGGTAAGGTGCCTGCCTTGCAAGCGCTAGCCAAGGAAGGACCGCGGTTCGATCCCCCGGCGTCCCATATGGTCCCCCCAAGCCAGGGGCGATTTCTGAGCACATAGCCAGGAGTAACCCCTGAGCGTCAAACAGGTGTGGCCCAAAAACCAAAAAAAAAAAAAAAAAAAAAAAGGAAAAAAAAAAAAAACGTCCTTTGTTGCTAAGTTCTATTTCAGAGACAAGTGATTACATGATGATGAAAAGAACAAACGCCCGTTTTATTCAACATGTATTGTGTTTAAACACATTTAAATGCTTTATATAAAATAAACTTAATACATCACCAATATACTATAATGTGGAAACTGTCATTACTATTTGCAAATGATGAAAGTTTGAATCCAGAAGCCTTGGTCTCATAAAACTCACCTCTGCTCCTGTTTAACTTTTAATTGCACCACAAGGTGCAGCTCTCCTTAAGTAGGGGCCATTTGAAGCTTTAAGTCTTTTATGTTAGATCCAGGACTATAACTGTGTCTTCTGATTTCTGGTCCAGTGTTCTCTACCAAGTCCATGGGCTTTGGACACTGAAAATCAGGGATATGATAGAGAGCCACAACTAAGAAAGAAGTGAATGCAAGAGGAGCAAGAGGGGGTTATGCACTTCCCACTGGCTTTATGAATTTGTGTTGTTGCTGGAGTGTTTACAAAGCACCCATAGTATTTCTGCCTCCAAGCCATAGGACATGGCTTCTTATATTCTATTATATATCACCTGGAAGAACAACCAAGGGTCTGAAATCTAATCTACTTATTGCATATTGGAGGCAGAAAACTGAGTGATCTGCTTGCCCCAGGCCAATGAATATCAAAGAAATAAATGCCAGGAAAGATGTCACTAAGATATCAGGATTTCTGATTTAGGCTTTTCTCTTGTTATCTTCATGGCTTGGTGAAAGCCATTTAAAATTCTTGGAGTTTCTGTTACTCAATCTGTAAAACAGGGATAAAATAAAGGCTGGAGCCTTAACACAGTGAATAGGGTGTTTGCCTTGCATGATGCTGACCCAGGTTTGATCTCCAGAATCCCATATGATACCCTGTGCCTTGTAGGAGTAATTTCTGAGTACAGAATTAGGAGTAACTTCTGAGCACCAGCTGGTGTGACCTAAAAAATAGCATACAAAAATATTTATCTATCCTATTTATTTATTTATCCCATTTCCCTATTTATTTAGAACAATGAGAAGTATTGTATTAATTTGTAGGAAACAAGTTACAGCAAATAAAAGCAGGAATGAGTACAGAGTTTTTCTAAGATCCCAGGCTGGATTGTGAGCTCATGGGGTTGGAGGTTGAGGGGCAAGTTCTGGCCATGTCTCTAATATGGACCCCAGAGGAAGCAAGGATTCCCACTCTGGGCTTCTTCAAAGACATTGCAGCTCCCATAAGCCAAAGATTTTAAAGAGCCTGTTCACAAAGCACACTGCCTCAGTCTCTACCCCATCCCTGGCCTTCCCAGGCTCTTTAAACCAAACCTGCCAAGGACCTGAGAGAGATTGATTACTCTGCTGAAAGAGAGAAATGGTCCCCTCTTGTTAATTCACAACTGCTAAGTTTTTCTTACCTCATAAATTAACAGCTACTAAGAGGTTAGAGAAGTATTTCAGAAGATGGTTAAGGAAGAAATGTGGAAATGGAAGGAGTAGACAGAAGAAGAGAAGTTGGACCAGATTTCTTTCTCTGATTCCAAGCCCAACCCTCTTTTCTTCACAACATGTCTAGAAAGAAAACTGGAAAATAAATCTCTTGAGAATGAAATTATTAGACTTTTCATGTTTTGGGAACCAGTGGTTAAAAAGAAGCTAAAAAATGAGAAGAAGCTGTGAACCTTTGAAGGGAAGATACTCTTTGACAAGTTTACATCTGGATTTTGCAAGTGCATCTTGGTGCTGGAGTCACTCTGGAGTGTGTTTGAATTCTAACTAATCACTTAAAGAAAAAAAGCTAGAGTAATTCTTGGAAATTTCACTCTTCAGTCACAAAGTCCCTTTCTCAGCAATATATGTATGTAGTTCCTTTTATAAATTATAGAATCGTGCTTTAGCCAAGAATTTATTTAAAGGCTCATTAAAATGATGACTAGTTTTTTTTTTTCATTTTATTTGAAAGTGGGGAGAATATAAACCTGTAGCCTGGATTTTTTTTCCTAAGCATCCTTTGTGGTTTATATCTTACATATCACAATTTTTTAAATTAAGATATGTTTTGTAAAATTATTCAGGCATTTAAGAAGACTAATAAAAATTAGTCACTTACTGCATTTCTTAGTGGCTTGTGTTTGCCTGACCAATTTTTTATTTGATTTTTGTTGGCTGTAGACTTTAAATATCTGCCTGTATTTGTGCATTTGCATCTATGTGGGTAGAGATATTTAACAAGGATCATTATCAAAGCCTCTGAGGTAATAAAAAATAAAACAAAATCTCAAACCTACTTCTCATCTGTATAAATTTTGGTTTGAATGGAAATGCAGATGAAATGGAACTGCAGATTGAGATGGAACTTGTATTTCTGGATGGAAACATGAGATTATGGTTCTGAGGTATTCTTTTGCTCATCCCAGTGGCCTAATCCAATTTATAAAATTGTCAATTGGCATCTCTAAGACTTTATTCTAGTCAGGAATATAAAGATGGCAGCTGGGGACATATATAGGTAAGATCCAGGAACTGAAGCAGAAAGAATAAGGACCCATCCCAACAGGTGAGGGCATTGGTTACAGCATTAAAAAAAGTGAGCCAGAAAAGAGAAAATTACACATGGACACTGACCATTGATGTGGGCTCTTGAACCTGGATGTCCCCACCATGGAGAAAATGAAGATTCTCTTCTTGGATATTTCTATTAAGGATAGCTGTGCTACTTGGACAGAAGAATAACTCAGTCCTGCAGGTTTCTGTGCAGTAGGTTGAGGGAAGGGTCTAAAATTTGTGGAAAAGGAGACTCAGCAGAGCCCTTTGGATGGTTGAAATGCTGGTGTTAAGCTCCCTATCCATCTCTACTGTCATCCCTTACCTTCCCCAACCTCTGGCTGTGTTTTTTGAGCATCCAAGACGAGAGCAATTTTCACAAAGGGCTAGGGAAGGCAGGGTGCTCTATTCTCCCTAATGTTGCGACACACAGTCATCTAGCAAATGATCTCCCTGGCCTTGAGATAGTGCTCTCTGTCTCACAAATAGCACCACCACCCGTGAAAAAGAAATGACCATTTTTTCCTTCCTTGGTGAGCTCAACCAAGCAGAGAGTTTGCTACTGGCAGGCTTGTCTTGCCCCTGGTCTGTGTCCTGTTATCAACCCAAGGTCAGGATGTCAGCCATTTCCGATCAGCACTCATCTGGGTAATGAGGAGCTAGATCATAGGGTCCCTGTATTTGCCAGAAGGCTCCAGGGCAGGTCCAGATCAAGCAAGTTTTTATCCTCACAGGTGGCCATGCAAAGCAAGACTTTGACCTCAGTGACAAATACAGACACATTTGGTATGGGCAATCCCTGGCAGAAGGCTTTCCTGAAACATTATCCATCGGCTCTGCCATTCTTTTTGTTTGTTGGTTTGGTTTTAATTTGAGGGTCACATCTGGCAGTGTTTCTTGTTTACTCCTGGTGATGCACAGGGGACCACATGGAGTGTTTGAGAATTGAAACTGGGTCAGCCACAGTCAAGACAAGTGCTTGTCCTACTCTGCTGTTGATGACCCATTCTTTTTTTTTATTGAATATATTTTTTATTTAAGTAACATGATCATATTTGGGTTACAGTCATAACCAGAATGCCCCCCTTCACCAGTGCATCATTACCCCCTCCCCCTTCCCATCCCCTACCTGTATTCGAGACAGGCATTCTACTACAGTAATTTTTTTTTAAGTTCAGTAAGTTGTATTTTTTTCCTTAAAAGATAAGAGTAAAAAAATATAGTAAAGATGTGATAGTGGCAATCGCCAATGTTTGCATAGGTCCAGAAAAATGGAGAAAATGGAAATAAAGTCCTTGACTTGATTACAAAATGGCCTCACCCCAGAAGTTTATTGGCATAAGACAGACTCTGGGTTCCAGGCATACCAGTCTATCCAACTCCAGTCAATCTCAAGGTCCCGTTGAAACTTTTGCACACTTTAGTTATAGTTGGTATCAGACTTTTATATTTAAAGACTCTGGATTCTGTGCATTTCTTTTGTCGATGTCAGGCTGATGTGGAGCATCCTCTAGTTTCAGCATATCATTAAATGCAGAGCGATCTGCCCTGAATGCAGACTGTTGCTGAGTCGCCTGGGTATTGGGAGTACTCTTTGGAGTCAGTCAATGCCAAAGCAGTGGTAGGTCTTCTCTGGTAGAGGCTTGGATCCTGGGAGTGTTAAAGACAATTGTGATTGTTTCCATAGTTCAGGTGTGTGTGGGCAATGCCCATTCTTCTGAGGCCTGAGCCAAATCATTATGCCAATGTTCAGGGTAAAAGACCTAATTACATTACCAAATTTGTGTTTCCATCTCTATTAGATAAAAACTTGTTTGCATATGTATTATTTTCCCATTTTAATGTGCCTATGCAAAAGAGAAGCAATGCCACAAGATATTGTTGGTGCATCTGGGGGCCAATGAATAAAGTCTAACATTTTCCGTAACTTGGTATAAACGTGAAATCTATACAGAGTTACTCTTCTACCAGTATTGCTTATAAAACAGATCTCACAGGGGGAAAATCAAACAATCAAATAACTAATCTAGTGGGCAAAATTGTCACTATGTGAGGATATTTGAAAAGTTATAGATGTAAGGGAATACATCTGAGATATACAAAAGAGATGCATGTGACCCTTTTATGTTTTAAAAAGAAAAAAAAGAAAGAAAACAAGGGTATTTGAAGACAACAGGTGATAGTTGAGTTTGAGACATGTTTTGCGGCATTACAAAACCATATATTGTCCTTGAAGTAGGGGTTATGCTGAAGCTGATTCCGGTATCATGTAACAGTCCATAGTTTGATGAGGGCATGAGGGGCCACCAAGCATGGGTCAACAGGCGTGTTGGTTGTAGTTATTTGTATAGGCATGAGCTGAGGACCGAGAGGGTGTCATTCACTGAGAAGCTGGATGGTGGTGTTGGAGCAGAAGGTCAGTCTTGGTGTCTACCCAATCAGGAACTGAGGATAGGGAGGGTTGAATAAGGGGAAGATAATGGTTCAGGGTTTGGGTATGAGGAGGTAGGAGAGACAAAGGGGTGAGGGGAGAGGCAATACATAAAAGACTAGACAATAAAGGTCAATTTGAGTGTTTTATCAGAATCTTGGGCATCCTGATTCTATTCCTAGGAATAGTCTAGTATCAGGAACGTTTTTAGATAATGCTTAAAAAGTACATTTGTCACGCATTTGCGCCTGCGTGGTTTTGAAAAATAGAATTACTAGCAAAAAACAACAGGGGGTCGAATATACATAAGGGAGGGGTTTCCCTCGTCCGCCTGCCCCCCAGGGCCCGACTTGCCAGGGCCGGCCATGAAGACCCGCCTGGCATGGGGGGGTCCCAGTCTCCTGGACCAAGTGTTCAGCCCAGGAGATCTGTGGCCCACTGTCCGACCAGCAACCCTAACATACCAGAAAAACAGAGGGAAGGCTTTCCTGGCATGTGCACTCTGCTGGGTCCAACTGCGAGCTCCCTCTCCAGTTTGAAAATTGAATGGGAGGGGTTTCCCTCCTCCGCCTGCCCCCAGGGCCCGACTTGCCAGGTGTGGGGTGGTGGTGACCCATTCTTTATTTGTTGCTGTTGTTGTTGTTTTGGGACCACACCCAGTGACACTCAGAAGTTACTCCTGGCTATGCTTTCTGAAATTGCACCTGGTTTGGGGGACCATATGGAACACTAGAGATCGAACCGAGGTCCATCCTGGGTTAGCTGTGTAGGCAAATTCCTGACTGCTGGACTATTGCTCTGGCCTGTGTGACCCATTCTTGACCCATTCTACCATTCTTGAACGTGTTTCAGTCTGAACAATGGATAAACTGTCTTATAATGACCCAGTATTGGAAATAGTTGAAAGAGAAGAGGAAAATGTCAGAGGAAGGGTTGCCTTTTAGAGATAGGAAAGGGTAGCCTTCTGTTGAAAAATTTGTTAACACTTAGTCTCCACTTGGCAAGGAGTATGATATTGTGTGGGGATCTCCCCAGCATAACCCATCCCTGGCTGTGTACCCTAAGCTTCCTCATCTCTAGAGGGGCTAGAGCTAGTATCAGGAAAAACAAAATAAAGGGTGAAATATGTCATGTATGTAGCATGCACAGAGCAGAAACTCATAAATATGACTTTTTTCTCCCCATTAAATACTTTCTTTTGTTTTTTTTTTTTTCTCTGCTGTGGACAGGGATGCCTCCCATGTCTATGTAAATGACCTAACTTATGTGGAACAAAGAATATGTCAATCACAAACTAGCCTAGTCAGAATCCTTTCAAATTCCATGACAAAAGAAATATCTCTATTTTTTCCTGTCTCCTTTTCTCCTTCCTGCCCACCTGCCAGTGTGCCTTCTCTATCTCTAGACACTTCTCTCTGGCAAGGTGAAGTAAACACGACTAATGGTGGATGGTAATGCATGAAGGGCCTGGCAAAGTTTTCACCCATTTTTAGCCTCTGCAACCCATTTTACTGGGCAGATTGAGCTGATAGAAAAAATTTATTTTCCCAGGAGGCCTGGCTCCAGAGCCTATGGCACTGTCTCTTACATGACAGCAGTGTCTGTCCATGTCCTGTGGAGCATCCTTCCTCCTGCTCGAGTGTCCTATTGCAACCCCATATTTGCAGTGCTCTTTGCTGATAGGAATGTGCTAGGTCAGACCCAGGAAGCTGCAGGTGCTTCGGGCTGCTGCTGCTGGTGTTTGAATGAACCATTAGGACCAGAAGAGGATTTCAGAGACTGTAGCCATGGCAGCCCTGCAAGATCAGACCTCAGGCTTCATTTCCACCAGGGTATCAGGAAGAAAAGAAATGCCAACTTACTAAGCAATTACTCTGTGCCATGTCTCTCTTAAGCAAAAATCCACAAGATAATTACTATTATTATCCACATTTTATGTGAAAGGACTTGAGATAGAGAAAGAGATGAGAATCAAACCAGGTTTTAAACCTGGGTTATCCTATTCTAAAGCATTCACTTTTACAGTGGAATATTACTGCTCTTCCTCAGCATAGATAAGCACCCTGACCTTCCAGAATTTCCCTTCATAAATCTAAAATCGAGGTGCACAGGTAGAGGGATGTGTTTTATCTAGCTCAGCAGAGTCACAATTCTATGCTGAGAAGTTAGAAAAATGTTTCCCTGCTGAGAGGGAAAGCCAAAGACATTAGTGAGGGAACAGAGAGGTGGACAGCAACTTTTTATTTTCTTTAAGCCTGGGACAGATCATAGCAAAGTGGACAGGACACTACAGAATGATGGGAAAGCCTGAGAATTTCAGACTTCACAGGAATCTGAGTAGAGTTGTCAAGCTCCAGAGTCCACTGGGCAACCTCCATAGGCCAGGGGCTGGCATGATTCCTCGGGTCTCTCTCCATTGAGGCAAGAAGCCACTTAGTCAGATTCTGGTTCTGCCTCCTTTCAGATGATTATTTCAGCATAAATATTATGCTTAAATATTTTAAAGATTCTGTTTTCTTGCCTGTGTACTCAGAGTAATACCCACTTCATAGGCTGATTGGAGGATTAAATGAGAACTGCAGGTAATCAGCCAATGACTGACTCATGGTACCTGGTTAGGACATAAAGTTGGTCTGTTGTTTTTCTCTTGGTTTTACTCTCAGGACAGTTGGCCTTTTCACTGGGGTAGCCATGATTGAGGAGCTGAATTAGCACCTGGCTGGGCACACAAGGTTCTCTCTGACATGGTGGGGTCTGTTTTGGAAAAAAATGGGGCTGATACTCAGACATCATCTGGTTCAAGTTTTAGGGCTAGGTTTATTCTCTCACTAAGCCGATGAAGAAACATAGTCCCAGGAGACTTGTTCTTCAAGCCTGTGTTCTCTCTTGAACATGTATCTTGCTTATCTCTATGTTTCTAAGCTGTAAAACATGTACTTCTCAAAAACATGTACTTCCTTCTATTGTTTACCTCATATTTTTAAAATAGGTTTCAATAAAAATGCTGCCATATTTTAAACACTAAGAAAAGCAAGCAAGAAAGAAAAGCAGAAAGAAAGTCCCAGGTAAAAAAGATGGACATAGTCAGCTTCATTGGAATATGTTTTAAAGCTAAAAAAATTTTTTTTGCCACACCCAGTGATCTTCAGTGCATACTCTAAGCTCTAAACTCATGGTGGGCTTGAGGGACTACATGTAATGCCAGGTATCAAACACCAGTAAGTTGTGGACAAGGCAAGTACTGTACCTGCTGTACTATCACTCCAGCCCCATTGGAAATCTTTTTTTCTTTTTAATCTGTGTTTGATCTGTGACATTACACAGAGGGCACTACTGCTTTGTACATACTCACCTGGCCACCATAGACATAAGGATGAGGTCAGCGTGTGTGAGGTGGGGAGAGTTTCGAGTGTTTTTCCAGGAGACCTAGAGTTTCCCAGACCCTGGCATTGGAAGTAGCTAGCTCAAACTCTGAGGCCAGGTTTACTGGTAATGGGGTGCTTCCTGGAGGGGAATTCCTGAGGATGGGGGGGTCACAGGTAAGAACTCAATTTGGACCCAGAACAGTCAGTGACAACAAAACCAAATGATAGCTTCATGCTGAAATGAAGAGGCCAGAAAAGGTTGATATTGGAGACAGTCTATGGAACTCAGTGGGAGAGGAAAAAAAGGCCCAGAGCAGAATGAGAAGAGAAGAGGAATGAGGCCCAGAAGCTGGTGGTGAGAGAGATGAAGTTATGCCTGGCCTCAGGGTTCTGGCCCGAGATTGGCAGTTGGCTGTACTGGATTCTGTACAGTCCTGTTTATCTACTAAAGGGTAGCTGGTGGCAGGAGAAGCACTTGCTGATTAAAACAGTCTGGCAGGGCAGACAAGGACAGTCGCATCAGAGGAGGATCAGAGATATGATGCAATTACACTAAGTGGTCTTTGGCCTGAGCCTTGAGTCCTCAATCACCCCAGGGAACTGGTTGCAGCCAATCTCAGCATGGAAGATTTCGTGTCTCCCATTTGGACCATGGATAGGAAGGAGTGGAGGATGACAGAACAGTCTGAGCATACTGCTTACCTCTGGGATGCTCCCTTCACTCCTCTCTCTGCTGGCTGTGGCCTTCGTCACCTCTCTTGATCTCATAGTACCAACATTCATAGCTTAGAGATGCAAGGTTGTTGAATGTTATTTTGCTGAGATTTCCTCAGCCTTAATTGCCTCTGCAATGTGGCAGTCTGGGTGCTTGTCTTGCTTCTACTCAATCCTGAGATCATTAAACATAGTATAACATGCTCAGTGCTACTCCTCTCTCTCAAGCAGCCTTAAAGATGGTCATTTGTTTGTCTCAGAGCTGGTGACAGGTGAACTCCCACTACATGCAGAGCTTCACCTGATACCTTTTCTCAACAGGTATGTGGGGTCTACACCAGAAAACCTTCATAGTATGCAGGCTGACTGCTAACCCAGGCATCTTCTAAAGACCAGACAGTCATATGAACATTAAATAGAAAAAAATGATTAGACTTAAACACCAAATCCAAAGCCAATGACAACATGCTAGACACAGAGGGGACCACTTATACTAGCAACCCGGGTGGGTAAAGGAAGGGGATATGGGACGTGTACTGGGAACAGAGGTGGGGGGAGAACAGCATTGGTGGTGGGAATGCCCCTGATTCAATGTCACTACGTACCTAAAAAATTACTGTGAAAGATTTGTAATCCACTTTGGTCAAAATAAAAATTAAAAAAAAAAGAAAAAAATTATATTGTTAAAATTCTTTTTAGGAATTCTTACTTTGATAACACCAGGTCATACTCAGAGATGAATGTCTTTAGGAAGTGATCTATCCATTTGTGGGGGGACAGCAAAGAACTCTGATCCTTTCATGATTTAATTTTTTCTGATGCTGCACAGTGAGTGAAATAAGTCAGAGGGAGAGAAAGACATACACACAAACAATGGTCTCACTCATCTATGGATTTTAAGAAAAATAAAAGATATTATTGTAATAGTACCCAGAGATAATAGAGATGAGGATGGAAGGACCGGCTCACTATATGAAGCTTACTACAAAAAAGTGATGAGTGCAGTTAGAGAAATAACTACACTGACAGCTACCATGACAATGGTAGTGAGTGAGAGAAACAAAATGCTTGCCTTGAATGTAGGTAAGAATTGGGGGAGGAGGGAGTTGGGGGCACTGGTGGTGGTAATGTTGCACTGGTGAAGGGGATTGTTCTTTTTTATAAGTAAAACTGAACTACAAACATGTTTGTAAACATGGTGCTGAAAGGGAGAAAGAAAAGGAAGGAAGGAAGGAAGGAAGGAAGGAAGGAAGGAAGGAAGGAAGGAAGGAAGGAAGGAAGGAAGGAAAGGAAGGAAAGAAGGAATAATGAAGGAAAGAAAGAAAGAAAGAAAGAAAGAAAGAAAGAAAGAAAGAAAGAAAGAAAGAAAGAAAGAAAGAAAGAAAGAAAGAAAGAAAGAGGAGAGAGAGAGAAAGAAAGAGAGAGAGAGAAAGAAAGAAAGGAAGAAAGAAAAAGAGAAAAAGAGAAAAAGAGAAAAAAGAAAGAAAGAAGTAAGGCAGGAAGGAAGGAAGGAAGGAAGAAAGAAGGAAATAAAGAAAGAAAAAAAGAAAGAGAAAGAAAGAGAGAAAGAAAGAAAGAGGAAAAGAGGGAAGGAAGGAAGGAAGGAAGGAAAGGAAGGAAGGAAGAGGAAGGAAGAAAGGCAGGAAGAAAGGAAAGAAGGAAGGAAGGAAGATGTGTTCTTAAACTCTGATTCTAACCCATTAATCTTTTTGTTTTGTTTTCTTTTGACATAAACAGATTTTATTTGGAGGTACTGAGGATGGGAGGGAGAAAATAAGACAGAGACAGTAATGATGCTCAAGAGTGAGCATGGGCTTCTCCTAAGGTGGAGACAACCTGGTAGACAGCCTCTAGTCCTACAGTCCAGCACCAGCCAGCCATAAAAGGGTCCTGCCTTTTTAAGTAAGACCCTAATTGTAAGTGGCTGGCTGAATCTGTTAAATCACCCCTCTAGGGGAAGACTGGATATGGAAAGCTGGCTGGCAGTTTGAATAGACAGTTAAAAAATCAAGTGGATTTAACTGTTTATACCCCTGGCTGTGACTTTTCTCCCTACTTTGGACAGACCTTTGGCTGTATCTTTTCCTTTATCTGGCCCTCAATCTGACCTTACCCTGGTCACAAACCCATCTCTTCCACTTTATCTCTCTCCTGATTTAGAGTATGGTCATAGGCCTCTGAGCTTCTCTAATAAATAGGACAGATATTTGTCAGAGTCTTGCCTGTAAGGCCTCATTGTCACCAGCAACATGGGCTCATCTCCGGCCACTCTGCTAGTACACTTAGCATGAAAGTAGGAAAGTCCACATCAAAGAGGGTAGATGTGGGCAACATGCGCTCTGGTACTATGTTCTGAGGCAGCTCTTGTACCTCATCTTTTTCTTAATTCAACTCAACAGTATTCATTCTGGGACAAGTTTGAAATGCTTCAAACCCAGAAGGTTATTTATGAAATGGGAGTCATGATGCTTGCCTGGGTCAGTTGGCAGATGTTGGCTTTGCAAGGTCTAGGAAACTGCCTTCACTGACTGAAAGATGGGGAATGCCTTCCTTCAGTGATAAAGCTGCAAAGAAGGGTGATTCCAGAAGGTTAATTCAGTAGTTCTGTGACATGGTCAAGGACCAGATTCTTTTCATTATTCTGCTTCATCATCTAAGATGACTGGTCTCTACCATCAGCTTAATTTCCTGTCGCTGGAAAGCATAGTTGTAGAGGTGGTAGCACCATGAAAATGTCAAGAAGAAGAATAGGAGGCAGCATATTTCCAAAGTTAGGAAACTTTCCAGTAACACATGACTCTCAGCAATGCATCTGCTGAGGGAGGGAAAACCAGGAGAACTAACATCCTTCAAGCAAATGCCCACATCAGGTGCCTCTGTAGAAATGGATTCCGTTAAAAAAAAAAAAAAAAACAGAGGGCACACAGTTCTATTGATCACCTACATAACAGCTTTCTACACACTGCAGACTGCAGGGAGACAGGACATGAAAAATCAGGTCAGTTTTAGCATTTTTTCCTCTCCACCCCTTCTGTCTCTGTGTCTTGGTGCTCACAGATATGTGCCCATTTCACTTAACAAAATCTTACTCCTGGGTCAGAGAAATAGCACAAAGGGTAAGGTGCTTGCTTTGCATGTAACTGACCTGGGTTTGATACCCAACACCATATATGTTTCCCAGAGTTCTGTCAAGAATGATCCCTGAGGGGCTGGGCAGTGGCGCTAGAGGTAAGGTGCCTGCCTTGCCTGCGCTAGCCTTGGACGGACCTCGGTTCGATCCCCCGGCATCCCATATGGTCCCCCAAGCCAGGAGCGACTTCTGAGCGCATAGCCAGGAGTAACCCCTGAGTGTCACCAGATGTGGCCCAAAAACCAAAAAAAAAAAAAAAAAAAGAATGATCCCTGAGCACAATGCCAAGAGTAAGCCCTAGGCACTTCTGGGTGTGGCCTTGATATCAGTCAACCAAACAATAGCAAAGAAAAAAGAAAGGTAAATGTTGAGCCAGAGTGATATTACAGTGGATAGGATGTTTTAGTTTTGCTTGCAACCAAGCCAGGCTCAATCTTCAATATCTCATGTGGTGCATCACTAGCCCTGCCAAAAATGGCCCTTCAGTACAGAACCTGAAGTAAACCCTGAACACCCCAGAACAAAAAAATATAAAATTTACTGTATTTTCAAAGTTCAGCTTAAATTTTTCTAGGTCTGTGTAGTTTCTTTGAGACCCTAATATCTTATCTGTATTATTTTTCTCTCAGATGAAACTTTTGCTCTTTAATATCTGGAACTCTATAATAGGTCTGCTTCAGAAAACTAGAAGACACTTGAAAAATATTGAATTCCAGACCTCACTTTCTAATTCTATAGGTCAGGAGAAGGTTAAGGATAGATATTAGGTAAAATACCTACTAGACATTCGTGATATGCAGTCTCATTTAGAAGTAATGCGTGAAATGTAATGTCTGGGCCTCATCACTTACTAACAGATAATAGGTATTTTTAAAGTTCTGCCTTAATCAAAGGGCAAGGATCATATCTTAGATATTTTTCTTAACACACAATCTGTGATCCACAACAGTAGTAAAAATAAATTTATTGAGAGAAATTAATTTAGAGAAATGTGAGGGTAGAGAGTGATATATGATCAAGAGAGCATAGACTTCTCTAAAAACTGTCACTACTTTTTAATTTTTTTTTATTTTGGGACATCCTGCAGCACTCAGGGGGTTACTCCTGGCTCTACGCTCAGAAATTTCTCTTGAAAGGCTCGGGGGACCATATGAAATGCCGGGATTTGAACCACTGTCCTTCGCATGCAAGGCAAAATGCCCTACCTCCATACTATCTTTTTGGCCCTTCTTAAGTGGGGGGCTAGTTTTAAAGTGATTGAATATTTTTTCACTGAGTCTTTTTTGACAATTTGACATTGTCTCTGAGGATAATTACGGATGGGAAGGGTCACTCCTTGCATCATCTCTTTCCTAAAGACACTGAGCAATGGGATCTATCTCTTCTAGCTGGAGCTACAGGAACGGCTGGGATACTGAGTCACAAAAGTCATTAGATCAATGATCACATTTCAAATGATAGTGGGGAGGGGCTGAGGTAATAACACAGCAGTCAGACCATTTGAATTGTATATAGTTAACCTGAGTTCAATCCCCAGAAATCCATATAGTCCCCCAAGCCTTCCAGAAGTATAATTCCTGAGCACAGAGATGGAAGAGCCCCTAAGCATTGCTGGGTATAACCCAAAAACAAAAACAAAAAACCAAATTGATCATGCAGAATATTTTCTTGTTTGGGTCAATAAAAAGGACAATAATGAAACAGTAATCAAATCCTATATGCTTACTGTGTGCCAAGGACTGGGTATGTTTTTCAATGCATTATGTGATTAACCATCAAAATTGCCCTTTGTCCCTTGTGAATTAGACACTATTCATATCCTCATTTTGCAGCTGTGAAAATGCAGGCCAAAAGGAGGAAAGAAACTTGCATCCTTAAGAAGTCGGTGTCCAGATTTGATTAATCTAGTTTTTATACTCTAATAGACTGTTCTGCTGAGTTCTATATCCACAGCTTTCTTGGACCTGCAGGTGTGAAAATGCTGAAGAAAAGTCTGTTCTGACATCATTCATCATTGCCTTCAAAGGATATGGATTTAACTTAAATGATTCTCAATTCTGGTTACCATTTGAGATTTCTGAAGAAGTTTTAGAGCCTACCCTGCCCAAGACCTCAACCTAAGGGACTATTTTTAAAAAATCTCATGTTTGGTAAGGGGCTAAGAATTTATAAAGCTTCCCAGATTCACATGAGTTTCAACCTGAAGAATCATTGAAATACCTAGAGTGAAGGAAAATCTATCCATGAATATTTTGGAGTCTTTCTTACATCCTGGGCTAGTGCTTTCACAGAAGTAGATTCTGAAGAATGGCCAGTGATGTGGACCAGAAAGATCTGGCAGTGATTCTACCTGGAAAGACCAGGAAGTCTAAGAATGAAATCTTATTTGGGCTGAATTCAGCACATGAGTGGTTACTGAGAACTAGTGAGGGTTTTCTGGGCAGAGGAAAAAACATGTTCAGTGGCCTACATATGCAGGAGAGTTAAGTACATTCAGAACATTTCAAGAACCTTGGAGTGATGGTAAAGAAAATTCATGTGGGAAAGTGACAGAGGAGAAGGTGGTGGTCAGGATCTGATGAGCAAAGATCTAATGATGGTCTATGGAGTTGCTTTGGTTGCTTATTCTTTTTTTATTTTTATTTTTTGGTGTTTGGACCGCACCCTTTGTCACTCAGGGCTTACTCCTGGCTATGTGCCCAGAAATCGCTCCTGGCTTGGAGGACCATATGGGATGTGAGAGGATCAAACTGCGGTCTGAGGATCAAACCACTTGTGCCACCGCTCCAGCCCCTGTTTGCTTATTCTTAATGAGAGACATGGAATATTAGATTGGATCTTTTAAAAACAGTATGGAAATGGAATTGAGGGGTGTTCTAAGACTGCATACAAAATATCCAATCATGACATTTCAATTAAAAGAATAGGCTGTCCAGTCACAAAATTAACACTGAATATTAATTTAGTGATTAACAATTAGTATATTTGTTAATTTGGAAATTATTTTTTATATTTATTTTAGGGTGTATCTTGAGATGGAAGTTGAATTTCTGATTGAAATGAATTTTGTGGATTTTAATAAGACATGGATTGACCACAAAGAAAGAAGGGGTCCTGGAGAAAAGACAATCACTTTAAATGAAGCATCTTGAGTTTGATAACCTGGGATAACCAGGTAGGAAGGATTTTAGGTAGTTGGATTATGGATATAGATTTTAGAAGAAAGGCTAATACTTAGGATTCTACATTAATCTTGGCAAACAAAGATATATTCAACAATAAGGTCTGTTTGTGATTCTTGTTGATCATAGAATCTAGAGCAAATAAACCTAGCTCACCATCAACTCAGCCACTGTTCATTGAAAACTTACGCTAGTGTAAGCATAGTTCCAGACATTGGAGAGTGTCAGGATGAAAGTTATATATTCTGTCCAAGGAAACATCTTACATGGAGATAAATGTCAAGTGCATTTGTAGCATGGAAAGAGGAGTAATTAATTTTATCCTGTATGGTCACAGAAGATCGCAAGTACTGCCACATCTGACCAGGTCTTAAAAGTGAGTTAGAATTTCCAAGTAGATTGATGTTTTAAGCATTACTGTTTCAACTGAAATTTATTTTAGTAATCAAGCATATTTAAAAAAAATAGGGGTTTTTGTTTGTTTGTCTTTATGGGCCACACCCAGTGACGCTCAGGGGTTACTCTTGGCTATGCGCTCAGAAATCGCTTCTGGCTTTGGGGGACCATCTGGGACACTGGGGGATAGAACCACAGTTCATCCTAGGCTAGCACTGACAAGGCAGATGCCTTACTGCTCCGCACCACTGCTCTGTGCCACTGCTCCAGCCCTAGGAAAATCATTTTAATTTTATTTATATTATTTTTTAAATTTAGCTATCATAGTTTAGGCCACATATTTAGAATTTTAGTCAATTATAATATTTTATCTTTCTCTGTGATTATCATATTCTATTGTTTTTATGTGCTTATAAATAACTTTTTATAGAACTTTTTAATAAATTCACATGCCATTAGATTTTTTGGGTTGCTTCTATATACAGTCTAATTTATTATTATACATAGGTGTTCATTTTATTTTCAAAAAATATATTGTGCATTTTGAGGGGGAGTTGCTAAGAGATTGAATCACTGTAAGATGCAAGTTTTATTTTTATTTTTTGAGAATTCCCCAAACTCATTTCCATAGAAGCTGCCCCAGCCAACACTCCTACAGCGATTGGAAGTTACTTTTTGCCACATTCCCACCAACCTTTTTTGTATACAGTCTTTTAAATATATGCTATTATCACTCATGTAATGTGAGTTTTAATTTGAAAACCAAATATTAGAATTAAAGGAATTAACTCTAAAATTCAGGAAGTTTCTTTCAAAGAGAACAGTGAACACTAATCAGGTGTTTTTTGAAAGCTAGTTTACTATTTCTCATCTATCTATCTATCTATCTATCTATCTATCTATCTATCTATCTATCTATCTATCTATCTATCTATCTATCATCTATATCCCATGTCACCTTCACTCACCAGAAGGCAAAGTTCCAACATCTAAGTACAGAGTGGGACCTGCCCTAGGTTTTCCCCCATCCTCTGTAGTTAAGTCAACTTTAGGTCTTGGAAGGACAGATGTTCTCCAGACTCCCAGCAGATGCCCTATTTACATTGCTGAAATAGGAATGGTCAGTCAGTTCTTGCTCACCAGGAGACAACTTATTGAAGGTCACTTAGCAAAGTGTTGGCAGCATCTCACTGCCGTACTCACCTTCCCACACCATTGTGCCCTTCTAAATGATGCTCCTCACATGTTTGGCTGCACTCTTTGGCAGTGCCCAATGTACTTTTTTTTACCTTTAATTACAAAGCACAGCAGTGAGTAGAGGTTTTCATTTGGGTGCCAGTGGGAATGGAAACCAGCCAAGTGGTAGAAGCTTGACCAGCTGAAGAATGACAGATTGACAGAGTATGGATTCCAGTCTCACTCTTGGATTTTGCAGCAGTTTAATGAGTTTTCTGCACTCCCAAGGTACCTTGTGCATCAGGACCCATTCAACCTCAACTTGAGCTACTGTTGTTAGTGCCTTCAATTTGGAGTTGGGAAATATAGTACAGAAATCCAAACCTTTTCAAGCTGATATGGCTCTCAGTGTTTGGCAGGTAAATTTATCACCAGAGACTAGGCTGTGCTTTGACATCTTCCCACTGAATGAGCTTTATTGGTCCAGGAAGGAATATTTTTCAGAGAGAAATGTTATGTGAGAACATTTGCTTTTATGGAGTTGATACTCTACTCAAAATCAATTGGTGACTGCCCAGTGATTTGGGACTCAAACCCAAATCTATGGCATGGGATTAAAACTCTGTTATAACCTGTCTCAGATAGTATCCTCTGCCTCATCCATCCATGTGTACTTTGTTGCTGTGTTTTCTTTGGATTCCTTAGGCTTAGGCTGATTTTTTTGGAATTTTACACCCTGTCTTCACTCTACTGGCCTGAATTCTAGCCATCTGCAGGGCTCCCTGCAAAAGTCATCTCCTACAGGTGACTTTTACCCATCAATTTGCCACCCTGTGTTCCCCTCCCATATTATCATGATTTTTTATGTTGTGCATTTCCTTTTCATTTTCTGTATATAGAAATATGGTGAGATCTTCTGAAACAAGCCCCAAGTTTTTCCTATTCTTTCCCCCATCATAATGCCAAGTATCATAATTCCTGCACCACATTCTCATTTTGATGACAGAGGGGTGGCATGGTGCAGGTGTGGAAGGCAGTTCCAGGATCTTGAATTACAGCCACCCAGAAATTGATCTCAGTCTTTACTGGGCAAGGCCTTGGAAAGCTAACTCATGAAAAGGACTTTGCTTCAGGATTTATCCCAGGTTCCTCAGTTTGCTTTTCTGGTCCAGATGGCACCTGTACTTGGCTGCTCTGTCCTGGACTCAACTTCTGTATTCAGCATTTTGCTGGCCTCTCCTCTCTTTGCCCAATAGAACTAATGTCTTCCAGCTGTGATAGCTTATAACTTTCCTTCATCATCTCCTGCCAGAATCTAGAGCACCCCTCTTGTCTGTTGGGGGAAGGGAACATTAATGGTAGAATTAATTGCTCCCTTCTTGGTGCTTTATGATGCTATTTTTATCTCCTGCTATAGCACATATCTCTGTATCTCAGCCACTAGGTCCTGTCTTCCTTGCTAAACATTATATACCCTACAGCCATCATTATGCATAAAATGACCAGGTTCTCCAGTATCTAACATAGTACTTGGCACAGGATTGAACTTCATCTCAAGTAAACTGAAATCAATAAGCAATTACTAAGCGAGAATGGCCCTGAATGTGACCAATCAAACCAGGTGAACCACCTGAACTTTATGTTAGTCTCCGCTTCTACTCTTTCCTTAAATTCCTGAAGACTCTTCTACTGAGTGCTGGGGTGATGTCTCAAAGGACTGGAATACATGCTATCGGTGCAGTAGTTCAGTCCTGGATTTGATCCTTGATAATACCATGAGTGGCCTTCTCCCTAAAGAGTGTTCTATGTTGGGGCCGGGAAGGTGGCGCTAGAGGTAAGGTGTCTGCTTTGCAAGCGCTAGTGTAGGACAGACCGCTGTTGGATCCCCCGGCATCCCATATGGTCCCCCCAAGCCAGAGGCGATTTCTGAGCGCATGGCCAGGAGTAACTTCTGAGCATCAAACGGGTGTGGCCCAAAAACAAAAACAAACAAAAAAAAAGAGTGTTCTATGTTCCTGAAACCCCTGCATACTGGAGTAAAGGGTAATATTTTCTGTCTCCTAAGTAGAAAGATAGTTGACAAGAGAAAGACTTAGTCTGACATAGACTAAATCTGGTTTAGATTCTGCAGTACAAAGTGTTACCCTCATGAAAAAACTTATCCAGAGGACTAACTTCTTTTTAGGTTCTCACACAGATCCTATTCTTAATTGTCAAAAAAAAAAAAACTGCACATAATTTACTTCACAACACACAAACTAGAAATCAATTTATTTATTTTTATTTTAGCATAAATTTATTATTATTGTTGGCATAGTGAGCCCATGATAATTGGACTAAGTATACGGACCTATTTCATATTATTTATTCTCTCTGAATCTTTTTCTATAGTCATGTGTAAAATGCTGAACTTTTGTCCTTCCATAATCTAGGGATGATGGGGAAAATCTTTAACCTAATTTAGTGATGACTTTAACTACCCTTGCCAATATCTTTCAATCAAATGTCTGGTTAATTCATTTTGTTTTCTTCTTCAGAAGCTGTGTTTGCTTCTGTCTGTGTTGAAATGGACTGTAGATGACTTCTCCAAAGCATAGGCTTCTTTCTCTGTTCATCAGCACTCCTGCCCCTCCTGTCCCCTCCTGTCCCCCAAGCCCCCACACCCTAGCATTTGTATTTTTCCCCTCTTTGTGCCTCTGACAAAGCTAAGAGAAGTACAGCCTTTCTTACTGCTATTTAATACAACATTACTGCTTAAAGGATTTAAACACTTCTCTTTTCAGAGGACTAAAACTTAAGTCAGCTTGGCTAACTTCCCAGCACTGGTCTGGGCTCTGGAGAAGAAAGCAAAGATGATTTTAACATTGGTTTCCCAATATAAGCCTCTTTCTCTTCTTGCTCTGGCTCCAAAACAAAGTTGCAGAAAAGCAATAAAGTCCTTTCTGTGGGCGGACACAGTCAGGTGCTTGGAAGCAAAAGCCAGGATGCCTGACTACCAAGGGTTTATGCAGGGAATTGGGATTTAGCTTTTGTTTAAGCTTGCTGAGTCTGGAGCCTGCGGGAAAGAAGACTTGATTTTTATGTCTTAATAAATTATACTGTGGTACTAAATTCCCAATCAAACATCCTGCTCTGAGAGCAGGATTGCATTTTCATTGTCAATGATGAAAGTGTTATGTATTCTGCAGAGAGGCACTGCAGGGGAAGAATGGAGCCCAAGACCCGAGTCAAAGCTCAGAGCTGTGGCAAGACTATCTTGAATGGTCTCACTGATAAAATGTGTCACTTTGTGTTCTAGGAGTAAACACTACTATTGGAATATTTCACAATTTCACAGTTGAAATTTTGAAGAGGCCAGAATCTATTGGAGATGCAAAGCCTGTGACGAAATTTTCCTGCTATGAGTTACTGGGCCCAGATGGCTTCAATGATGAATTCTTCCAAATGTTAGAAAAAACTAACATGGATTTTACATGAACTTTTTAGAGAATAGAGAAAAGGCAGAAGACTTTCAGCTTATTTGAGGACAGTATAACCTTGATACCAAAACTTGAGGATGATAACAAAATATTCTTGTGAATATATATGCCAAAACCTGTAATGGAAATATTAGCTTTGTCAAGACAGCAGAAAATAAAAAGGATAGTGTATTAAAACTATGTTGGGTATATTTCTAATTTTGTTTGTTTTAGTTTTGTTTTGGGGGCTACACTCAGCAGTGCTTAGTGGTCACTCCTGGCTTTGCGCTCAGAAATCACTTCTGGCAGGCTTGGGGTACCATATGGAATACTGGGGGTCTCACTTGGGTTGGCACATGCAAGACAAACAACATACCTCCTGTGCTATCACTCAACACCAGTGGGTTTATTTCTAAAAGAGGGCTTGAGGGCTTGAAATAGATTAGAGTTATGTCACTTGCCTTGCTTACCACTGATCCCTAGAACTGCATATTGTTTGGTTCCTTGAGCACTGCCAGGAATAGCCCTTGAGTATCTCTTAGAGTCATTGTGGCTCCAACAACATTCCCCTTTTCAATAAAAGACAGTTACAGTAAGGTCACTTCACATTAAAAAGCAAATGTAATTAATCATAATTACATAATAAGGGAATTCACATATAGTCTCAACTGCTACTAATACTATATATCATACACCATATGTGATTGCATTATTTTGATTGACTATTTCTCTAAAGGTAGGTATTGAATATGATAAGCAATCTTACCTCTTTTGTTCACATGATAATGGGATGCAGAAGGTAAGGAATAAAGAATTTGTGGAAAGAAGGAAAATTTAAGGGAATCTCTAAACAAGCCATTAGTCTGAATATGAAAAAGTCATGAGTTTTAATTCATCTTTCTGTATACGTATATTTATATGTTATAACTTTCTATTTAATCATAACAAGCAAATAGAAAATAAAATATGTGGCATTGAGAGGCAATTCGAGGGTCATAGACACATTCCTTGCATCATACACAAGAACCCTAGTCCGTATGTGGTACTGTGTAACCCTCTAAACATCTCTGGGGGTACTTCTAGTATTTCCTTCCAAGCACCATTGGGCCTGAGAAACATCTCATTGCAGACCCTGATATTAACTCATTTTGTGTCAGTGGCCAAGTGGTTCTCAGGCTCCCTGAACACTACTAAGGAATCCCACATTCTCAAAAATAGAGACATATATAAAATTATTCTAGTTATAATGGTATCAAACGGGTGTGATAAGCAAAATTTTATATGATACGTAATGGTTATAATAATAAAGGATGAGCAAGATTTTTATAAAAAGAATAGAAACTCTTGTTGAGAAATTAAAGAAAAGACAGTAAACTAGAGAGGGAATGATTATTATGAATTGAAAAACTAATATGATAAACACGTGAATGTTTTCCCTACAACAAATGTTAAATTTTCTAGGGGAAATTTCTGTAGAATTTGACAAATTGATTATGAAAATATATAAAAATGTGAAGGACCAAGTTTATGTGAGAAAATATTGCAAACAAAAATTAGGAAGAACTGAACTATTATACATTAAAGCTTAGTAACTAATACAATATGATACTATTAACTGCTGCAGGTGTCTTGCATCTCAGCAACTCTAGTGGGGGAAAGTATCCTTCATGAGAGAAAAGCGGGTAAACACGAAATGGATGGGCAGAAAATCAAACCATATTGAAGAAAAATCAAACCATACACAAGTATTGTATATGAGGACCCATGTCTTCTGGCAGATGTGAGACAACTTTACTCTTCCATGTTGGTAGTATATATACATAGCAAACCCAGTCTTAGGCATGGAAGGAATTTCCATGTTGACAAAAGGTGGGAGTCTTAGGAAAATAGAAATTTTAACAGCAAGCCCTGATAAAATATACATATCAAACTAGCCAGTTCAGGTAAAAAGAATCTTACTAAGAGCTCCTGAGCTAGGAAGGAGTAAGTAACATAATAAAGAGAAGGGAGTATACCTAGATTAGAAAGGAGGATATATAACAAAGATAAAGAACTTATTTTTCTGCAATTTGGGGGTTGGGCCCAGATGGAAGTCTCTATATTTTGGCCTGTGATTTTACAAGGAAGAGATACGCCAGACAATATGAAAGAAATGTAATGTCAGTACCATGGCTTGAATTTCAGAAACATTGTCAGTAATCCATGTAGGGGGAATCCACAAACAGGCCTGCTTGGAAAAATATTTCTTGAGGAATTATCAGTGCTCTGCTCCAGGCAAATTTGTAGATACATCTGGTGGTTCTCCTTAAAAGGAGGTGCCTATGTCATAGTGTGGCAATTAACAAGATATTAATACAGACCAGTAGAACAGAATAAAGGCTAAAAGTAGATTCACATTTGTGGTTGCTTCATTTATAACAAAATAACATGAAATGCAATGTTAAGAGGGTTATTTATATAGTTTTGTTTGTTTCGGGGAGCCATGCCAGTGTTAGGACTTCTATCTAGTGGTCCTTAGGGGAATCACAGTACAGAGTTAGAACCTAGGTTGCCCTGTGCAAGGTAAAAGCCTTATCTACCTACCTATCTCTCTACCTCAGGTGGTTATTTGAAAAATTATAACTTGGTTCACTAAAAATCTTAATTTAAATATTTTTGTAGGGAGGCTACACCTTAAGGTGCTCAGGATTTACTCCTGGCTTTGCACTCAGGAATCCCTTTGGCAAGACTCTGGGACACAAATGGGGTCCTATTCTTGGAGAGTGAACCCAAGTCTGCTGTGTGAAAGGCAAGTGTCCTACCAACTGTATTATTTTCCCAATACCTCCCAAGAAATATTGATTCCTATCTCACTCTAACATAAAAAGTTCTAGATGGATTATAAGTATAAATTAAAAATGAGGGGCCGGAGAGATAGCACAGCGGTAGGGCATTTGCCTTAGACGCAGAAGGTTGGTGGTTCGAATCCCGAGCCTGCCATGTACGTTTTCTGAGCATAGAGCCAGGAGTAACCCCTGAGTGCTGCTGGGTTTGACCCAAAAACCAAAAAAAAAAAAAATTAAAAATGAAACTCGTAGAGTTTCTCAACTGAAGACTATCATGAATTTTGAATAGGCAATGATTTCTTTCTACAGTCCACAAAAAAAATTGTCCATAGGAAAGACTGAATATTAAAACAAACTGATAAATTGACTATAACTTAAGTGAATAACTTCTGTTCAACAAAAGCATTATATAAAGTAAAAATACAAGACATTTAATCAGATATTATATACACATATATAATACACACATACATATGTCAAAACACTTATCTATGAAGAATTTATATGAATCATTAAAACAAATACCTGACAACTTAATGGAAAATGAGCAAAAAGCTTGAAATAACATGTCAGTAAAGATATCTAAATGTTCCATCAACATGTGAAACTCCTTTAGTCATAAGGAAATAAAAAATAAAATCACCCTGAGACATCTTTATGTAACCAAAATATTAGCTGAAATGAAATAAACAATACAGAGTGTTGGCAAAGCCACCAGAACTTTCCCACATCATTGAGAGATATAAACATTACAACTCCTCTGAAAAACTGGCAGCATCTATGTCATTTACCAATTCTTTCCTTCAGTAGAGATCAGAAAGAAATGCCAGAATTGTGTACACTACACAGCATGTAGACAAATTTTTGCTGCAATGAAATCCACTGTCTGCAACCAACCAGTTATATTGTCCACCATTGTAAGATGGACAAATAAATTCTTGAATATTTATGTAGTAGAATGCCATATAGTGAAGCAAATGAATGGATCACTGCTCTCAGCTAGCAACAAGATGGATTAATTTCATAAAATGTGGAGCCACACAAGCAAGACAAATGCATATTGTATGGCTCTGTTGATACAACATTTAACAATAATCTGCTAATCAATATGAATAGGAGGATTAGTCGTTACTCTTAGAAGATGGAAAATCTGTGGAGGTTTCTGATGTATAAATTTACATATGTTTAATCCAAAATGAATATATATATTTTCTAAAAGTTTTACTTTTGTGAAGATATATCAGTACTACTACTATGGTGACTTATTATCTAGATTTACCTTGACGTTTGGGACAAGATTTCCATTTAATTATTTTGTGACATCAAGGAGGTATTTATGAGTACATAGGATTATTTGTATTTTTTTTGCAAAATAAGCTACCCATCTCACTTTCTACACTGTCTCAGTTTTTTTCCTTTTTCTTCTCTCTCTCTCTCTCTCTCTCTCTCTCTCTCTCTCTCTCTCTCTCTCTCTCTCTCTTTCCCCTTCTCCTCCAAGTAGTGTCTGTATTAGATGGGTAGTTAGCTTGTTTCCCTGTTATCAGCAGAAACCAAAATTATCCCCATCAGATTCTCAGGAGCTTTGAGCTAGAGATAAGTCACACAGAACTCCTAGGAAACCTTAGGTCCCATCTCCTGCTGAGGTTGGGGGCCTTGCTGACTCCATACTTTCACAAGACATCAGTAGCTGCATTTCCATTAACATAACATTCCTGTATCCACTCATCACTGTGCTCCTTCTCACCCACTGTGTGAAAGTAACTGAGATCTTCCCCTTCCCTCATTCTCTAGAACTAGTCACATATGTCTCCAGGGTGATAGGCCTTCAGAGCTGAGCATACTTATCTTTATTTGGAGTTAAGGATTCTATGTCCTTGATGGAACGTTTAATTCCTAGAGAAATAGGATCTCACACTTTCTCTGAGCTCCCAACTCATTGCTTTGGGGAGCGGACACAGGTAGGAAAATTTAGTCAGAATGAAACTGCAGAAGATATGATTCTATATTAAAATCATTGTTTGTTACCCTCTGGGAGTAGCTATTTGGGGTTGGCGTGAAAGGCTGAGAGAGGAGATGATAACTCATATTCCAGGAAGAGCAATTGGGTGGACCATGAGCATTGATATTGGGTTAAAACTGTTATTCCCACCCTTCTTTCTCCTATATTTTTCCTTTGCAGCTTCTTAATTTTTCCTTTCAAGTGTAAACATGTGATCAGTTAAAGGGAGGGCTCTGTTGGAAAAAGATGCAGCTTGAAAAACAGGTTTCTACAGTGGTAACAGGCACTATTTTACACATAGGGCACTTCATAAAGACTCAAAAAAATCTTCCCTTTCTGGTCACCCTAAAGAAAGACTAGTTTTTCCGTAGAACAAAGGGAAATTAGGAAACTGGGATTTAGAGGGAAGAATATCTTTCCCCTTACTTATCCTTGAGAATGGACTGTTAGATAGAAACACACCCAGGTTCAGAGGTGAAGTTCCTCTCTGAATAGTTAGGCTGATCTGTGCTCCAAGACATTGCTGATTCCCACAGTGCTTCCAAACCCCATTTCCTTTCACACATTGGGACTTTTGTTTTTAAAGACCATGGAACTTGACCTTGTACATACACACAGTTTTTCAATGGCACATGCCTGAAACTGATGTAATGTTATAGTTATAATGCAATGTTACTTAATAAAAAAGAAAAGATCTATGACAATGTGCAGTTAGAAAAAAATTGCTTTTGTCTAACAGCAGAACTCTATGTTTTGGAGCTGGAGAATCCTTGAAACAGTGCTCTAGGCCTTAAGATTCTTGGCCAGTTGGGCCACTATTCAATGCTAAGGACATGAACATGAAGATGTGGTACAGCTTTGACCTTATATTGTTAGGGATCACTTTAATGCTGCTCCAGGTCTCCAGAGTTTCCCTGGAAATTTAAGGAGCTCCACAGCTACACTCAGCAATGCTTCAAAAACTGTCATGCTGGGATGAAATCAGTACATACTAGAGGTAACTGCTCTATTACTGCTCAGCATGGGGACTATTATAAAGTTGAATCTAAAGTTGAAGGGTTTCTTCTTCATGAGTCCCAGGAAGATAAGAATGCACTTAACACGAAGAGAAAAAATACACATATGCAATCCTCATGGTTTTCTCAACTAAGTCCAGCTCTCTGATGGTTAAGAATGCTCATCCCCAACTGACTTTGCCTGGAGAGCCACTGAATCCTGCTGCCCACTGAGGGTGTCTTAGCTGTGTCCAATGTCACCTTCATTAAAGTCCTTCTACCAATCTCTACCAAAGTTCTGGTAGAGATTGGAAAGGGCAACATATGAAGCACATAAGTAAGGACTGTGCCAAATTACTAATGAAGAAATCAAGGAAGATAGAGAAATCAGCATCAAAAAGCAGGAAAGCCAGACTTAGCTTCACAGAGGCATTCTGTTGGCATGGGTGATTGAAATCTGGATAAGAATAGAGGTATGTGTAAAGAAGAAGCAAGGTTGTAGAGCATGCAAAAAAGGTGAATGGAGTGAGAAAGGTAGAGGGAAATGGTTCAACTGGAAATGTATGCATTTGAGTTCCCTCATGGTTCCAGGTACTCTTGAGACACAGTAGAGTATTTTTTCATTTTTGTTTTCAGTTTGCCTTTTTCTTTTTCTTTTTTCTCTTTTTGGCCACACCCAGTGATGCTTGGGATTACTCCTGGCTCTGTACTCAGAAATCGCTCTTGATTTGGGGAGCCATATGGGATGCCGGGGGATCGAACCACGAACCACAATCCATCCCAGGCTAACACATGCAAGGCTTGTGCCACCGTTCTAGCCCCAGTTTGCCTTTTTCTTAATGTAAAATTTTGATTTATTGAAATTCTGGGGCTTATAATACTGTTTATAATGTTTTTTCACATACATAGCTCCAACAGCACTCATTCTCCCTCTCCCAAGGACCTCCTTCTCACACTCCTACATTCCTCCTTCTCACACTACACCCACTCAATTTTGTTCATCAGTTTTCCCATAATATTGTCTTTGGGCATTGATTGTCACCTCGTATATTTTTCAGTTCCACATATGACATTCTGTAACATATGTGATATCCTTTCCTTCTGATGACTTCACTCAGCCTAATAATCCTCTGGTTCCATTCACGTTGCTGCAAATTTTGTTCTTTCTTAGAAGTGCATTTTATTGCACTGAAGACACAATGAATGCACAGTTGGCCTGTGCTTGGTAGTCCAGTGTGATAACCAGTGTGTTTTTCTTTCTTTTCCTGTATTTTATGGATCCAGGAAAGAGTCTTAAAGAAAAAGGCTTTTATCAAGGAAAAACCAGTCAGGAAGTGAGTGAAGATAAGTTCTATTAATTTCTTAAGGGTTATCAAATGAGTCAGACCAGTCTAGACTCATATGCCTTCCATGGTCCCAGTACTGACTCTTTACACTAGTGTCTGGTGTCTCCACATTGAGTGTTAATGGTGAACTAATGTTTCCCCAGTTTTCTTTGGCTTCCACCTTAATTTCTTCCACCATATCCTAAATTTTACTTACTTTTTGAATAATGTCAATTCCTGCTAATAGTAGCCCAAACTAATTCAAAAGGATTTGTTGCCAAAAAGAGTATAGCATATAGGGCACTTACTTGTATGCAACCAATTGGGATTTGATTTCCAGGGCCCCGTATGGTCTTCTGAGCCCCTCCAGTAATAATTCCTGAATGCAGAACCAAGAGTAATCCCCAGTCATTCCCATATGTGTCCCACCACAAAAAAAAAGGATAAAAAAAAGAAAGAAAAGAAAGAAAAAGAAAAAAGTGGAAGAATATCATCCTGGATTATAAATAAGAGAAATGTTTAAATTAGTCACTGGGGCTTTATATCCCTCTAAGGTCATCACCATGGTGTAAGTAACTAAGTTTTGACAAAGTCATTTATGTTTTCTTCGTGTTTGAACAACCAGTAGGTCCCTTTGGCACACATAAACCCCATCCTTCTCGAGAGGCAGGGGATTGAGAGTTGGCTTTATTTGAAATTGCTATGCTTGCTTTGTTTTTAAATTACTATGTTTTCTACATTCACTATGCTTGTGCATGGTATCAGTGGGAAGACCTGAGGAGTGAAAGGAAACTGACTTTTAGGCCATTGAGAATGAGAAACAGTTTTGAAAGTAGCTCAAACCTAGGAAGTCAGGCTTTTCCTTTGAATTGGCAGTTCAGGGAAATGAAAGATGTACTGAATTAGTTTCCTCAGCAAGAGAATAAAGCACAAGCAGGAGAAGGCTTTCTCTTAGATATTCAATATTCTTGGCATTAATCAAAGAAATTAAAGATAACTTCCATCTACTACCCAAAAAGTTAATCCTATCTTGTGAAACTTAATGCAGAATTTCATAAATACATTCTTTTTCCTTACTCATTATATATAAGGAAGCTATTCTAAGAGCTGCAACCTGGTTTGCATTAGGTGTTTATCTGCACATTGTGGCATTTGGAAATAACTGTATGCCAGTTCCCTTTAAGAAACCCCACTATACAAACATTTGAAGTGTAAAATATGGAGGTTCTGTGTGTCTTTGTTATGGGTGTAGAAAAAGTAAAATTTATTGGTCAGTTCCTTGGTGAATTTCATCATTCATTTGCAGATCATTAGGTACTTGCCATAAAAGTTAGAGGAAACCAACTTAAAATTGCACATTGAATATCAATTTGAAGTGAGATGGTAATGAGTCATTGGAGGAATATGATTTTATTCACACAAGTTCAATGTATGCACAGTTTTTGTTTAAACTGCAAAAGCCCACCTGTACAGGTATCAGGTGGATCCCAGACAGCATCAATATAAGAGATGCAGAATCCAGGACAGTGAAAGATAATGTAAAGGTAGAGAACAAAAGAAAGTGTAGTAGCAAGCAAAGTAGGAAGAACAAAACACACAAGACAGCTCTGTTTTCCCACCTTCATATCTTGGCACTCTTCTTGGCCAGACCATTTATTTTTCTCTTACCTTTCCCTTCAAAATATTGTCCTCTAAAAGAAAGCCATGTCTAATCACTTTTATTTCTGTTACCTACTAGCTGTATTATTTTGGGTTATACTTCTTAATCTCACTGAATGTTTCTCTGAAAACAGTGCTTAATAGAGTCCTAACTCATAAAAGGACCTTGGAGGGTTAAATGAAATAGTTTTATACAAAAAGTCTTAGCAAACACCTGGGGCTTAGCAAAGAATATTAGCTATTATGATTATGATTTTAAAGCTATTTTTATGAATCTGGTTAAGTTACAAACATGTTTTATAAATTGGTTTTTGGAAAAATATGTAGGAAATTTTCATTTTAATTCAAGGGCTAGGGCTTGGGTAAAAGCATCAATTATTTTCTGACTTAGACTGTGGAAATATCTTGAGAAAAAAATGGGGTCTGGGAAGATGTCCTGTTTTGACATTAGAACATCAGAATCAGCATCTCTGGAATATGTATCATGTATTTTGAGTCTTTTAAGAATCTTTCCAGCTGGCTTTTATGCCACAGTAAAGTTGAAACTTAAAAGTAAGTTCATGGTATCTTATACAATTAAGTTCAAGTGATGTTATGAATGGGGGCCGGTTTTAATGGAAAGAGTTTTATTTTTCCATTCAATTTTATTTTGTGGAGGGCACATTGGGATAATTCCTAGTCTGTGCTCAGAGTTCACTATTGTTTAGGCTCAGAGAACTAAGAATGGTGCGAGGAATCAAACAGGGATTAGTCACATGCAAGGGAAGTGCCTTAACCTTTGTACTAATTCTCTCACCCCCTGATTGTATTTAAACAATATCTGTGGGCAGTTCATAATAAAAACATATTCCAGTTTGAAGCACACTCCTCTAAGGTAACCTTTTAGGGAGAGAGCTAGCCCCTCTGTCTCCCCTTGCTCTTAAAATATGTCATTTCTTCTTTTTCTAGATGTCCAGGATCCTGGGGTTTTCCAGTCACCCTTAGTGCAAGAGCCATTAAAAATGCTGTCTCCATTTTTCTGCTTTGGCACTAAGCTGAAAACTAATTTACTCTTTTCTGATCAGACCCAATGTCTCTGTCCCAAGCATTTGGTTTTTTTTTTGTTTGTTTGTTTGTTTCTTAAATACATGTGCATGTTAACATTGAATACTTATGTTTCCCTTTGAACTCACATCAAGCAAGTCACAATAGTACCAGAGCAGATAGAGTTGTGTTCACATGTTGTAAACTAACAGGGAGGGCAACTATTGCATATTGATGAGGAAAGAAAATGGCTAATTATTGCTCATTTCTATTTTAGAACTTAAAAGTAGATATTGAATAAAGCAGCTCATTGCCCCACCATTGATGCTAATTACTTTCCAAACATGTTATGACTATATAGGTGGTGTTTGGAAAACCTACACTATTGAAGAGAGACACACCTTCTGGGGCTTTCCTTAGTGTGGAGTTGTGAAGTTACAGAAAAGAAATTACAGAAAGGATACTACTGTGGGCAGTGTGGGAGGAAATCAAAGATTATACCAAGCAGAGAAGGGTAGGTAAGAAATGATGTCCTGATACCTGGCAAGTTCTATTCTTAGAGTCACTTCTTCCTCTCAGGCTTCACTTCCCATTGAGTCCAAGAAGATGAACCTTTTCAGTGCAAGTTATACCCACATTTCATCTTCTGCTTTACTTAATAAGAGTATTCTGGAATTTTCCCTGGCCATATCATTGTTGATGAGAAACTATCAGATTTTATTTTTCTCTACAAAAACTGGAGAACTATGGTTTTTTTTTTTTTTTTGCTTTTCTTCTTTTCTTTCAGTTTTGTAACCAGATTGAATAGTGCCAGAATGGGGGAGGATACTACTTTGGTGCAATGCTCAAGTACCCTGCAACGCCAAGGATGACACCTAGGGTTCTGTGTGCACAGCTGTCTGCAAGCTCTGAGAAACAGTGTTTGTGTTGCAAATACTTCATGAGGAGTGGCTCACATACCATTAAGTGGTACTCTTCAAAATAAATTAAAAGACAAAATCAGAATTCTGTTCCCCAAATGAGAAAACCTAACTTAGGGTTTTGGAATTAAGAAAAGGGAGTGTTTTAAAGCACTTCAAGTGACTGTCATGCTCTTTCCCAAGGGATGGATATATATATATATATGCTAAATAGTATATCACTGATCTAATTGTGGACCTTGGTTAAAATTGATCAATTGGGGATTTTAGGAAGATGACTGACACTTTCATGTGCATTCAACTGTATGTTCTGGTAGTTGAAATTGATGCCCTTGCTCTTACAGTTTTCTCAAACTGAGTTAGCTATCATTTCACTCGGGCATATCTATTACCATCTGTACTAGATATTGTGCTGATGCTAGGGATAAGAAAGATCAATCAGGCACCATTCTCAGAGGCATTACAGTTTGTTGACGGTACAACAACATATCCTCTAGAGTCATCCTGGCATGAAACATGCTAGCTGGTATCAGAGTGCTAAGGCTTGACTCATGGGGAGGTAGAGTTGGAAATACCATTGTCTCACAGTGCTCTCCATATTGTATTATATTATTGGGCTATTATAGCAGTCGGAAATAAATCATCTTGGGGAATCAAGATTTACATGAGTAGAACAAGATTCTAAAAAATACCAACTAGTGGTTAAGGCAGATGTAGACATTTTTAATAACTTCCTTTTCTTGAGTTAGTATGACATTTGATTACTAAGAAGATGAAGGAAAAACAAAACAAAACAAGTGCTTTCATTCTCCCAGGGGGACACACTCAATTGAGGCTCTGGGATTTGTGTTATTTCTAGGAAATAGGGGGTCCTCTTAGTAAAAGCTTAGAAGAGAAGTGGTCCCTGTATTGCTTTTAGTTTGGAAGGCTATCTATTCCTATTTTTCTTTATCCGATTATAAATATCATACTGAAAGTCACCTTTAACACATAAATATTGCTGGGATTTTGTGGGACTGAATTGAGCGACCAGCCATGGTATTAAAAAGCCATATGGGTGAGGGACTTTTATAAGCAGTACTTTTATAACACATGCTTCATAAAGCTGTATAAAGTGAGCACCTGTACCCTATCATTTCCAATGAGGTTGTTCAGGCATGGCACATAGGTATAAAGGAGCTTCTGTTTGTTAGTTAAACCTGTGGATAATGTTCGTTTTTTAAGACGTATGAAATAAAATCATGAAGTGATTAGAATAGGATGTGTTTCTGTCTTTGGTAGCCCACCAGACACTGTCCCTACTACAGCAGAATCTATAAATCTAGTTTAGACTGGAGGTTGGCATGGGGTGGGGGGGGACTTGAGATAAGACTCATGAACTAAGAATTGATGGTGAGTTTAATACAGCCCTCCAGGTTTTCTTGATGGCAGTGTTTTGTAGAACCTATTAGATCAGTAGTCTTAGTACTCACTTGTATTTTTTTTAATTACTCCATTTTTTAACAAAATGTTAAAGAACAAAATGTTCTTCAGTTCCAAGATGTTAATTGGAGACATGTACTTGCGAGTACTTTAGCCTTTATTCTGTAACTAGGATCCTGGCCTTCAATAGTTGTTCCTTGGACCCATTCTGGTCCACACGTATAAGATTATTAAAAACACTGTTCTAAACCACTATACATTTGACCTAAAAAGTTTCTAAAGTTCTCCAGAAATAGACTTTCTGGAAGCCATTTATTTGCTTCCTTTCTAATCTTCCATAGGTAAAAATGCATTGCATCAAATATAAACTATTTCCCTTCCATATCTTTGGATGAGCATCTATGATTGTGTCAAAGAAAGTACTAGGCTTTTTTAATTAATTATTTTTATTTAAGCACCGTGCATTAAGCTAGGAGGCTATCAACTTTACAAGCTAAATGGGGATTAGTATTTACTAGTATCTTTCACTTACTTTTCCCACTTTAGTCTCTTCTTGGCAAAGAAGAGAGAGATGATAGCCAACTGGTGTCACAGTCACACTCATTTATTTAATTGAGGTGCGACTCCCTTGACATAAAATTAACCGTGTAAAGTGACCATTCAGGGCATTTAATACATTCAAAGTGTTATATAGCCAGTTCCTCTGTTTCTAAAGTGTTTCTACCATTCCCAGAGGAAACCATATAACCATCAAGGGTCACTTCTTATTCCCCTTTACCCTTAGCCCCAGTGAGCACCAACCTGCACTTTTTCTTCTTGGGTTCAACTTTTATCCAAATTTTATATGCATGAAGTCAAAGCATATGATCTTTCTGTCACAGCTTTCTTTCCCTTCCTAGATTTATGGAAGGACTCATATTTGTATTATAACATCAGCCCATACTTTGTGCCTTTTAGAACTGAATATTGTTTGATGTACCTGGATTTGAGAACCATTTTTTTATGTTTTGGGCCACATTTTAAGAATAATGATGCTATGCCATAAATGTATGTTTTTTTGTTTTATTATTATTTTATAATTTTGGGTTTTGGGTCACTCTTAGTAGTCATCAGAACTCACTTTTGGATGTGTTAAGGGGTCACACCTGTCAAGACACACGTGACCATATGGGATTTCAGGGATCAAATCCAAGAGAGCCATATACAAGGCATATGCCTTACCCCTGTTCTATCTTATTGTGACCCACCCCTGTGCATGTTTTTATTTGAGGTTTTTGGGGGAGATGGGCCACACCTGGTGACGCTGGCTAGGGGTTACTCCTGGCTATGCACTCAGAAATCACTCCTGGCTTGGGGAACCATATGGGACACCAAGGATCGAACTGAGGTCCGTCCTGGGTCAGCAGCATGCAAGGCAAATGCCCTACCATTGCGCTATTGCTCTGGCCCCTTATTTGAGTATGTTTGTGTTTGTGATTCATTTTGACATATACCTAGCAATAGAGATCAGGCAAAGAATTTGAACAAAATAAACTTGCCTTCATCCTGTATATGGTATGTTTCCACTAAGAAGATTATGATCTCACCTTTCATGGTATAGGAGTGGCCTTTCTGTAATAGTGAGAAGACTGGTTTTCCTAGTGAACATAAAGCTTTTACAATTGTGTGAGGCTCTTCCATAACTTTCTCCTCATCCAGAGGTCCTGCAGGTGTGATTGGTGCTACTCCAGACTAGATTCATGTATAAAGTCAGAACAGCAGAGTAGAATGCTTTTTGAATTCCCTTTGAAAGAAGCTAAATTGCACTTGGTAGATTAAAAAAATAAATGGAGAAATCTCAGGCCACCAAAGAGCTTAGTTTTTCTTCAATTTAAGCAGGCCATATAGTATTGTACAGCTCTGTAGAGTGAAAGGGAGGGGACCCATTGACTGTCCCAGCAAAAATTTGGCATGGGTTAAAGGTACTGACAAGGTTGAGGTGAACTGTATTGGGTATAAAGATATTCCTAGAACCATCTCAGCAATGACATTTTACTGGGAAGGGAAGAAGTTTGGGAAGTAGGAATTGGGCTATTTTTTGCCAGGGTATTCAAACCCAAGGAAAAATGTGCTGGAAAACTTCTGCTGAACCCAGTGAGAAAATGACCATCACCTCTAATTCATTGGCATTTGGTGACTGTCCTTGTCACAGAGAGTTCTAGATAGCTTTCTGGGACCTTGGGGAGAATTATATGTAAGTTGATCACATAGAATCCCAGGTGTGTTGGTATTTTAAGTCTAAGCAGGTATGCTTTGTTTCTGACTATATCCATTGCTCAGGTCATTATTCTTTTTTTAATGGAGCCCACGATTCTCTGCCTCCTGTAAACAGTGTCTTGGGTTCTTTCCTTCCTCTGAAGCTCAGAGTTTCTTTCTTCTCATGTATGGAGTCTAGGCCTGAGATTCCCTGCTTGGGTCACTGGGTGTCTATTGCCCCATTGCTATTTGTCCCTTTGACTTCCCTGTTGTTGTCCAGAAGTACCCTGTGAGGGATTGCTTCATCTCTCTGTTCTCCCTTTGCATGCAGGGGAGGAACCCAGAGAAGAAAATCCCACCCAGTGACCTCCTTATGCTTAATTTATATAACTCCTAAGCTATTCCTGCTACCTCATTGCTTTCCCCCAATGAACATGAGATTCCAAGCAACCAATTAAATTAACAAAATTATTCAGTACTCCTTCCCCCCACTTCCACCTTAATATCTTATATCTGTCTGACATGACATTGTCTCACTGTTTCACTGCTGTTTTCTTGTGCTTTGGTGGTGGGGCACATCCTTCTACTATGATTATTTATCTTGACAATATTGTCTTTATTTCTTGCATCTCAGCCCTGCAACCCAAGGTCCTCCTCTTCTTCCATCAATTGTTTCTCTACTTTTGCTTCACATTCATCAAGAATAATCGTTGTCAAAAGTCGTTGAAAACTAAAAGAAAGTAAAGGTCTGGTATGTGCCAAAAGTCAGTATTAAGATAGGATATTTCCAAACATTATTTCTCCTGCCCCTACTCTCTAAATCTACTGTGCTGCTGAGGGTAGACTTGTTGTCTGTCTTTGGTTCACAGTTAAGGAAACTGAAGCTATGAAGTCAAGGACCTTGTCAATGAGGATTTGGATATGGTTTTACTCAGTTTCTCCTGTGCCTCTCCTAGCACTGGGCACTGATTCAGAGCCTAAGTAAAGAGTGTGAGTGTATGGTCCCACATGTGGATACCTGATGCCATGAAAAGCAGATTCTGAACTTAAAAGTAGATACTCAATTTGCAGTAAATGGATGATTTACTCCAGGGTACTCATTACCAACACCACAGCAAAACAAACACCTGAGAGCTGAGGATAGTGAATTGGGAAAATATGCCTCAGTACTGACTGGGAGGCTTGACTCTTGGTATTTTGAATGGGGTTTACTCCGCAAAGAAATGATTCCCATTTTGGCTTTCTCTTGCTTCTGCTTCTCCAGACTGATGAGTATAGACAAGTCCACTGGGTGAGACTTCTCAAGTTCATTGTCAAGGTTGTTTTCTTTGGTCCCTTTGCTATGGGATTACAGCTTTTGGAAAAACCCTCCCTTTTTAGGGAGTGGGAAAAGTGAAGAAATCAAGGTGAAATGTAATTTCCTCTTTAATATAGACTGCCATTTAATCTAATATTATAGAAAATGATTAGATCTTAAAAACCTATAAATTACAGTTGCCACTTCTCTGGTGTCCTGTGCTCTCCTCCCAGCAATTATCCACAGCACAGGCTGAGAAGAGCTCTCTGAATGCAGTTTGTTTATTGGCTCTTAATGAGAAGCGATTAATCTAAATCACCATAGGGTGGATCCTTTGCGAGCTTTGGAATCTGAAGTGGCAGTTGGACCTTTTGACAAATGTGCTCTTGCCTCCCAAGCAACAGAAGGTTTGCATGTGATTGCGTGGTAGCATTCTCTTCTTGTGAGAATGAAAGAAATAAATGAATGTAAGCACACACTAGTGCACACACACATACACACAATAGCACATGCGCACAGCCATGCTCACTCAGCATGGTCCGAGGGCAAACAGGGCAATGACAATCTTCAGACTTCTGTCTTTGCTCTTTCAAGCCTGTGATTCTTGTGTTTTTCCCCATTCTCCTTGGGCCACAGCTATGGGCCACTCATTGCTTCCTGAAAAGCTTCTTCTCTGTTATTATTGTTATTGTTGCTGTCTCTTCCCTGCCTTGTCTGGGGCCCACCTGGCATGGGATGATGGATCATTACAGACAGCCTGCCTGGCAAAATTGCTACTTCTCTGTCTTCCCCCCTTCTGCTGAATGCTGGGAAAAAGAAGAAAAAAATCAAGTAATTTAGACACCCCAAGCCCAACAGGGAAGAGGCACATGGGCCTGCTGTCATAGGCACTATTGTTGGGGGATAATAGGACTTGGCTTTGAGCTGAAGGGAAGACAGTTCTCTGTGTCATGAAAGCCCTCTTTGCTCTCCTGCTCTCTGCTGCTGCTTCTCTGCCTTTGTTTGCACTCTAGCTTGGTTATTATCTTGCTGTGTCTTCTCTCTCCCCTCCACTCTGTCACCACTATAGCACAGCAAGAAAGTTGCCACAGCACTCAACTTAGAATGTGTACTTCGTGTTTGAGCCCCATTCTTATCACCTGATATCCAATTGTGACCTCTTGCAAAAGCCCCGGTTCTAGCTCTAGCACTTTTAGCCTGAAGAAGGGGATCTGGTTAGCTGAATAAACACTCACTACCCCACTAAATTATTCTTATCCCCAGAATATGGGAAGGTGACAGGAAAATGAAATTAAACTGTGCATGATGATATTAAAATACTAGAGATTTTTCAGGGAGGACAGTGTAAACTCTAACATCTTTAAAACAAGATGAGAAGTGTCAGAGCAAGATAATGTGAAATGCTTCAGCAAAATATGGAAGTCCCTTTGGAAATCTGCTTTCTTCGGCCAACAAGCAAAAAGTGTTGCCTAATATTACCTAAGCTCACTAACGCCTCCTGGATGACCCCAATGTTCTCTCCTTCCTCCAATACTCCTACAGGAGGGTGTTTTTACTCTCTTTGGGAAATAGTCCTCTAAAATCTGGTAAAGATGAGAGAAGATAGCCTCCTAGAAAACTTGCTAAAAAATCACAGCCTTAGGGGCTGGAGTGGTGGCTCAAACAGTAAGGCGTCTGCCTTGCTCACTCTCACTAAGATAGGCTACAGTTGGATCCCTTGGAGTCCCATAGGGTCCCCCAAGCCAGGAGCGATTTCTGAGCACATAGCTAGGAGTAACCTCTGAGCGACCCTAGGTGTGGCCCTAAACCAAAAAATAAAATAAAATAAAAAATCACAGCCCTGGGCATACCTTGATTTTATCTCCAGAAATCTCTTTGGAGTATTCTAAATCTTAAATCACAAAAGAGCAAAATTGGGTTGTTTGAAATCATTAGTTTTGTTGTTATTTGCATCCTACCAACAAGTAACTAATACAGTGGCCATAATATCTACCCTGTTCTCCATTAAAGGAGGACCAAGAAGAGATCAGCTATGAAAAGACATGAAAAACTACCAAACACTTTGCATCTAGTAAGGTTTGATATTGCTGTACTCTACTGAAGCATAAGGTGTGCAGTGCAGGTTCCAGAGCTAAGAGTCAAAAGCATAGAACATGCAGGCACTTAAAGGGGATGCCCAATTCACAGTATGGTTCCTTTATGGTCCTGTGTATTTCATCCTGGTTCCAGGTGTTAATGAAGTCAAAGGATGATTGGCTCAGAGAGTTGTCTTGTTCATTTCTTCTAGCATGATGAAATGAACAGTGTATGGAAAGTGATTTGAGTGAATTTTGAGGTAAATTTTAAGACAGTGTCTTAAAATTTTATAATCACTGTAAGACACATTCTTAGACAAGATCATACTTTTTAACTATCATTATACCTGTTAACTGTTACACCTGAAATATAGTAACTCTTCGTTCGTAACTTTCATGAAGCTCTCTACTGTGTGGTTCTCTCTAATTATACCAAGTCAAGGATGTTTCCAACTGTGTATATGTCTCAGATTATTTTTCCTCAAGATAAACTAAAGATTTTCATGTGTCTCCTAACTAAAATATTTCCCTCCTTATTTCTAGGATTAGGTCCCTGATAATTGTCTAGGTTGAAGCCTCTCATAATAAGGATTTATTGGAAAATAGGATATGCAGGTAAATTTATAAAAAACCATGTTACTTTTTTGATAATTTTCAGTAAATTTAATACTGAAGATGGCACAATAAATAAATACAGTATCAGTGACAATCTGCAATTCTTAAAATTAGTTCTAATGGGCACTGTGCAATTAATTTCTGTTTATCATCTCTTGTCAATGTGAATCTGTTTAGGATCTTCCTCCCACACAGCTTCAATAAGATGTTATAAATTAGGTTTGTTTTGTGGATGATGATATATATATATGCTTGGAACAATTTTTTCTTATCTCTTTAGATTGTCATTGTGTTTCTGATTTTAGAGTTTGAGACAATGACTGTCAATTCTAGGGTTCTGGTGTGGTCCCTGGACAGCACTGTGACAACTTGGATGCTTGAAAAAATAAACACCTTGGAATCTGGTCGTTGTTCAACTTTCTTGTAATTATGAACTGACACAAGTCTCTGGATATGCTGATTGACAGCTATACCTTGTATATTTTTGATTCAACTGATAATCTCAAAACTTTCCCAAGGACACAGGGCTAATATCTGCGACAATGCTATGCCAAATCCCATAACTTCAACAAATCTCAGCATCTCTGTCTTTGCTCTCAAAGGCCTGTGTGAGCTTTAATCTTTGCTTAATGGAGAAAACCAACTCCCCCAACCAAACCACAACCAAATTTTATGGGAGGGAAGAAAATAACAGGTTATGAATGAAGCACAGCCAAGAAGGTTGCTGGGCTTAGTAGGCAAGGCCTTTGCAAATATAAAAATGTAAGAGTGAGTTTAGTGACTTGGAAAAATTTTGAGGAGGTTCTTGGCAGGAATATGTGTTTAACACTCCAGAGATGATATGTGAGAACAACATGGGTGCTTGTGTATGAGGTGTTTGGGATACCAGGCTCGTTTTTAGTGATGTGTAAAGGGCCCTTGAGTGTTAGGAAAATGTCAAGATCAGAGCTGGGCTAGGGAAGTCTCATCAAGGAATGTGAGGTGGACAGGGCAAAGAGGGACAAGAAAGTTTACTCCAGAAAGAACAGGAATTTCTCTCCCTGAGTTGGAAGGAACAGTTATTGCTAAATATATTGAGGTCCATTTACCCTAACTTCTCCCCACACTTGACCTGTGCTCAGATCATGGCTATTAGGTAGGTAATTTTCTGCTCATAAAGATATGAAGAAAAATCCAAGAGTGTAAATAAAAATAATGAAAATTGCTTCTGCTTTTGCAATATAAGTATTATTAGCTTATAATGAATATTCTCTTTAAGTTTTTCATTTATGTATAAACATGAACATCAAATAGAAATGATTTTTTAATGAAACTGAGTTGTCTTATGCATTTAATCAGTTTATAATACATTTATTTATTTATTTTTAGTATTTTAGCCAAACCTTCCTATTCTTTTTTTGTGTGTGTGTGTGTGTGTGTGTGTGGAAGGGTCACAACTGGAAGCACTCAGAGGTTACTCCTGGATCAAAGCTCAGAAATCACTCCTGGCAGGCTCGGGAGACCATATGAGATGCCAGGATTTGAACCACCATCCTACTGCATACAAGGAAAATGCCTTACCTCTATGCTATCTCTCTGACCCCAATACATTTTATTTTTTTATTTTTATTTTTTGTTTTTTGAGTCACACTCAGCAGTACTTAGGGTTTACTCCTTGCTCTGTGCTCAGAAATTGCACCTGGCAGGCTCATGGGCCCATCTGGGATGCCAGGGGTTGAACCTTGTTCTATCCCAAATCATCTGGGAGCAAGGCAAATGCCCTACTGCTGTGCTATTGCTCCAGCCCCTATGATGCGTTTTAAATATATGATAGAAAGTTTTTTTTAATCATAGTTTAAACTTATGATAGAACTTGTGTGTGTGTGTGTGTGTGTGTGTGTTTAGGTCACACCTGGCAGTGCTCAGGGGTTACTCCTGGCTCCATGCTCAGAAATTGCTCCTGGCAGGCACGGGGAATCATATGGGATGCCGGGATTCCAACCGATGACCTTCTGCATGAAAGGCAAATGCCTTACCTCCATGCTATCTCTTCGGCCCCACTAGAACTTTTTTTTAACAAAAAAACTAAGCTAAGTTTTCTTATGTGTTTCAGTCTGTTTTAATGCAGTTTAAACATATGATTATTTTTATGTATAAATTTATTTGAACCATACTTAATGGCTGCATGATATTCCCTTGAATGAAAGTAGCCTACTTTATTTAATCATTTTATCATATATTTGGATTGTGTCCAATTTTTTATTACTATAAAATAACACTGAGAAGAACATAGAGGTGCATAAACATTTTATGAGGTCCCTGATAGTTTCTTTGGTCAGATTCCTAGAAGAGAAATTACAGGGTCAAAGATATAAATATTTATAAGTCTGATTCCATTTTGTCACATTGTTATATAGAATAGCCATGCCAGTTTACACCCACTTCAGCACTGTCTGCAACTTCACTCAACACTTTTTCCCTGTTTGCTAATATTCTTCATGTTGCTTAGTCCCAATGTTCAGTTAGCAGAGTGAATCTGACTTAACTGTCCACTCTCTCTGACTCTGTTGGACCCTCTCTTCTAGATTCACTTTCATTCATGGTTTGCAAGACTTTGAGGACAAGATACCCTCTGAGTTTCCTTTTACCCTCCTGCTCCTTTTCTGATTCAGCTGGCAAAACTCTATTCAAATTTTTACAGATTTAGTGATTTCCACATTCACATTTTGAAAAGCTATTCACACCCATCCTGATGTCTCTCCAATTCCCTTTCTACAAATCACCTCATCCTCCTGAAAATAGATCTGGTACTTCCATTGTCTATTTAACACCCCCTTTGGGTATGTGCTTCAGGCCTCTTAAATCTACCTTTTCAAAACCAAATTCTTTATTTTCTAAGCCCTACTCCTCCCACTGGCTTTCCTAGCTCATCAGTGTTAATTGTGTTTTCTCCACCCTTCAGGCCAAAAAAATCTATCAGGCAATTTGAGTTATTTCCAACAATCAACTATGATAAGCAACTCTGAGATGAAAGTTCAGTTATAAGACCCTTCAATGGAAACTCTTCATTTTATCTTATACCTCACATCAAATCTGTAAGTGCACCCTATTGATGTTTTCTTCCAACTATATACAGAAGGACCACACATCAACATCTCTGCATTCCGTCCAGTTTCTCCACATCTGCATCATTACAGTCATCTTGACTGTTGTGATTCTTTGATTTCCCTCTCACTATTCCCAATCTCCTGCCATGCTCTATTCAAACAGAGTAACAGACAGAGCAAAAGAATCAAAATATACAAGCAAAAGCATAGTCTGACAATAACTTGCTTGAAATACCCCTAGGTGAGATCCACTGCTATAAAATATGTTAGGCAGATAGAGAAAGGTCAGTATGTGGGAAAGAAGCTAGAGAAATACAGGAAGGGATAAAGGGAGAAAAGAATAAATGGTGAAATATTGTACTGTGATTATCTATCACCTTCACTATTAAATATTTTATTTGTTTGTAAGCCAAGACTCAACAACACATCAATTTTACCCAAAGGTTTCAGGGTCAACCTAAAACCTATTTCTTTTACATTCTTTATGAACTTGGTATTGATATTATTGTTATTCTTTATTGAGCATTGATTGTGCTAAGGATCTCCCATTAGGACTCAATTATACAGTAAATTACATTGTTTCTTCCTTTTCCATTCAGAAGCTTTCCACTCACTCCTGTTTTGAGACAATTTTCAAAGTATTGAATTAGCATGGGTTTCCTTTGTGTTTCTGGGATCTCTGACAGCGTGAAAGATAGAAATCTTTAACTTTTCCCCATTTTTATGGGTTGCATATGGGAAAAAACAGTGAGGATGAAACAATTGAATAAAGTCACATTATAGTAATGGTTTTGTAAGAGAATATGCATTCTGGATTTTTATACACATTGTGCTAATGTTACTAAAGTTGGTGGCTTAGTCATTGACTTCTTTTTTTTAATAATATTTTTTATTTAAACACCGTGGTTACAAACCTGTTTGTGGTTGCGTTTCAGTCATATAAGAGGACAACCCCATCACCAGTGCAACATTCCCACTACCAATGTCCCAAATATCCCTCCTCCCCACCCTGCCCCCACCTGTAATCTAGACAGGCTTTCTATATCCCTCATACATTCTCATTGTTAGGATTGTTCTCAATGTAGTTATTTCTCTAACTAAACTCATCACTGTTTGTGGTGAGGTTCATGAAGTGGGCTGTAACATCCAGCCTTCCTCTCTTTTGTCTATGAAAATTATTGCAAAAATGTCTTTTATTTTTCTTAAAACCCATAGATGAGTGAGATCATTCTGCATCTTTCTCTCTCTCTCTCTCTGATTTATTTCACTCAGCTGAAAGCAAACCTCAATGAAGGTTGAACTCCAGTCTAATTCCTGATCTCTGTGATCCCTATGTCCTTCACAACTTTCTTTTGCAATTGGCAACACACCATTAAAATTTGACTATTGTTACTCAACATTTTCAAACATTTCCTGCAAAACAAGCATTGGAAGTTGAATACAAAAAGATATTACACCATTTGCTTGTGGATAAATCCTAAAGTGGTCTATCAGTAATTTACAATACAATGTATTGAATTGAGAAGTCAAAGCTTGTCACTCCTAAAATGGTAGCATTTAACTTTTGCACGACTAGCACCTCCTACCAACCTGCTGAGAGTGACCATAAAGAGTAGCCACCATGTTTCACAATGGGCAAATGATTTTCTAACTCATGTTCAGTTTAGCAGGATTGATACAGAGTGCTTTTCTTTGAATATCAACAAGAATGTTAAGAAATGTGAACTGCAGTTTTCCCCCACTGTTCCATGTGTGTTTGCAGATTTTAATTACAGTAAATACATACATTAGCATTTATGCTCTCGAGTCCATTTGTACAGTCCAGTATTGTTATCTAGTGACAGTGTTGGACTGTAGAGCTTTCCAGCTTAATCATCTTTCAAAACTGAAACTGAACTTATTGAACAGCACCTCTTTCTGCCCATTACCTATGCCTTTTGTTTTGATTCACAAAGCTTGGTAATGATGGGAGCCAGAGGGAGGCAAATAATCCCCAAATCACTTTTATTTGTCTCCAGCATGCAAGGATTTCCTTCAGATTTTAGCTGTGTGCTTGTCCTGGGTGATTTGAAGACAAAAGGTTAATGTTTATTTAGCAGTTATGTGTCTGTACTAAGCTCTTTTAATCATTATCTCATTAATTCCTTTCCATAGCATTTTCAGTTAAATACAATGTTAGCATGAAAAGGAGTTTTATTGAGCTGGTGGGTTCTTGAGAATTGTACGAAAGATATGCATGCAAAATACAGAAGGTTGTAAGTTAAAGTTTAACTTAGTCCTATACTAAGTTCCTCCTCAGTTGGGGGCCCTTTGCCGTTCTCATAAATTTTCCAATAAATAGCTTTCCTACTTTTTAAGGAAAAACCTTACATTTTTATTGTACAATATAGAAGCTAGATCCAGGTCTCTTCTTTACCTGTGATTTGTATCATTTTTCCTACCCAGTGCTGTCCTGCCCCATGTGTGACTTCATTAGTCCAGTCCCTCACTGGACTACTGTCCTCCAGTGTATGATGACCTGATTTTGTTCCTATGCTACTCTCCAATTTAAGATTTCTTAGTCTAAAGTTGTGTCCTGGGGCCTTCCCTAGACTATCTTCCAATGGTTCTCTGAAGTCTTGTTCCAGTTTTAAGTAAGTTTTCAGCCTGCCATCTGCCTGAACAAAAGACCTCTGCCTGATCTCTCCTCTATCTGAGTCTAAGAGCTTTACCTCATCTTCTCTTCCATCTGGGCATAGACCCCTACCTGAGCCTACAGTTCCCTGGATTTAAGAGCAAAAGAAGGACTGAATGAAGAGCAGAGGAGAGAGAAAAAAATAAAGAGTGAACCTGACTAGGGGCTTTAAATGCTGTCATCTCCCATCCCTTGCTATCCCATTATCTATTTTTGATAAACTATTTATTCATCAGATTTTAAAGTCACTGACTAAATTCACCTGGCACTACGTTTCCACATCCACTAGAACACAATTATTATCATTTTAATTTGTTTAAATATGTGATAAGACCAGGAAAGTTAAATAATAATTTCACAATTATAGAGAGAGTAACAAAATAAGAATCTGAATTTAAGTAACCTACTTCAAGATTATTTACCCTACCATTAATAATTCTGATCAACCACATTCATGTGATCCTCCCCTACCCATTTACTTCCATTAACCCACTGTAGAATTTATAGCCAAACTTAAACAAAAATCTTCATTAGGAACTTTTTTCTCTTTATGTCATTAAAATCGCCTACATGTCAGGGCTGGAGTACAGTGGGTAGGTCATTTGCCTTGCATACAGCAGACCCAAGTTCTATCACCAGCATCCTAAATGGTCCCTGAGACTGCTAGGCATGAACCCTGAGTGCAGACCCAAAATAACCTGCCATGTATGACCCCAAAATCAAAATATATGTGGACAAGTGTTAGGGTACACCTTATTTACCTAAAACAAAGGTCATCCCTGTTTCCTTTGAATGTTGTTTACAACTTAGATTTACCCCAAAACAGAGATTGTCTTACTTCTAAACCTGGATGGAACTGGCTCAGGATAGCCTGAGCTATATGTTTTTATTGTCCCACCCAAGGGTGGTTTCTGTACTCAATAAAAATGGCAGTTCTGGCAGGCAGCTGGATCTCCATACATGGTAGAAGACTGCCAGACTACACGTTTCACCCTCAGCCTGGTTTGGATTATTTTGTGCGTGACCCTGATTCAGACTCATTCACCTGGGGTTGAAGATACAGCACTCAGAGTGATTTTATGGAGAAGTACTAAAATATATCACCTACATGTAGAACATAGTGATATCTACAATAGCCATTGGCATAGGATTTATATCAGTATACCTGCAATTAAAAATAGAAATGCATGGTGTTTTGTTTGAAAAGAAATATTGATCATAACTTAACCAAGAAACATGTACATAGTTCAAATTTTGGTCCTCAGATTTAATTAGGTTAAAATTTATCTTTAAAATTCTACTTGTGAGCCTGTCCTTCCGGCTCTCATCTCTCTTTTCTCTGGGTATTATTACAATAATGTCCTCAATTTTTCTTATAACCCATAAATGAGTGAGTCTCACAATATGAAGCTTACCAAAAAGAGTGATGAGTGCAGTTAGGAAAATAACTACACTAAAACCATCATGACAATCTTAATGAGTGAGAGAAGTAGAATGCCTATCTTGAATACAGGGAGGAGTTGGGAAGGAGGAGGGGGTATTGGAGGTGGGAATGTTGCACTGGTGAAGGAGGGGGTGTTCTGCTTGTGACTGAAACTCAATTACAATCATGCTTGCAATCATGGTGCTTACATAAAGATTTTATAAAAAAAATAAAACAAAATTCTACTTGTAGTGGCCAGAGCAATAGAACAAAGGGTAGGGTGCTTTTTATGCATGTGACCTACCTGGGTTTGCCTTCCAAAATCCTAAATGATTCTCAGAGCCCTGGGTGTAATCCCTGAATTTAGATCCTCGAGTAAGCCCGGAACACCAAAACAAACAATCTAAAAACAAACAAAATCCAATTGTAAATATTTTAGGAAAAGATATATATGTTATTTTTTTGCAATTCTCTTGATATTCCTGAGATAATATTTTTACACAGGGAGGATATTAATAAACTATATTTTACCTGAGACAACTGGCAAGGCATTTTTCTGTCTTCTTATTTTTGTTATTATGGTAGTTTTTTTATTTTGATAATATACATTTTAAATTTTATTTTATCTTTATTAATTGATGTATTTAAATTTGCACTACTTTAGTGATGGTTTCTTGTGTACCCAATTCCAATAATGCACCCAACCAGTGTCTACACTTCTCTCCCCAAGGTCCTCAAGACAAGTTCCCTTTAAAACATTCTCTCCAGATTTCATAAACTCAGTTCTGTGGCTTGGTTATCTCATTATATTGCCTTTGGTCCTTGTTGTTTCCTTACTGTTTATATATCTTAAAGTACCACAAATAAGATGGGTCATTATGGATCTATCTTTTTTCTTCAAAATCAGTGTGGTTTGTTGCTTTTATTTTTTTGGTGAGCACTCAGATTATATGTCCTATTTAACTTCTTATACATTTACTTCTTTATATTCAGGAGAGGGAAAAAAACAAGCCAGAGAAATAAAGGGGGATTTCTTCAGGATGTTTTTATTTTTAAAATATTCAGAGTTGCTGAAAAGAAGAATCAAGAACTTTTTTTCTTGGTAAATATAGCAAATCTTTAAGTAATTGTGAGTATGTCCATCAAATTGTTCATATGTGAGAGGAAGAGAGTTGAATGTTTAAGTTATTTAGAGGCAATAATACGCAATTTTATTCTTTATCCTATAACTCAGTTTCCTAATGGTTCTGCATTAATTTGTATGATGACTTGATAAAATATATGATAAATTATAGATTAGAAATCTAGAACATGTAGGTTTCTATTATTCCTTTCTTTAAAGAAACTAAGATTGAATAGAGAACAGCCAGTGAAATCAAATTATATAAAAGGATTTCTAATGAGAATGTCAGAGAAAGATTTGGTTTTAATAAAAATAGGCTCTTGTATGATAAATTTCCTAAAACCATGGTGTAATGCCAGTCTACCTTGTCTGTAAATTCATTTCTGTCTGTGTACATGCACATGTCTGCATATGTATGTTTACAAACATGTGGCTCTTGTTTGCCCAGTAATGTGTTCTGTGTGTTCAGCAAATCTGAGCTGAGTGCAGAAAGGACAAAGCTGGAGGAAGAGAAAACTGAAATATTTGATGGTAACACTTGTTCAGTATATTGTAACTCATGGTATATAAAGCAGTACATTTTATGATGTTGGTCTCATCTTCTTTTATTTTAATTTTTATTTTTTAATATGAGAACAAAGATGCAAAGAAAGAGGACAAGGTAAAGTTACAGTGGAAGGACAATCACCCATAACATAATTCTCAGAATTCCCCTTGCTGATATCTTAACTTTGAACTTTCAGCCAAAGAACATTAAGATAAATAAAACAGAATCCATGTACAATTACTTTGTCCCTCAAGTCCCCAGAATGTAACACATTATAATATTTCTTAACAGCATACAAGGCAATCTAAAGCCATAAAACTTATGTAACTCCTTAAACATTAGAGGCATAGTATTTTTTTACATTTCCTTGTACATGCATGTTAGCTTAAGTTAACCTCAAATTTTAAGTGTTTTTTTTAAGGATTAGAGTCAAAGGAGCACAGTAAAAACAGTGTTAGAGTGGCAATTGTTGTTTGCATAGGCCCACCAAAATATGAGGGGAATGGAAAGAAATAACCTTGGCCTAAATACAAAGAGACCTGACGCCTGAAGTTTCCTGGCATAAGACCAACTCTAGGCTCCAGGCAAACTAGTTTGTCCAATCCAAGTCATTGTCTGTAGTCCCATTACACTTTTATTTTTCACACAGTCTCTGTTGTTGGTATCATGTTTCTGTATTAAAGATCCTGGAATCTGCATATCCTACATTGAAGTCAGGATGTGGAGTGTCCTCTTGTTTCACCTCACCATTAAAGGGCAATGCAGAGAGCCCTGTCCTGTGAGTCGTTGTTGTTGTTAAGTCTTCTCAGTGTTAAGGGAAGTCTCTTTTGAGCAGGTCGATGTCTGAGCAGTGGTAGGGTCTTCTGTAGTAGAGGATTGCTTCCAGGTGATGTTATAGACAAACCTGGATGTTTCGTGGATGGCTTCCCTGGTTCAGGGGTGAATGGAAAATGCCCTTTCTTCTGAGGCCTGTGCCAGGTCGTTATGTCAATGTTCAGAGTGTAAGGTCCCTTTGCACTACAAGATTTGTGTGTTCCAATCTCTTTTAGATAGGATCTTATTTGTATGTATAGTATTTTCCCATTTTAATGTGCCTATGCAAAAAAGGAGCAATGCCACATGGCATTATTGGCGCATATGGGGGCCATAAGAACAAGTCCAACATCCCCATGACATGGTTAAATTATAAGCATTAAACTGGGGGACTCTTTCAACAAAATTCCTTTTGAACAGCTCATAAAAAGAAGATAAAAAGTGGTTAGAATCGTCACTGTATAAGAGAATATTTAGGAAGACTTATAGCTGTCAGAGAAAAAACACAAAATATTCTAAAGAAATACGTGTTCATTTTATGTCTTTTGAAACAGTTTGGGGTTGTCACACACAATGTACGGCTTTCGTCTGTGATTAGCATTGTGCAGTTCTAAAGTTAAAAAGAGTAATGTGGGTTAGTGATGTTTGGGGGGGGTGAGAGAGTTAAGGAGTAAAAATGAGCTTTGTAGGGGTATGGGAAAGGGAAGAATACAAAATGGATATTCTGGATACGCAAAACAAACATAAAGATAAGGAATACACTTAATACATGCAGTGTGTGCGGGGGAAGGCTGGGGGCCTATCAAAGCTCCCAGTGCACCCAAGTTAGGGAGAAGGCCTTACACATGGGGTCTCCCCAAACCCCATGCGGCTAGAGCTAGCCTCCAGCTCAAGAGAGGATGGATAGAGAGCCGGAAGCCAAGATCTGCCCGCCCTACACCCTGTGCCCTTCCCACCCTAGAGCTGGGGGAAGGGCGGGGAAAGCTTGGGACCCCATCCAGGAGGGACCTCCCGACACCCACCTTGTCTGGCCACCTGGGCTGCCACCCAGAAGGCCTGGAGGCCGGGGGCAGAAGAGGAGAAGGCTGGGGGCCTATCAAGGCTCCCAGCACACCCAAGTTAGGGAGAAGGCCTTCCACATGGGGTCTCCCCAAACCCCATACGGCTAGAGCCGGAAGCCAGGATCTGTCCGCCCTACACCCTGTGCCCTTCCCACCCTAGAGCTGGGGGAAGGGCGGGGAAATTTTAGGACCCCATCCAGGTGGGACCCCTGACACCCACCTTGTCTGGCCGCCTGGGCTGCCACCCCAGAAGGCCTGGAGGCCTGGGGCAGAGGAGGGGAAAGCTGGGGGCCTATCAAGGCTCCCAGCGCACCCAAGTTAGGGAGACGGCCTTCCACATGGGGTCTCCCCAAACCCCATGTGGCTAGAGCTAGCCTCCAGCTCAAGAGAGCCTTATCTTCTAATTAAAATCATGGGCATGAACCTTCTTTATACCTGCATAAAATAAGCAGTTTAATTTCTCTGCACCTGGGGAAAAATGATTCCATTGCCTCCTATGAAGCCCATTGATACATCCTGTGGTGCAAACAAGGGCAGTTTTGAAAGCCTTGTACTGACCCAGTATATCTGTCAGCTCAAACTGAAGGAAAACGATGCATCCTGGAATGTTTTCTCAAGGACTGTGGGATGAATTTACCCATTTATCTAACCCTTCACCATGCCGAAGGAGGGAAAAATTATTTTGTCCCTTAATAGCTCACCCAAGTGCTTTCATCCCTAGATCATTAACACATGAATGATAATATATTACATAGAATACATTTATTTCAAAGTTTGTGATAACTAGCAATGCCTATTTTTATAAAGCCAGAGCAAATATTTGAGAAAAAGAAATTAAGTTTGTCTTGGAAGCTATAAAAGAATAGTAAAAGAAAAGGACTATGAATCCTAGCCATTAAAGGGATTGCATTTGCTTTAAAGTTTGCCTTATAATACTAATATACACTGTGGGTAATAGTTTTGAAATCCTTCTATTTAATAGTTTCATAAAGAAGGGATGTGTGTTTTGACAATTTATCTTATATTTTTGAATTGAGTCAGCATGAATTACAGTTAATCATGGTTGTGTTTCAGGATTCAGTGTTCCAATGCCAATCCCTCCACCCCCACCTGTGTCCACTTCCCTCCATCAATGTCCCCAGTTTTACTCCCAAACATCTTCCTGCCTCTGTGGTAGACTTATATTTTAGGTTCATAATTCATACCATGTGTAAAAGTTGTCTTTAATTCAGGTAAACAGAAATTAATGTCATTTGCTTCTTCAGTCATATAGCAAATATTAGGAACTCAAAGAATTTGAATCAAGTTGCATTAGAGTGCAGAAAGCCTCTGCTACTCGGGAGATCAGCGACATGAACGGGGGCGGCAAGTCTTACTTGGTTATCTAAAGTATTTAAGAACATAGAAAGGCCAATGAGTCACTGATGAACTTTTAGCAGTGGTATAAGATTGTTTTAATCTCTATGCAAAGTGCATTGAAGGAGAGATGACTAAAACTGAAATTTTCTAGGAGTGACCCATAGAAACCTAGTAAAGAGGTACTACATTTTGGACTATGGTAATCTCAGGGGAGGAAGAGGATGCATCTGATTTTAGAACTATTGATAAAACACAGGAACAACGAAATAATTATTTTAGTTGAGGAAAAAAGCAGAATTAAAAATGAATTCTGTAACTTTGGATGGATGGTTAGATGCATAGATATAGGACAGGGCACAATAGGGAAGGAAGATAGTGAGAAGAGTCTCTGAAATGTCTGTGCTTGAGGCATATACAAATGTGAAAATCTTCTAGGTTGCTGTGTTTTCAATCTTCAACTGAGAGACCTATCATTTTTTAAAGCCTTACTTTTGGCAAATTGTTTCCAGAAAGTAGTAGCTGGAAGATGAAAAGGAATGGAAGGGAGGTGACTGAAAAACAATATGTGGAATGAAAATAGGAAGAGTGGAAGGGACATTATTGAGGAACAATGTACTAAATGAGAAGAGGAGGGTTGAACCAATGTTGTGTAAGGATTAGATTGCAAAGTTACCTGCATTATCTCATTCCCCAAATTGCATATCTCTGGTCATCAAAGAAAGGTAGGAATTATAAGAGATGAAAAGGATATACCAGAGGAGTATGATGTTATGGGAGCTCTGGAAGAGAATGCTTCAAGAAGGATGGAATTGTGAATAGTATCAAAGACTGGAAATTAAGTGTTTGAGAAAAAGATATTAGTGTAGAAGTATCTATTTTTGGAATACAAATACTAGAAAGTGGTCAGACATTTAATACCACCAAGGTTGTGAGCTATACCACTGAGGTACAAACTAACCTCTGGGAGCCTGGTGTAGACTCTAAGAAGGCTAATGGATCTGATTAAAGAAGATTTTAAGTACTAAAAGTAAGGAGTAAGGGATGAAAAGATACCTCAAAGGGCCTAAGTCTCTATTTGGCATGAAGGCTACCCTGCTTTCTGCCTTAGCACTATTAGGCTGCAAGAACTTTTGGGTACAGAACCAAAACAAAGTCTAAAGGGTAGTCATAGATGTAGCATGAAAAAGCATTTTTGGTACATTTTCTCTAACTTCTTTGTCACAAGCATTTTCCCTGTCAATATTTTTTTTACTGAATTTCTTATTTTCCACAGATAATTTTTCTATAAAAGTAGGCAAAAATCACCCAAAAATATCTAGAACTTGTAAATTTCTAGCTGGCTCCTTTTCCATTTGTAAGAACTTGGCAAACCTTTGATTTGGGGGTGGGTTGGGTGGTGGACGACTGTGTTCATACCGGGATTTGCAAGCTGGAATGTTATCATTTTCTAGGTTAGTGTGCAGTCAGATTTACACTCTTCTTACTTCTAGTAAGCTTTCACTCCATCTTTTCTACCAAATATACTTAGTTGTTATCATCCCCTGGTAAGGCGTTTATGTCTGCTCTTCACTATGTATCACTTTACAAGGGCCAAAAATTGTATATGATAAATATGAAAGCTTTGCATTTATTGGAACCAAAAGTAAATGAAACCAAACTATCAACTAGTAATTTTATCAGTTTTATGGCAGAATTGTTTTTATGGTTAATGAGTGTTGCAGCCAACATGCTTGGGTAAAGAACTTATTACAAAATTGTCTAGAAATTTATGAAGGATGTATGTCCTGCCAAGAGTACAAAGCCAGACTCCATCACTATATGAAAGTGAGGTTTCTATACTTTAAATAATTTTCTGTAGTGAGTGAATATGAGCAGAAAGGTGCTGAGATTTGAAGCTTACTTTGAGGCCAAAGAATTTTTCCCTGAACCATTTTTGTTATTATCTTTTGGCTCAGGAATGACAAACTTTTTTGACCAGTGAGATTTGACCTAAGGAAAATCTTTGGAGAGAGATTTTGGGAAACTATTTAGAGCAACAGAATCATACAAGCCACTGAAATCAATGGGATCCCTCCAACAATTCAGAGATATAAATCCAATAATGGAGTCTATGAACAATCTTCCTTCTCCGGGATCCTTAGAAAGAGCAACAGAGTGATGGAGAGAGACATGGAGAAGTAGTCATGGTGTGGCAGGGGAAAGGAGAGATAACGGAATAAGGGTTTTAAGGTCCAGGGACAGATAACCACAATAAGTTACTATAATTGAAATAATAGGCATCAAAATTTAAAAATTAAATATGAACACCCAAAAGTGAAGTCTCATCTATATTTAATCATAAACTTACATAGTTTTTTTAGCTCAAATCAACAATTAGTGGAAGAAACAAATAATTTATCTGTGTTTAGATTCATATGCCTTATTTTGTGCTGTAATATACAAGTAAAATAACTTTATATTTGTGCTTTACTTTTTATATTTCTTTTCTCCTAATAACTTATTTTTTCTTTTTCCCTTCTCCTTTATATAGATCATGCTTCTTAGTGATCCTGAAATGGAGAGCAGTATATTGATTAGCTCAGATGAAGGGGCGACCTATCAGAAATATCGTCTCACCTTCAATATCCAGAGTTTGCTCTTTCATCCTAAGCAAGAGGACTGGGTGCTAGCCTACAGTCTGGATCAAAAGGTGAACAAATGCCATTTTCATGTGTCTTTTATGCGAGTTACTACATTATAAAAAGCATCTGTTTGGAGGGGATTTAATGATAAACCACTTGGTTTTTGTCTTTAGAAACTTTCTTTTCTATTTGTCTCAATAAAAAACGAAATTATCATTTCACAGGTTTAAATGGGGCTTGAGGGAATTATTGGTTTTGGGGCCACACCCAGTGGTTTTTAGGGATTAGTCCTGATTTCATACTCAGTAAGTACACTGGGTGATGCTCAGGGGACAAAATGAGATGCTGCCATTGAGCCTGGGTTGTGTGCTTGTTAGGCAAATGCCTACCAGCTATACTATTTATCCAACTCCTAAAATTGAACTCATTTGACCTTTAAGTCAACCTTGTAAGCAGAAAAGATGTTTTCATAATAATTTCATAGAGACTGCAGTAAACAAAGTTGTAGAAAGGTTAAGATGCTTCTTCAGACTCATCTAGCAAGTGACTTAGGCATCAAGACTTTGAATGCATGTTGTCATGTTCTAAGTGCATGGCATATTTCATCCCATAAAAATGATATATTTGAATATAACATTATTCTCAGTTTTTCAAAGGAAGCAAGGGACATCTTAGTATGTTAGCATTTTTATTTGCTAACGGAACATTCAAAATAAGTGACTAATAAGAACTCCATTTTTTGAGGAGTGACATACCCAGTGATACTTGAGATCTACTCCTGTCTGTATGCTCAGGGATCATTCTTGGTGATGCTCAAGGACTGTGCTGTAGATTGAACCCAGTTTGGGCCTGTGCAAAAAAAGCACCTTAATTCCTGTACTATTTCTATGGTCCAAGACTTCTTTGAACTTCAAATCTATATATCTAACTGTCTAATAGACTTTCTCTTGTATGTCTTCAAAACCTTTTGATTTAACATAGTCCCAGCATCACCTCTTGATCTCTCCCCACCTTAATTCTCCTTTTGTATTTCAATTGCAATTCCAGAGTTGCAACTAATTCTATCTAGTTGCAGTAATCACAAACATACGCGGTATCCTTAAAATTTCCTTATTCCTACTTACCACCTCAAATTTACCGTTTTACCTTTAACTATCTTTTTATTCATCCATTTCTTTTTCTTGTTTTGTTTTGTTTTTTTCTTTTTTGCCACATCCAGTGGTGCTCAGGGGTTACTCCTGGCTCTCTTCTCAGAAATTACTCCTGACTGGCTTGGGGGAACTTTATAGGATGACATGGATCGAATCCAGGTTGCATGAAGGTAAACACCCTACAACTGTGCTATCACTCTGGCCCTCTTTTCTTTTTCTTAACACCACCACTCCAACGTAGGTTACAGCTGCCATTTAAACTGTTACTAGAACCTTTTCCAATGTATTCATACTCCAGCCTGAATACTGTTGTTTTTTCTAGATGTTATTTTTTCCCTTTACTCAGGCTCCTACAACATTTCTTCCTTATATTACTCACAAAAGAAGAGCCAAGGATTCAGTAAGATCTACTAGCACTTACTTATTCTGTTATATTCTTCTCTTTTTCTAATTAGACTTCTTCAGTTTTTTTCTCTACAGTCCAATTTCAACTAAACTATTTTTCTCAATGTAAAACTCACCGTGGTCAGATCTCCAATGTAGTTTTCCTCCTCAGGGATTCCTATCCTAATCTCCCTAGCAATGTAAAATCTTTCTTTCTCATTATATAATGTCCCTGCAGAGTACCTGCTGCAGTTGAGATTTTGTATTGGATTATATGACCTTTGAATTATATTATAGTTTGAACTAGATTATAAACTGCATCAAGATTATAGTACAGGGTCTAGGACTTAGTAAGTTCTCAGTAAATATTTAAGCAAATGAAATAGTGGATAAATATATGATTACTATGGTAATGACTGCTTTATAGTTGATCAACTTATACTTAAAGGACTTTAGATTTTTTTATATTTTCTGGCATTTCTGGAACCTTATTATAGTGTTTGATGTCCAGTTATTATGTGATGTTGTAGAATCAATCAGTAAAAGGAAATAGATAATTATAAGCACTATCTCACATAAAGATATCCACAGAATAATCTTAGCTAAATTATCTCCTTTCTGTTCTCCCTCAAATCCTGAAATAGTTGCTCTTCAAAATGTATTTGAATATGTGATTTAAAGTATGTGTGTATGTATGAAAGATGTCAGCACCTTTAAACAATAATTCCAACATAACCTTTATATCTCTCATTAAGGAGCCTCATGGTGGGCGCCAGATGCTTAATGCAGTCTCCTAAGGACACCCACATGACATTTGCAGAGCAAAAGCCATTGCAAATACAGTTCTTTCATGGCATCAAGTGGATATTGTATGAAAGACTTAGCCAAATGTCAAGTAGGCTGTGAGTTTTGATACTCAGTATAGCCAGAGAATTTGAAGTTATGTTAAAAATAATAAATAATTTGGATGCTATTAAATGGCTGGGTGACAATTTATTTAGATGACTTTTAGAGCTCCTTAGCCATATTTTTATTGATTCAGAGACAAACTAGTCTTAAAGCAATGACTGTCAACAAGTTAAGAAAGAAAATACACTGTGGTTTCGTGCATCTGGAAAGGGTGAAAGAGCTCCCCTTTGCCTCCCTCTCAGTAGCACTGAGAACATCCCGTGTATAACTCCTGAAGCACTCTTGTTGATAAATGTATTCATAGCATTTTTAGAGTTGGTGATAGCTTCTTCAACTAGTAAATATTTGGAAAGGCGACAGTGGGCATCAATAGATTTTCCTAACACACAGCAAATGCTGACTGTACTAGTATTCCTTAGGTATTCTTCCTCATTGACATCTTCTGCATCAAGTGAATGAATACTGTGAAGATCCATTGAGCTTCTAGCGGGTGCCCTGCCAATCTTTTAAATAAATGGAGTAAGAAAGCAAACTATGCCCCCAGCAATATTTGTAGAGATGACACAAAAATACCTACTCCAAGTCATGCTGATTTCAGCAAAATATTTAGTTATTTTGGAATAATTTATGGGTGCAAAGTCAGGGGAACTGAGCCTATCTAGCAGCAAGTGAAGACACAAGTATAGTTGAGATTGATATTCAAATGTCTTCTTTCAGACTACAACCTTGTCAAATGAGCATGCATTAATTTCTTCTAGAGAAAATTACAAGCATGCTATGAAGGTAACTGCAGCATCACAGGGAGTTGTTTGTGATGAGAAGTGAATCGATGTTTTCATTATTGTGCCTTCGATAAAATGCAAGAGCTATTTCTTTAGAATCTGCAAGGCTATCTTCTAATGCTGTATGTGTTGCAAAAGACCTAATTGAATAATATTTTAAGGGGACAATATCTAATTGCAGAACCTTTCAAATTGCTATCACAAAACTGCAGGAGACTTACCAGAGAACTCTCTCTTGGCAAATGCACCATGTAGGAACTAAGGAAATAACTTCTGGATAGAAAACAGCTGTTTCTAGAAACTTGAGTTTTGAACATTACACAACACAATACAGGTTGTGTTGGAATGCTTCATGGCAGGTTAGGAGTCAGATAACTAGAAGGCCTTGCTATCTTATACCATGCAAGGTCTGAATAATGTTATGTAGGTTTTCTAATTTCCCAGGCTGCAAAGGTATAAGGCGGGGGGGGGGGGGGGAATCCAGAGCAAATGCTCCTTGCATTTAGCCCAGCCAGAGGACTGATTCTATTACTTTCTATTGTATCAAAGTCTTTTTTGTTAATTCAGCTCTGGCAATATTATAAACTTCCCATTTTCTGATAACTTCTATCCCAGTGCCCTCTCTGGCCTATAGATTCTCCTGCCATATTGAATTTTGATATAAATCTATGCACTAGACACAGGAGATCACTTCTTGAGTATAAGAATTATTTTAATAAGAATACTGGGGACTTTTGAAAAATCTGTGGGATAATACATGGGTTACAAAATGGAAAGAAAAATATATTCCTCTCTTCTTAGAATCAAAGTTCTAGAACCTTTTGACAGCTATGTAAGAGGCAGAACTGTCTTTTGTTTCTGTCAGACTGTTGTCTCCATGGTACTTGCAACAGTTTTTAATTGGGATATTTGTGATTAGAAAAGGGCTCAATAATATCAAAACAAAAATTTGAAAAATTGAGATTAGATTTGAAGACACTGCAGTTTTCTAAATAGATAGGTACTGTTCTCAACTGCTGGATGTTTAAAAATTCCTCATTTTTACAAGATCCTTAGTGAAGTTTTTTTGGAATGGGTACTTAGAGACATACATCTAATGTATTCTTAGAGATATACATCCTGACACAGGGGCTTTCTGCAGGAAATGGCAAGTTGAGCATAACAATTTTTCTGCATGAAAGTTGGGGGTTGAAGAGCTCTCTATTATCATTTATCTTTTTGGCAAAATGTAACTTTAACAAATACAGCTCTCTGTGGAGATCAGAGGTGAAGAATTCAATGGGATTTTAGACTCCATTGTTTTTCAGATACTTCTTTGGTAGACAGACCTAGAATTGTCAATAATTTCAATGTAAAATGCCACTCTCTGAAAATGACATAATGCATAATGAAAGGTTTCTATTATAGTAGAGGTGGGTGGGTGTGCAGCTATAAGTTTTTTGTTTTGTTTTCTTAGGTTGGTTTTGGTTTTGATCACTGGCTAGCAGCCATAATCAATAGAACCTGACAGATTGACAAGCTAGTTAAAAAGCAGATGCCATCTAGGCCTGACCACTGGCAGTATCAGGCCCACAAAGCAGGTTCTAGTGGTTCTGAGAAGACTTTATGAGTCTTCACACCCTACCCAGGTCGGCTACATCATACCTAAGCCATGTGAGTTTAACTCTAGCTGTATTGCGAAGCATCTGAAAATTTAATAGGAAGTATAAACCCATATTTCTGGAATGCTGGATACAAATGAAGCTGTTTCTTTCATTTATATTCTCACATAAACCCTCAGATTAGAAATGTAATTGTATTCAGAGCCTCCAGGATTAGCAGGTGATGATAACTTTCCTCCGTAGCTATTGGCAGAAACAGGCTTCATATGTCCACACCTGGTGGGGATAAAGCTGTTGGGGGATTAGTTAGGGATGATAGAGGTTTTGCAGCTTATCCTCCATGGACTGAAGTAGGACTGAAGGGCACCTTTTATTTAAAGGAAAATGTTGTATTTTCATTAGGTCCTCTTCCATGACTGTAAACCCTTTGTGTATCATTTAAGAGGAAGAAAAAAATCCATCACCTCCCCCTCACCTATGGCAGCCGACTCAGCTCTTACAGATGTCTCGTTGGTACCAGGAGGAGGTGCCCACTCATCACCATAGAAACGCTACTACCATGAGGCCACTTTCCTGAAAGAAAACAAAAACAATGAACCAAGAAGGGTCGGATTTTTATTAAGGAGGCAGGACAACCACTGTGTTATTCAAATGTTTGCACAAATAGATTTCAGTTTAATTCTGAGTGATGAAACTGGTTGAATGTACTGATAACTTGCATTCCGTGAGGGCTGCTGTGGTAGGAATTTCCACCCCTGGCAGTATTGCTCATAAACTCAATCGAACTACCTTTAATATCACTGTGACCTTCATCTGCTCAAGACCTGCTTTCCCTATATCATGTCGCAGACTTTCTGCACACTTTTCCACCATCTAAGCATACATTTTGGTAACCTGATGCATTCCTGTCAAGTAAAACATTTGCAAAAGTATAATGCAAGATGCAGTGTATATATGAAAAAAGAAGGATGTTCAAATACCTTTTCCTAACAGCACCTTTCATAAAGCAATTATGCTTTCAGGGTACAAATTCAGCTGTGCCAGTATTATAGTGAAGGAGGAGATAACAGTCAGAGGGAGGGAAGAAGGTAGTTCTGCCTCACAGCTCTCTCTGCTTCTGCCTGCTTTCTTGAAGCCACATAGACTGTCACATTATCTTCTTCTACGTGTTGATATTTTGGGCCCATATTGCTGCCCAATGTCCCTAACTTTGACCTCTTTGTTTAACCTGTGGTGCTGAACTTCTTTTTGTTTGTTTGTTTGTTTTTTCAGTGTCCTCAGTACTTCTTGCTTTCGTCTTTTCATTAGCAGATCATGGTAATTTGAGGTTCTTCTCTAGGTGACCTTGTCCATGACACTGTCTGAAGATACTCTATGCTCTGTCCCTGCTTTAATCATTTCCTCTGAAAAGACAGCACTTGGTCTTTTAAAGTCAGGGTCAGTTCGTTAAAGCACTTATTGACCTGTGGCATGTAGATAAGAACAAGTACATACTGAGAACTGGATGGATATTTTTTAACTTTTCTTTTAATTTTATTTTGACCATATTGGCTTACATAAGGATGGATTTTTTAAAAAAAATATCAGGACTCCTAATGAAACCAGCACCTTGACTAATGAACACAAAATATCTTCCATTCTAGAATGTTCCTTGGAGATATTTTAAGGCTATAGCACCCACAAATTAGGCTGTAGTCATAATTTCCAACTTCATTCTTAATTTTATGCAAATTATTTACAGATAGCTTACTGACTTGGAAGAATGGTTGAAAGTAGAAATGAGGCAATTGAAAGAACTGTTTTGTTCTGTAAATATTAACACTACAGAATTAGATTGAACCAATAATTCACTGATGTTGAATAAGCCCTGCTAAAATAGAAAATTTGTAAGATAAATTTTAAAGATTACTATTTAAATGGAAAAAATTTTTAGTTTTTAAGGTATGCTACTTTTTTGTGCCACAGGACTTTGTATTATTTAATGTTGACAACACTATGGTGAAATTAATATTCTACACTAGTATGGTGGTACAAGTAAATTTGCATTTTTGGGAAAATATCTTGGAAATGTGTATCAGAATTTATACAAATATTAATATCATTTTCAATTCTTTCTGAGATAAACTTAGTATAAATTCTAGGTTTAATTTTTATCAATACCATTTATAGTGGAAAACTGGGTAGAAAATATATGTCTCACAGTAAGGGACTTAAATTATGATGCATACACTTGCAAAATATTATATACACAATAAAATGGTGGTTAAGAAAACATGTAGCTACATAATATTTACAAATAGGTGTCTGATATATATAATATTTTATATAAAATTATATATATTTGTTATATTTTAATATAGTATATAAAATAAAATATTAGATGTAAAATTAGGGTGAATAAAAGAAAATTATGGAGAATGGAAGCAAATAAACACTATTATAAATCACAATACATCAATTTATTTTTTAAGAATTAAGGAAAACAGAATGGAAGGAGATATCTACAAATAAAATGTTTTCTTCTACAATTAATTTATGTATATTAATATTTTATATAATTTTTTCAAATTTTCTAAATCTAAATTATTTTATTAGATTGCTTTTATAGTTTACAAATCTGGAGAAATGTAGTCTGAATATCAGTGATCAGTTCTAATAATTAGACTCTCTTTTACAAATGGTTTCACCTATTTATGACAATGTTCCTGTTGCATAAAATCTTTGCAAATCATTATTTAAATCCATTTTCAATAGGCAATGTGACATTGAGGAAAATATTTTGCTTTTCACTCTGGTTCCATTTTAACAGTGAAACACTAGGAATTACTTTTTTTTCCCCTAACAAAAAGTGTACTCTTGTTGGATATAACCTCAATCTATATTATGTACAATTCAGTGATAGATATAGGTTTTATTATTTTGAAGCACCCACTATAGATAGATGTTATGAAGTGATTTATTCTGGTAGTTGTTCAGATGAATTTTGTGGCTATATCCCAAAATTGAATTAGTATTTGGTTATTTGATTTGACAGCTGTAATAGAAACAAATACTCTAGAGCCAAGAGGTGGAGACATATGCCGTGAATTGAGGCGTGTGTCTAGTAACTCTTGCATTCCCCCAAGTTATAGTTATATATACTCAGTATAGGATATAACCATGTTTCTGGAAATAAAGATGAATAGCCTTATGCAGCTCCTGAATATGGGCCCTGACAGGTGTTTCTCTATACATCATCACACTGAATTTTCATAAGATCCTTCAAGGTGGGTATTATTTTTTAACTCATATGACTCTTGAAGACAGTAACTTGTCCACACAGAACCAGTGAAGAGACTGATTTGGTGGATTCTCTATGACCATCATACCTTACTCTCCCTAATAAATAGTTTCTACTGTCTTGAAGCAGAATCATCTTTTTTCTGAACTCCAGACATCTAGTCCAGACAGCATTTTAATCATGAGATAGCAAAATTGGCCATCAGTGATAGTCCTTTCCAACTTGGATTTTGAGCCTAGAAGCCTTGACAATTTTCATTAAAACAGGCATTTGAACTATTTTATTCCCCTTTGATTAGAAAATAAACACAGCACAGCTGTAATTTTCTTTTGGGCTTTGTCCGGTTTTACTTATTTTTGTCCATTAATTTGCTCCAACATTTGGGTTAATATATAGATTAAAACAAAATGTTTGCCATTTGAATAAGCAATACTGAAGTTTTTTAAAGATGCTCATAGAGACAACATCTTTAATATGGTAATGAAGATAGAAGTTGAAATCATTTAACTTCATTTACAAATCATGAATATGTATTATGCTTTAAATGAAAAGAAGGCCTAAAACAGATATAGTGTTTGTTCAATTTGCTAAAGAGAAGACAATTTGTCAAGAATTTTTCCCCAAAACTCAAGCAATATGCAAATGTAGGAAAATCAGCCCCCCATGTTAATTCCATGGCATGATGAATATTTTTATAATCCTAATTAGTAGCAGTCATTTAGTCTAGCAATTTCCCCCAATCTAGCCAATTTGAAATTAAAATAGATGCCTTGATTACAAAACTCATTAGCAAAGAAGCACCCTTCTCACTAACCAGTTCATTTAAAATGCACAAACTGAATGAAGTGTGGAACACTTGTGTTGTCGATTGGCATAAGTGAAGTGAGTCTTAATTGGAAGCATTGTGAAGTATTTGTATTGCCGCATGTTTCATTGCAGTATAATATATCATTCATTAAATGTAACAAAAGCAACTTTTAAATGGTTTAATTAAGCAGAGTTGGTGCACTTGGTAATTTTTATAAAGTCAAATGTCACAATTGTTTGCATTTGAAGTACTGATGGGTATTAATGTCAGGAATATGGAGTCTGACTCTGCATTTATCACTCTGATTATGCGGGAAATGGCAGGTTTAATGTGAGAGGAGAAAATTAAATTATAGAACATTAACTTCTACTTAAAAGTACCCACATACATACTATCCTCGTGCATTTGGTTGTGGAATATCCAGAATGCCTAATTAATGGTAGGGAATATAAGGGAAGAGCTAAGGACTAGATGTGAAATGGAAGCAGAAAGGAATAGTTGTGTGTTTTTTTAAATGTAATTTCGTTTTCAATCAAGGGAGGAAGCAATAGATAGATACTATCTGCTATATTTCATCTACTCAAAAGGCAAAGGCATGTGTAGCCATGCAGATTAATGATCTATCTAAGCCAGGAGAGGTGTGAGTGGAAGATGAAAGGAAATTGGCTTCAGATCAGGTATACTCTGGAAACAGGGATTCTACAAAAGCCCTGAATGGAAGCCAGACTTCTGAACTTCAACAGGAAGTTTAAGGCTTGTTTCCTATAGAAATCTACAGAAGAAACTACAATGGTGACAATTCTGTTGGCATTGGACTTAAGACAAGCACTGGCTATGCTATTCTACATAATGTTTCTTCTCTGTGTAATCCAGATGTCAGATGTTCTCTCATATTTATGGCACTTGTTCAAGCCCATGTTAGTGAGCATGTAAAATTCAGCCCTGTCACTGATTTCCATGAGGAATCTAATTTTAACTGACACTGTTGATGTTCTGCTGGTATCTATTTGGTGTTTCCACTGCAGTATGCTTCTGTGGACTTCCAATTGATGGAATTTGCATTTCTTTGCCAAAGGCTTTCTCCAAACTCTTAAGAGTAATGATTTCCACCCTTTAACTCAAGCACTTGCACTGACCTATAGACCTGTGTCTCTGCATGCCAAGGAAGAGAATTTACAAAATTTAACTCATAAGCAAAGCTTTTAACCAATAATCAATATTTGATTAATAGATATCCTAATCCTCTCACTTTCAAGTGAGGTAGGCATGAGTCTTACACCTTTTGACCCTCAGAGTTTCCCAGTAGAATTAGTTGTCCATAGAATTGAATATTTTTAATATACTGTACCCTGACTGCCTTCCATTGCCTGGAAAATTTCTCAGATAGTCTAACATCTTCCCAATAAGTGACTTCATTTTTTTGTTGGTATGTTCTCTGGAGTAAAACTATTATACTGGTCAAGCAGTTTATGGATTGGGCATCACTAGCTTAAGTTTTGTGGGGTCAAGTTAGGAATCCCAATAGACAGAAAGTCACAGTCCTCTTTTACCTTTGTGTTCCTAGGCCCTCCTGGGCCATTCTGATCTCTGTATTTCTGCAGAAAATCAGGAGGATTAAACAATACTTTACTTTCCAAAAAAATCTTCCTCTAAATTTTCAGAATTTGAGGACAGAGCTTGGTGGGGAGGGGGGTCCATAGATGTAATTCTTTTGAAGATCTTGAGATTTTTTTCCCAACTAAGCTTGGGGAAGTTGGCAGGTGTGAAACAGATCTGAGATGGAAGGAGTAACCTTCATTACTCCTTTGGTTCAGTGTAGGCATAGGGTTTCTTGAACAAAAGAATGAGAGTCAAATAAGGTCTCCCTCTATGTGTAACTGTGACTGGTTCCTCTTTTTTAGAGGATGGCAGCCACTCTGCATTAATTTCTATAATAATAATAATTATTATTATTATCTCATTCTAATTTAATAACACTTAAAATAGCCTCTCTAACTGTTGTCACATTCTGAAGCATTAGGTGTGTGTGTTTGTGTGTTTGTGTGTGTGTGTGTGTGTGTTTGTATATGGTTTATATCTTCAACAAATGGACCTTCACAATTTGGTCAATATTATAAGCACATGTCAAGGTTGCTAAGATAGAAGCAATTGACTATAGGTTGAGGAGCAAAAGGGTCTCATGCTGTGTGGTCTGAGATGCTCCTGAGGCATATGAAATGGAACTCAAGGATGGAATTGTTTTGGATTTCCAAAGAGGCAAACAAGGAAAACACCACTTCAGTGCTTACCCCTGAGATAGAATCAGAGTCACATGAGTGGCCCAGAGACTGGTCAGAAAAGTTGTGAACTAGTCTTTACTCCTGATCTGGCTATGGTAAGATGACAGGGAGCACATGAGAAACAATGGTACCTGGACAAGGAAGGCCACTTGCTAGAACTCAGAGGCATCAGATGCTGTGCAGAGTTGCAGGTGGAAACTTAGGTTTGAAAGCTGAGGCTATTTGTATTAACTGGATATGTTGTTTGGTTGGGTTTGGGTTTTTTATTTTTCTCTATTCCTTTTTTTCCCCAGGGGCATCCACATCCAGCCATCCTCAGGGCTTACTCCTGCCACACTTTGGGGACCATATGTAGTACCAGGGATCAAACCCATGTCAATTGTGTGTGAAACTAGTGCCCTATCTGCTATACTTTCACCAGGTCTCTTTGTTGGCATTTCAAAATGTCAGCAGAGATGCCAGAAACGACCTTAAGAGGCTTGGCTGACCTGAATGTGTTGTAAGACTTGCTAAGATTCACCATTGGCTTCTTCAAAACTTAGAAGAATCACTTAGCTAGCATGCAGCCTGTTGTCAGTTGGTCCTCTTCTCCCCAGGCACTCAGGGAAAGCACCCTCCTGCTTATACAAATATGCTCAGACCCACATTCTTTTGCTGGGAGATCTTTTCCTTCCTCATCTAGTTTTCGCTAAGGTTTCAAAACTCAGTGCAAACCGCAATTGCTACAGAAAATGTTTTTATGAGGCAAAATTAATAAAGATTTTTTTCAAAATCTTGAAAGATGATTTCTCTTCTTCCTTCTCTTCATCTTCCTTCTCTCCCAGTTCCTCTTCTTCCTCTTCCTTTTCTTCCTTCTCCTTCTTATTTTTTTGTCTACACGGGTAGTATTTCAGGCTTTATTCCTGGCTCTGAGCTCAGCGATAATTCCTGGTGATCTCAAGGAATCATATGGGATTCCAAGGCTCAAACTCAGATCAGATGCATCCGAGGCAAATGCTCTACATGTTGTATGTATTCCTCTGTCCGCCCAAAAAAATTGTTTTCATTTGAGCAAATTAAAAAGCCTTTTATGGTAACTTCATTCAGGTGAAGACACTAACATTTTTCTCCATGTTCAGAACATCCAAAGATTATAAATTATCTTCAATAATAATAGTGGGCTTAAATTAAGACAGCAAGTGTGAGAGTGAATGGAAAAGGAAGCAAAATACAGAAAAAAAATTAAAATAGAAGCCAGTTGTCAGCATGGAAACCACAGGGCAGGGAGGAGGCACTTGGTACCCTCAACCAGGGTCAGAATATCTAATTGTCTGCAGAAGGAATGAAAATATTAATAAGTCTGTAAAAATACCTAAAGCCAGAGGCAATGGTCACAGGTAATTCTTCCCCCACCTGGAGATGCTTGTTTCTCACAGCCACTGAATGGATAAGGGAAGACCCTAGTAGGTACAGTATCGAAGGGTCCATGACCTTCCTTAGTGCTTCTTTTTCCCTTTAGCCACTTTCCTAACATTTTGCCCTGTGCCTCCCTCAGTTACTCTGATTGCTGGAGGCAGCAACCAGCTTTCACCATCTGAGAAATTTATTGAAGCCAGCCTTTAACAAATGGAGACTTTTAAAATTTGAAGTGCTTGGTAGTGATACTAGGGGTGGTAATTTAGAAGATTGGTAATAGGCAGCCAGGGAATGACTGAGGGGGATAAAGATATATTAACTTTTCTTTCTTCAAATACTGTTAAAGTAGTCAGGGTTTGAGTGTTTTCTTAACTAAGATACTGAAAGGTCACTGTGAAATCTCTTCTCTCCCATGTCTCTCTTATGTAAGGACAGGCTCTGAACCTTCTAGTAAAAAAGGCTCTTCCTCCAGCCTGCCCAAAGTGCTTTCCAGGTCCTCTTTCTTTGTCTATTTCTCTGTCTCTCCCCTTCTTTTTCTTTAATGCTGAAAATGAGAGTTCGGTTAGTTCAGTAAACAAGTAAAATATATTTTAGCTTATACTCAGTTATAGATACCACAGCTTTATCTTTAAAATTAACTGAAAATTAAACCCAACATCTGCTTCTGTAATAACTTATGAATAGATACAAGTCTAACAAAACATCAAAAAATATGTTAATATTAATCAAATAAATAAAATAAGTATTAAGAACAAAAATATAGTCCTTATACTTTAGTCAGGAAAGGTCTCAACAATGAGTTCTTCACTGTTCAGATGCCATATTTAAGAGTATGCTGTTCTTATTAATTGAGCACTGATTCTGTAGAAGGACTGATAGGGATTTGATAATGAAGAATCCCGACACTATCTCCACTGGCAGGAAAAGATAAACATGGAGCACACAGGTAATTGGTGGTAATTGTGATAAGTGGTGCAAAACAGAAAAAATAGACTGTTAGAAAGCTTATGTTATAGAGAACATCTTACTCTCTTCAGAATTGCTTGAGAGAAAAACTGGAGTGGAGTTAAGGTATTCTCTAAGTTGAACTTTCTCCAATGCTCAGAAACATTGTTTAAAACAAATTTAAGAACATTGTATGAGCTCTCCTCAGATTTTGGTAAATGAACCTTGATGTCTAATTAACATTAATATAAGAGGACAGATAAATATATAAAATTAGTTAAATTTTGACATAAATAGATCCACATAGTCATAAGTACTTTCAAGAAAATGTGCAGATCCATCATCTCCAAAAATTTTGTTGATCCCTGTAAATATTTTTCTTTCACTATTTTATTGTTTATATTAATCTCCACTATATTCATGCTTAGGTGTTGCTTACAATCAAGGTAGAATCATTTGTGTTCTGTATAATTTTATTTTATTTTTGTCCCCCAATTCATAATACAGACCAGGCAAAGGGCCTGGGTTGAGGTGTATATGGGGTGCATTTACTGTTCCTCCTCTTTCTATACAGTCAGTGTAAAGAACACAGCCTGTGGTAAGAATTGGGAAACCTTTTCTTTTCTTTTCTTTTTATTTTTTTGATTTTTTAATATATATATATATATATATATATATATATATATACACATATAAAAAATCCTTCACCAGTGCAACATTCTCATGACCAATATCCCAAGTGTCCTTCCTCCCCACTCCACACCGGCCTGTACTCTAGACAGGCTTTCAACTTCCCTCATTCAGTCACATTTTGTTATGATAGTTCTCAGTGCAATTATTTTTGTGATTGCACTAAACGATCCCTGTGGTGAGCTTCATGCCAGGAGCTGGACCCTCTATTTTGTCTTTCAGAATCATTACACAAATATTTTTCATTTTTTCTCAAAACCCATAGATAAGTAAGACCATTCTGTGTTTATCTCTCTCCCTCTGACTTATTTCACTCAACATAATAGATTCCATATACATCCATGTATAGGAAAATTTCATGACTTCATATCTTCTGATGGCTGCATAATATTCCATTGTGTATATGTACCATAGTTTCTTTAACCATTCATCTATTAAGGAGCATCTTCCAGGCTGTTTACAGAGTCTGGCTATTGTAAACAATGCTGCAATGAGTATAGGTGTGAGAAAGAGATTTTCTGTATTGTATTTTTGTGTTCCTAGGATATATCCCTAGGAGTGGTATAGCTGGATCGTATGGGAGCTGAAGTTCCAGCTTTTGGAGAAATCTCCATATCGCTTTCCACAAAGGTTGGACCAGGCAGCATTCCCACCAGCAGTGAATAAGAGTTCCTTTCTCTCCACATCCCTGTCAGTACTGCTTGTTCTCATTCATTCTGATGTGTGCCAATCTCTGTGGCATGACATGGTATGGTACCTCATAGTTGTTTTGATTTGCATTTCCCTGATGATTAGTGATGTGGAGCATTTTTTCATGTGCCTTTTAGCCATTTGTATTTCTTTTTGTCAAAGTGTCTGTTCATTTCTTCTTATTTTATACAAAATAAATAATATATAGGTATTTTGTTCTTACAGATTTTTTAAGCCTACAGAACCTGGTATTCTCAGGTGGTCCCACATCCAAGTACTAACCAGGGAAGACTCTGCTTAGCTTCTGAGATCAAACAAGATTGGGCGCTCGGACACATTCAGGGTGGTATGGCCATGGACAGAACTTTATTTTTTTGAGGTTTACCCAGGTTATTTTTGTATATATAACTACTTTTTTCTGATTAGTATTCCACTATATGGATATACAATAACTGATTTGACAATTTCTCTTGTTAATGCATATTTGGGGTGATTCTAACTTCTACTATTAGATTGGTATGAAACTCCTATACAATTTTTGACATGGGCACAAGCTTTTAATTCTCAGGTAGAAAGGTAGTGGAATAATTAGATCATAGGGGAGAGATCCACTTACTTCCTTTTTCTTATAAGTGTGATAATTAGGGATTCACATACACTTGGTTGTGGTATGCAGACATTTCATTTAGGGCACTAGTGATCCCAAATGATGGTACCATTAGGCTTGCATCCAATGTGTGGGGCCCTATTAGGGTGTCTAACATGCACTCTCATAATTGTCGGGGAGGTTCTCTACCATTTGAGCCATCTTTGAACCCCTCAGAGACTCAATTTTTTGAAGAAGAAAAAAAATAGTCAAAATGTTTTCCAAAATGCTAGTATCATTTTACATTCTCAATAGAAACTGACAGTCACCCAGGCTTAACGTTCCCAATCATCTCTTCTTTTAGTTTCTGTTTTGACTTTTGAGTCAGGGTCAGCTATGTGCAAAGCCCCTCTGCCTACACTCCTTATGATCAATCTTTAAATTTTTACCCATTCCACTATTGGTGTTTAAATTTTAATTGTGTTAATTAATTTTCTTTCTCTTTGTGACTAAACATTTTGAATGATATTTTCTCATATGCATGTTTGCTAACTCCCTTTGTGTATGTGTGAAGTTATTGAGCATATTGTATAAAAAACACAGTTTTGGAGCCGAAACAATAGCACAGAGTTGGGCGTTTGCCTTGCATGTGGATGACTCAGGATGGACCTCAATTTGATCCCCAGTGTCCCATATGGTTGCCCAAGCCAGAACTGATTTCTGAGCACAGAGCCTGGAGTAACCCCTGAGAGTCACAGGTGTGGCTCAAAAACCAAAAACTAAAAACAACAAACAAAAAATCCCAAAACCAAAACCCACAGTTTTATCTTATATTAAAGGTTAAGAATCCTATATTCTGAATCAAATTACTGCAAATATTTGATTTGCAGATATTTCTCCTAAACTGTGACATAACTTGTCTTTTTATTTTTTTGACATTGGGTTTCAATTCTGAGAAGTTTCTACTTTTTGTGAAATATAATATGTCCATTATTTTGGATTATTGGTGTCATGTATTTAAGAAATATTTGCATGGTGCCAGAGCGATAGCACAGTGGTAAGGCGTTTGCCTTGCACATGGCTGACCCAAGACAGACCTGGATTAGATCCCCAGCTTCCCATATGGTCCCCCAAGCCAGGAGCGATTTCTAAGTGCACAGCCAGGAGTAACCCCGGAGCGTCACCTGGTGTGACCCAAAAAAACAAACAAAAAATAGAGAACTATTTGCTTAAGAAAATTCACAGTTTTTCATCTAACTTTTATCCTACTTGCTTCATAGTTTCAAGTTTTATATTTAAGCCTATTTGAGCTCTTCTGGATCAATTTGTATAGGTGTGTAAAGTATGAGTCAAAGTTATTTATTATTATAATTTATTATTATATAGTTCTATTGAATTACATTTGCACTTTTGCCAAAAATAACTTATTTATGCAGACATGTTTCTAGATTCTATTCCTTTTCATTTATATACTTTGGCATCGTTTTTGTTTGTTTTGACACCATTACTACATTATCTTGATTATTTGAACCTTATAATAAATCTTAAAGACAAGAAATATGTTTTTCTAGTTGTACTTTATCAAAATTGTCTTTGTCATACAGGTACTTTAGGTCTCCATACATATTTGAGGTTCAACTTGTCATTTTTTATTCTACATAAAGAGTTTTCAATTTTAATTAATATTTACATAAAGTGGAGCCGAAGAGATAGTACAGCAATAGGGCATTTGCCTTGCATGTGGCCAATCTGGGATAGACCTAGATTAGATTCCTGGCATCCCATATGTCCTCACTACCCAAGCCTGCCAGAGCGATTTTTGAGCACAAAGTCAGGGGTAAACCCTGAGCACTTCATGGTGTGCCCCCAAAAAAAGATTTACATAAAATCTAAAAATTGATTTGAAGAGTAATGACATCTTACAAATATCAAGTCTTCTCATTCATGAGCATATTACGTCTCTTTCTTTACTTAAAATTTTCATTAACTTAACTATATAACATTTGTTGGTACAGGGTTTCTGATTCCCTCATTCATTCACATTGTTATGATAGTTCTCTATGTAGTTATTTCTCTAACTGGACTCATCACTCTTTGTGGTGAGCTTCATGTCATAAGCTGGGCCTTCCAGCCCTCCTCTCTTTTGTCTCTGAGAATTATTGCAAAAATATATTTTATTTTTCTTAAAATCCATAGATGAGTGAGACTATTCTGTGTATATCTCTCTCCTTCTGACTTACTTTACCCAGCATAATAGATTACATGTACATTTATGTATAGGAAAATTCCATGACTTCCTCTCCTGATGACTGCATAATATTCCAGTGTGTATATGTACCACAGTTTCTTTTTTTTAATTTTTATTTTGACCATATTGGCTTACATATCTTTCACAGTAGTATTTTAGGTACATATTATCATTGAATCAGGAGAATTACTCTCACCAAATTTGTTCTTCCTCCAACCCCCGTTCCCTTCCTACAACCCATATCCCCCACTCTCACCCCCTGGGCTGCTAAAGTAAGTGGTCCCCTCTGTGTCTAGCTTACTACTAGTGATCATATGTCTGTTTGGCCCTGGTACCCTCCCTTGTTTCCCCTTCTATTTGAGTGGTGGAGCTAGATGGTTCAAGTTATGTGGTTTTGTTTGAAAGAAAGAAAAGCAATAGAATGGGGTAAAAAATCAAATAAGCTGAAAATGGTCGGAGTCCTTCTAGAAGCTTTCAACCTCAGTTTGAGAGAGGACAGGAAAAAGGTAATTGAAACATCACAACAATACAGAAAGAAATATCAAATAAAATATCCAGTGAAAACTACAGCAATAAAGACAAGCACCACACAATAGTCTTGGTCCTGAAATCAAACCATGCTGGAGTGAAAAAAGAAAGAGAAAGATAACATATCATAAAATAAAATTGGAGACATCAACTTTAATATCTACACCAAAATAAAGAAGTCAAAATCAATCAGTTAATCAATCAATCAATAAATATATAAGTGGATAAAAGGATTATTTTGTGATTTTCCCCCCCTCCCTGCATAGGCACAGTAACTAGTGGGGACTTTATAGAGGAAATTCCATTGGCCTAGGAGGTACAGGGTTTCTCCACCCTTAAAGCACACTGTCATGGAATTAACTATCGACTCCCTGCATGATCATTTACTCTCCCCTTGGTGCTTTTGTGCTGTATGGAAGAGTACCACAGTTTCTTTAGCCATTCATCTGTTGAAGAACATCTTGGTTGTTTCCAGAGTTTGGCTATTGTAAATAGCACTACATTGAATATAGGTGTGAGGAAGGGACTTTTGTATTGTATTTTTGTGTTCTTTGGGTATATCCCTAGGAGTGGTAGAGCTGGATCATATGGGAACTCAATTTTAATTTTCAGAGGAATCTCCATATAACTTTCCATAAAGGTAGGACTAGATGGCATTACCACCAGCAGTGAATAAGAGTTTCTTTCTCTCCATATCCCCACAAGCACTGCTTGTTCTCATTATTTGTGATATGTGCCAATCTCTGTGGCGTGAGATGGTACCTCATAGTTGTTTTGATTTACATCTCCCTGATGGTTAGTGATGCAGAGTATTTTTTCATGTGCCTTTTAGCCATTTGTATTTCTTCTTTGCCAAAGTGACTGTTCATTTCTTCTTTGCATTTTTTGATGGATTAGATGTATTTTTTCTTGTAAAGTTTCATCAGTGCCTTGAATATTTTGGATACTAGCCCCTTATCTGATGGATATTGGGTGAATAGTTTCTCCCACTCAGTGGGTGATTCTTGTATCCTGGGCACTATTTCCTTTGAGGTGCAGAATCTTCTCAACTTATTATATTCCCATCTATTTATCTCTGCTTCACTTGTTTGGAGAGTGCTGTTTCCTCCTTAAAGATGCCTTTAGTCTCAATGTCATGGAGTGTTTTACTTACGTGTTTTTCTGTGTACCTTATGGTTTCAGGTCAGATATTAAGGTCTTTAATCCATTTGGATTTTACCTTCATACATGTTGTTAGCTATGGGTCTGAGTTTGCTTTTTTGCAAGTGGCTAGGGTGGGGTGGGAAGGAGGAAGATTTGGGACATTGGTGATGGGAATGTTGCACTGGTGAAGGGGGGTGTTCTTTACATGACTGAAACCCAACTACAATCATATTTTTAATCAAGGTGTTTAAATAAAGATATTAATAAAAATTGTTGGTGTATATATTGAAATTTTTATGAGACAATCCTAACCATTTCACAAGTATGAATTTTTATTCCCCCACCCAAATCAAGTACGACTTTAAGTGTATTTTGAATTAAGTGAATTAATTGCTGATTCATTTTTGGTACTTTGCAGAACAAGTAAAAAGAAAAATCATAAAGGATGTAGAAGAAGTGAGCAGAAACTATCATCAGAAACTTGACCTAACTGATATTGATAGAGTATGTTGTTCAAAAGCAGAATAGACATTGTTCTTAAGTGCATATAGAACAGTTACAAAGATGGGCCCATATTCTGGTCCTTTGTAAATATGTACATTTTGTGTAACTCTTCACCTGTAAAATATAATTATTTTTACTTAGTTTTAGGGGTTTCTGAAAATTACATAATATATGAGAAAACATTTTCAAGCCATCACAGGCTCTTCTAAAGAAATAATAATAGAAAAATTCCTTATTACTAAAATGTAAATTTAAAATATGAAGCAAGTGTAAAGTTCTTTCCTCGTGTCTCATTGAAGAAATAAAACTTGAGGTGTACATGTGAAATGAAAACAAGTGACTAGTGTGGGTGTTGTAGGGCTGGTTTTGGGGGAAAATTCAAGTTCTGTATGGAGTTTATATTCTATGGGGCACAGATGACTTGAAGAAGTGGGTAAAAGGTATGATAAAGTTTACATGTAGCTTCATTTGACAGAAGGCAGAACTCACAATAGGGACAAGGGCACACATCAGAAATATGACAGGCTTGGTTCCAGACTACCACGGTAAAGGTAACATTGCAGTACAGTGAGTCACACACTTTTTATTTACTAGTACACATAAAAGTCATGTTTTCCCGAGGCAGTAGAGAGTGAAGTAGTATTATGTCTTAAAAGCGTATCTATCATAATTAACTGTGTCACAGAGACACAAAGTGAACATGTGAAAATGGCACCTATAGACTTTCTTGAATCAGGGTTTTTATAAATTTGTAATTTATTTATAAAAAATAAAGTGGTGTCGGAGAAGTGCAGAAAGGTGAAAACACAATTAAACTAAGTTTTTCTGTAATAGGAAGTAAGGTTAAGAAGTTAATCTAGGTTCAGTCTTGGGGGTGGAGGTTCTTTTTAGTTTCAAAGGTTTGTGCTTTGTTATGCAGGTTGGTAATATAGTTTCCTTTTTATACAACCAAATAAAGTCAGCAACTCTTGATGCTAAAGTAGTAAAGGTTATCTAAGAAACTAATTTCCTAGATATCATATAACCACTTAAAATCTAAAATGAATCTTTTAGTTTAGTTTTTGATTTTCACTTACTTTTTTTTCCCCAAGGAAAATAATGATAATAATAATAATCAGACAATAATGATAGTCTGTTATAGGGAACAGCCATTTGTGCAGGCTTCCAATCCACAGGAGAAAAAAGAACATCAGGGCTTAGGGGCATCAGAGCTGAATATGTGCTTTCTGTTTCTGAAGTCTCCTAGAGAATTATCTCAAAAGCAGCGGTACTCCTGGAAAGGCAGTTTAAAACTTTCCATGTCTATGTGATGATTGTAAGAAGACTTTAATTTTCACATACCAAAGCCAATGTTTACTATCTTTTTTCCCATACTTTCACACCTTTACAAGCATTTACATGAGAGCATATAATGCTTTACCAGACGTAATTATGAACCAGATTCAGATTTTATCTGAAGCAGCCAGTCCGGGGGAGGAAAAAGTAACAGGCTGTTGTTAATCACATGCATTGATATTGCGACCCCAGGAACTGTGATTTTCTGAAACTACTAGCTTTAGGTTCTTTGAAGACTAGACAGTATTGAAAAAAAAAGTATCTGTTCAATCTTGGAAGATGAGGAGGATTCACTAGAGAAAGGAGCCTAGAGAATATTTATTAGGTTCTAGTCATACCTAGAGACTGGTCATTGATGAGAAGGAGACTAAGTTAAATAAAAGTATATACCTTAACAATGTCTAATAATTCATCACAGCTGGAAGTAGATCTTCTAGTGATCTGCATGATGGTAGGCATAGAGATAGACTTAGGCTAGAAAGAGAAGTGGCTTCCAAGTCAAAAGACCTACATTTAATTCTGTACTTCTTTTTTTCCCCAAGTGACTTACCTGGAGTGGGTAGTTTAACATTTCTGCCCTACTTCACTTTGTGTAGAGTGAGATAATGATAGAAAATTCCCAGGCGTGTTGTGAGATTCCTCTGGGAGAAGTCACACAGATGAGTTAAGTCTCTTGTTCATTGTGCCAAACCTCAGCTTGGTATAAACGAGCTCTTCTTCCTGTTAGACTCCACAGTGGAGCAGATGACACATATTTTCATATAATTCAACTTCAAATGGACTCAGCTAAGTCAGATTTCTTTGTCTCTCTTGGCAGGCCCCCCTCTTGGCAGCCCATCTCTCATTTTTTTCTACTTTGCACATTCACTTTCCTAAGACTTTAGGGAATATTTTCTCTTGGGTGACATTATCTACCAAGATTCTTTGAACCTTCCATCTCTTTAATGTCTAGTTACACAGACTTGGAACTAGAAAGGCCAGAGTCTCAGGCAAAGGAGGCTGACAGGAAACCAGTTGGCTAAGAGAACCATATATCACTGAGGACAGTTTTCCAGCAGCAAATCATCAACCGGTGATTAATATGGAGTGTGGACGGCTGTAACAGGACTATCTCTGCTCATTAAGTCATGAGCTGGGGCTCTGACTCCATTTGCAATTCATCAGGTCCTGTGTTCTCTAATTATGGAATTGAAGACAGCAATGCACAGATTATTGGGCTCTTTCGCCTGATCATAGAAATATACTCAGAGAAAGAAAATTATGACAGTGTGTGAACTATGGCATGTTTGGCATTTAAGTAAGCCTAGAAAAATCATGACTTTATTATTAATATTTATAGAATTCATTTTACTCTTGACTGGTAATTTTATATGATTCTTTTTGCTGCTTTTAACTTTCCATATTTATTTTTTCTTAATTTTTATAGAAGTTTGAGCAGGACTGATCTCGAGTCCCTTATATATTATCTATATTATACAGAGCTTCTGTTTATACACCTTTAATTTTAGGGCACTGAGTTTCTCATGGCAGACAATTCTTGTTTTAGAGATTTCTAATTACTAGCTAAGTCCTTAATCATTAAGATAAAATCTCTCCCCTTTTAATTTTCGATCTCTTGGAAATACTTTCTCATTATGTACTAGCTCATCCAAGCATTTTGTTCTCTGAAGCTACGAGCACTTCTCTCCCTATGAAAATCCTTCAAAAAGGTAACTTGGCTTTGGTGCCTGTCATATTCCTCTTACTGTATCCTAAATTGATATCACTTGCTCCACAGAATAACTGCTGAAAACCCTGAGCTGGTCGTAAAAGAGGAAATAGAAAGTTTATGCTCCCATGGTCCATGTCTTGGCTTTGATATACATATAACTTGAAGGAAGATTTATTCCCCAAACTTTGATTTCAAGTCAGGAGTCTATCCCATTTAAGTCTAAACTGGAACTGGTTATTTTTCATGACTAGCTGCTTAATTCTGTTCAATTTAGTCATTCCTCAATTCCTTTACTCCTTCATATGTTAAAACATGTAATCTCTCTCCTGTGGTGGGTATTGTGGTCAGATGAATACTATTTCCTATAGACCACTTGCTTCTTGCTAACTCCCTACTCATCTTTTTTTGGTCTCTAATCCTTTCTATATTCTTTCTTTCCAATAGTGTTAACACAAAGTATAGTTTGTCTGTCTAGAAATGAATAGATGAATCTATGAATGAATGAAATACCAAAATATGTTGATCAAACTAACAAAGAAACAAGGACAGAATCTTAAAAACATTATTTAGGACATAAAAACATGGCAGTAAAAGAATTAGCTATAAGAAACATGCACATATACATATAGACACATGTATATTTGCACTAAACATTATACTAAGTGTTTTCTTTAGGCAAATTTTAATATTCTTCACTCAATCTGATTTATTTTTTTAGTTCCATTACTTTAAGACTTAATAAAGATTTGTTGCATCTTTACAGGATTAGTTAGATTATAAAACACACCTCATAAGTGGTGTATTTTTATTTGTTTCTGCTTGAGGCATAGGAATATCAATGGATATATATATATAAACATTCAAAATATACATGATATAGCTATATTTATCTACTGTGGAGTTTTGCATCACGTAGGTCATGTGAATTTAAATGTCAAAATAAACCCATAGCTGTAGTTAGTTGAAGCATTTTTTTCTCTTGGGTAACTGTTGCCACCTCACACTAATTCAAGTCTCAGATTAAAAAATCAATTTATTGGTGCCGGAGCGGTGGCACTAGCAGGGCGTTTGCCTTGCATGCTCTAATCTTGGACAGGCTGCGGTTTGATACCGCGTGTCCCATATGGTTCCCCAAGCCAGGAGTGATTTCTGAGTTTATAACCAGGAGTAACCCCTGAGCATCACTGGTGTGGCCCAAAAAGCAAAACAAAACAAACAAAAATAAATAAAATTAAAGCTAAAAATCAATTTATTGCTGTTTGTCTGGATAGAATCTAACATATTTCAAGACTTCATTTCAACTGGATGTATTTCACATCAAATTTATATGTGTGTTTTTTCCAGCTATGTATCTTGTAGAGCAAGTTTCTCTTTTCCTGAACACAATGTATTAGGACCCACCCATTATTTTCCAAAGCCTATCATTGGTTCACAAATAGTGTAGATCAGCGTTGGTTTATTTCCTGCTTACTACTTTGGTTTAGAGTTCTCAGTATGATTTATAACATGCAGGAATATGCTTTCAAACTCAAATATTTTTTTAAAATTTTGAGTTTTACTTTAGTTATTAGTTCCATATATTTGTTAGGTGTAATCCAATTGGGGCTTATTTCCCCTAAATTAACTTCCAATTAACCCTTTAAAGTGTAGATATTAGTACCTTAATTATTATTTTGTGTATTTGGGGAGATATGAAGCCACTCCTAGCTGTACTTACTCCTAGCTCTATGCACTGAGATCACTTTTGGCATTACTCCAGGGAACCATATGGGGTTCCCAGGAATCAAATCTCCTTTACCTTAATTTTATGAATGATACAAAAAATTATATGTAAGATTTTGAAGTCATACTGTTAGTGGTAGACCAGCAATGTACAGCAACTCTTAGAGAAGCTGGTGGCAGAACATATTTGGAAGCAGGAAGAAAACCAGTGATGAGAACTGATAGGAACTTAGGGTACGAAAATAGTTCAAGGTTTGGAAAATAATCAACCATAGCAGAAAGGACTAAGAAAAGCATTGGGTTTGGTGATTTTTTTTTAAAAGAAACCAGATTATATTTAAAGTTTCTTTGAAGTGTGCCCTGAGGATCAAGATTCTGTAGTATTGTCCTTTGTATTCAGTTCCACATACAAATAGAAACTTAAGTGTTTTTTTATGGTGTAGATGATTACCCAAATTTTTTCTTAAAAATGTATTATCCATTCTAAAAACGTATGCAAGAATACAAGATCAAGCCCCTTTTCTTTTTTTCTGAATGTTCTATACACTTATTTACTTTAGCAAGTTGCTTGATAGAACCCCCAGGGGGGAAAAAAGCAAAGAAAGGCTAAGTTTAGTGGCTTAACAATTACAGGAGGCAGTTTTGGTAACTTGAGCTTGAAGATAGGGAGAAAGTCATTCTTTTTTGGATGGATCCAAACAACATATTGGAAATTGTGCTGAATTCTTTTTATTTTATCATTTTTATAGTTTATTTATTTTGTTGTTCTGGGGTCACACCTGGTGGTGCTCAGGAGTAATTTCTGGAAGGGCTCAGGGGACTATGTGGGATGCTGTGAATTAAACCCAGGTCAGCTTCTTACAAAACCCCTCTGTGCTATTGTTCCAGCCTCAATTTTATTTATTTATTTATTTATTTGTTTATTTATTTGTTTGTTTATTTATTTATTTATTTATTTATTGGTTTTTGGGCCACACCTGTGGCACTCAGGGGTTATTCCTGGCTCTATGCTCAGAAATTACTCCTGGCAGGCATGGAGGACCATACGGGATGCTGGGATTTGAACCACCGTTGGTCCTGGGGCTGCTGCTTGCAAGGCAAATGCTCTACCGCTGTGCTATCTCTCTGGCCCTATTTTATTTTATTTTTTAATATATCCTTTAAGTGAATCACTGTGAGATATTCAGTTTCAAAGTTGTTTATGATTTTCAGTCAAGCAGTGTACATCTTTCACCAGTGCACATTTCTCACCACCAATATTCCTAGTTTCCCTCCCAAGCCTGCCATGATCACTTCCCCTGCTTGCCTCTTTGGCAGACATTTTTTTCTCTTTCTTTTTCTTTCTTTTTTTTTTTCCTTTTAGATACTGTAGTCTGCAGTATTGTTACTGAAAGAGTTTCATGCATATCACTTTATCTCCTTTCAACACCTAGTTCTTGTCCAGAATCATTTTCAACTATCATAGTCAACTATCATGGTCCCTTTTCTGCCCTAACTGCAACCCTCTGCTCTTTGTGGAGAGCTTCATATCATGGACTGGTCCTCCTGGCTCTTTTCTCTATAGTCTTTAGATATTAAAACCATACTATCGTTTATATATTCCAAATCAGTGTATTATACTTTGTGTCTTTGCAACCTTAAGAACCTTAAGAAAACCTTAAGAAAAAAGTGTGCCTCCATTATAAAAATGAGGCAACCAAAAATTTAAAATATCATGTCATGTCTACACCTAGAAATTATAGAAATGGGAATGACAATATGTAACCACTGTGTTCCCAGTTGGCTTCCAGACTCTGAGATGTGTATGTTGGTAGGAGAGGGGATCTTTGATGACAGATAATTCAGAACCTCTATGATCTTGTAAGTTAGCTCATTGTTCTTTTCAAAAGAGTTGACTGTTATCCCAAAATGAACAAAACTTGCTTGAAGCAAAATATGTACACTTTACTTGGAATTTTCACAGGATTACAGCCTAGGAGACACAATTTATGTTCCAAGTTGCCAGTATTGGAAAAAGGCCTTCTATCAATCAACAAAGGATAGGTGGGTAAGCTTTTGCTTTATGCAAGTAAGGATTAAAAGTTCATTAGGTTCCAATTAACCAATCGAGTTAATATTCCAATTATTAGACTAGAAGTTATCTCAGTTATAATTAATCCAGTAACATTCAAATTAGTCTAAAAGTAGCTGAGTATTGATCTGTCTCATTTTTATTTGGGCAGGTGGGTGATAGGAAGTCTTACCTTTGATTTCTTCTTGGAGGTGGGTTTGTCTGAGCATGTTTGGATGTGCTTAAGATACAACATTCAACCATCTCCCAACTTGGTTTTCATTGCTTAGACTAAATGACTTGAGAGTATTTCTTTTTTTTTTTTGTCAAGACATGATATAGAAACTGAAGGCTGGGGAGGGAGTGTCTGTATCTTGATAGGGGAGGGGAGACCACTCTGATTTACATGGATTGACTTTGCATCTTTGCCGAAATAGACTCTTCCTTCAGTCATATGGTCAATCATTCGGCAGACAGTGGTGAGCATTTGTTAGCTAGATAATAATTCCCAACGACAGACTTAAGGGCAGTAATTTGAGATAAATAAAAATAAAAGTTTATATCCTAATAGTGACTTAGTGCCTAGTGTATTAAAAGTCAGGCAGAGCTCAGGTATAAAGAAACTAATAATGGTGTATGTGGGGGGGAGGGGGATGAATATCTAGTACAATAATAACTAGCCACATGTAGACACAAATTAAGATAAAAATTTAAAAAAAATCTCAACTCCTCTGCTGCATTAGCCACATTTCCAGTACTCAGTTACACATGACTGGTGCCTACCAGTTGAGGTAGACCCATCTCCATCAATACAGAAAGTTGCTTTACCTACCATCAATGAGAGTGAACTAGAGCTCAGCAATCTGTTGTCCTGGTGGCAATATGCCTGGCTCTTAGCAGCCATGTGTCTGTTTGTTCCTTAGAAGATTTTCAAAACTCTGTGTCTTTTTTTCCTCATCATTATAGTTTGAAAACTAAATTAGAATCACTCACAAGAATCCCACTATTTTCTTGGACTGCTGTATCCGACTTATTTGCCTGACTAGTATCTTTAAAATCCCTCTATAAGAAATGGCTTAATATTACCATTGCATCAGTGGATAAACTGAAACACAAATATCATGCCACTCCTATGTGAGGGGAATTTCCACATAGCCCTGAGCTGTTGGAACCCAGGACCACTGTTGTCATTTTATGTCAGAATTTACAACAATGACATCAGTCTCATACTGCTGTTGAAAGACTAAACTATGAATCTATTCAGATCTTAGTATCTGCTGCCATAGGGTGAAAGTTCAGAAGTTATTTATTATTGTATTTATAGAAGTCTTAAAAACTAAAATTGTATCTGTCTCAAGAATTTAGTGAAGTAAATACCTTGTTTTCATTAAATGGGGGAAAAATATGGTTAGGAGAACTCTCAAGGGCCAAAAGGGCCTTTATTCACCATTCTGCCTTACCTGAGAGAATGTCACTTATCTTCTGCTCTAGGTTCTTAATCTGTACCAATTGGGAGTTCAATAGGAATGTCTCTGGACTTGCTTTCTTCCAGTTCGCCTATGCCATGAAAAATGGGGCCTAATTTGCATTAACGCAATTGCAAGTCATGTATAAATATTAGCTTATGCACCTGGTTAATCACTTAATGTCAGATAAATGCACAGAGCAAGGTGTTTAATATGTTTACATATACTGTACAAACCATTTTGTCATTAATTGTGCTTACCAAGCATTCCTGAAGGAGCCTTTGAGGCTGGGGACTTGATGTGGGTATCCATCCCTCAAATTTTTCTTTGTGACCAGACTCTGATTGATGTCTTGAGCTTGCAATCTGGGGTTTAAAAAATATTTCTGTAAACAGTGCAGCCCCAGAACCAGAGGTATACAGGTATAAGCTCTTTCCTATATTAGGCTGAGCTACTTGTGAGCACTACATTTTTCATCCAGTCAGGAAAAAGAAGAGAATTAGAGCTAGTCTATAGTGGTTATGGATGTCAAACCTTCTTCCTTTTCTCTGACCTTCTCTTATTTAAGTTTACCACAGGAGATTCAGAACAATTTGGGGACAGTTTAGAGAAATTTCTCAGGTGTGATATTCTCTGGCTTTCTATTCCATTGTTTTTTTTTCCTTTGGCCCTATAAAATCAGAGTGGGCTAAACATAAGGATGATAGCAGGATGTGCAAGAAGTCAGGAAGCATTAGGCCAGAGCATAAGGGCACCATAAGGGAGGATCACTGTTTATTTTTGTTTTTGTTTTTGGGCCATACCTGGTGATGCTCAGGGGTTACTTTTGTGCTCAGAAATCACTCCTGGCTTGGGGGACCATATGGGATGCCGGGGAAATGAATCGCAGTCCGTCCTAGGCTAGCACACGCAACACAGACACCTTACCAATTGCACCATCTCTCCAGCCCCAGGATCACTGTTCTGATGCCAAGCAGGGTATGGGACAGAACAGGTACCTCTGGATAGAATTATAGTATGATCTGAGTGAAGGGATATTTTTTATGGGAACTAATACACCTCCTAGAAGTCAAAAGTAATCTGATGCAGCAGGAATAATCTTTTAAATCTTGACCTCAGGCGCAGGCATCGAGAACCATCCCTACAAACCTGAAGTTCTAGCATGCAGGAGAGGGTATAAAGATAAAGCATAAATGTCTTAGGAGATAGAGGAGTTCAGGCAGGCTGCATGGGGAGTGAACACAGACATATAACAAGCTCCTTCTTTGCTTCCCAGCTCAAATCCACCTGTGCCTTTCTTCTGCAGAATCCATGTGGAATTTCCAGAAGCTGATATGTGTGAACCTGTAGGGGAATGCAAGAGGTCAGAAAGTGCAGAAAATTAAGAGAAAAATTAAGAATAATCAATATAGACAGAAAGGAAAGCAGCTGTAGAGATTTAGTGAAATAATGTGCTACAGGGAAAAAGGTTGGTAAAGCTGGGAGTGCACTGGGAATGTGAGATTTGAGCTCATCAGGACTCCCCTCTTTCTCCACCCATATAAAAAATTTCTCAACTGACTTGCCTTCCCTATTGATCAAACTAATGCTAAGTGGGACCAGCAGAGCATGTAGAAGGGGTGTCTACTAGGAATTAGGTATACTTGAAATTAAATGGTTGTTTTTTTGTTTTGTTTTTTATTTTTTTGGTTTTGTTTTTTTGGGCCACACCTGGCGGTGCTCAGGGGTCACTCCTGGCTGTCTGCTCAGAAATAGCTCCTGGCAGGCACGGGGGACCATATGGGACACCGGGATTCGAACCAACCACCTTTGGTCCTAGATCGGCTGCTTGCAAGGCAAATGCACTGTGCTATCTCTCCGGGCCCTTAAATGGATGTTTTAAAGCCTCGAAGTATATATTAACAAGATGTCTTTCAGTTACTCAAATTTTGATTCTCAATTTTTTATATATCTAAGTAGAACTGATCCTAAAAACATCTCAAGTTTTCCATTACACTAATACTAAAGACTATAGTAGCCTAGCCCATGGCCTGGTGTTTATTTTTGCATTTACTTAACAAAATCATCCTGAAATAAATGGAATTCTTTAGGGTCCCTGCATGTTCAGTTAAAAAGTAATATTCATTTAAAATGATACATGTAAAAAGCATGGAATGACCCAAGTTTTAAACATATGCATATATTACTGTCCAGGGTGTTAAGAAGTCAGTGGTTACTATGATACTATATGAGGGGGTTTATACCAGGGGCTAAAAGTTCTCTTTTTTTTTTTTTTGGTTTTTGGGCCACACCCGTTTGACGCTCAGGAGTTACTCCTGGCTATGTGCTCAGAAATCGCCCCTTGGGCCCGGAGAGATAGCACAGCGGCGTTTGCCTTGCAAGCAGCCGATCCAGGACCAAAGGTGGTTGGTTCGAATCCCGGTGTCCCATATGGTCTCCCGTGCCTGCCAGGAGCTATTTCTGAGCAGACAGCAACCCCTGAGCACCGCTGGGTGTGGCCCAAAAACCAAAAAAAAAAAAAAAAAAAAAAAAAAAAAAATCGCCCCTGGCTTGGGGGGACCATATGGGACGCCGGGGGATCGAACCGCAGTCCGTTCCTTGGCTAGCGCTTGTAAGGCAGACACCTTACCTCTAGCGCCACCTTCCCGGCCCAAAAGTTCTCTTTTAAGTATTAAAACAAAGGTCAAAGAATAAAAGGTGAAAAGAAGTTTTTCAGTGAAGTCAATGAACAAGTAAGAAGAGGAGGAGGAGGACTGTGGGTGGAATAATCAAGTGAGGATACTGAGGAGGGAGCAGAGGAGAAAGAGGAAGAGAATTTTGTGGAAAATGGATATCATCTTTTTATCTTTTCCATCACTGGATGCTCTATCTCAAAAACCTTTTCAGGTCTCATCTAACCTATCAGACTTCTCCAAATATTGAAGGGCCCTTGGATACATTTTCTGGACTGCTTCCCACTCACTCTCTTTATGATCTCATCCAGGCTCCTGGATTTAAACACCACTTACTTGTTCTAATTATTAGCCCAGATCGCTCTATACTCCAGACTTGTTCATCTCAAAATGATACTTGACATTTCACCATGGGTATCTCATAAATATGCCAAGTAGTACATTCTAAAATTAAACGCCTGGTTTCTATTCATTCTCCTTCACAAAGTAGTTCTTATGGTTTCATTATTTTGAACTTTCAGGGAAAATCCATTGGAGTCTTGACTCTATTTTACACTGATTATGAGTCCCTAAACATAATCCTGGATTGATTTTTAAAGTGCATCCAGGATCCCAACAACCCTAGTTCACTCTTCCTCTTCTCACACCTGTCCATGTTGCCAGCATCACTTCTTTACATGGACTATTGCAGTAGACTTTCATTTACTTGTACCACCTACTGTTGACTCCACAGAAAGAAACCAGTAATGTAAGTGTTCTGTCATTGCCACTCAAAATCATCTCCAGCAGATACTACCTCAGCCAGAGTAGAAACTTGTCTTTTGACTATCACAAGACCATGATAAATTGCCTTGTGACCTTTTTGCTTGTTTGCTCTTTCTTGACATCTTATTTTTTTCCACTTTTTCATCACTCACAGTGCCCTATGCCACTCAAAATGCCTGAAGTTAGCTTCTTCAGGTGATTAAACCTAGTTATTTCTGAGACTGACTTTTTCTTTTAAATCAATGGACTGCAACAAGTTACTTACTGGCTGAAATTCTCCCTCAAGTCTCTGCCCAGAACTCACACCTACAGAAACATCTATATAGACATTTTTCTACAGAAGTTCACCCTGTGTAAAATTTTTTACAACTCTTCAAATGGGCCCTAACCTAGGTTCTTTTTTTGGTTAATGCAGAATTTGTCCCCATTTAGCTTGGTAGTTGTATATAGTTAGTATGTCATCCCTTTAAAATTAAAACAGTAGAAAGACAGGGGCTTCCACCCTCTTGCCCCAGGATGAATCATTTTTTTGTTTTGTTTTGTTTTGTTTTTTCTTTTATTGTGATTGAAGTTCATTACACAGAATTATTTATGATATATCGTGACAATGAATGAAGGGCATTCCCACCACCAATGTTATCCTCCCTCCACTCTTGTTCTCAATTGTCTCCCACATTTTTCCCCTTTACTTCTCAGAATCCTAGTGCAAATGGTATCCGCCTTAGAGCTTGTTATAGGTTGGATAACTATTCTGTTTGGTGTTCCAGTCTGGTCATTTTTTTATTTAGACTACATGTTCATATGACTGGTCCTGGTATCATTCTTTTCCCCCCTCAATTTATGAGGCTGAATGATTTAAATTATGCTATTCTGTTGGAGGTAAAAAGGTTAAGGAAAAGAGGAGAAAAAATTTGGTATCAACTACTAAAAAAAAATCACTGAATATCCACAAAAGTGGAAAAGAAAGAAAAATGTGAGAAGAAAAATAATATCAAAAAACAAACAAAAAATAAAACAAAACAAAGCCAGAAAAAGTGCTGCAGTGGCAGGATTTGTGTTACCCCACCTTTTTTTTTTTGTTTGTTTGTTTTCTGTTTTTTTTTTGTATAGGCACAGCAAGTATTGGGGAAGGAAGGAAATTCCCATGGCCTAAGAGATTCAGGGTTTCTCCACTCTTGAAGCATATTGTCATGGGAACAACCACTGGCTCCATACCTTCTCATTGCCATATCCCAGGAGTTTTTTTGTTTGTTTGTTTGTTTGTTTGTTTTGTTTTGTTTTGTTTTGTGGTGTCAGGAACCTTTCATCTCTGTTGTGGATGAGAAAATAAGGTCACTATAGCAAGCAATCTTGGTATTTGTGCAGGTCCTAGGACAGGGCCTAGGATAGAGTCTTTAAGGTTCTAAAGGTACTGTTCTACCATTGTTGGTGTGTTCAGTTTTCTGTATCATGTGCTCCATGTTTTTGCTCGTTCCCTAAGCTGAAGTTGAGGAAATTATGGTTCCAATGGTTCTGCTCAGTCTCTATTGTCAGAATTGGGCCTCTGTACTAAGAAGTCTTGATTTTTGTAAAATCCCTGGGCTATAGCCTAGGGTAGGGTTTTTCTTAATGGTCTCAAGGTACGTTCTGTCCAGTCACAGTTGTCAAAGTCAGTTTTCTGTAGTTAGTGCTCTTACTTTTCATAGTTCAAAGGACGATACATCTTCTGATTTCCACTTAGTGTTAGGTGATGTGATAGGACCTCCTGGTCTTAGGTCAAGTTATCCTCGCTGTCCTTGTTGTCATATTACCACTGGCTCAAGTATATCTCCCAACACAGCTTAGTTCCTGGTGTTGTCGCATGGAACACAAACCAAAGGATGAATCTATTTTGATAAAGGTATGGCATAGCACAGGTGTCCTAGAATGAGCTGTTCACCAGCTGGATAGTGGTAGAAAGTTATAACTCCGGTAGGAACTTTTATTTTCCGAAACTCATTTTCCTTACAGGAAGAAAGAAAGTTAGAGTGATTGCTTTCATCTTAAAGTCCTAACTAGTGGTTTCGCTTTTTTGTTCGTTTGTTTGTTTGTTTTTTGGGCCACACCCAGCAGCACTCATGGGTTATTCCTGGCTCTGTGCTCAGAAATTGCCCCTGGCTTGGGGAACCATATGGGATGCCGGGTATCAAACCCGCATCTGTCTGAGGTCAGCCATGTTCAAGGCAAGCACCTACCACTGTGCTACCACTTTAGCCCCTGGTATTACTGTTTGAGTGGTTGGTGAACTAATTTTTAATAAGAACCTACTTCCTGGGGTTGGAGAGGTGGCACTAGAGGTAAGGCGTCTGCCTTGCAAGAGCTATCCTAGGATGAACCACAGTTCAATCCCCTGACGGTGTCCCATATGGTCCCTCCCAAGCCAGGAGCCATTTTTGAGCACATAGCCAGGAGTAACCCCTGAGCGTCAAATGGGTGTGACCCCAAGAAAAAAAAGAACCCACTTCCTGTGTACAATATAATTTCTGTTTTCCAGAATTGTAGTTGTCTAGTTGAGATGAAATACTCTCTCCCTCTCTTTTATTTTTAAGCTCTCCTTTCCCCCATCAATATTTAATAATAGATACCAAGTTACATCTACAGTGTAAGTAAATTCTAACTACTCTATCAAAATCTCACATTCATCCGTATCCCAGTTACCTTATACTCCAAAGAAGCAAACAAATGAGAATATAGAAGCCTTTAGAGCTTCAAAATCAGGGTGACTTTGAATGGAGTTTGTAAGCATGGGGGAAGTGAGTGTAAAGAAGGAGAAAGTGAATTTATGAGTTTATAACCAACTGTTCAATACTCAGCACCATCACTGCAGGCCATGTTTTCTGTACCAAGTTCTGTTTATGGTCCAAATAGTTGTTGGAATTTCATTGGCTACCTTGTTATAAGTATTGTTTATTACATAGTTCAAGCAAGAACTTTGATGCAGACAAAAAAAATGATGGTTACTTCAGGTATGGATACTGCCAATGAAGAGCTTTGGAGGTCAAAGACAAAAATTGAAAATCTGGATAACAGCTAGAATCCAGAAGTAGATATATTTCTTTCCAAGAGGAAGTCTGCCTGGGCTGGAATGATGGCTGTGAAACAAAGGAAAGATTGAAGGTGGGGTTAAAAAGGTGGGAAAAGGAAATCATGTCTCTGGAGAGGAAAGAAACACAATGGTTTCCATTAGCCAATTCTCACTCAGCATAAGAAGTATTTTGATCTCTTCTCTTTGAGGGTTTTACAGATATACTTCAACTCAGCATCTTACAAGTCATATTGTAAACAGTTCAGTGGACAGAAGACCATGAACTACAGAGCAGCAGACACTTTCTTTCCTTTGAGAAATCCTTCTAACACAAGACTTAGTAAATATCCCAATTCAGTGGTGCATATCACAAATGCCCTATCGGAATCCCTCATGGAGGTTTATATGTCACAAATGTCCAGCAGAAATTCCTCATGAAGGCTGCTCTCTTTTTCTTCAAAAGTCCTTGATAAAAGAAATGATCTCAAACTGGTGAACTTGAAGGCTGTCTTACTAGGCTGGATGCATCCATCTCCTGGATCTGGCCTCATGTTTTCTTTTATTGTCTGAGCTCAAAATTTCCCTGCTTTTAACTCATAAGACGAGGATGGTGAGTCCTAATCAGTGTGTTAGCAAGGCTGCTGTCAACCTGCATGTTAGTTGACAGAACAACATGGTTAGTTGGAAGAGGGAGAATTAAATTAAGAATGGAAAAATTTTGCTGCACTTTTTTTCTTACTCTTTTTGCTTTGACTCTAAGAGGAAAATAACACAGACACTTTGTTTTATAGTCTAAATAGAACATTTATTGAGTACCCAAAATATAAAATATATATGTAAAAATAAACTTTGTATTAAGTATCTCCCCATACTTTGTAATCACAGGTCACCTGATAAACTTGATTCTTTGTTTTTTAAGTTAAAGAATTAAAAGTGTGGTTTAAAAATCATATGACTTGCCTTTATACTGAGGGATAAAAATGACAAAAAAATGAAAAATTATTTGGAAAATCTGGAAAAAGCTAGAGCTATAATTGTGGAAGGGCAAATTATGAAACGAAAAGGCTATATCTAAATATGTATTTGAGTTTTTAATGCTCTTATATTTAAAGATCTGTTATTTACAGTCTCTGTCTTCAAGATGCTTACCATCCAGGAAGAGACAGAAAAATTCATGCGATTTATTTTGAGTCCGTGAAAAGAACACATGAATGGATTTTCTTACATTGAAGTTAGGTCAGCAGGCAAAAAAGCATAAAACATGTTAGTAAGGGATGATAGAGGTTGAGATCAATGCATATAATTGATCTATTAGGCTTATTGAATAATGATTGATCTTTATCAAGTCTAATATTTTCAGACTTGAAAATATTTTCAGACTTTATCAAGTTGACATTTTCTCAGGTATTTGGAGGGCAAATACCAAGAGTCTGACATCTCTTCTTGCTATAGCGGGACTCTGGATCAAAAAGAAATTGACCAGCTTTCTTTTGATGGAGAACTTGGGGTCTCTTAAGTGGTACTCAGAAATGCTAGGAGGAGGGAGCATTAATGCAAATTCCAATTCAGCCAGATTAGAAGACTCAATGCTAAGGCTGAAGGATTTGGTGTTGCTTATGTCTTATAGCCACTCTACAGTGCTTGAGGGCCTCTAAGATAATGCAGAGTGATGTTCAGGGAACTCTAAAGCTATACCTGACAATGCTTTAATTCAATCTAAACACTATGCTTTATCCCTGGTCCCCAGATATTCTTTTGCTTTATAAATGAAGAGAATGGAATAAAGGATTCATATTTCTTTCCCAAATCTCTTGTTATTTGTTACAGAACCAGCATTTAACCCTACTATCAGCCTTATAGAACTGAAAGGACTGGTAGTCTGAGGTAGAAAGTTTGGAATGGAGTTCTGAGGTATCTCTGCTGTTTTCTGTGTCTGAATGCTTAAGTCAGACTGGAGACAATACCTTATAGTCTCTTATAGTAGTCTGTGAAAAAGTATACTATTGCCTCCATGTAAACCGTAAGAAAACCTAGAAATGACAGGGACTATAAGTCATTCTACTTCCATCATCTTTGGAAAATAGTGGAAAATGTCTATCATCTGAAATACTCTGATTTTTCTTTCTAGAACTGAAGGACTTGGTTTGACCTAGACAAGACATAGTCAGACAAGAACCTTGTAAATAAAAATGATTTTTCAGACTATTCAAATTGCTAAAGGCATCTCATCACATTTGGCTACTAAATATTGCCCTGAAGATCATCTACCTCGTAGAGATTCTAAAGACGAGGGAGCTGCAGCTTTAAGTTGTGCTCAAGCTAATATGTGTTTCCACTGCATTGCCTCAGCTACTCTTGCATTCAATAAACATGAGAAATTGCACTGTAATAGCAACCAATGCACCCAGACACATACTTTAATTAAAGGAATACATCACACAATAAAGTGCATTTAAATGAAAAATCTTTCTGTTAGAAGCATACTTTCTCCCCTTTTCTGTGGCAGTTTTCTGATATTTAAACACTTTTAGAGAAAAGGAAGAGCAGGCTAGTATAAAGGTCTAAAGAAATGCTGGGCTGATGACGCAGTAGTGCAGATAGAGTTTTAGGTAGACCTTGTACAGTGACAAGTGGTACATGTGGCATCTAATGGAATTGCACAGAAAAGTGGTGAATATGCACAGTTCAAATACATGTTAATGAATAAGGGAAGATTCAGGAATCTCAGGAGAAGAATAGTGGCTGGATCAAGGAAGGAATAGAGAGAGAATCTACACTTAAGGTTTGATGTTACATATCATGGATGCCTGATTGGTCTCACAACTATTGATTATGTGATAGGAAACTGAGCTCAGAGCTTGCCTGCTTTTCCCAGTGCCTATTAGGGCATTTTTTACACTACAAATTTATTGAAAAAATAATTTATGCATAATAAATCACATTTATTTAAATGACACAGTTCAATGAGTTTTGACAGATGTAAGCTCCCGTAAAAACCACCACCAAGATATAGAATATATTTATCACCGCTGCCAAAATTTTCTTAAGCCCCTTTGCTTTCTGTAACTCTGGCCCAAGGCCAATTCTACTCTACTTTTTATTATTATAGGAAGATTAGCATGCATTTGCTACAAATGGGCCCATAGAGAAAGCAGTCTTCTGTGTGCCTGACTTTCACAAGTATTTTCATATTCCATTGCTTTGTTGTGCAACTCTGATTCATTCATTTCTATTGCTTTCTATTGATTATGGTGTTTTGAGTTTAACACAGCTTCTATCTTACTGCATGGCTACTACTGGTACCTTAGAAACTCTCTAGGCTTATCAAAGCTGAAGCGTGTGAGAAAACAACTTTTTAGGGACATGGGCATTACTGACTCACCAACAAGGGTCACCATATATTTGATTCAGGCCTCAATGAGAAATGGAGGCTAGCTTTCCCTCATTGCTGTCCATACATCCTATTTCCTTTCTCTTATCAATAGCTATCTATCTATTTATTATGATTTCTAATAGTTATTGAATCCTGCTTATGTCTTTACCATTTTTCACGGTATCTGGGAGCAAAAACAAACAAAATGTACTCATAAAGAAGCTTTCTGTGTGAGGGTGAGGAACAGAGAGAGCTGGGTGGAATTGTAGCTTTGTTGTTTATTTGATTTTTTATATTTTTTGTTCTGAGGGGATTATACCTGGTGGCACTTAGGGGTTACTCCAGGCTCTGTGATCAGAAATCACTCCTGGCAGACTCAGGGGATCATATGAAATGTTGGGGATTAAACTTGGGTCCGCCACATGCAAGGCAAATACTCTACCCTTTGTGCTATTGTTCCATCCTCAAAAGTTGTATCTTTGATGGAATATTTAGAGTTGGACTCACCAAGAATGTGGCACATGGGAGAATCAAAGCTCTGGAGCAATTATCAACTGGGAACCATATCTCCCTGTCCTTTTAATTCAAAAGTTTTTCTAAAGGAGAAGCTAGTGAAAATAGTGTCAACAGGGACTGTAGGATGAGGCTTAAGTTACTATGGTAGGAAACCATACTTTAAGACATCTGGTAGAACATGGACAGGGGTTTGGTTGGGGTACAAGAAGAAAACACGATCAGAAAGGGTTTACAGTTCACAAAAGGATGAGGAACACTGATCTAGAGTAGAGGCTTTTGAAGTGTTTGTAGATCTGCAATGTGGCATGAAAGTCCAGGCATGACCTCTTGAGCATGGGATAACTTTTCACAGCATAGAGAGGGTGAAACTTTTGGACTCCCACTCTACATTTGGGATTTTGGTTTTTTTTACAGTCAAGATTCTTTTAATTATCAGTGATAAGAGCATCTTCCATAGTTTTTGCTCTATTGCTTTATCTTTCAATACAATGTCCACACTTTACTAACAGTTTATACTATGTTATATGAAATAACTCACTATGGATGGTGTACAATGATGAGAGCAAAGAGGGAGATGGAGGTTACACCTGACAAAAAGGTCAAGGAACCCTTTGTTTGGGGATATAGAGGCTAGTTTACTACCTAGACAAACCACAGCATCTGTCTCATTCTATACAACTGACCTTGCTGGACAGAGTCAAAGGTGCCAGTCCAATAGGCTCTATTGTGATGCTCTCCCACAGTGAGTAAAATTTTACTTAGAGCCACATTTTATAAAGAGGTAAAGATGCTATTTTTGTGAACTTCTTGTGTCTTCTCTAGTAGCAGGTTTTCTAGAGAGCAAAATGTATTTATATGTTTATTTTTGATAATGATAATTGATTCTTTTTCGGGAGTTCTCAGCCAGCAACACTAAGGGGTTACACTCAGAAATTACTCTCATCAGGCTCTGGGAACTATGTAATTCTGAAGATAGAACCCAGGTTGATCTTGTGCAAGGCAAATACCCTAACTGCTTTGCTACCCCTCCAGCCCTGATAATTGATTCTTTTTAATAGTCCTAAACAATGACAGCTATAAGCATACTTCTAAGTATTTTATTGCTTTTATATATTTTAATTGATTTATAATTGACTTCTAATACCAAAGAATTTCAAGATTATTACTTAAACATTTATATGTGTTTAGAATGTGCACACTCACCCCAAAATGGGATAGTTTCATTCTTTGAACTTCCTTATTCATAATGATATACAAGTGAGTGTATGAAATAGCTTCCTCTTGTGATCAAATGATGCAAATTGTATGAAATATTTTGTCAATTTCTGGTTTGCTTTAAGGGACTTATTTCCTGACAGTTTATTTTCCAGTGAGGAGATTTTAATTTTTATGGTGACAGTCTAATGCATTCTAATTTTAATTGAAGTAGCATTGTATTAGCACATAAATTAGAACTTATAAATTGTTTCAGTGCTTATTACTAAAAGTCAGTCTCTATGTATATATACACTAGACTATATTTTCCAAAAGTAAAGAGATGTTATAAGCGTACCTTAGTCTAGATAGAAAGGAGCTTAGTGATACATTCACTAAGTAATATGATGTGTTTTCATCTTGATTTTTGATCATTTTAATGTCAGCACTTTTATCCTGTTTCGTTTCTATACATACATCTAAAGAGTAGAGTTTCAAGACTCTCCAGTCAGTGTAATAGAATTAATCTAAATAACAAATAGGACTAGATACATTCTAGTCATGGATCCTATGAAAGTGGTGTATTGGGAAGGCATTCTTTTTTTTTTTTTTTTTTTTGGTTTTTGGGCCACACCCGTTTGACGCTCAGGGGTTACTCCTGGCTATGTGCTCAGAAATCGCCCCTGGCTTGGGTGGACCATATGGGACGCCGGGGGATCGAACCGCGGTCCTTCCTTGGCTAGCGCTTGCAAGGCAGACACCTTACCTCCAGCGCCACCTACCCGGCCCCGGGAAGGCATTCTTATAAGCAGTTAACATCAAACATTCAGAGAGCTATTACAAATGATTGAAATCTTGACTTGTGGAATCAGACAAGCTTGAGGTTAAGTCTTGGCTTTAACCATGGTTAGAGAAATCAGGAATATTGTGTAAAGAGATTGCTAGATACCTACTTTCTAGTAAGAAAATCCCATGCCATAAAATTAACAGTGTTGTTTGTGAATGAAAATGTTATGATTGAGATTTATCTATATCTAAAATGCAAGATGCTTTAATGTCAGAAGATTCTAAAAATGAAATTCACAGTGTTAAAGGTATAAGCAAAAAAAAACCTAAATTAGCATCTCAATTGACTCATAAAAATTCTTTTTTTTTTTTTTTTTTTTTTTGTTTTTGGGCCACACCCGGCGATGCTCAGGGGTTACTCCTGGCTGTCTGCTCAGAAATAGCTCCTGGCAGGCACGGGGGAATTCGAACCAACCACCTTTGGTCCTGGATCTGCTGCTTGCAAGGCAAACGCCGCTGTGCTATCTCTCTGGGCCCTCATAAAAATTCTTAACTAAAATTCAATACCCAGTAGGATTTACAAAACAAAACCAAAAACAAATAAGCAAGTAATCCTTAGCAAACTAGAAGATGAGTACTTCTTTAGAGTGATAAAGATTATCAACCCCAAATTACAACAATCAACATTGTTTTAAATTTATTTTTATTGAATATTATTTGTTAGTCAGCATGCAAATATTTGTTTTGATGGTACAATGTTAACACAACACTCCAATCACCAAAGTTCCAGTCTCCCTCTACTTCCTCCATTGTATTCTGTCAGTCTACTTCCCCTCATTAAAAACTATAGTTCTATAGAATAATCATTTCTTTTAATTCTGAAATATTAGATGTATTTCTTTTAAAATGCATAGTAAGATATATATCTTTATATTATCTACAAATTGAAACAATGATTTACATATACTAACAACAAAGTAGTATGGAATTTTTGCACAGCTGTGTGGATATCCCCTCTCCCACCTGAATTTATCCCACCTGAATGATCAAATTTGCCCACACCTGGAGTGGGCGGGTAGAGGAGTCTGCATGGGGAGAGAGAGGGGATAAGAAGAGAGAGAGCCACCATCATCAGAGATCCAGCATTAGATTCAACATCAGCAACTCAGTATCATTAAAGAAGCAGCAGCAGGAGCATGATCAGAGGGACTTAGTCCCTGAAGCCAGTTAGGAAGCCTGGTAAAAGCACCGGAAAGGAAAACGGAGGTCGAGAGAGCCCAGGAGGAATGGAGAAGTAGCTGCTAGCAAAAGGCTTAGTATAGGAGGCCATGTGAGGAGATGTGCATGGCAGTAGGGATTGAGTAGGGATTGTGAAATAAAGCTGGCTAACTCCTGGAATTTCATCTGACTGCTCTGTGAATCTCTCCGCCCTCACCCTGCCTACCTTTAGACCTGCCAGACCATAGGGGCTGCGGGAGCTGGGTAGACTCCAGAAAGGCCTCACCATCTCCACACCAACAGTAGGACTCTTTAATTTATATTAAGACAACAAGCTGAACCACAGCAGAGCAAACACTAAAGAAAAAACTCTAGAGTCCAAAGAGCTAAGTAACACATCCCCACAGTCTAATCACTATTTAGCAAATAATAGCTGCTGCTAACATTGACACTATGGGAGATTATTATTATTATAATAGATAAAGGCTACTTGGCCTCCACTGTGTGTGCACACCCTCATATGGTCCTGATATTCTTGCCTGCCATTTCAATATCCCGACTTCCTGCCTGAATTCACTTTGTCTTTCTACTTATTGTCTGTGGGAAATGATGACTGGCTTGCTCAAAGCTCACAAAATACATGTTATAATGAGTTTCAAGAAGGGAAAAAAGTTTCCTAAAGCAACAGTTCCAATATGATTCAGCTTAAAAATGGTCTTGGGGGGAAAGATGTTTTTAAACTGATTTGACTCAGAATCAGGAGAGCAGTGTTCTCATTTGAAGAATGACATTTTTCACAATGACTTCGATGCAGTGCAAGAATCTACATTATGTCTAATTTAAAGATTAAGTTTTGCTTGTTCTCCCATGCCAGGAATATTTTTTTCCCTGCCACTTTGGGTAATTATCAATGTTATTTGTTGTTGTAATGAAATGGCCTTTAAAAAAACAATCTATTTCTTCTGCTGTTGTCTACATGCCATGGATATATGGTTAGGCTTATGGATAGGCTGGATATGACCAGAGTTGCCAGAGGGTGTCCTCCCAAATGTTGTCAGATGGCAGTGATAGAAATGTTTGGTCAGAAAGCAGTTTGTGTAATGAACTCACAGAATTCTGAGAACCAGAGAATTGGAAGTAATGATCCTATGTTTATGTGGTGTCATGTAGAAAGAAAATATTCTCTGGTTAGATCAGCTGAATGGGAAAGGCATCCTAGGTTTTGCATTATGGCAACTAGCGCACATTTAGATGGCAATTAGTGCACATTTAGAGATAGAGTCTAGTTTAATAACATGAGAAAAGCATCAAAGTGTTGATAGAAAATGTGAGAATGATCTCCCACATCTCTTTAAACATTTTTTTGCTTTGTATTGAGTTTAGATATATAACTTTTCCCTGTATGAAATCATGACAAACCTGGTAAGCAGGAACTGTGCTAAGTTTTTTTGTTTGGTTGTTTTTTTCCACACCTTGTGGCACTCAGGGATTACTCCAGGCCTTGTGCTTAGAAATCACTTCTAGCAGACTCAAGGGACTAGGGACCAGGGATGGAACCTATGTCAGCCATGTACAAGGCAAATGCCCTACCTGCTATTACTATTGCTTTGACCCCTGCTTTCCTTTTGAACATTTCCTATCAGTGCTCAACAAATCTTATTAACCAAAGCATAATGAAATAGCCTTCTAGGACTGACCACCTGTATTATGGGTTCCCTAGCTGTGGCACACAGAGCTTACTATATTATTTTCTTTGGGCTTCATTTCTATATGCTGCCATATTACATGTGCTTACATGTTGTGCAAGAAAATTGATATTACAAAGAGGAATTTATGGTGACATTCATGGGAAAATCTGTTTTTCAAATGTGCTTGGATGTAGACAGACAGCTGTGTTTTCTCTACATCCTCTTCTCATCTCTCCCCTCTCCTTTGCTTCTATTCCTTCTCTCTCTCCTTTCCTCTCCTTTTCCTCTTCCTCTCACCCCTTTCTCCTCACCTCCTCTCTTCTCCCTCTCCCTTTTATTCCTCTTCCCTTTTTTTAGTTTTCTTTCTTTCTTTCTCTTTCTTTCTTTCTTTCTTTTCTTTCTTTCTTTCTTTCTTTCTTTCTTTCTTTCTTTCTTTCTTTCTTTCTTTCTTTCTTTCTTTCTTTCTTTCTTTCTTTCTTTCTTTCTTTCTTTCTTTCTTTCTTTCTTTCTTTCTTTTTCTTTCTTTCTTTCTTTCTTTCTTTCTTTCTTTCTTTCTTTCTTTCTTTCTTTCTTTCTTTCTTTCTTTCTTTCTTTCTTTCTTTCTCTTTCTTTCTTTCTTTCTTTCTTTCTTTCTTTCTTTCTTTCTTTCTTTCTTTCTTTCTTTCTTTCTTTCTTTCTTTCTTTCCTTTCTTTCTCTTTCTTTCTTTCTTTAGTCTTTCTTAACTTTTTTCTTTCTCTTTCCTCTTTTTTTTCTCTTTTTTCTTTTGTTTCTTCTTTATTTTCCTTTTTCCCTCTTTCTTCTTTCTTTACTTTGATTTGCCTTTTGTTTATTTTCTGCCTCTTTTTATTATCTTTTCATCATTGTCATAATTTTCAGGAAAATTTCCATTCAAAGTGTCACCAGTAGCCACTAGCAACTCTGGACCCAGAATCTGTCCTCTTGGTAAATACAGGATTACTTTAAGACAAATTGTGAGGATTAGCTCAGGTTGCTTGTGCTGGTGTCATATCCCTCAAGGTCTGTTCAGTGACTCTGTGACCCTAGGCCTGAGTTACAAGTAACACCAAGAACAGAGATGAGCATAGATCACCATCCTGGAGCCTTCCCAAAATGGAGACACATGGAGTGGAGTGGTCTCAGGCACAGACATCAAAGATAGATGTCTTATTTTTCCTTAAGTAGAAACATGCATTTCATGTCTTTTTCAAGTACATTTTAAGATTATTACATGGGAGGCTCTATTATTCTTCGGATTTTACTCTTTCTTAACTTTTAAAACCAAGTATACAGGAATAGTTCAACACAAAATCAATAAGATTAAATTAAATTGTCTTCCTTTCTTTCTCTGACAATAGAATCTCAAACAAGGTATAGGTGCATGCTCATTTTCTCCCTGTATATAAAATAGATTCTTTCATTCACAGGAAAAATGTTATTTTGTAAAATAAACCAAAATAGGTCCCCTGTTGCCAATATCTTATCATAGACAAAAACTGATTTGACCACAAGGTTGAGACCCCTTTTTTTTTCATTCTGCCCAAATGTACACCTTATTGTCTCCATTAACTCTGTCTTCCTTATGCTGTCCTGTCACTATGCCATTGTTTAAGAAAGTATCTCCTCTCACTCCAAAAGGTCTTCTGTCTCACATGTTACTGAGTCAAAAAGGCTTCTTTTCCCTTGCCTGAGCTCCCATGTTACTCATCATCTATAACTCCTTTGACCCAAGTATAGAACATGAGATCTAATATTGCCTTAATTCTTTCAAGCATTGCACTTCACCAGGTGATCATATGTTACAATATAGAGGGCAGATATCTTAGACAATTGCAGGCCCAAAGTACTTTATGCAAAGCCTCATATTACTAACATTGTTGGATTCTCAGAGAACATCCATTGACTGGTGCTTGAGCTATCAGAATACCTATACACTAATGTGAAATTAACTTATTGAGTAATGAAAAGCTTTTCTGTGCTGTTTTATAGGGTCCCTGCATTTTTCTTCCCTGATTAAACACCAACGCATTCTCAGTTTAATAAAGGCAATTTCTAATAGGTAGAGATTACAATGATACCTAAAATGGCATAATTTTGGGTGATATAATCACAAACACACTGGATAATATAAATATATAACCCTGTAGTTTTACCCTTATAGATATTATGTAGCTCCAAGTATTATTTACTTGATTGGATTTTTTCTATTATTTTTGATATGCTTCAAAGAAAATAGTTAAGGAGAGAGTTGAAAGAGACAATTTACAGTTTTTAAAGCTACTAGTCCTGACTCTGTCTTTACAAGTTACTAGTTGCAGTAAATAAAAACTAAGAGCCTTTCTTCTATGAAAAGAACTACAAAAAGCTAAAATGTGTATTGCTTAGTGAGAGAAGCCAGTTTGAAAATAGCAATAGCACAATGGCAGGGTGTTTGCCTTGCATGTGGCCAACACAGGACAGACACAGGTTCTAATCCCAGCATCCCATATGGTCGCCCTAGCCTACCAGGGGAGAATTCTGAGTGCAGAGCCAGGAGTAACCCTTGAGCACTGCCGAGTGTGGCCCAAAACACAAAATAAAAAATAATAAATAAAAATGAAAATTGTACATAAATTATGATTTTAATTCTATGGCATTCTAGAAAAGGCAAAATTTTCTATAATGTAAAACTCACATTACCAGGGACTAGAAGGGAAGGAAGTATGAGTAGATGGAACAGAGGATTTTTAAGAAAAAGTAAAACTTCTGTGCATGTTTCAAGTTAGTTTCTTATCACTGAATTAACATCAAAGCTTATAAAATATATATAGTAAACTTAATAGGTCAATACTGGCTCAATATATACCATGCAATATATGATACTAATGCTATTTAAATGATAATATTTTGAGAAGAGAAGTTAGATGGGAATTCTTCACCTGAAATTTCCACACACATTTCCCTAAAAACCTAGGTTGTTAAAAGGCCAATAATTAAAAACAGTAATTAATTTCAATCAGTAAAACTTGGAAAATATATCCCAATCCTCATGAGAAAAAAACTTCAAAAATATTGGCCAGAACTCATTTTGGACAACCCGAGAGGTTGGAAGAAGCTCATTTACAGTATCGCTGGATTGAGTAAATTGAAAGCAGACTGGAGAGGTCAGTGGGTAAGGTGTGTGTTTGCCTTGCACATTGAGGAATTTATTCTCTTGCATTATATATGGTGCCTCAAGCCCTGCCAGGAGTGGTCCCTAAAGGCTCTGCTGGGTGGGGTGTGTCCCAAATGAGAGAGAGAGAGAAATGATGGAAAAATTGGAAAAAGAAAGGAAGGAATAAATGAAGGAAGAAAGAAAAAAGAAAGAAAGAAAACTGGGTAAGTGGCATATTGACAGTTAACTGCCTTTGAGATATTTTGAGACAATAATTCCTAAGTTTCCACACTACTTATTTTTTCTGTGATAATTATTTTCTGTGTGTTTTTTTTTGGGGGGGTCACACCTGGCAGTGCTCAGGGGTTACTCCTGGCTCCATGCTCAGAAATTGCTCCTGGCAGGCACGGGGACCATATGGGACGCTGGGATTCGAACCGATGACCTTCTGCATGAAAGGCAAATGACTTACCTCCATGCTATCTCACCAGCCCCATCATCTGAGATAATTATAACGTAGAAGGCAGAGGAATAAAAAAGAGATTATAACATCTTCGGGATTTACCTGAAAAGTGACCTGATTTTTAATAGATTCCCCATTTATTCACCAAGGACACATGTTATGGAAGAGTCTATATTTTATCTCTGTTTCCTACTGAAAGGAGAACTGGGATCAAGCTTTTCTATGTATTCCTCTATTTAGTAAAACACTATTTTAGAGTTCTCACCAGTCTCATTTCAAGAGCATAAATGTTAAGCCAAAGCTGGTAGATAAATGGGTCTATTTGTTTTCATTTTAGTTACTGATTTCATTTTTTTTATTACTGAGAGTAAACAAAGGCTGGAAATAGAAGCACATATGCAGATTTATTTTTTAATCTTCCAAATTCTCTGCATCTGGGGCTCTTCCAAATACTGCTTGGCCCATAGCAGTGGCTGCCTGTAAGCTCCCCATCAGAAGAAAAGCAGCAAAGAGTTTCCAGTGTAGACTGGAGAGAGGAAAGCTTTGGTAGTGAGACCACCTTTGTGAGTTAGGAAAACAGCCTGGAGTCTTCCATTCATTGGCACTGATAGATGGAGTCGTTTTGTTGGCACTTTGCTTTCTTTGTGCCTGGGGCTCTTGGTAGAAAGCTGTTTGAGTCAGAGGCTGTGTACCATGCCATCTTGGCAATTCTGTATTTTCAGCATTTTGTCAATGCAAGAAGTAAGAGAATTTATAATTGACACTGTTTTTCTATAAATCATAGCATGGAGTGTGAGCACATCCAAATGCTGGGTCGAATAGTTAAGTTTTGTTCTTTGCCTGAGGACCATGGTGGTGATGGGCTAGGGATGTGTGTTGGAAAATCAGTATTAGGTATCTCTATTGTCGCCAAACAATGTGAAGAAGAAATTTTTAAAAAATTCAAAGTTTCCTGGCAAAAGTATGAACTCTCGATGAGAATAGGATTGGGGTGGTGGTAGAAACAAATAGCAAAAGATTATCAAAGCATAAAAATCCATCTGGAAATGGCAAGGCAAGCTTGCAGGTGAAAATAGTTCCAATATTCACATCCATACAGGCAAGAAAACAGGGAGACTCCATTTGGCGATGCCAGCTTTTAATCCTTCCCATCACGATTATCCATGCAACATGGTATATAGCTAGTGGGTTTTTTTTGTTTGTTACAATTACTTGAAGATAATCTAAAATATAGCAGAAAGGTCAGAAGTATCCATCAGTGGTCTACATTCCAGATGCAGTGCTTTTTATCACATATGTAAACTGCAGGTGAAAGTAAATTGACTAACTTTGTTGACTTTGTGACTTCCTGTCATTTTTTAAGGTTTTGTGTGTGCTGTTTTTTGAATATTTTTATGAATATTGAATATTGAATTGTTTTTCATTTGAGTATGAAATGCCAAACCTAGAATGATAAGAAGTCATTCCTCAAAAAGCTAGAAATTGAGCTTCATTGTGATCTAGTAATATCACAAAAAAATATCACACAAAAACCTGAGAGAGATATAAAGAGAGAGAGAGACTCAAATTGCCTCCTGTCCTAGATCAAAGAATTTGGCGGTGGTGGTGGGAGGAAATTGATGATAGGAAGGATGCACTGGTGAAGGATGGTGTACCTTGTATAGTAATTTTATAATGAACAATTTTATAAAGCAATTATAAAAAGTCACTTTATAGTCAAAGGTATAAGCCCAACTCTTTGGGTTGCTGGCTTCAAAGGAAACTAGAATTGACTTGTACTCTTAAGTCCTAAATTGCAAAGTTTTCATGAAATAGGATGAAATCAGGACAGGAGAAGGAAGTTGTTGTCCAACTCACATCTCTATTTTGGGTACTTTAAGGATTATTAATTTTACATTGTTTGTGCAGTGAAGTTCCACCAACTGTGATGGTTATTTCTCCTCTCCCTGAAAACATCCACTGGACTGTAGTTTACACACCAGGTGTTTACCTAGAAAAGAGGCAGGTGAAGTGTATGTTTAAAGGAATGTATTGCACATCTTGCCTGTTTAAGAAGTAAGGAGAGGTGTTCTCTGAATGCAGAGCTTTTAGACAGAATATGGAAGGAGAAGGGACTGTAAACCTGGAAAGTAAGATTCTTAGCTATTGCAGGACCAGGAAACTTTGCTTTGTGAAAGCAGTACTTTCATAATATTTGTTTTATGTTTATTTCCCTCTTGAATTTCTATAGCAAGTATTTTTTAAATGCTAGTCGCTACCAGTTGTTCTGAGGGAACACAGGAAAAGGATCATCTTATTTTTCAGTTTTGTCTCAGGCAATATTGGGGCAAGTAAGAAATGAACAAATGTACTCAAAGAAATATTTGCCTTCAAGAGGGATTTTTCTTAAGAGATCTGTTTCTACCTTTGTTCAATCCATGAATCCACTTGCATTTAATTTGATTGGGAGCCCATTCCCTGCACCAGACTACTGGGTTTCCTGGGCTTTTTTCTGGAAGAGATGCTCTTCCTTGCATTTTTAAAGCACATGTCCACCTTGAACTTGGAGATGAGTTCAGCAGGTAGAATGAAGAAAGGAGGTGCTGGTCCTGAGAGTTTGTGGGCTGTTCTCAGAACAAAGAGACATTTATGTGGCACTTAATGTGCTGTGGCTCTTGACCTGCCAGGGGCAGTTTCTCATAAACCATTTCCCACAGAGATCTTAGTAGCAATTTAATCATCTGCTGAGCTACCTGAGCTGTAATCATTTGGCTGTGTGTTTCTGGGACTAAAAAAAATCATTCTTTCTCAGGCCTGTCTAGAGAAATTGGAATTTCTTTACATCAGCATTTCTCAACCAGGGGCCATCTACAGGGCCCCCGTAAATCCCGAGGATATTACAAGGGTGTCACAGGTGAAAATCAAATTTATGGGGGAGGGGCATGAGACGGGGAAAACTGGCAGTACAAGATCACAGGAATGAAAGGTCAGAATATGGCTTTGGCCAGAAACAGTTTTAGGAACATAGTTTTATGTATGGTCTCAGAGTCTTGTTCCTTTTTTTTTTTTTGGCATGCTCTGGCTTCAGAACTTGTATTTGTGTTTTAAATAATCATTTGTTTGTCTGTATGTCTCCTTCATTATACTTCAAGCTCCTCTGAGCTGCTCTGTTTTGTTTCTGCCTTATCCCTAGCACTTAGCAGAGCATATCCAATAAGTAATTGATACATATTGATGAGTTCTATTGCTCCTTTATATTCTCTCTTCTTGCTCATCCTACAGACAGATCTGAAGAAGAATAAATAAGCCAATGCCCATAGTTCTTGAGACCCTTAAAAATTCACTTTGGGGGCCTGAACGGTGGCACAAGCTGTATGGCATTTGCCTTGCATGTGCTAACCTAGGCCAGACAGCAGTTCGACCCCCTGGGGTCCCATATGGTCCCCCAAGCTAGGAGCAATTTCTGAGTGCATAGCCAGGAGTAACTCCTGAGCCTCATTGGGTGTGGCCCAGAAATAAACAAACAAAAAATTCACTCCATCCCCAGATTTCAACTGCCATATATGGCTACCTTTTGTGTAGGGTTAATATGTTTTTTATTTCTTTCTTGAAAGATCAAATCTGACACAGTGCAAGTATTATCATGTTAATTTTAAAAAATATTAAGTTAGAGATCCTCAGTTTTTCCTTATTGACTACTATTCAGTAGACTAAATCCAAACACTTCCTGCTCTCCAATTCCTCTTTTATACTCAGATTTCTTTATGAATTCAAATTCAAATCACAAATTCAAATCACCTCCAAACTATTTCACAAACCTCTTCATTTCCCCAACTTTATTACTGACATCTAAACCACTCCTGTAACACCACCTGAAACATCACGATTCTGTACTTTCAACTTTTCTTCAACAGCCAGTGACTTTTTAAACTTTAAATCAGATCATGACAGACATTTCCTCAAATACCTCATGCTTGTCCACCTACATGGAAGAAGCCCTCAACTGCCATCTATGGCATGTTGCCATTTGTATGATGTTGCCCTTGGATTTCTCTCTAGCCTCATTTACTGAGTTATGTCCCTCTTGAGTACTCAGCTCCCACTAAGCCAAATGTCTTCAATCATAGCCCCCAAGCTCTCCTTGTAGGAACTTCCTATTTCTGACTCTTTTTCTGTCTTCGAATGTCACCTGATTATTTATATCCTTTAGGGTTCTACCCAGGGTTAGCTCTTCAGAGTGGTATTTTTTGACTGTATTTACAAAAACAATGTTGCTTGTCTGACTTTAACTCTTTTAGCCTGCTTTCATTTTTTCCTTGCTATTTTTCCCTACAGGACAATATGCATTCATTCTGTATTATTTGTGGGTTCCTTTATATTTTTTCTATTTTTTTTTACAAACATGACTGTAATTGGGTTTCAGTCATAAAATGAACACCTCCTTCATCAGTGCAACATTCCCACCACCAATGCTCCCATCTTTCTCCTCCCACATCCTCTGCCTGTATTCTAAACAGGCATTCTACTTTTCTCTCTCACTCATTAACATTGTCATGGTAGTTGTTAGTGTATTATATCTCTAACTTCACTCACCCCTCTTTGAGGTGAACTTCATATCATGAGCCAGTCCTTCAGGCTCTCATCTCTGGGCATTACTACAATAATGTGTTTTTATTAAAATCCATAGATAAGCAAGACTATTCTGTGTCTTTCTCTCCTCTGACTTATTTCTCTCAGCACAATAGTTTCCATATCCATCGATGTATAAAAAAATTTCATCAGTTCATCTATTCTGACAGCTGCATGATATTCCATTGTGTATATGTACCACAGTTTCTTTAGCCATTCGGCTGTTGAAGAACATCTTGGTTGTTTCCAGGGTCTGACTATTGTAAATAGCACTGCAATAAATATAGGTGTGAGGAAGGGATTTTTGTGTTCCTAGGGTATATCCCTAAGAGTTTACCTTGGTATTTTTAAAATTTCCTTTCGAATATGTATTTACAATGTCAATTCTAAAAAGGTCTTCATTGTAATCTATAGACATTTGCAGAGTAGCAAAAATAAGTGTTTCCAGCTGAGTTTGAATGAGGTGGTGGTATACACAGTTTATGAGATAGAGTTCTATTTTTTACATTATTTTGTAAATATATGCTTTTAATATGCTTTTATTCAGTAATTTCTTAGTGGAAAGTGGCCCTCATATCATAAGGCTGAGTGACTGTATAGTCCTCCTGAGCACTCTGATGTAAGGCCTGGAACAAAACCATATGCTGGATAAATTTTCTTTAAGCATGTGGTAGAGTTTAACTGTTCATGATACATTCTTAACAAACCAGCAAATCCTATCGAATAATGTGTCTTTATAATATATAGTACATAAACAATATTAGGTCTTGAATATGTGATAAAACGTTGGGACCTGAGAGATATAGAATCGCAAGTATCTTTTATTCTTGGAATCAGTGATTCACTATCAGCTAATATGTTTAGTGTTTTTAAATTCTATTCATCTTAGTGCCCCACAAACTCAAATATCTTGGGATCAACTTAACCAGGTAGGTGAAGGACCTATATAAAGAAAACTACAAAATACTGCTTCAAAATATAAGAGAGGACACAAGGAAATGGAGACACATACCCTGCTCAAGGATTGGCAGGATTAATACCATTAAAATGGCACTATGCCCCAAAGCATTGTTTATTTAATTATTCAATTAAATTGATTAATTAAATTAAATTAATTAGTTAATTATTTAATGTAATCCCTCTAAAGATACCCATGGCATTTTTAATAAATGGATCAAATACTCCTGAAATTCATTTGGAACAATAAACATCCACGAATAGCTAAAGCAATCATTTGGAAAAAAGAATCTAGGAGGTATTACTTTCCCCAATTTTAAACTGTACTACAAAGCAATAGTTATCAAAACAGCATGGTATTGGAATAAAGACAGATCCTCAGATCAGTGGAATAGACTTCAGTATTCAAGGAATGTTCCCCAGACATACAATAAACTAATCTTTGATAAAGGAGAAAGAAATTTAAAATGGAGCAAGAAAAACCTCTTCAACAAGTGCTATTGGCACAAATTGCCACTTGCAAAAAAAAGTGAACTCAACACCCAGCTAACACCATGGACGAAGGTAAATCTAAGTGTACTAAAGACCTTGATATCAGAAACCATAAGGTACATAGAACAACTTGTAGGTAAAACATTCATGACATTGAGATTAAAGGCATCTTTAATGAGGAAAAAGCACTCTCCAAACAAGTGGTAGCAGAGATAAACAGATGGGAATATATTAAGCTGAGAAGATTCTGCACCTCAAAGGAAATAGTGCCCAGGATACAATAGCCACCCAATAAGTGGGAGAAACTATTCACCCAATACCCATCAGATAAGGGCCAAATATCCAAAATATACAAGGCACTAATGGAACTTTACAAGAATAAAACATCTAAACCTATCAAAAATGGGGAGAAAAAATGAACAGACACTTTGTCAAAGAAGAAATACAAGTGGCCAAAAGGCACATGAATAAATGCTCCACATCACTAATCATCAGGGAGATGCAAATCAAAACAACTCTGAGGTACCATCTCACGCCACAGAGATTGATGCACATCATAAAGAATGAGAACAAGCAGTGCTGGCGGGGATGTGGAAAGAAAAGAACTCATTCACTGCTGGTTGGAATGCTATCTAGTCCAACCTTTATGGAAAGCAATATGGAGATTCCTCCCAAAACTGGAAATTGAGCCCGATATGATCTAGCTATACTACTCCTAGGGATATACCCCAGGAACACAAAATACAGTACAAAATTCCTTCCTCACACCTATATTCATTTGTAGCGTTATTTACAATAGCCAGACTTGGAACAACCAACCAAGATGCCCTTCAACAGATGAATGGCTAAAGAAACTGTGGTACATATACACAATGGAATATTATGCAGTCATCAGGAGAGATGAAGTCATGAAATTTTCCTATACATGGACATACATGGAATCTATTATGCTGAGTGAAATAAGTCAGAGGGAGAGAAATAGACACACAATAGTCTCATTTATCTATGCATTTTAAGAAAAATTAAACGCATTATTGTATTAAGGCCCAGAGTCAATAGAGTCAACTGCTGGAAAAGCTGGAAGGACCGGCTTGCAATTTGAAGCTCACCACAAAAGAGTGGTGAACTTTGTTAGGGAAATAACTACACTAGTAACTAGCATGACAATGTTAAAGAATGAGAGAAGTAGAATGCCTGTCGCGAATACAGGCAGGGGCTGGGGACAGGTTGGGGGCTGGGAGGGGGAGCACATTGTTGGTGGGAATGTTGCACTGGTGAAGGGGGATATTCTGTTTATGACTGAATCCCAACTACAAACATGCTTGTAATCATGGTGCTTAAATAAAGAGTTATATAAAAATATGCTTAGTGTTTTTAGTAACTTTAAAAAACATACCTATGAAAAAGAAGAATGCTAAATATATAATTTTTATTTATGTAAATATAAATGTTTGCTTCCTACCTGTTTCTTCCACAGTCATGTAAACTTCATAAAGCCAGGAATTAGCAACTTGTTTTCTTCTTTTCCTTTGCTGTTAATATTATACCTGGCTCATGGAAGTCTTCCAATGAATTATAAATAATGAAGTGAGTTAAAACTGAATCGAGTATAGTCAAGATTGTCTCAACTAAAAAAATCTGACAAATAATAATTTTAGTTTGCCAGGTACTTCCATTTATGTCACATCATTCTACCTTTAATTTTATCATAGTCCTCTTGAGCTAAATATTTTGAATTTTACTTTTGAATTGGTCAACCTAAACTCACAATTTGTTGTGACTCAAAGGGATTCCTGGTTGTGAATCTTGGCTTAAATATCTATTGAGTATGTGAACAGTGTAATTATACATCTTGGTTTTGATCTTGTGGCCATTCTTTGTATTTTCAAGAAACATGATTTAATCCTCTCTAAAACTTGATTTCTATTATGCAAACAATGTCCAGACATCCTCTACATAATTCTTATTCAGATTAAATTAAATTTATTTAGCCTAGTACTGATATGTAGTAAGTCTTGTTGGATACGATGATGATGATGTTGATGATTAAGATATGATTAAGTTTTGGATCCTTATGTTAGAAAAAAAAGTAGATCATAAAAAAGGTAATCCAGGAAGCTCTCTTAACAAAATCTATGAGTACCACTTTACAGGTACTAAAGATGATAATCTAAGGACAGGTATTGATAAACTTTATATAAAGAACTAAATAGGAAATATCTTAGATTTTGTTAGATATAAGAGATTTATTGTAATAAGTAGGTTATACTTTCTCTGTTTCTGCTTTAGACCAGTGATATTCAACTCTCTCTATATATTAGATTCACCTAGATAGTTTTCAAAACCCCTAGGCCTAGATAGTCTAGTCTGCATCCAGAGAGTCTTATTTACTTTTTCTGAGATGGGAACAGTCATCACAATTGTTTAAAACCTCCAGAAAACTAATGCAAGTTGATAACCATCAGTTTGGATCATTAAACCCTAGATGAAAGAATCTCACAACAGTTGATATTTTCCTGCCACTGACCAGCTCCCTTCACACCCCATTTTAGTATCTAGAGATCAGCATAGTTTGAGGGCTTCCGGCAAGGGTTGGCCAAGCTGTGGTAACTTCCTTTTGCTTAATGCACAGACCACATTACTTTTGTATCTGGAGGGAACTCTAATTATCTGTGTAATAAATGCATTGTACTTTCAGGGAACACAGTCCAGCTGTTCCTGTGCATTTTAGCTGAGACTATACTTTTTGTTATTTAATTGTGTTCCAGTGTTGGCAGTTGGACAGAATAGTTTTTTGAGAAGAAGCAGCCTGGCTATTTTCTTTGTTGAGACAATAGATTCTGGAACGAAACTGGCAATGGTTCCTGAGAGTCTAAAAGTGTTTGAGTTAAGGTCAATTCACTTTTCTGCGAAGACTATAGAATAGACTTACTACCATCTCTAAGGCACTTCAAATATTCATATGGTTCATGTCTACCTGATATGAGGGTAGAAGTTGAGTAAGGGTATGAATCTGGGCTTAGTTTTAATTGTCCACAATCTTCTGTATAAACTATTTAAAGACTTTCTTAGTGTGTGGTTTCTCAGCATTTACATAAAAATGATCCGATTGCTTCTAAAATGCCCATTTCTGAAAGTACATTGAATGAAAATTTCTGGAGAGAGAGCAGGTCTATAATATAAGTGTTTATTAAAGCATCTGGATAATTGAAACTTGAGGTCTATTGTTTTGGAGATAAATCTGAAGTTTCATCAAAAGAACACTGAGCTTGGAAGCTTTAAGTCACTGATAGACCAAAGGCTTGAATCTAGAGTAGTGTATAAGCTAACTAATGCTGGGTAACTCTCTCTATATCTAGAGGTTTAAAACAATACACATTATTGCTCATGAATCTGTAGGTTAGTTGGGTTATCTTTATGATATCAACTAGATTCACTATGTATGGCTGATTGAAGTTGAATTAGTAGCTAAGCTCATTCATCTTGGCTAGTCTCTTTATAATGTTTAGAACTCAGCAGGCTGGTATTGTTCAGAGATGATTGTATCCTGGGGTTTTTTATGTGACCTTTCACCTTTGTCAACTATCATATGTTTGCTCATATGGGGGAAACAACATTTAGATATTTTAGAAGGCTTCAGATGATGTGTATAGCTCATAGAGGCACATCTGCATGCCTACATCCCTGAGCTCCACCCTGGCACTCATGCCTTACAAGTACCACTAGATATATCCCTAAAACCCTCTGTGTGCCACTGTTTCAGACCTTCTGGTCCACAGCACAAGTGAACTCAAGCAGTAAACACTGAAGTACTAGACCTTAATATTAAATTCCTGGCCCAGCACACTAAGTGTACCAGAAGTGACCTACTGGCTCCCTGAGCACTACCCAAAAATAATAAAAATGTCCAAAGTCATTTTTAGGACCTCTTCTTTGAACTGGAACATGCCCACCACTACTGTGTTTTGGAACTTAATCAAGATGCAGGATGATAAATCATAATCTCAAAGAGACAACCTAAAAATTGACAGCATATAACAATCCTTTTACAAATGACTAACAAAGTCTGCTCTACAGAGACCTATGCCTTTGACACATCATTGGCATGCTTGCAAAAATTTTTCTGCCAGATTTTACAAGTATTGGGAGGCCATTAGTAGTCAATATCCCCCTGAATACTATTTCTAGGATTAATGTTCTTGGATAAAGAATTCACAATAACATATTTATTTTCTTTTTTTTAATATAATTTTTATTTTGATCATAGTGTCTTACATATTGTTGACAATAACATTTTAGGTACATATTTACATAAAATCAGGGGGGATTCCCATCACCAAATTGTCCTCCCTACACCTCCGTTTTTGTCCTACCTCCCATTTCCTCTTCCCTCACCCCCAGGGCGGCTAGAATATGTGGTCCCCTCTGTATCCAACCCACTACCTAGTAGTCTTGCACCTGTTTGGTCTTGATGCCTCCTTTATCTCCCCCTCTAACTGTAGGCAGGACTAGCTAGTTCAAGTTGCATGGTTTTGCCGGAAAAAGAGAAGATATATAAACTGGGGGTAAGAGTCTAATACTCCAAAAATGGGTGGAATCCTTCTAGAGGCTCTCATCATCGATTTGGGAGATGAAGGAGAAAAAGAAGGTGAAACACTCCACCAGTACCAAAAAAAAAAAGTGTCAATTATCCAGTGAGGACTCCAGCTATATCGATAAGCACCACAAAAAAATAGACGAAAAAAAAAAAAGAAAGAAACAAAAACAAACAAACCAAAAACATGCCATGGTCTTGAAATAAGAAACATGGCATAGCACATAACGAAAAAAGAGAAGAGAAAAAAAATAAGTATATTTGGGGACAACGATTTCAATAATCACACCCAAACAGAGAAATCGACCAAAATAGATAGGTAAATAAAAATAATAATAACAATAATAAATGAAGGTAAAAAATATATATGTGTATATATATATATATATATATATATATATATATATATATATATATATATATATAAAAAACCAAGGTTTTGTGCTTTTTGTATTTTTGTTTTTTTCCCCTCCTGCCCTGGCACAGTAAATATTGGGGTCATTCGAAAAGGAATTCACTTGGCCTAAGAAATAAGGGGTTTCTCCGTCCTTGGAGAATACTGTCATGGGATCAGCTCTAGACTTTGCTCAGGATCATTTATTCTCCCGGTGGTGTTTTTTTTTTTGGTGTGTGGAAGACTACTGCTCTGTCCAGGGTGATCCAATCAGAGCTCTGTGTTTAGAGGTCTCAGTATCTGCACAGATCCTGAGGTGGGACTTATGATGAAGTCAGTCTTTGTGGTTCTAGAGGTTCTGTTACCTCAGTGTCATTTTAATCCATCTTCTGTGGTTGGTGATCTTGATCTTTGCACTGAACCTAGGATGGCACCTAGGATAGCGTCTTTCTTTGTGCTTCCAGAAGCCCCATTCTGTTGCAGTTGTCTCTGTCAGACCTTTGGGACTGGGGATCATGATTATTGTACAAGTCATAGTTCAAACCCTAAATTAGGGCTTTTTTATTGGTCCCAAGATGTATACTGTCTGGTCGTGGTTCTAGTAGCCAGTCATCTGTAAGTCACGATCTTGGCTTTTGGACCTACCAAAGGGTGCCGAGTCTTCTGGTTTTGTCTTGTCGTTAGCTGGTAAGGTATGCTAATCTGCTCTCAGGTCAAGTTGTTCACATTTTCCTCAATGTCAGGATATCATGTTAGGACTGGCCCTTGTTGTTGACCCCGCAGTATTAAGGCTGTCTCAGATGGAGTTTGTTTCCTGCAGCTGATGTGAAGAGCTGTGCCAATTCTATGTCTGGGATCCAGGGTTCAAGGCTGGATGAATGGTATCTAATCACCTGAGGTCTAAGTTGATTCCACATGACATATTTTCAAGGTAGGAGATATCCCTGTATTGTAAACAACTATGAGTTCCCATCTCTAGTAGATAAGAGCTCTTTTTTTTTATATGTAAGATTTCCCCTTTATTTAGTGTGTCTTTGCAGGGGAAGTGGTGCCACATTATATTGTTGGTGTAGTTGGGGCTGGACAGAGGGGATAACAGACACAGGTCACATACCCAAAAATGATAAAAAAAAAAAGAAATAAATAAAAATGTATGTGCTCGCAAATGTATATGTAGGACCAACATTTAAAAAAATAAATAAATAAATTTAAGAAAAGAAAAAAAAAGAAGTAAAATGAGTTAGCGAAGTTTTTAAAGGACCAAAGTGGTGCAAAAGACTACCTTACATTTGGGGGAGAGCAGGTAACGAGGTGGTGTATTACAGGTCCTATGCCTATGTTGGAAGTACAGTTTTTCCCATTGTCTTTTGGGTTTTTCTTGTGATGTATGGGTTCCCAGGCATCTTCCTATCACACCCCCTGACCTTCTTCAGGTTGGTAAAAGTTTGCGGCAAGGAGGTCTTGAAAGAGTTCTTGCATTGGGGATACTTTTGGACCTAGGTCCAGTTTCAAGAAACAGTCCACGTTAGGGGGAGTTGGTAGGGAGGGCCTCACAGCATGAGTCCGCAGGGGAGTTGGCTGTCATTTCTTGCCCGGGACGAGGTGTGGGTTTGACTGGGTGTCCCTTCTCTTGGGTGCTGGGTACTGGTTCGTTGGGGTAGGAGGTCGATCTTGTTGCCTAATAGATTAAGGACTGAGGGTGAAGTGTTTTAATATAGAGGGAGGTCTGGATGGGATTGAGGGGTGGAGGGATAGTTGGATTTCCAGAGGGGGGAAAGGGTAAGGTGTATGGAAGGGGTAGGGAGGGAGAAAAGAGAAAAATACATTAGAAAGAGGGAGAAGAGAAAGGATAGAAAGTAAAGAAAAGAATATAAAAGAAAAAAAGTAAAAAAGAAAGTGGTGAGAAGAGAGGAGAGAATAGCAAGGGAATGCTAGTTTGCTTGAATGTGTTCAGTGAATAGAGCATGTAGTTTGAGTCTGTACGTCGCTGTTACTGCTTCGGTGGTCTGACTGGTCCCGTGCTTGAAACCCTAAAAGAAGGTAAACCTAGAGATAAAGTGTATGTTAAAGAGTTTTCTCGGGGTCATCTCGTAGTGCAAACTAGGTATGGTATCTCGTGTGATATCCCGAGCTGCTATCTTAGCTTGTCCGCCCTTTGTATCCAAGAATGCCTGTGGACAGAAAAGCTGAGATGTTATTTTAAATATAATAAGATAGAGGCATTAATGCATAGTGATATAGGATGTTTCCATTGGAGTCAGTGGTTTGCCGTGTTATTCTTTACCTGTGTTCCTGTATACGATCTCTACAGGATTATTATGGGCCATTATTGTAGAAGGTTGATTACGTACCTGTTCTCTCTATGCTGCTGTTCTGGTGTTGCTGTTTACTTTTTGGTATAATGTGTTGTTGAGAGTTTGTGTTGTTCCTTTTTCATGTGTTTTGGGTACTGTTCCCAGGTATATGATGACTATTACAGTGTTTGGAGTTTCTACCCTGTTAGATCCTGTTATTTGATTGTTAAGTATTAGTTGTGATTGAGATGTATGTTCTATGTGCTTCAGAATAGTGCTACCATACTGTGTTTATCTTTTGTCTTCTGACTTACTTCGTTTAACATAATATGATCTAGGTCCATCCACGTTGCTGCAAAATCTGTGATTGTATCGTTTCTGACTGCCATGTAATATTCCATTGTGTATAGATACCACATCTTAATGATCCATTCATCTTTTGTTGGACAACGCGGTTGGTTCCAAGATTTGGCTATTATACTGAGTGCTGCGATAAATAGTGGGGTGCACACGTATTTTGGAATGAATGTTCTTCCAACTTGGGGGTATATACCTAGGAGTGCAATTGCTGGGTCAAAAGGAAGTTCAATTCTGAGTTCTTTGAGCACTCTCCAGACTGTTCTCCATAGATGTTGGACTAGGGGGCATTCCCACCAGCAGTGGATGAGAGTTCCCTTCATACCGCATCCCCGCCAACAAAGATTGTTCTCAGTATTTTTGATGTGAGCCATCCTCACTGGTGTAAGGTGGTATCTCATTGTTGTCTTGATTTGTATCTCTCTGATGATGAGTGAAGGTGAGCATGTTTTCATGTGTTTGTTAGCCATCCTTCTGTCTTCCTCAGAGAAGTGTCTATTCATTTCTTCTCCCCATTTTTTTATGGCTTTATTTGGTTTTGAGGGGTTCAGTTTTCTGAGTGCTTTGTAAGTTCTAGATATCAGCCCTTTATCTGATATGTCTAGTGAAAAGATTTTTTCCCATTCTGTTAACTGTCTTGCATTAAGTAAGGTTTCTTTCGCCATGCAGAAGCTTTTTAGTTTGATGTAGTCCCATTTGTTTATGTTTGCTGCTAAGGTTCTTGCCATTGGTGCTCCATTCTCGAAGACCTTTTTGATATATAGGTCTTCGAGTGTTCTCCCTATTTTATTCTCGATAAACTTTATAGATTCGGGTCTGATTTCAAGGTCTTTGATCCATTTTGAGTTGACTTTTGTATAAGGAGTGAGGTATGGGTTGATTTTCACTTTCGTACATGTGGTTTTCCAGTTGTGCCAACACCATTTGTTGAATAGGCTTTCTTTGTTCCATTTCAGATTCTTGCCTCTTTTATCAAATATTAGTTGGCTGTATATCTGGGGGCTTATGTCTGGAAATTCTGTTCTGACCCACTGGTCAGAGGTCCTGTCTCTGTTCCAGTATCATGCTGTTTTGATTACTATGGCTTTATAGTATAGTTTCAAGTTAGGTAAGGAGATTCCACCCAGCTTCTTGTTTTTCAGTATGTGTTTGGCTATCCTGGCTCTTTTGTGGTTCCAGATGAATTTTGTGATTGATTGTTTTATTTCTTTAAAGAATTGTGTCTGGATTTGGATAGGGATTGCATTAAATCTATATAGAAGTTTGGGTAGGATAGTCATTTTGACTATGTTAATTCTACCTATCCATGAGCATGGGATGTTCTTCCATTTCTTTAGATCGTCTTCAATTTCTTTCTGAAGCGTTTTGAAGTTTCCCTGGTATAGGTCTTTAACTCTCTTGTAAGGTTGATTCCTAGGTACTTGATATTTTTTGATACTATCTTAAATGGAATTGTATTTTTAATCTCTCTCTCCTCAACTTCATTGTTTGTATATAGAAACGCTACTGTCTTTTGTGTATTGACTTTGTATCCAGCCACTTTGCTGTATTGGCTGATTGTTTCTAGGAGTTTTACTGTGGACTCTTTAGGGTTTTTGATGTATATCATCATATCGTCGGCAAATAGAGATAGCTTGTGTTCCTCTTTCCCTATTTGAATTCCTTTGATTCCCTTCTCTTGTCGGATTGCTATTGCTAGGACTTCTAAGGTTATATTGAATAAGAGTGGAGAGAGTGGACAGCCTTGTCTAGTTCCTGACCTTAGTGGGAATGCTTCTAGTTTCTCGCCATTAAGTATAATGTTGGCTGTAGGCTTTTCATAGATAGCTGTAACTATCTTGAGGAAAGTTCCTTCTAACCCTATTTTGCCAAGTGTCTTTAACATGAAAGGATGTTGGATTTTGTCAAACGCCTTCTCTGCATCGATTGATATGATCGTGTGGTTTTTGTCTTTCATGTTGTTGATGTGATGTATCAAATTGATTGATTTGCGTATGTTGAACCAACCTTGCATTCCTGGTATGAATCCCACTTGGTCGTGATGTATGATCTTTTTGATGAAGTGTTGGATTCGGTTTGCTAAGATTTTGTTAAGTATCTTTGCATCTATGTTCATTAGTGAGATTGGTCTATAGTTTTCTTTTTTGGTGGTGTCTTTGCCTTCTTTGGGAATGAGTGTGATATTAGCCTCATAAAAGGAGTTGGGGAGGATTCCTGTTTTTTCTATGGTTTGGAAAAGCCTATGGAAAGTGGTAGTAAGTCTTCTTGAAATGTTTGATAGAATTCACCTGTAAATCCATCTGGGCCTGGGCTTTGTTCTTAGGGAGTTTTTTAATTACATCTTCAATTTCCTCTGAGGTGATTGGTCTGTTTAGGCTTTCTAGATCTTCCTTTTCCAGTCTTGGAAGAGGATGTTTGTCCAAGAATCTGTCTATTTCTACTGGGTTCTCTATCCTAATTGAGTATAGTTGTTCATAATATGATCTCATGATATGTTGTATTTCTTGGGGTTCTGTTGTAATCTCTCCCCTTTCACTTGTGATCCTACTGATTTGGGTGTTTTCCCTCTTTTTTTTGGTGAGTTTTGCCAATGGTTTGTCTATCTTGTTTATTTTTTCGAAAAACCAACTCCTGGTCTCATTGATTTTTTGTATTGTTTTCTTTGTTTCAATGTTGTTTATTTCTGCTCTGGTTTTTATTATTTCTTGCCTTCTGGTTGTGGTTGGATTTCTCTGTTGCTGTTGTTCCAATTCTTTGAGGTGATCTTTTAAACTGTTGGTTTTGTTATTTTCCTGTTTCTTGACATAGGCCTGTATTGCTATGAGTTTTCCCCTAATTACTGCTTTTGCTGTGTCCCATAAATTTTGACATGTTGTCTCTTCATTGTCATTTGTCTCAAGGAATCTTTTTATTTCTTCCTTGAGTTGTTCTTTGATCCAGCTGTTATTGAGCAGCATGTTGTTTATTCTCCAGGTATTAGTTTTTCTCCATTGCTTCTTCTTGACATCAATTTAACCTCTGTTGCATAGTGATCTGAAAGGGTACTTCTTATGATCCTTACCTTTGTGGTCTTATATAGGTTGGCTTTGTATCCTAAGACATGGTCTATTCTGGAGAAGGTTCCATGTGGGTTTGAGAAGAATGTGTATTCTGCTTTCTGGGGATGGAGGGCTCTATATAAATCTATTAGCCCTAAATCTTCTAATTTTTCATTTAGAGCTCTTATTTCTTCGCTATTTTTCTGTTTGGTGGATCTGTCCAGTGGTGATAGTGGTGTATTGAGGTCCCCTACTATTATCACATTTCCCTTCATGTGTTTCTCCAGGTTTGCCAGTAGTTGCCTCACATATTTTGCTGACTCTACATTAGGAGCGTAGATATTGACCAGGGTTAGTGTTTCTTAATCTAATGTTCCCCTGATCAGTAAGTAGTGACCCTCTTTGTCTCTGATCACTTTCTTGAGGTTGAATACAATTTGGTCTGATATAAGAATGGCTGTTCCTGCTCTTTTTTGTTTTCCATTGGCCTGAATAATTACTTTCCATACTTTTATTCTAAGCCTGTGCTTATCCTGTAACTGTAGGTGTGTTTCTTGCAGACAGCAGAAGTCCGGTTTATTTTTCCTAACCCAGTTCTTTACTATGTGTCTTTTAATTGGAGAGTTTAGTCCATTCACATTTAGGGAAATTATTGATAGAGAGGACTGTTGTGCAGTTGTATTGTGTTGCGTGGTTGTTGTTACAATCAGGGGTTTGGATTGTGTAATTCATCTCTGAGTAAGTCGCTTAGGATTGGCTTGGTTTGCACAAATAGTTCAAGTTCGTTCATGTTTGAGAATGTTTTTAGTCTGCCCTCCCATATGAATGATAGTTTTGCTGGGTATTGGACCCTGGGTTGGAAATTTCTGTCATTCAGTCGTGTAAATATGTCATTCCACTGTCTTCTTGCTTGAATTATTTCAAATGGGAGATCCGGTTTGATTCTTATGTCCTTTCCTTTGTACTTGAGGTTTTTTTTCTCCCTTATTGCTTTCCTCTTTCTCTTTGTTTTTTGCCATTTTGATTATTATGTGTCTTGGTGTTGGCTTATTATGGTCTATTTTATTAGGGACCCTCTTGACTTCCTGGATTTGTCCTGAAGTGTCTTTCCAGAGGGTGGGGAAGTTCTCCGTTATTATCTCCCTGACTACCTGTTCTTCCCCCTTCCCTATTTCCTCCCCTTCTGGTATACCCACAATTCTTAGATTGTTTCTTTTGTCTTTGTTCATTAGATATTGGATTTTTCCTTCCAGTGCTTTGCCTTTTATTTCTTTGTTGGTTTCTTGATCTTTTTTTGATTGTAGTTTTCCTTCGAGCTCTTCGATGTGCTTCTCCAACTCTGTGTTTCTGCTCATAAGGCTTGTTACTTTGTCTTTTAAGTCCTTCACTTCTTTTTGTATGGACTCTCTCATGTTCTTTGGCATTTCTTCTTTAATTTGGCTGATTCGTTCTTCCATGGATTTCTTATATTTGGTAGCTAAGGTTTCTTTAATATCTTTTAGTAATTCTTGCATTTCCTTCCTCATTACCGTTTTTAAGTCTTCTTCCCCTGGATCTGTACGTTTTGGTGGACTTGGGAACTTGCTAGGATTTGTCATGGTGTCTCCAGTTATTAGGGATCTCCTTGATTTACACATGGTTCCTTGTATTTAATGGTGTGTTTTGGAGTGCTGTGGCTTCTATTTTCGGCCTGCTTTGGTCCCCTTCCTGAAGGTGGTTCTAGAGGGGCCTGTTGGGTGAGCTTGTTGAACCTAGCTCTTTCTCCTCCCCTTTGCTGCCTAGGGGTCAGCCTTCCCTGTGGGTCTTGTCCCTTTTCTGCTCTTTAGTTCTGTCAGCAGTGCAGTTCTGCTCCTGGCCACAATGGTTGCTGGCACTGTTGAGCCTAGTTCTCTATCCCCCCTCCTCTCTCTGAGAGTCAATGGAGCTCTGCCCCCTCCAAGCCTCCGTTGAAGGAGTTCCTTCCGCCCAACCCAGAGCCCTTGTCCTTGGGGAGTCCCTGGTCCACTCCAGGGCCCTAGGGGATGGACTGTTTTAGGTCCCCTGAGGGGCCAGACGGCTGGTCCTATCTCCCCTGTCTATTTGGGTTGTTCAAGTTGCCCTTCGAGGCGCCCACCCAGAGGAAGGGACTCCCTCAAGCCACTCTCCTCTGTGCTTGTGGTCCCTGGGGAAGGGGCGGGGCCAGGTGACCGCACTGGGGAGGCAGGGACTCACTCGGGCGCTTCTGCCTGCGTTCCTAGGTCCCTGGTGAAGGGGCGGGCCCAAGGGACCGCGCGGGGAGGCAGGGACTCACTTGGCCGCTTCTGCCTGCGTTCCTAGGTCCTTGGTGAAGGGCCACAATAACATATTTAAAAGGACCAAAGAAGCCATTGGTTTAGACCCCATCTGACACTTTAATTTCCTGATAGCCTTAATGAAACTGTTCATCTGTCTTCTACTCAAGCACATCCCTAAGCTCCCTAGAAAACTTGTCAAGAGAGCTTGCTTCTTCCAGCCTCAGGGTTCTTTCCATTAGAATATTCTTTTTTAAATCAAGTTACCATTCACTTATGGAATTTAGCTTTTCATTTTGTTTCTGTCCTCTGAGGTGGCACAGAAGTAAGTCCTGTTGCCCTCATTGAAAATATTTTTCTGAAATTTGAAAGCAGTTATAAACTTTGTGCATTGGTCAGCACATGAGTTCTACCAAACTCAAATAATTATAACTTTGCTCTGAGGACATAATCTGAGCTCCCTCATGATTCAAGTCATTTCCTTGTAAATTCTTTCTCAGAGGGGTTCTGGTATTTGGGATGAAACCATTTGTAGGATTAGATGTCCTATAGTTTGCTTTGAGTTTTATAAAACTCAGAGGGCCTCCAGGAAGTATAAGCTGAAGTAGTCAACTAACAGTTGACTGTGAGGCAATTAAAATGGATAACATAAAGAAATGTCTGTCAGTGGCACATCTTTCATAAATGTGTTTCTTTATTTCTGTATTTTTTCTTATTCTTATAATACTTTTTAAAGTACAGCCTTTTAAGTAATATTGTTTTTCTTTAGTGTCATGAGTTTGAACTCACTACTAGATTTTCTGGTCATCTATTAATTCTAAAGAGCAAATAATTTTAAATGTAGACTTAGACATGGGTCTCCACTGTTGTTTTACATAAAAAATACAGTAGTCTTTATTTCTGCTAAATTTAAGCTGATATTCTTGTTTCAATAGTTAGTAATTTAAATGAAATAAGCAAGCTAAAACTAAGAGATTTCCATTTTCCACACCATTTCTGATTCAGATATTTGGGAAGGAAAACAAATCTGAACCTGGAGATGAGTTAACGACAAATAAAACACAGTGAAGGCAATAAAATGAATGTTAATAATAAGATGTGATATGAAACTGAAACCATTATGAGTAGGGAAAACACAGGCCATGGTATGAAGATGTGGGTCAGAATAGATACCATCATCTCACAAAAGACTCTCAGCTTTTATGTTCAAAGGGTACTGTTTAATAGGGGATGTTCTGAATTGCAATGTATAAAAATGAATAGCATTTGATTGCTAAGAAAAATGCCAAGTGACTGGGGCCATGGAGACAAAAGGATGGATTTTGTTAAATACTATGTAAATTGTAAGATTATCTGATATGATATTAGCTCAGGAAACACTGTTCAGTATAAAAGAGGGTAAAATGAATTGTGAAAATGATTTGTAAATAAGTGTGCTAGATAAATACGAGGTAAAATGTTATTTATGCATGGTATACATAAATGAGCTATTATTTCTGCAAGCTTATATTAACATATTTTTTCCCTCAAAATCAGGGAGTAAAAAAAGAGTATTGAGTGGGGGTTAGGGTTCTGAGTTTGAACCTCAAAAGACTATATGTATGATCTGAGGCAAGTTATTTAGTCCTCTGCACTTAATTCCCCTCATATGACAAAAATTGTCCTGTTATCTCTAAGACCAACCAACCTCAACTCTATGACATTTTATTTATATATCAATAATGTTATTAGTCTAATTTTCTGTGTTTGGGGATTCCCATGAATTGTTTGTATGAAGTCAATATTTCAGATGGGGTTCCCCTTTTCCAGGAGCTTCTAATAGATTTGAAGAGTTTGAAGTTGTGATATATAAGGGAATTAATAGATCAATGTTTGGGATGAATTCAGTGGAAACAATTTGTATAAGGAAAAGCTGTTATTAGAATGTGATTGGGCATTGAGTGTTAAAAATGAGAAAAGAGATAGTAATTATAGGATATGCTTCTTTTTAGCCAGCTTCTTTATGTGTTTTATTAATTTGCTTTTCAAAGCAGTTCTTTGGATTTCATGCTTCAGTCTCCCCTCTTTTGGCCACGCATGAGTGAAGATGACATAGTGGCCATGCAAATCCAACAATGACATGGAAGACAGTTTCAACTAAGATTGAATGCTTGATGTTAGGCAACTTTTGAAGCAAAAAGAGGGTCTTTCAGTGGAAGGAATTAAAATGTGAAAAATTGTAAAGGGATATTTATGTGATCATTCAAAAGTATTTATGAGCATCATATTCTCCCATGTCTGGTAGAGTCTTACAGCACTTGGGCCTATTAAAATATATTTTTTCACTATTTAGAAAGAAAGGCATTGATCATATAATTGACCACATAGATAATTTTGTATATGATAGATTACATAATAGATAATCATCGTTAAAGTACAGATTAACAAAGGATTTCCTTTGAGAGGTATAATTTACATGGATAGCTTACATATTAGTAGGATTTTTATTTATCAATAGAAAGATTGGAAAGTAAAAAAAAATAAAGTAAGGTTGGAAAGTGGGATAAGTGTGGCATTGGGGTATGAATATATATGCAGAGGGTATAGCCTATGAAAAAATACCACAATTCAGACAGACCATGCCATATTTGAAAATACAAAGACTTGGTATGCCTGAAACTTGCTAAACTAGGGTAAACAAGAGAAACCTAAAAAAAAATGACAGTAGAGCAAAATGATCATTCATTACTATTGTATATGAAAACATTTCCATAAGATTATTCTTTGCCTGTTATCTCACCTTGATCTTCCAGGTGGGGCGCTGTTGAGAGCTGAATAAATAGTTTGGGAGTGAGGTGTTCAAAGTCTTTTGGGAGAGTTTGCTGGCTAGCTCCAGGTGTTTTCTGGAGCTAGCAGCAGGCTGACAAAGGACTCTCTTCGCCCAACCTTTTACCCCTTAACCCTCCTGTCTGTGTGGATTATTTGCTTTGGATAAATATTACCAAGATCTACCCCCAAAAGGGGACAAAGGTATGGGAATCAATTTCTCATTCTGGGAGCTCTTTGAGGATACACAAATAACCAACAAAGGAGTAAATGGGATTCCACACATTATTGCTCTAACAATATGTAGCCATAAGTTTTATGAATCACTTTGTACATTCCCAAAAAAAGATAAACATTCTTTTTTACAGGGTGGGGGGGAACATCTGGTTATACTTAGGGGTTACTCCTGGATATGCTCTCAGAAATCTCACCTGGTTTGGAGGACCATATGGGACGCTGGGGATTGAACCAAGGTCACGTGCAAGGCAAACACTCTATTGCTGCACTATCACTCCAGCCCTAGAGATAAGTATTCTATATGTGCAATAAGCATAGGGTGTTTGAGGACAACTCATGCTTTTGTTCTCATGTAGGTCTTGATTGTCATCAACATTAAGCAGAGTGTAAGACATAAAGCTGGGAAATGAAAGGCTTTGGTCATCCAAATCTATGTACTTTCAAAAGAGTCAGGGAGTAAGATCAAAGAGCTATACTAAAATCATAACAAAAGTGAAGCTAATTAAGTTGGTTGATGAGCTCAAGGGGGTAGCATGCTACCTATACAAAGTGTTTCCATTTTCCCAGTTTATTACTGTTTGAAGACAAGTGTAAACCCTGCACATGGACTGTCTCCAATTGTTAAGCCCAGAATTTAAACTGTCAGAGGCAATAAGAAATGGCCCTCCCCCATCAATCTACAGTTCGGTGATACCTCCAACAGTAGAACCAGAGCATTAATATTAGCAAATCATTCTTTTATTTTAATTTTATTTTATTGAAACCATTGTGACCTACAAAGTTCTTCATAGTTGAATTTCAGATATATAGTGAATCAGGGCTATTTCCACCACCAATGATTCCAGAGTGCATCCTATATCACCATCCTTTGGCCCTGGCCTGCCAGTCTAACAGGCCCATTGAAGTTTAAGTTGTTAAAGTTTAGGTCTCTTGATTTTATTGTTGTTGATGTTGGCTTGGATATTTATTTATGTCCCTTTTTTCCTCTACCAATGCATCTGAGACCACTTGGCCCTTGGCCTCATCTTTTTTTTCTTTCTTTCTTTCTTTTTCTTTCTTTTCTTTCTTTCTTTCTTTCTTCTTTCTTTCTTTCTTTTTCTTTCTTTCTTTCTTTCTTTCTTTTCTTTCTTCTTTCTTTCTTTCTTTCTTTCTTTCTTTCTTTCTTTCTTTCTTTCTTTCTTTCTTTCTTTCTTTCTTTCTTTCTTTCTTTCTTTCTTTCTTTCTTTCTTTCTTCTTAATTTTATAGAAACATGCAGAAATATTAGGTAAAACAAATCAATCTGTGTCCCAAGATTCTATGAAAAAAGGCAGAAGCCCCTATTTAAAGGATAAAAAGAAAAAATAAGTTAAACTAAAAATAGGTGGTGTGTCAGGGTTTGTTTGTTTTTCATAGGTGCAGCAATAGTTGGGGAAAATAAAAAGGAAATGCCTTTGGCCTAAAAAATGGAAGACCCTACCCATGAAGCATCCTGCCATAAGACCAAAAACAGGCTCTAGGCATACTAAATTGTGTCATACCAAAGTCTTTCTTCATGGTCCTAGTAAAAGTCCTTCTCAATCACAGGTTTCACAGTCAGGTTTCATTGATTTAGAGATCTTGTTTTTTGCACAGATCCTCTGTCGAAATCAGAATGTCATGGGGTATCTTCTGATTTTATCTTATGAGAAACAGAAACAATATTACTAAACCATTCTTTTATGTCTTCTTTTCAAACTGGGGCTCAAAAATTCAGCTATAGAACTAATTTTGGGGGATTGAGTCTAACAGATCCATTCGGAATGGGGTTATTGAGTTTTGCAGGATTTATATCTTTAGAGATTTGTAGAAAAACATTATTTTGTGTTCTACATAAAGTATCTTAGAGATTTTACTACAGCATAGAAAGGGGATTTTTTAGGATAGAATTAGAGATTAGAAAAATTATGTCCTATTGTTCAAGATCAAACACTCAGCTGCCTGGTGAGAGGATATAGTCCCTTTGTCCACTTGAGCAGTTAAACAAAAAAATGTAAGAAACATTGAGCTTTATAGGATTTTATACTGTTATATGGTACCCTGTGTCCTTCTCATCAGTTTCTTTTTTTTCAGTTTTTTATTTTTTAATTGCTTTATTTAAGCACCATGGTTACAAAATTGTTCATTGCTGGGTTTTAGTCATACAGTGTACATAATTCTTCACCAGTGCATCCTTCCTGCCAGTTTCTTTTAGTCAGAACATTTATGAAATTGCTTATAAAACTATTTATTTTTATTTTATATTTATATTTATTTAATTATATTTATATTTAATTAAGGAACTATGATTTACAAAGTTATTTATAGTTGAGTTTCAGACATACACTATTCCTATGTGAACTTATAACAACTGTCAACTTCCCTCCACCATTTTACCAAGTTTCCCTTCCAATGCCACAACTCTGCTTCCTTGAAAGGCACATTTTTTAGTGTGATGGTTATAGATTGGATCTCATGCTTTCCTTGATTTGGTCATTCAGCTATGAAAATGTATTATATATAAATATATGCTGCCATTTTTTCATCATTGGTTCTGTAATCTTTTCTTTCTGGGACTGCAAGAGAGAGAGTTTTCCAAAATATGAACAAGTACATCTTTATCTGTTCCTTTTTATTTTCAGAGCATTCAGTCTCACAGTCCATATTCAAGTCTTAATTTTCCCCTTCCCATGGTCTTGTAGAAGTGTTTCCTCCTCTCCATTAAGAACCCTTTATTTGACCTTGTTAGGTCCTTTTCCAAATCTGTTCATTCTCTTAGATTTCAAAAGGAGACCAGAGTACATGATCTAGAGCCAAGTGAGTTGTACTTTTGTAGGAGGATGAGATAATGTTTGTTTTATTTCCAACATCATTTTGAATGACCAGAATTTTATTTTTTATCTTTGTTAGCTACTATGTTTGGGGGAAGTTATCCTTCGGGCCAGGGCCAACTCCTACTCACCCATTATGACTCAGCTCATGGTACAGTGCCAACCTATTTAAACTGACCTCTCTTTCCTATGAATTTTTTCAGAAATCCTCTACTTCCATTAGCACAGCTCCCCCGTGTTAGGTTGTGCTTATAGTTTAATATGGTTTTATTTGTTTGTTTTCAAATCTAGATTTTTTTTTATTTTTTTTTATTTTGATCGTAGTGGCTTACATATTGTTGACAATGATATTTTAGGTACATATTTACATAAAATCAGGGGGGATTCCCATCACCAAATTGTCCTCCCTACACCTCCGTTTTTGTCCTACCACCCATATCCTCTTCCCTCACCCCCAGGGTAGCTAGGATATGTGGTCTCCTCTGTATCTAGCCTACTGCATAGTAGTCTTGCGCCTGTTTGGTCCTGGTGTCTCCCTTGTTTCCCCCTCTAATTGGAGGGGCAGGACTAGCTAGTTCAAGTTACGTGTTTTTGTTTGAAGGAGAGAAAAGTAATAAACTGGGGTAAAAGTCTAATACGCCGAAAATAAGCGGAATTCTTCCAGAGGCTCTCAACATCGGTTTGAGAAATGAAGGAGAGAAAAAAAGGTGAAACATTCCACCAGTACAAAAAGAAGTGTCAAATATCCCGTGAGAACTCCAACAATAAACACAAGCACCAAAAAAAAAAAAAACACAAAAACAAACACAAAACAAAACAAGCAAACAAACAAACAAAAAAATGCCATGGTCTTGATATAGGAAACATGGCATAGCATACAAAGGAAGAACAGAAAGGAAGAGAAAGAATAAGTATAACTGGGGACAACTTCAATTATCACACCCAAACAGAGAAATTGACCAAAAAATAGATAGGTAAATAAAAATAGTAATAATAAATGAAAATAGGGGGCCGGGCGGTGGCGCTGGAGGTAAGGTGCCTGCCTTGCCTGCGCTAGCCTAGGACGGACCGCGGTTCAATCCCCCGGTGTCCCATATGGTCCCCCAAGAAGCCAGGAGCAACTTCTGAGCGCATAGCCAGGAGTAACCCCTGAGCGTCACAGGGTGTGGCCCAAAAACCAAAAAAAAAAAAAAAAAAAAAAAGAAAATAAAATAATATATATATAAAAAAATAAATAATGTTTTGTGCTTTTTGTTTTTTTTCCCTCCTGCCCAGGCACAGTAAATATTGGGGTCATTCGAAAAGGAATTCACTTGGCCTAAGAGATATGGGGTTTCTCCGCCCTTGGAGTGTATTGTCATGGGATCAACTATAGACTCTGTTCAGGATCATTTACTCTCCCGGTGGTGCTTTTGTGGTGTTTGTAAGACCTCTGCTCTGTCCTGGGTGATACTATCAGGCCTCTGTGTCTAGGGATCTCAGTATCTGCACAGATCCTGCGGTGGGAGTTATGATGAAGTCAGTCTTTGTGGTTCTAGAAGTTCTGTTCCATCAGTGTCATTTTAATTCATCTTCTGTGGTTGGTGATCTTGGTCTTTGCACTGAAGCTAGGATGGCACCTAGGACAGTGTCTTTCTTTGTGCTTCCAGAAGCCCCATTCCGTTACAATGGTCTCTGCCAGACCTTTGAAACTGGGGATCATGTTCATTGTGCAGATCGTAGTTAAAACCCTAGGTTAGGGCTTTTTTATTGGTCCCCGGCTGTATACAGTCTGGTCATGGTTCTAGCAGCAGTCATCTGTAACTCGAAATCTTGGCTTTTGGGCCTTCCAAAGGGTGACAAGTCTTCTGCTTTTGTCTTGTCATTAGCTAGAAAGGTAGGATAACCTTCATTTAGGTCAAGTTGTTCCCATTTTCTTCGTTGTCAGGATGTCATATTAGAGCTGGCATTTGTTGGTGACCTTGCAGTATTGCAGCTGTCCCGGATGGGATTTGTTTCCTGTAGCAGTTGTGAAGAACTGTGCCGTTCCTGTGTCTGGGATCCAGGGTTCAAGGCTGGATTGATGGTATCTAAACACCTGAGGTCTAAGTTAATTCCACATGGCATATTTTCAAGGTAGGAGATATCCCTCTATTGTAAACAACTATGAGTTCCTATCTCTAATAGATAAGAGCTCTCTTTTTTAATGTATATATATATATATATATATATATATATATATATATATATATATAAGAATTCCCCTTTATTTTAGTGTGCCTTTGCAGGGGGGAAATGGTGCTACCTTATATTGTTGGTGCATTTGGGGGGTGGTCAAAAGGGGAAAACAGAAACAGGTTACATACCCAAAAAAAGATGAAAAAAATAATAAATAGAAAAAAAAATAGGTAACAAAAATGTATGTGCTTACATATGTATATGTAGGCCAGATTTTTTTTTAAATGAGGTAGCAAAGTATTTAAAGGGCCAAAGTGATGCATATGACTATCTTACATTTGGGGAAAAGCAGGTAAAGAGGTGGTGTGATACAGTTCTTATGCTTATGTTGGAAATACAGGTTTTCCCATTGTCTTTTGGGTTTTTCTTGTGGTGTGTGGGTCCCCAGGCATCTTTCCATCCCATCCCCAGATCTTCTTCAGAGTGGCAAAAGATTTGTGGCAGGGAGGTCCTGGAAGGGTTCTTGCATTGAGGGTACTTTTAGACCTAAGTCCGGTTTCAGGTAACAGTCCACGTTAGGGGGAGTTGGTGGGGAGGGCTGCGCAGCATGGATCAGCAGGGGAGTTGGCTGCCTTTTCTTGCAGGAGACGAGATGTGGGTTTGACTGGGTGTCCTCTCGACTGGGTGCTGGGTAGTGGTTCGTTGGGGTAGGAGGTCAATCTTGATGCCTAATAGATTAAGGACTGAGGGTGGAGAGTTTTAATATGGTGGGAGGTCTGTATGGGATTGAGGGGTGAAGGGATAGTTGGATTTCCAAAGGGGGAAAAGGGGAAGGTATATGGGAGGGGTAGGAAGGGAGAAAAGAGAAAATACTTTAGAAAGAAAGGGAGAAGAGAAAAGGAAAAAAGTAAAGAGAAGAGTAGAAAAGAGAGAGAAAAAGAACAAAAAGAAGAGAAAAAAAAGAAGATAAAAAATAAAAAAGAAAGTAGTGAGAAGAGAGGAGAGAATAGCAGGGGAATGCTAGTTTGCTTGAATGTGTTCACAGAATAGAGCGTGTAGTTTAAGTCTCTACATCTCAGTTACTGCTTCGGTGGTCTGACTGGTCACGTGCTTCAGTTCCTAAAAGAAGGTGTAACCTAGAGATAAAGTGTATGTTAAAGAGTTTTCTCGGGGCCATCTCATAGTGCTAGCTAGGTATGGTATCTCGTGTGGTATCCCGCGCTGCCATCTTAGTTTATCCGCCATCTGTATTCAAGGATGCCTGTGGATATAAAAGCTGAGAGGTTATTTTAAATATTATAAGATAAAGACATTAAAATGTAGTGTTATGGGATGATTCCATTGCAGACAGTGATTTCCCGTGGTGTTCTTTACCTGTGCTCCTGAATACTATCTCTAAGTGATTGTTGTGGGCCTTTGTCGTGGAAGGTTGATTACATACCTGTTCTCTCTACGGTGCAGTTTCTGGTGTTGCTGCTTTCTTTGTGGAATAATGTGTAGTCAAGAGTTTGCGTTGTTCCTTTTTCAAGTACTTTGGGGACTGCTCCTGAGTATATGTTGACTATTGCAGTGTTTAGAGTTTCTACCCTGTTAAACCATGTTATTTGATTGTTGATTATCAGTTGTGTATAAGATGTGTGTTCTGGGTGCTTCAGAATAGTGCTACCATTCTGTGTTTCTCTTTTGTCTTCTGACTTACTTTGTTTAATATAATATGAGAAATGATACAATCACAGACTTTGCAGCAACATGGATGGACCTAGATCAAATCTAGATTTTTAAGTATCTAGAAATCAAAGAACTGTGCATTATTGATCACTATATGCTCACATATGTCACTAAATATTGCACATGCTAGGTGCTCGATTAATTCTAAACCCACGGATGAGTGAAGTGTTTTGAGTTACTTGATTACAGGGAGTATTTGTCAGAAACCCAAAATTCAGTTATTTACTTGGTAATGACTAAAGTCAAGTATAAGAAACTTAATTCCTGGGGCATGGCGCGTGGTAGCGCTTTTGCCTCACATGTGGTTGACCTGGGATGGACCTCAGTTTGATCCCTTGTGTCCCATATGGTTCCCCAAGCCAGGAGCAATTTCTTAGTGCATAGCCAAGAGTAACCTCAGAGCATCACTGGATGTGGGCCCCCAAACAAACAAACAAACAAACAAACAGAAACTTAATTCCAGGAAGACATATCTTATTTTGTCTCAAAAAAATTGAAGGTCAGGCTGAAAGCTAAATTATGGAAAACCTAGTGAAATTTGAATTTCAAATTAATAACTATTAAAAACTCAGAAGCACGCCTCAGTTGTTTCTCAGAACATATATACATAAAATATATTATTTATTTTTGGGGCCATGCACAGCAGTCTTAGGTCTTAATTCTGGCTCTATGCTATGTAATTACTCCTAGAGGAGCATAGAAAACAATTTGATGCCGAGGATTGAATCCCTGTTGGCTTCATGCAAGGCAAAATACTTAACCTGTATACTATTTTTCCAGCCCCTTAAAAATGTTGTTTTTGGTATTTGGTCCATACCCAGCAGTTCTCAGGGGTTACTCCCAGATCTGTGCTCAGAAATTGCTCCTGGCAGGGTAGAGGCACCATAATGGATGTTGGTATCGAACCCAGGTCAGTTCTGGATCAGTTGCATGCGAGGCAAATGCCCTATCACTGGGCTATCACTCTGGCCCCTGAAAAACTTTTTATAAAATTATTTACTTGGATTTTTGTATCTTTCAAAGTGGAATTGTCTTTCCTGTCTCCATCAAGCAGTTTTATTTTGGTTATTGATGCCCCTGTTGGTTACCTCAAGTGTCATCTAGCCTCTGGACCAAGTTATGCTCTATTTGTATAGCAGTAGTATCTTGTAAAAACATTTGTCAATATTAAAAAATGGGGAGAATCTATAGAAAGCTGAAACAATCAAACCTTACTATATTGTATCAAATCACTGTTCAGCTAAGAAATGTTCAGCTCAGCCCATTCCTCTGGAAGATGAACATGCTGCATGTCTTCAGTCTTTAGCCTGGTGGTGCAATGTCCTTTTTTAACAATACTACAATTACTTTAAGGTTGAGAGCAACAAGAAACATATTTTTGACTCCAATGTCTATCAAAGAGGAAGACAAGACAATCCTAAAATTCCATATGTTTCAGTAAACGTAGGGCAAAATTGGCAAAGTAAAAAGTCCTTGTTTTAAGAATTAGAAAAATTGACCTTGTGTCTACAGCATATAAAGCACCCCTAACATTTCTTAGGCCTCCCTCCCACTATAACTTGAGGAATTTTTAAAAGTGATATATAGACACACAGTTTACAAAGTGTTTTACAAGTTGTTTCAAGCATATAGAGTTCCACCCTCTATCCCACCACCATGACTCCAAATCTGTACCAATAACTCCTACCTCGTTCTTCAGAGCACTCTTTTTATATTTCAAAAAGTATCCCAAGGGAAGAGATTCCCCTTATTTTGTATATTTATGGGTCCTAACCCTAAAATATAGTGTTTAGCTCTTAATAAACATTCATTAATATTTGTTAAAAATTAAAAATGAGTGATGTAAGTCATCAAAATATGAAGAAATCGCAAAGACAAAAATCTTACAGAAAAAAAAAATGGTGTCTCCTGCAATAGAATGGTTTGACTGGATGTGAAAACCTATAGTCATTCCTTAAAGTGATAACCTTGGTATATATTCCCCACATCTCCTGAGGATCAAAGGAGTTGCTGTTGAGAACAGAAGTTCTTGTTGGTGCACTGAGAGATTTGGCGAACATTGGATTAAATTAGTTTTCACTAGTATCAAGAAAGAAATTCGTTTTTAGAGAATTTTTGGATGAAAGAGTAGATGAACATGTTGAAAATAATTTTCTCCTTTCTACCACAATTCTTTCATGACTTGGGGGTTTCTCTCTGCATTCTCATAAAACCCAGCCTTCCTGCGTATTGTCTGTGTTCACTATGGAAATGCACAGACACTCTTCTTTTGAATACAAACTAGATTCATTTTATTGAAAGAAAACAACAAATTTTGTAGAACATTTAAAAACCTTGAACTCCAAAAGTTTTAACAAAAATAATTAGAAAATTAATATATTGAGTTTGAAATTAAGTACGTGGAAGAGCTTTTATATCAATGGGAATCCAAACTGTTCTTTTTTTTATAATAGATTCCTTGAAATCAGATGTGAACATCCGGAGCTCCCATTAAATGTTTATTTTGCTTCTTCTGATTATGTTGGTTTTTACCATATGGTTTTCATGAATTCATCTTATCTCAAAAAATATCCTTAGTGCATCTGAATAGTTAAGTATGTAGCTTGCACACAACCAATCCTGATTTTATTTCCTGTACCTCATGTGGTCCTTGGCCCATGTAGAGTGAGCTTGAGTGGAGAACAAGGAGAAAGCCCTGATACTGCTAGGTGTGGCCTCAAAACATGAACAAACTGTGCATGCATGTGTGTGTGTGAATGAGAAAGAGAGAAAGAGAGAGGATGTGGTTAAAATTCATAGCACAGAGAAATGGATGAGAACAAGAGTTTAGCTTTTAACCATAGACTCAATTCTGTTTACTTGTTTTCATCGTCTAGGACCACTGCAACAAAGTATCAGGAACTGAGTGCCTTAAGGAATTAGGAATTTATTTTCCCATAATTATGAGGCTTGAAGAACAAAGCAAAGTGCTGTCAGAAGCATATACATTGTAAAAACTTTTAGAGTATCCATCTATGTGGCTCTTAAATTCTAGCGCTTTGCCAGTAGCCTCTTTGGCTTTCCTTGGCTTATGAATGATCATTTTCATCTGCTGCCTTCACATGGGATCCTTCCTGAATGTCTTTATCTCTTCTTCCCAGTATTTCTTTTTATATGCACAAATTTTCCCTAAGAGGTTCTCAGAGTGTAACACCAAGGCTTTTGAACTCTGTATTCTAGACATGCCTTGAGTTCAAACAACAATAGCCTGGTTGTATATAAGTAATTTGTAAACTAAAGGAAGACAGCCCAGAGCAGGATCTCCAGACTTGATTTCCAAACGATGGTCTGGAAAATTTTTAAAGAAGCAAAAGTAGGAAGGAGGATGTGTTAGCATGTAGGGATGGGAAGCAGGATGTTGGGCTTGCAGGTTTATTTTACAGAACATACATCTTCATAGGTCTTATGTCTCACTAGTATGTTAAATATCTTACTGGGGTGTGATTTTTCAGATTTAAAATGAGGGACATTTAATGAATCATCATCAAAGTCCAGCTGGTTGAATCCATTTCCTTGCTCTAACTCACACTTGAACATGCTTGAATCGATACATTTGCAGCAGCAACAGCTTTAACATGTTTTACATATCTTCCCTCTGTATTATTCTTTTCCCTCTGTATTATTTTGAAATTATAAGTAAAGCTTTGTGTTTGCAGCAGAGCTACATTTCCTGAAAAAATGTCCCTGTTCTATTTCATCAGCAGTATTATATCAGGACACACCTATATTTAATTTTCAATTTTTATATTTAAAAATATCTTTTTTTTTCCACAAATACCTTATTTTCAAATGATACCACCTTCTGAAATACTGGGGTGAAAACTTCAACAAATCTTTCTTCTAGAGGAATGCAATTCAACTTCTAACCTAATACTCTTCTTTAAACTTAAGCTTTCTAGGTAAAACCTGTGGTTCTTCCTGTGAAATGTTGCATTGCTTAAATTGCCTCTGTAGTTCTTCACATTATAGATACTTTTCACTGACAGGCTGATGTAATTAGGGAACGGAGAACAGAATCAATAAGGGAAAGAGTATATGTTTTTCCATATTTTCCAGCTGTCCTGGAGATTCATTTATGGTTGTGTGAGTGTTTGTGTGAGTTGTTAATTAACATGTACTTGTTAGGAGAGAGGAGATCATGACAGATGATGAATAAAAGCAAGGAGAGGATATGGATTGTTCTCCGTTAAAAGCTGAAGAATGATGTCCTACAGGGAAAGAGCATGAGGAGATTGGTATGGAGGAGAAAATGTTCTTAGATATATTGCTTCATGTAAATGATGGATGATTTGAAAGAGGCTTGTTATTTAGAAAACATATTTACTTTCAATAAATATTTTATGTTGCTATTTACTTTCATACTATTATAGTATTCATCTCTTGTTTTGTGTACATACCTCCCCATCTTCATTGATGTAAATTCTACTTTTAGTCACACCATCAAAATGAACACCCTATACTCTTTTCCTTTGTCCTCTCCTTTTCTCCCCCTCTGGCAATCACATATTTTTAAGATTGTAAGAGTTACTTCAGTTGAAAGCACATTTTATATACACAAAGCAGATTGGGTTGAAGTCATACAACTATATAAACATCATGTGTGTTACTATTTTGCTTGTCTTTCCAAGGAAGAAGCTACCACTTAGCATAATATATTTATGTAAAATATTATTTTGTGGAAAATTTCAGGTTAATTTGTCTAATTTCAACTTTCTTATGAAGAAATAAAATTTTAGTTCTTAGGTTTTATTTTGGAATATAGACGAGTGTATTACAATAGTGCTATTATAAAATTTATATAAAACAATATATAGACATGTTTTACATTTCAAATATATATCAATGTTAAAGAAATATGGAAATTAATGTCAAATTTTAGGAAGTTTAAAGGAATATAATTTACCTATACTCCCTTAACTCAGTATAATGTTGGTAATATTTTGTAATTCTTCTATTCTACTTCAAGTTTCCATTAATACTTTAAATAAAATTGACATTAGTATATGCATATTTACTATGTTTTCAAATATATAATTTTGATATCACTAAAAATCTTTTAAAATTCACTAATTTATTTTATAATTACATAAACAAATTGTGTTCACAAAAATTTTAATAATCAGTATAGTTAGAGGAGAAAAATCTCAATTGCCTTTATCTCTTACCATTGCAGAAATAACTAATATAAATGTTATAACATGTAGTGCCAGCAGTATAATTGTTTGTAGTTCTATCTTCTACTTTTCGTAGCAATTTTAACTTGTGTAACCTTAGCACTTAGTTCATAGTAGTTAGAACATAGCAGTTACTTGATACTCTTGAGTGAATAAAGAAATGATGAACACATGTATGAATGGGGAAGCTGCAAACATTTGTTTCAGAGTCAGCAAGTTGCCACAGATTGAGAGACAAGGTATCTAACCCAAGTCCCTTAATGAATAGGAGAATGCTCTCTCTGTTCATCTGAATCAGCCTCTAGGCAGAGAATTCAATTTAATTTTTCTCCCATCAGTCAAACTGAAGAGCTGAAAAAGCAAAACCAGAGATAGGGGAGGCAGGAGGTGGAACAGGCATGAATGAGATCAGCATCTGATCTCTTGTTCTTTCTCAGATAGGAAAAGCATGAGATGAGACAACCATATTTCTCCCAAGGGCAAGTCACAGTAGGAGTTGAGGTGGATGACATGCTGCCACTTCCAAGGACCTCTATGGTGGAAGGACTAATCATTTTCCCAGCAGACTGAGATTCCAAAAGTTAGTGTGACTTTCATGGTTTATACCTAACTTATCTAGAGTTTGCAATAGAGAAAAACACAGTTGTTCTGGGTTTTATTTGAAGGAATTTGGAACTCTGTTGAATATGATTGAAATTAGAAAAGACAGAGGATCAATCTTTGAGTGATACAAAGCTCAATGTCTTAAGTGGGAAAAACTCAGTCATTTCAAGAAAATATGCAGACTCATTTTCCCAACAGAAAGGTTTGATTTTCACATACATTTTTCTTCATCCCATCTGTAAATATGAATATGAACAATGATGTATGTAGAACTAAGAAAGACTCTCTTTCTATGGACAGTTTTCACCTCTACTGGTCCAATATATATTATCATAGTTCTTCTCTTTCTCCCCAAATATCTATTAACCAGCCTAAAAACAAAGTTGACACCATTGCCTCTTCTCCCAACTAAAAATTTTCCCACCCTCTCTCTACTAACAACTTATCTCTAAATTCTAGCTCAAGAGCTCTTTCTTAGCCTTACTCTAGCCTCTGTTTTGGTATAGTATACTCATATATATATATATGTATATATGTATATATATCTAAGATATACAGGCCTGAAAGAATTCGTTTTTGCTTTCTGAACAGTAGGTTGTGATTATGTGTATTCAATAATTAAGGTTTTAAAGATAGCAGTGAGTTTCTGAATAAAGATATCATGCTAATCATAAAAGTAGGACTAATGGGGAATAGTTTTATATATTTCCTCATGTCCAGATAAGGCAGAAATAATGTTTAATGTTCATGGACTGAGAGAATCATTCGGATAAATACTGTGAGAGTTTGTTTAAAGTATAAATGTGCAATAAAATATATCAGTACTGACTTCCAATTTTATTTGTAACTGTCTTTGTAAAATTGAAACTCATATGAAAGCCCAACATATCCTATTGTTATTTGTATTTCATTATAAACAAAGTTCATAAATTATACTTTGTTATATTCAACTTAACATAGTTCCTTACATTGCTAACCAGTGTATTAGAGGTATACTTGCTCTTTTCCTTATGTGATTTGAAACAATCACATTCTACATGCCTATTAGGAAATGTAGAGTCTGAATCCATTATCCACAGGGAGTAAGATATTTTTTTTTTTTTTTTTGGTTTCTGGGCCACACCCGGTGACGCTCAGGGGTTACTCCTGGCTACGCGCTCAGAAGTTGCTCCTGGCTTGGGGGACCATATGGGACGCCGGGCGATCGAACCACGGTCTGTCCTAGGCTAGCGCAGGCAAGGCAGGCACCTTACCTCTAGCGCCACCGCCCGGCCCCGAGTAGGATATTTTTAATGTTTTAAAATCCCCAAGACTCTTTGAGAATATTTTTAATTCCATGAATTGTTACTCAGTCTTACCTGCATGTTTTATTTATTGATTTCAATGCTATGTATTCAATGGACCAGAGGCCAGAGGGATAGTATAACTGGGAGGGAGTTTACCTTGGATGAGGTACAATGAAATTCAATTCCTGGCATTCCTCAGCACTACTGGAGTAATTCCTGAGTGAAAGCCAAGACTAATCCCTGTGTATCATCAGGTGTGGCCCAGACAAAAATTAGTAATTCAGGAGGACAGAGCAGTGGCGCAGTGGTAGAGCGCTTGCCTTGCAGAGGCTGACCTATGATGGACCATAGTTTGATCCCCAGCATCCCATATGATCCCCCAAGACAGGAGCAATTTCTGAGCACATAGCCAGGAATATACCCTTAACATCACTGGGCATGGCCCAAAACAAAAAAAAATATTAGTTATTCAAGGAACTCTTTAGTCATATTCAAATATAAAAATGCATAATGGCTACATTATGTCTATACATATTTATTTTTAAATAAATATTTATAAATATTTATACATATTTGCCTACATAATGTATACAAATGTATAATTACATATTACTCAACATAAACAAAAGGTGAGTGAGTTAACATGACAGAAATAGAAGATGATGGAGCAGTCAGAAAATATTTATTTTGGATCACTTAAGCTGACTCGGCTTAAATGGACAATATTTTTCCTGTAGTTTAAAAATTGTTTAAGACAATTTTTTTCTTAGTTCATCCCTGATGAACACAGATACAAAGGTCCTCAATAAAATCCTGGCAAATAGAATCCAATGCCTCATCAAGAAAATCATTCAATATGATCAAGTAGATTTAATCTCAGGAATGCAAGGATGGTTTAACATCCATAAATCTATCAACATAATACACAACATCAAGAAAAAGAAAAATTAAAATCACATGATCTTATCAGTAGACACAAAGAAAGCATTTGATAAGGTCCAACACCCATTCTTGATAAAAATGCTCAGCAAAATGGAAATGAAAGGAATCTTTCTCAAAATAGTTAAGGCCATCTACTACAAGCCACTGGCAAAAATAATCCTCAATGGAGAAAAACTAAAAGCCTTTCCTCTAAATTCTGGTACAAGGAAATGCTGTTCTCTCTAACCACTCCTATTCAACATAGCACTGGAAGTACTTGCTATAGCAATTAGGTAAGAAAAAGATATCAAGGGAATCAGAAAAAGAAGTAATCAAAGTCTCACTGTTTGCAGATGACATGATACTCTACTTAGAAAACCCTAAAGACTCTACCAAAATGCTTCTAGAAACAATAGATTCAGATAGCAATTTGGCAAGCTACAAAATTAACACGCAAAACATATGGCCTTTTTATACATCAATAATGATAGGGAAGAAATGGACATTAAGAAAACAACCCAATTCATATTAGTGTCACACAAACTCAAATATCTTAGAGTCAACTTGACTAAAGACGTGAAGAACCTATACAAAGAAAATTATAAAACTCTGCTCCAAGAATATGAGAGGACACACAGAAGTGGAAACACATATGGTGCTCATGGATTGGCAGGATTAACAATTAAAATTGCAATACTTCACAAAGCATTGTACAGATTTAATGCGATCCCTCTAAAGATACCTACCCATGACATTCTTCAAAGAAGTGGTTCAAACACTTATGAAATTCTTTTGGAACAATAAACATCCTAGAATAGCTAAAGCAATCCTTGGGAAAAGGAATATGGGAGGCATTGCTTTCCCAAAATTTAAACTGTATTACAAAGCAATAGTTTTCAAAACAGCATGGTACTTAAATAAACATAGACCCTCAGATCAGTGGAATAGGCTTGAGTACTCAGAGAATGTTCCCCAAAAATACAATCACCTAATTTTTGATAAAAGAGCAAGAAATTCTAAATGGAACAAGGAAAGCCTCTTCAGCAAAAAAAAAAAAAAAAAAAAAAGCAAACTCAGACCCCAGCTAACATCATGTACAAAGGTAAAATCCATGTGGATTAAAGACCTTGAAATTAGACCTGAAACCATAAGGTACATAGAGCAACACGTAGGTAAAATACTCCATGACATTGAGACTAAAGGCATCTTTAAGGAGGAAACTGCACTCTCCAAACAAGTGGAAGCAGATATAAACAGATGGGACTATATTAAGCTTAGAAGCTTCTGCACCTCAAAGGAAATAGTGCCCAGCATACAAGAGCCACACACTGAGTGGGAGAAACTATTCACCCAATACCCATCAGATAAGGGGCTAATGTCCAAAATATACAAGGCACTAATGGAACTTTACAAGAAAATAAACATTTAATCCCATCAAAAATGGAAAGAAATGAACAGCCACTTTATCAAAGAAGAAATACAAATGGCCAAGAGGCACATAAAAATGCTCCACATCACTAATCATCAGAGAGATGCAAATCAAAACAACTCTGAGATACCATCTCACACCACAGAGATTGGCACACATCACAAAGAATAAGAGCAAGCACTGCAGGCAGGGATGTGGAGAGAAAGAAACTCTTATTCACTGCTGGTGGGAATGCTGTCTAGTCCAACCTTTATGAAAAGTTATATGGAGATTCCTCCAAAAACTGGAAATTGAGCTCCCATATGATCCAGCTATACTACTGCTAAGGATATACCTTAGGAATACAAAAATTCCTTCCTTACACCTCTATTCATTGCAGCACTATTTACCATAGCAAGACTCTGGAAACAACCAAGATGCCCTTCAACAGATGAATGGCTAAAGTAACTGTGGTACATATACACAATGGAATATTATGCAGCTGTCAGGAGAGATGAAGTCATGAAATTTTCCTATACATGTATGTAGATGAAATCTATTATGCTGAGTGAAATAAGCCAGGAGGAGTGAGATAGACACAGAATAGTCTTTCTCATCTATGGGTTTTAAGAAAAATAAAAGGCAATTTGGCAATAGATTTCAGAGACAAAAGAGAGGAATGCTGGAATATCCAGCTCATGACATGAAGCTCACCACAAAGAGTGATGAGTGAAGTTAGGGAAATAACTACATTGAGAACTATCATAACAATATGAATGAATGAGGGAAGTAGGAAGCCTTTCTCGAGTACAGATTGGGGCAGGGTGGGAGGAGGAAGATTCAGGATATTTGTGATGCGAATGTTGCACTGGTGAAGGGGGTTATTCTTTACATGACTGAAACCCAACTACAATCATATTTGTAATCAAATTGTTTAAATAAAGATATTTAAAAATGCTTAAGAAAGAGTGGCTTGGTCCTTGACATTTGCAAAACATTGCAGTATTCTTGAGCCTTATAAAGAATGAGAGAACTCATTTTATTTATAAACAGTAAAAAATAAAAAGGGAATATTATAATATTTGAATATAATATTGACTCAGATATTAGATAATGAAAATTTCACATATAATCTTATGTCTCTTATATGTACCTCTTATCATTATCTTCACTAGTGTCTTAAACATAATAGTATATCCATTATGTTTTTTGGGGGAGGGGGGTTCTCATCTGGCAGCAGTCAGAGATTACTCCTGGTTCTAAGCTCAGAAATAGCCCCTGGCAGGTTTGGGGATCCATATGGGATGGCAGGAATTGAACTTGGGTCCATCCTAGGTCAATCGTGTGTGCAAGGCAAACAGCCAACCACTGTGCTGTCTCTTCGGCTTCTATCCAGTATGTTTAAAAAAAAAAGTCAGACCACACCTAAAGTGCACATGGGGTTACTCATGATGCAACACTCAGGTATTGTAAAAGTGCTCAGGAAACCATATCTCTTGCCAGGGATCAAGTACAAGTCAGTCAGGTATATGGCAATTGACTTACCCACTATACCTTACTCTGACCCCAATACTTTTAAAATAAATATTGCTAAGCTGTTTTAGATGTAGCTGAGGTTTAAAGAATTTGAAGAACAAAGTCATGATTTTATTAAGTATTTTACCACTAAGAGAGAATAAAATAATATTATATAATATATACAATATATAATTATCGTATATAATATAGTATGATGTATTATATAATAGTATATGGAATTATAAATGTTTATATTCTGTATAATATGTCAGTCACTAAATACCTTGCATGCTTACTTGTTTCTAGAAGGTCCCATGATAAGCATATTATAGACGAATTTATTTTAATCTGTATAAAATGGGTGCTTTCTTAGTGTGCAAGGCACCCTGGTGCATTGGAACCTTCTTCGCAGGACAGACATGTGTAGGTACATTAAACAGTGATCTTGATGCTTATACACTTTTGATTTTGTTGTTTTGTAGCTCTACAGCTCCATGGACTTTGGAAGACGATGGCAGCTTGTCCATGAACGTATCACACCTAACAGATTTTACTGGTAAGTCCTACCAGCAATCTCACTATGTTCTGAAGTAAAAAATTATCAGACAACATAGCAATATTTGACATCTTTGCTACTTCAGTAGTAAGAGATACACATATTCTAGCACTTTGATAATCAAAGCATAATTCGAGGATCAGTAATATTAAGCATCTCTCAATTTGCCATGGAGAATTTCCAGCAAGATTTACTTATAGGGTGGGGTACTTGCATGTCATGTGCTTGGTCTATCTCTGGCACCACAGATGTTGCCTTGAGCACAGAATCACAAAGAATAACTGGTACTCATGTACCACAGGAGTGACCCTAAAATTAAAATAAAGAGTTGTTGATTAGGAATATGCATTTACCTTGATCTTTGGTAATTTAATATGCACATAAAAGTTGTAGAAGCACTGAAGTAGAGAGAGCTACGAGAAGCTCATCACCTAATGCCCATTTTGGTATGAGCTAATGTTTTCAAAGACCTATCCCATGTGCCCTTCACGTGCCTTCATTTAGTTCCCTTAAAAAGTCATGAGATGGCCTATAAAAAACGAGGTGGGAAGGGGGGTGTTGATTTTATATGAACACATTCATAGTAACATCTTTGGAAGCAAAAGCTTTAACAAGTTTTCCTTGTATGTGCAAAACTGAATAATATAAAAAAACGTTTGCCCAGGTATACTATAAAAATCAATTGTTTCATTTTCTGCAGTTCAGAGAGTATTGGGAGATAAAGTAAGAGTATTTTTCTCAACTCAATACATGAACTATCTTAGTTATTTTATCTTTTCAGCCTAATTATTATTTGGTCTGGCTTTAGAACAATTAAATTTTTTCAATAGATTAGAATAAAAAAGGAAATATTTGCTTCTTTGCTATTTCAGTTGTTAAACTACATCCATTTGTTGATTGAGTAGTTTCTCAGTGTGCCATTACTCAAAAATCTTTCAAAAGCAAGTGAGGAGTGTGTTCTGCTATTTCTGGAACAAACTCTTGAGTTGGTAAGGCAGTTGGCAGAGTAGAAGGTCAAGTTGATGGAGAAGCAAAGTACAATAGACTGGATAAGCCTTGTCATCATTTTGGAAGGAAATTAAATTAAGTGGATGAGGGGCGTTTTTTCCTATCTTTTGTTAAAAATAAGAAGAGAATGTTCCAGCTGTTATCCACTCTCCCCCTTCCTTTGTGTAGCAAGAAGAATAAATCCCCAGATCCTGATAATTGTGTTTCATCTCTCCTCCACTCTAAGCCTCTTTCATATGTGCCCCCATGGGGAAATATAAAAGTTAGTGTCCATGCTGGCTATCCAAGTGGTAGCTGAGAATTCCATTTTGTAATTATCACTTCTCCATTTCTGATGTATAATAATTGCCATAATTATTCTTTCAGGTGTCATAGGAGTCACGGAGGAAGAGCTCATTTTCCATAGACTTTTTTTTCCGCCCAGAGATAGAATCCAAGGCTTTCTAAAGCTCTAAACTACTTCTGCTGAATAGTGATGTGCTGGATGGGCTAGGAGTGACCACATTCAATTAACTCCTGAAAAAAGGCAAAATACCTGCTTCTCTGTGTGCAGAGCACATCTTTGACTTAGGCAGAGTTTTTTAAGCTGTGATTTTTTATTTACCATTAGTCATAGATAACAGTATTTATATCAGCTTTATAAGGTTATTGCAAAACCAAATAGAATTATTTGGACACTTGACAACATCATTTCTTTATTTCAGATATATGTGTATATGTATACACACACACACACACACACACACACACACACACACATATATATATATATATATATATATATATATATATATATATATTTGGGGATCACACTCAGGGGTTACTTCTGCCTCTGCAGTTAGGAATTACTCATAGCTGTGGGTCAAGGGACCATTTGGGACTCAGAGGATAGAACACAGATCAGGCCTGTGCAAGGCAAATGCCAAGCTGGCTGTATTATTACTCCAGCCCCCAGATTTATCATTTTTAATTAAAAATTTATATATTCTCTTTGCTAGCAGTTATGAAATTCATGACACACAAGTGATTTGTCATATTTGTAAGGCATTTTGAGCTGATGGGTTGCAACATTATTTACCTATGGACCTCTGGTTATAAGTGCATGGGTTTAATTTACTGCCAAGAATCCATGTGTCAGTCCAACTTTTGTGTCTTCTATTTTATATTGAGTCTTAATCTTTTATGATGTAGTGAAAACAAAAGCCTTAAAATGTTTTCTTTGGTAGAGATTATGCAGAGTGAAGTAGTTATGGGGGTAGGGAGGTATAGGAGACTTTTAAGAAGGTGCCAAAAACAAGAGGTTGATATACACATTTGCATTGTGGTATTTAGACAAAATGAACATGGGATCCAGAACTAATATTATCCAGATCTTGCTGTTATTTATAAGTTAGATATTTGTAAATTTCTAGGGACAGATACTTTTTTGTGTCGCATTTCTTCTCTGTGCCACCTCAATTCACAGAAAGTGGCATCCTAGAGAAGATTTATGGAGAGACAAAGATCCAGAAATTATTTCCTCTGAGGGAACAGGAGGAAGAGTGACTGACCATATATATGCTTCTTATTTTCCTTTTTTTCTTCTTGTTTTCTTTCTCCTCTCCTTTTTGGCACTGATCATGAAAGTGGGTTGATAAATATAAGCAGCTCTCATCAATAACCATTTCCTCCATTGTGCCACACTGTGCCTGTGCATTTAGATAGAGCATGAGTCATAATATTCATTGTATCAATAATAAAACTTTTTTTTATCAGAAATAAGATTTTCTTTATGTACTTTGATTTTCTAAACTTACAAAAGAGACGCCTTAGGCATTGGATATCATAAGGTGACATAGCCCTTTATCATATATCTTAGAAGAACAACAAACTTGAAAATACCTTTACTCCTTTAATACATTTTTAGCAGAGGAATCAGCAGGTCTACCTTCTGCTCCCCATGCATCACCACAAAAGCTATAGTCATCATAATTTTCAGAGAGAACACACAGTAGAGGAAGTACACTGATACCATCGCTTTCTACTAGTCTCTGTATGGGCAGAGCTGTCATAGAAACAGGTTATTTTTTTTATTAATTCTTAAATTGCTACTAGGTTGCAAATAATCAGTATTTTATTAAGGTTTTTCTTTGGGGATAAATCCCATCTTGTGGTTGAGAGTTAGCTATCTTTTCATGTTTAATACAAGTTCTAATTAGGACTGTTGTATATATCCATGACCACTGACCCTTCCTAAGTGTTACCCCTCTAAAGGCAAGCCTCTTTTTTTTAAGGAGGTCACAACATTCTAAGTCTTGGCTGAGTTCTCTGTGTAACTAAACTGACTTCAAAGTGATTTTGAGAGAATTTGTTAGTATAGTAATATCTTTAGTGTTTCTTTTTCTTTTTTTTTTTACTAACTTTTCTTTGGTTATTTCTGTCCTAAACAAATAGGCTTTCTTTTCCATCTTTTCCTATATCTAAATAAGTGTACAGAATGAAAAAACTCCCCAAAATTTAAGGGACTTAAAATATTAGTTTTTTAATGCAATATTTGGATAAAATATAGACTTGAATTTAGAGGTTCTTCAAGATTCTTCACGATTTGGGGGGAAATTCTAGAACAGTTCTAACAGAATTCTTCTGATGAGTTGAACAAACTGGCCTGGGTTTAGTGTATAAAAAATATTTATGATAGTAGGTTTTATTCTGCTATTGTACTTTGCTCAGTGTCACCTTACTATTATTTCTAGTGATGATTATACCTTCAATTTCTCTGATTTTTTAGAAATACCACAAAGGAGGGTAAAAATGAAAAAAAAAACACATGTCTCTTCTATTGTGTGTAGACAGAGGTCCTTGGCAAATGTTCTTTAAAGAAGAAACAAACAACATGGAGAGAGAGTAGGCTGAAATGCATTTTAATGAAACTTTCCTTTTTGATTTGTTACTGTTTTATTTTCCTCAGTCTTGTTTTATATGTATTTGCTCTATTATAAAGCCAAAATATTTTTCATGTAAGGCTTTAGAGTCTGCCTGTCTACCCAGGTAATGTTCTAGGACAGTTTTATGGCATTATAAAATAGTCATAGTCAACTGTTAAAATTAGCTATTAAATGGATCACTAAGTAAAACATATCTTCTTTTTTATTTTTACTGGACTTTGAAAAAATTGAAAATTTTTATTATTTTAAATAATTATTTGTCTAATATTTAGGACTGTTTTCCTGGCTGAGTCTTTGCTTAACAAAAATTTAATTATGCTTTGTTCTAATCTAATCATAGTGTCACATTTCAATAGTAGGATTCAAATTCTATACTGAAAGCATTTCAAATTAGCTTTTTATTGTTCATTTAAAATTTTCATTCAAGTGCCATGATTTACAAAGTTATTCATAGTTGAATTTTAGATATACGATGTTTCAGCACTAATACCACCACTAGTGTTAACTTCTTCCACCAATATTCCCAGAATTCTTTACCCAACCCCTCACCCCCAATCTGCCATCTTGACAGGTACTTTTTATGATTGGTAATTAAAATTTGAGTTTGAATGATGCAAAAAGCATTATATTATACATAAAATCATCCTGAAAGTCCTTTGTCCATACATGTCTCCCCAATCATGACATATGTGCTAGCTATTTTCTAATTTTCCTGTTTACATGGGTTTTGAAACTATTATCAAAGAGATTTATATCCTCCCTGCTTTCTCTTGCACAGCACTCCACTAGACATATACACCTAGGATCTAGAATCCCCAAGTACCATTGTTTATGTTCTGATTTATATCATGATCTACTACTATTACTTTTTAACAAACCCTAGATAATCAAGGTAATATTTCCCAGGTTCATATTTCTTGGAATAGAGAGGAGGGTACATTGGTAACTGTTGAATTTAATATTTTGGTTTGATTAACATTAATATACACCTTTTGAATATATTGGTGACTTAAATATTATTTTATTAATTTTAAATTTAAATACTAGATTACATATTTAAGCTTCTCAATATATGCCTATGAAACTGTAGTTGATGCTCACTTCTCTCTTGACAAGATGGTCCTAGTGTCCTAGTGTCTTTTTTTTTTCAGAAGACCATGTTATTGTATAGTGAGTTCTCTGAGTTTTCGCTGAATATAGTGACATATTTGTAGCAAATTAAAATAGTGGAAGTGATGAACTGTTACTTTGGGGGTTTGGTTACAAAAAGGCTATAGTTTTCAATATAGAGAACTCTTTGGTGGAAGCACTCAAGAGAAGGGACATCTGTCAAGAACCTGAGAAAGGTAAAGATGAGGGGTCCAGTTCTAGTGCAGAACACCAGAATTCCTCCAACACTAATGTGAGTGAACTGGAAAAATCTTTCTTTTCTCATTTCTCAGAGAAGAATTCAGTCCTGTTAAGCACATTAATTGAGACCTTTAAATCATCTTTGAGACAGGAGGAGGGGATGTGGTTCAGCGGTAGAGTACAGCGGTGATGTAACTCATGCAACACTCACATAGCAGAGTGAAGGAGATTGTGAGCTTCTAGGTCAAAGTACCCATTTTGTGATGATTTGTTATTAAAATAGTTAACAAGTAAAATTATCCATGCATTTTAATTTTGCCTCATTTATTTTTCAACATCACCACTACTGTTTTAGATCACATCTCTTCATTGTTATGAATCCCATGTGTTGTTAGACTTGAACTATTGTTTAGGTTTACCACAATTTAGATTTGCTTGGTGTTTCTGGTCTATTGAGGCTTGAAATATATGGGACTGGGGGGTGCTAATGGTTGAGTAAAAGATCTTAGAGTCTTATTATCAGTCTAAATAAGACTCATTTAGTACAATGAGGTTGTGTAACTTTGTTCTATCTTACTATCTTTTCTGTTATGCTACACTAGTATATATATTTTATTGTAATATAATCTTTTGGGAGAATATTAATTCTTATGAATATGTATATATGTGATCATACATATATGAGCCAATTTCATGCACTTCAATTTAGAATAATATGCTCATTTCACTTAACACATAAATATTTTCCTGTGTCTGGGTCCTAGAGTTACTCATTTCATCCTGTAGCAATGGTGGGAGTAGAAGATATAGGGTAGAGGAGTAGGAGATGAAATGGGAAAATATTACCTTTAGGTACAAGGCTGGGCGAACACTCTTAAACCTTGACCTCAATTTAAACGGTGTCAGTCTTCCCAGTTCTGGAATGTATCCTGTGTTTTGCTTCAAAATGAGCTGCTTCTATTCAGCCAGGAACTCATTTAAATCCTAGACTATGCTTCCAGAAGAACTACACGAGGAGTCATTCTTAGGCTATTAATACATTGCCTATGATAGAGACAGAGTTAAGGTATAGACAGAATGACTGAAGATTGCTTCCTGGAAAATCAAGGTCTTTCAAACAAAGTTAATATTATGGCTGAATTTTTGAAGCTGTCTCTAAATGTGCATATACAATTTTGCAATCTTAGTCATTTGCTATCTCAAGTAATGGGATTTAGCCATCGACCTGTTAGAAGGGATCAGATTTAGAGGTCCTTTGCAAACCAGGGTATGCCACAAATAATATTTAATTCAGTTCTTCCTTACATTTTTAAAATGGTACAGCAATTTAAAAATGCATTACATTCAAAATAATGCATGCAGGGTCAGGAAGCGAGATGGGAAAGCGCAGCTTGCAAGCAGAAACCTGCTTCTACTTTACTAGTGGGGACCACCCATGCTGTATGTCTGGTTGCATCATGGCTTTGTAAAAGCATCTTAAAACTCAGAGCAAAATGCAGTGCTCAAAGGTGACACCTGGTATTCAACCAGGGTGCAGAGGAAGGCAGAAGTCTTCCCTCATTGGATGACAACAAAGATGCAGTGGATTTTTGTGTGTCGTATGTTTAGTACAGTTGGGTTAAATTAGGGGGAGTAAGAAATATATGCAACTATATACTTAAATAACTTCTTTACTGTAAATGTCATCTTTGAGCTGCCTTTAGAAATAGGAAAACGTTTGTGTGTGATAAAAATGGTGAGCAACTTAACTGTTGGAATTTTCCTGAAGTTCTTTTTGTATTGTTTATTATCTGAAGAATGGGCATAGTAAATGAATTGATAGAGGTGAGTGGCTTTTTTTTTTTGAATTGGAGCTTCAGGGAGAAGTCGAGAGAGAAAAGAAAAAGGTATCTATTGAGCTGAGTAACTTAAAAAGACAATGGCCAGCTGAAGGTGTGCAGGCCCTTTAAAATGCAGGTGGGATACAGGGTTGCAGTCAGAAAAAATCCTTTACTCTCTGAAGAAATGGGGGTGTTTTCCATCCCAGTTTAAGCATAAAGTGTATATTATTAGGCAGATGGTGTTGCCAAGACAAACTACTATAAACTGGCAGCTTGAATAGCAGAAATGGAATTTTTCTAACAGTTCATAGGCTTTCAATGTGAGATGATGGCAACAGGGTAAGTTTCCGATGAGCGCCTTCTTCCTAGCTTGCAGACAGCTACCTTCCCGAGGTCTTCACCTGATGAAAAGGGAGAGCAAGCAACCTGGCTTCTGCACACAGGAGTTCAAATTCCATCAGGAGGGAACACCCCCTATCTCCTGTGACCTCATCTAAACCAAAGCCACCTCTCCATGCCTTCATCTACAAATACCATCTTATTCCAACTTGGAATTTAGGGTTTGAATTTGAGGTGGCTAAAGCTCAGTCCAGAGCAGGGAAGGAAAAGAAGTGCCAACTTTTCTTGCAAAAGAATTTCTGAGCTAAAATATTCTAAGGCTGTGGGAATAGATGGAGCACCAATGCCAAGGCCACAAAACTAATTTGAAAAAGACACAAATGATTTATTTTTCTTTCTGATTGCAGAATACAATTCCAGCTTGTTACAGACATTTAAAGGAAAGGCAAAAAAAAAAAAGAGAAATAGTTTCTTGTAATTTCACTGTCCAGAAAAAAATCAAGAATATTTTATAGACTTTTTATCTATTGTAATATGGCATAATATGAACATGCATTTAAGTTTTTATCACAATTGACATCATGCTGTTTAGAAAATTTCATGTCTTTGTATCATGCACATTTTTTGGTGTAATCCTCACTACTTTCTAAATATAATTTGAAACTTGCATTATTTGCATTATATTCTCATTGGTTAATATATAATAATTACATAGCTTTACCCAGTTGACATTGATTTTGATCACAATTTTTATCTCTGAAGAAGATATGGAGTGTTATTTTGAAGATGTTGAAGCAATTATTTTTCTAATTTCTGATTGTCAATAGTTTTAAAGATTATCAAAATATTACACATCATCATACAAAAATATTGCCTGAAGTGTATTAGCAGTTTCCAACTCCAATTATTAAAATGTCATTCTAAGAGATCTCATCAAATTTTAATTTAAAATAATCTAATTTAATATGCAAAACTGAATTTTCTTTGTTTTAATTTGCACTTGTCAGATTGGTGAGTTTGGATCTGTGTTATTCTCATGTTCACTGTTGTAGTTCTTTTCTATGATCATTGGATTTGCTGCTTTTATATTATGTATTCTTCACATGGGTTCCTCATTTTTTTCAGTATTTTCCTCAGCTTCTTTTCAGCCTTTAATTGCCTTATGATTTTTAACATTATTATAGTTAAATTTTTATCAGATCACTTTATTTTTTACCATTTTTTTTTAGTTTTTGGGTCACACCTGGCAGCACTCAGGAGTTACTCCTGGCTCTACACTCAGAAATCACTCCTGGTAGGAGTGGGAGACCTTATGGGATGCTAGGATTCCAACCACTGTCCTTCTGCATGCAACGCAAATGCCTTATCTCCATGCTATCTCTCCAGCCCCTATTTGTTTCTTTGTTTCTTTGTTTCTTTGTTTCTTTGTTTCGTTTCTTTCTTTCTTTCTTTCTTTCTTTCTTTCTTTCTTTCTTTCTTTCTTTCTTTCTTTCTTTCTTTCTTTCTTTCTTTCTTTCTTTCTTTCTTTCTTTCTTTCTTTCTTTCTTTCTTTCTTTCTTTCTTCCTTCTTCCTTCCTTCCTTCCTTCCTTCCTTCCTTCCTTCCTTCCTTCCTTCCTTCCTTCCTTCCTTCCTTCCTTCCTCCTTCCTTCCTTCCTTCCTTCCTTCCTTCCTTCCTTCCTTCCTTCCTTCCTTCCTTCCTTCTTTCTTTCTTTCTTTCTTTCTTTCTTTCTTCTTTTTTTTTTTTTTTGGTTTTTGGGCCATACCCGGCAGTGCTCAGGGGTTACTCCTGGCTGTCTGCTTAGAAATAGCTCCTGGCAGGCACGTGGGACCATATGGGACACCGGGATTTGAACCAACCACCTTTGGTCCTGGATCGGCTGCTTGCAAGGCAAACGCCGCTGTGCTATCTCTCCAGGCCCTCCAGCCCCTATTTTTCACCAATATTTTCCTTTATTACTTCATCATCAGATAGAAATTTGTAATATAATCATTTTATTAAGTGGTTTATATTATACTATATAAAAATATTATATGCTATTTAATATTAAGGTTATATGTATGAAACACATATATCCATATATACTAACTAGATAATATATATTACATATATCTGTCTATAATAGAATATGTAAAGCATACTAGGTATATATGCATTTAATAATATGTAAAATATAAAATACAGGAACATTTGAGGGTACGGTCAGAGAGACATTATCATATAGTGTGTACTTTCATTACATATGGTCAACCTGGGTTCAATAAATGGCGCCCCAGATGAATCCCCGAGCCCAAAGCCAAAAGCAAGATTTGGAACATTCTAAATTATACTATTGTAATCTTATACTAATAGTTGTCTATTTTGATGAATATATTACATTTTGATTTGTTAAAATAATTGATTATTTTAATATAATTTCATTTATGTGATACATATATTTATAATTTATAACATTTCTACTTTTTAGTTGGATAAAATTTAAAAAATTAATGAACTTGTTCCACTTAATCGTATTTCAGTTTCTCTTATGCAAACTCTGTTGAAGTTGATGGTACTTGTCAGCTATTTCTTTTTAACTGCATTACCCAGTGCTTTGTGCTCAGAACAAAGCCTCCCTGTATTTAATTATTGTTTAGGACATATTATAGTATCTAGCTGAACAAATCGCCTCTCTTGAAAAACATAGCACAGTAAAACAAAAATAGAAGCCTGTCTTTTTTCTACCCCAAAATATTCTTGACTTGTCATACTCAATCATGCTTTCAGAAGAATTTTTAGTCAAGTTACAGTAATATACATTACCTACCCCACTCCACAAAGCAACAGGTAAGAGTACTGATTATAATTACAGCAAGGACACAAATTCTTATGGAAAGAACTGAATCATTTTTATGATTCAACTTTCATTTTTAGCCTTGTGGTTTGTCTCTTTATTCCATTTTTGTATATTCTTTAGAAAAATTTCTGGTATTCTCTCATCATTTCTACATATTTCCCACATAATGTTACTTGTGGGAATTTTTACTTTTGAAATTATGGCAAATCAGGATTTTTGCATCTAGTGTCTTGCATGTTTGAACTGCATTGCAATAAAATGCATTTCTAATTTGACTACATGCATATATAGTTGATGTCCTGAGATTCTATCTATACATTGTAAAGAAAAGGTTTTTTAAACTTTAGAAATCAAGAGAATTGTTCTTCCATCCTGTGTCTACCATCTTGCACATTTGAACTTAAGTGCATGGCAAATGCCTGTTCTTCCCATTTAGTTCATTACTGTTGCTCTTTGACTGTTCTATGAGCCTGACACATAGGAAATATCTAATAAAAATTGCATCAATAATAACAAAATGGCTTTTGATAAAATAATTAGAAGAAATTACCATCTTCATTAACTTACTGACAAGTTTGCATCTAGCATGTCTTTAAGCTAACTAAGTTTAAGTGTGACTAAGTATTCCCTACCAATCCCCCTACATAATTTGTTTTATTGCCCAAGAATCAGTGTTGTTTGTTTTTCTGATATTTTCCCGCTCTAGGCATATGTCTTATTATTATACTTGCTAAAATCATATTTAGAGCAAATTATTGTTATTGTTAATAAGTTAAATAAAATTCATAAGACCATAAACTAAATATTGTACTGTTATCAGGCCATATGTGCTTTAACAGATGTGGTGAAAATGTTGAGACAAACTCACACAGATTATTGAGGAACTATGTCCAGAGATTGAAATGGGAAACACCAAAAGAATATTAGGTAAATATTCAGGTTTCTAAGAGAATAAAGGACTAAATTGGCATAATTTTCCCAGAAAAGTTTTCTTGGAGTGGGTGAAATTGGACAATCATGATGATTGTGTTGAATTGATATTTATAAAAGGGAGTTATGTTTTCTTGGGAAGGGAGAATAATTAGAGCAGAGTTTGGGTCTTGTATCATGTAGAGCATTAACATATCTTCTAGAACAGTAATTCTTTTTTTTTTTTTTTTTTTTTTATTTAAACACCTTGAGTAATTCTTAATCCCATATGTCTCTCAAAATATTCTAAGGGGACCACTAGTCAATATTCTGTAAATGGGGAAGTCATGGAACAAGACTAGAGGGTCAAGTGGTAGGACAGGTGAACCACAGAGAGGAAACAAGATTAGAAGGATCCTGGTCACTGTTCAAATAAGCTGAGAAAAACACTCCTTTAAAACAATTTTAAACCATCACCATTTTACCATTGGACTGGAGAATTCTCCACATTGGATTCCTGCTCTCTGCTTCAAAAATATCCACAACACTTCTCCCATTGTGGCAACCAGAATTACCTGCATATTCAGACTATACATGTTTTCTGTGAGCAGAATAGCCTCTTCACTTTATCATTGAAAATATATATGCTAGAAAACAAGGGCTTGTGTAGAGAAGGAACGAGAAATAAACCCGGGAACATAAACTGGGTTCAGATAGGGGAAAACTACTAATACCAGGTAAATAGTTTTGTCTTGTGTTTCTGTATAATAGAGGCATTCATCTTTTTTGCATGGGAGTGACATGATATTCATGTTTTATGAAGATTTATTAACATTTGGCATTTTTCCTTGACATGCTCAAGTGCATTTCTAAGCAACTCTCTTAATACATGAGCTACTGATCTTTTTTCTCATGACAGATGCAAATCTTTTAAAACATACACTTTTCAAGTTTCATTCCCAGTAAAACTAGGGAGTTTGTCAACTTTTATCAGTGGTCTCACCAATTTTTGCTCATGAGAAGATAATTGTCCACACTCACAGGAAGGTGGTTTGGGGATGTTAAGTAGTATTTCATTAGAATTGAGTCTGAAAGAGGGTGGCATACTTTGGTGATTGGATTGGAAGAAATTGTTTCTACATGGTGCCAGGAAATTTCATTGAGGATTGTTCATTTGCACCTAAACTTTCTTTTCCTTCAAATACATGTCCTTACTAGGAATTTTTTTTAGCTATTTAGTCATTTTATACCTTTGGCATATGACTTTTCAAAGATAATTTTCTTTTTATTTGCATTTTTCTTATTCTGGCAACAAGACCCAATCTCCTTGTCTTAAAAATATAATCAAGGACAAAATTCTAATTTAAGAACCTAGGCTATTTCTCCTCAAGTCTTCTCAAATGAGGACACATGTTACCTCCTTCAAGGTTCCCTATTCACATTTGCCCTTTAGAAAGACAGCTTGGATGATGGATTATCTCACCGCTGCTCATGTCCTGCTGGCCACCATGTCAGTCAGTCATTCTTCAACTTTCCCCTGAACAATGTTGAAGAGGAATTGTCAAGTAAATTGGACAGGATTGTGCTTTGTGGAGAGAGTGAGGAAAAGGGATGGAGGGAGCGAGTGAGAGAGAGAGAGAGAAAGAGAGAGAGTGAGAGAGAGAGAAAGAGAGAGAGTGAGAGAGAGAGAGAGAGAGAGAGAGAGAGAGAGAGAGAGAGAGAGAGAGGCCCTGAAGAATCCCTTCTCTGCCTACTCAGCACTTGGGATGGATGTGAGAAAACTGAAGCATTGAAAAGGTCAAACCTTGGAACCAGTCTGATCTATAAAAAGCACCAGAGTGTGCAATAATTGCCAAGGAGTCAGGCCAAGAGCACTGGGGGGTTTAAAATGGGACAACATGCAATGGTCCAAGTAACTCTAGGAAGAGAGGGCCAAATCTGCATCTCAGTTTTATCCCTCCTTATTTAACAAGTGTCATTAAAAGAAGGGATAGTAAAATCAAGAGAATGGAACTAGGGTTTATGACTTTTTTTCTACTTTGGTGGAAGAGGAGATTTATGATGTGTATTACCTAATTGAGGAAACTATGTCATCCTTCTTTCACCCTCCCTCATTATGTTAGTGCACTCATTCTTCTTTTTTCCCTTTCTTCCTTGCTTTCTTTATCTTTTGTTGATGAAAGATGGGTTAGGGTTTTCTTACAGACATTCAATAGAGGAATAAAACAAAACAAAACAAAACAAAACCAGCCTGTGATATAAGGAAGGAGCTTGTGAAAAAGTCAGACTTCCAGGTGCTAATTTAATTTCTGCCACTACTATAGAAACCAGAACTTGTGGCACTCAGAAATTTTGGTGGTTTTCTGCATTTTATACTGAAGAAATCTGTTGACTAGAAAATGGCAGCCTGAGTGTCACTCTTCAATATTAATGGTGGTTAGAGAGAAAATCCTGAATAGTTTTTGATAGTTGGGAGAATTTTGTTCTCCAAATGATGGCTAAAGGAGAAATTGTAGTGGGTTTCCCTTGGTCAAATTGCTGATCTTGTTTATTCAGGTCTTAGAAAATTCTTTTATTGATGATTTCTCCTGAAAATTCCTTTACAAATTAAGATTTAAAAATCAGGGAATCAAGCTGGCTGAGCACCAGGGAATCAAGCTTGCAGGGTACCAGGTATGGGCTACAAGAGGTTAACCATGGGACCTCCCCCATACTTGAACTCCATTTCTATCCATGCTATCCTTGACATTACAGTTAGAGGTGTTCTGACCAGTGAAGACATTGCCACCTCCAGGCAAGTTTTACACAATGTATATGCTCCATAGTAAATGGAATAATATTTTAAGTGTGCTTTAAAGCTGTAAGTATATTAAAATGCTTTGTAACTGTAAAATGCAGCAGAGATGTCAGTCATTATGAAAATGATGCGTGCAGTTCTTTTTAACACTGTGTCAAGAATGAGATTATCGATTTTATCAATGTCCATTTAGAGGTACTTATGAAAGGATTGTATTTAGCAGCCAGGTTTTAATCACTACTCTCTGGACAGAGTATGCACATATAGGCTCTAAAGGACAGTAGATGGCCACAATAGCTCACTGTCTCTCAGTGGAAGGAATGGGGTGTCATTTGACTATGTGCAGCAGATACATTCTCAATCCCCTAACTTTGGCCTCATTCAGGTGACATTTTTTTTTTTTTTTTGGTTTTTGGGTCAGACCAAGTAATGCTGAGGAGTTACTCCTGGCTATGTGCTCAGAAATCACTCCTGGCTTGGGGATATCGCAGAATCAAACCTCTGTCGTTCCTGAGTCAGCCAAGTGCAAGGCATATGCCCTACCACTGTACCACCACTCCAGGCCCTCAGGTGACATCTTTTTGCCCTGTTGGCAGAGGTGATATAAGCAGAAGCTTTTAAAATGCCTGTATTTGGGGGCCAGAGCAGTGGCACAGAGTGGTAAGACATCTGCCTTGCCAATGATAGCCTAGGATGGACCTTGGGTCAATCCCAAGCATCCCATATGGTTCCCCAACCAGGAGTGACTTCTGAGCACATGGCCAGGAGTAACTCCTGAGCGTCACTGGGTGTGGCCAAAGAAACAAAACAAAAATGCCTGTCTTTGAACGTGCCTTCTGTACCTCTTCTCTCCATGGTAACTATATCCCCTTCTCCACCTAATCTCCGTTATCACCTCTTAAAGTCTGTGAGAAGCCAAATTTGCCTCGTTCCTGGCTTAAGAGAAAAACCCAGCCTAAACAAAAACAATTCTCAACTGACATCGAGATAGGTAAGAAAAATAACTGTTTATTATACCTCATTGGTTATTATGCAACAAAAAATGAAACCAGAGAGAATGCCACCTTGAGTCACCTGGACCAATGTTTTGATATAAAGGACAGCAGTGAAGATACTGAGAGTAATATGATCTGATCTAGTGCAGTGTGGGAAGGTATTATTACTGTCCAGCAGAGTCCAGAGAGATAGTACAATGGGTAAATTGCTTGTTTTGTATGTGTCTGATCCAGGTTTGATCCCTGGTACCACCTCATGGTCACCTAGCCCTGAACCTGAGCACAGATAGGGGTAAGCCCTGAGCATTGCTGGGTGTGGCCTCAAATAATTACAAGGTAATAATTCCTTGCTAGGAGGAGGTAGCATCTGCTCGGGAGTTTGAGGGATAGGTTCCATTATAATAGGCAAGTATGTAGTGCATATGTGTGGGCCTGTGTGTTTGTGCATATGTGTGCATATGCTAGTGGGTTTTTTTGGTTAATGGGATGGCAGACTTTTTAGGCAGAGGAAGGTACAGAAAAAGAGATTCAACAATGAAAGTACATGGGAGTGTGTTTAGAAAATTGTTAAAATTCAGTCTGCCAGGAAGCTCAAGCTCGATGCATGTGAGCGAAGAGATGACAAAAAGACTGGAACAGATTAGAATGAGAAAGCGGAGGTTTTAAATGCCAGGCTGAAGATTTTGTAGTTAATCTAATCCACCCTTAAAGAGTTCTGCTTGGGGCAGACTGGCCTTCAGGAAGATCATTCTTGCCTTGCAGGGAAGGGCAGATCTGAGCAGGAAGAACTGAAGACCAGGTGGCCTATTAAAAAACAATTACTGGGGGCAGTGAGTGCTGACAAGAGGAGATGGAACTCAGGAAATTGTAGAAAATGTGCTTTGCAATTAAAGCAGAAAAAGAACCTCTTGAAGAATAGAAAATAAATCCAAATTCTTCTCTTGCCCTAGAATGTTTTTGTTGTTGTTGTTTTATACCTCAAAGTTCTACTTCTGGGCCAAAGAGATTGTACAGCAGATTTAGTGCTTACCTTACAGCCAATTGGGATTCAATCCCCAGCACCCTTATGATCCTCTGTGGACCACCAGGTTTGACTTCTTAGCACAGAGCTAGGAGTGAAGCTTGAGCACAGCTCAGTCTGGTGCAACAGCCAACACATAAAATAATATAAGATAAAAATTCTAGTCCAATTTTGAAATAAACTGATAACTTATGGCAATTCCTGACTCCTGATTTGGAGACATAAATATACTTTTTAAATGAGTGTTGAGATTCAGCATGCTGTTTATACAGTTCAAGGAAAGCCATACCTAAAGACTTAGGGAAAAATGTCTCCCACTTTAGAAAACTATTTACAGAGTTGCCTGAGTGTTTGTGATGACAGGGAACTAGTTCATATTGTACGTCTGTGATATATGTCCTGTATCTCTAAACTACATCCCAAGTCCTTTGCTGGTATAATTTTTAAAGTTAATTTTTGAGCCACACATGGTGGTCCTCAAGTACAAACTCCTAGATTGTACTTAGAACTCCCTTCCAGTGGTGATCAGATGCTTATGTGGTGCTGGGTACTTAATCTGGTTCAGGTTGAGTATCTTATTCAGACCTTATTTTAAGTGTCTTGATCCTTATTTATAATCCATCTTGGGCAATTTTGTTTTATTTTTTTTTTGCTCTCTCTCTCTCCCTCCCCCCTCTTTTTCTCTCCCCTTTCCCACATCTAGTGTGGAATGTTATAGGCAATATCTCTAGTAAATAGACTTTGAAATAGATATTTTCATGCATGAGGTGTTACTGGACTTTCTCAGGCACAACATTGCCCTCATCAAAGGGTGGAGTGACTTCTGTGGGTAATGGGGAACCTGGGCTTTATTGCAATGGAGGTGCCAGGCATGTAATGCTGGATGACCCTTCAGAGAAACTGAGACAAGGAGTCAAACCTTCATACCTCTGCACTGACTCCCCTTAATTGTGGATGATTTATAGGGGAAGGAATGTGGTGAAACTTGGTGAAGTAGTAGTTGTAGAAAATTTTCAGAAATGAATCCACTTGGGAGTTATCAGGTATATCCAATACTCAGGGCAAATACCTGGAACAGAGAATTATCCCCTCAGTCACACCCCAACAACTCATTGAATTTGCTTTGAGAGAATTTGCAGCGAGAGAATTTACTCTGGATCTATGTTGCTAAGAGAGACAGAAGTTGTGATAATCATGACCACGAAACTTGGCCATATATTGAGGAACTGACTGTCAAATCACCATTCTAGCTTGGTAGCCCCTTTATCAATGGCTACTGTAGTAAGCCTATGGATGTAGGGCCCAGGCAGAATGCCAGTGCAGTTGGCTTCTGAGAATCTATTGCTTTTGGCTACGAACGGCTTTGGTTTCTTTGTCAACTGGGCTTAATCTACAAAGAGGTCTGGAGGCAATCTGATCTAGAGAAAAGTGGGGCTGATTGTTCTGACACATTGTACAGTCATTGTCTATTAGAAGCTGTGTTAGGTTTCCTCTATGGGGACTCTCCTTTAGTGAGAGGGTGGAAGGTTTTGGGGGGTCAGGAGGACAGGGCTAAAAGGGTAGAACTGTAAGTGGCAGGAGGGTGCAAGCAATTCTAAGCTCAGTTTGTATGTTTCCTCACTAGAAAAGCTCATCTTTTGTATCTCCTATAAAAACATACCCAAGGGAATCTGGACTTCAACCTTTGGCCCTAAGCAACCCCCTTTTTGTACTGAGGCAGCTTTCTGATTTTTCTCTTCCTTCTCTGCTCCCTCTCCTTGCACAGCACAAGCATTCAGCAGACCCTATTTGGTAAAAGGGAGATTCTTGTAGTCCCCTGGTTATAAATATAGAGTTGAGTCTCCAGGAGTGACAGTTGCATAGGGAAGTATGAAGATGAGTGAGAAACAGCAATTGGTGATGGGATGGGGGGGGGTAACAGAGAAAAACCTGTTGGATGTCATTCATCACTAATTGCTGAATGATTTTATTATATGGCAGCTATAAAATACCACTTGAGGTTTTACAGCCTGTTCTAGCTTTAAGAAAACAATTTCTTATGTCGAAATGACTATTAAATTAAATGATTTCATATTAATATCCTTTGAGCATGCTATGATGAATAGGGATGGTGTCATGAATCAGGACCTTTTCTTTCTGGCCATGCACAGGAAGTTGTCAGCTGTTTCTGGAACAGCTGTTGACCTTGGGAAGCCAGAATAGACTTGAGTGTGTCCATGAGACAGTGGACAGACAGTGAGCACAGAAAAGGAGTCTTGAAAGAACAAGCCAATCACCCCTGTTTGTCAGATATGCTTCCTGTGTCCTGAAGCAAAAAGGAGATTCACCATGAAGCACCAGGTCACCATAGAACCTTACTGTGTCTGATCATCTTTTTTTTATTAATATCTTTATTTAAACACGTTGGTAACAAATATGATTGTACTTGGGTTTCAGACATGTAAAGAACACACCTCTTCACCAGTGCAATATTTCCATCACCAATGTCCTGAATCTCCCTCCTCCCCACCCCTCTACCTGTACTCTAGACAGGCTTTTTACTTCCCTCATTCATTCACTTTGTTATGATAGTTCTTAATGTAGTTATTTCTCTAACTGTACTCATCACTCTGTGGTAAGCTTCATGTCATGAGCTGGATATTCCAAACCTCCTCTTTTTGTCTCTGAGAATTATTGCAAAGATGTCTTTTATTTTTCTTAACCCATAGATGAGTGAGACTATTCTGAGTCTATCTCTCTCCCTCTGGCTTATTCTACTCAGCATAATAGATTTCATATATATCCACGTATTGGAAAATTTCATGACTTCATCTCTCCTGATGGCTGCATAATATTTCATTGTGTATATGTGCCACTGTTTCTTTAGCCATTCATCTGTTGAAGGGCATCTTGGTTGTTTCCAGAGTCTGGCTATTGTAAATAGCACTGATGAATATAGGTATGAAGAAGAGATTTTTGTATTGTATTTTTGTGTTCGTAGGGTATATCCCTAGGAGTGGCATAACTAGTTCTTATGGGAGCTCAATTTCCAGTTTTTGGAGGAATCTCCATATTGCTTTCCATAAAGGTTCCACTAAATGGCATTTCCATAAGCAGTGATTAAGAGTTTCTTTCTCTCCACATCCTGCCAGCACTGCTTGTGCTCATGCTTTGTGATGTGTGCCAATCTCTGTGGTGTGAGAAGATAACTCTTCTGATTTGCATCTCCCTGATGATTAGTGACATGGAGCATTTTTTCATGTGCCTTTTGGCAATTTGCATTTCTTCTTTGACAAAGTGTCTGTTCATTTCTTCTCCCCATTTTTTGATGAGATTAGATGCTTTTCCTTGTAAAATTTCATCAGTGCCTTGTATATTTTGGATATTAGCCCCTTTTCTTATGGGTATTGGGTGAATAGTTTCTCCCACTCGTGGGTGGCTCTTGTATTCTGGGAACTATTTCTTTTCAGGTGCAGAAGCTTCTCAGCTTATTATATTCCCATCTGTTTATCTGTGCTTCCACTTGTTTGGAGAGTGCAGTTTCCTCCTTGAAGATGCCTTTAGTCTCAATGTTTTACCTATGTGTTGTTCTATACAGCTTATGGTTTCAAAGTCTAATATCAAGGTCTTTAATCCATTTGGATTTTACCTTTGTACATGATGTTAGCTGGGTGTCTGAGTTTGCTTCTTTGCAAATGGCTAACCAGTTGTGCCAACACCACTTGAAGAGGCTTTTCTTGTTCTATTTAGGATTTCTTGCTCCTTTAATAAAAATTAGGAGATTGTATATGTGGGGAACATTCTCTGAGTTCTCAAGCCCAGTCCACTGATCTGAGGGTCTGTCTTTATTTCAATACCATGCTGTTTTGATAACTATTGCTTTGTAATACAGTTTAAAGTTTGGGAAAGTAATGCCTCCCATATTCCTTTCTCAAGGATTGCTTTAGCTATTTGAGGGTGTTTATTGTTCCAAATGAATTTCAGAAATGCTTGAACCACTTCTTTGAAGAATATCATGGGGAAATGGAAACACATACTGATAAAGTTAATTCTTAAGAAACCTAGAGAAACGGTTAGGTTTGAGGAATTGAGATTCCCTGAAGAAATCTTAGCAGGATAGTTTGCAGTGCCAATCTTTTGTATATTTCCAGGCTCTTATCTACTTCTGGAACTACTAGCTTCCACAGTGCCTCCAGGTGCCCTCACAAGCTTCCAAACAGTTCTGTTGTATCTTCAACAGACATGTTCAAAAGATATCAGGAGCCAAGCACTGTACAAAGCATAAGGTATAGCCATAGACAAAAAAACCTTCGCTTGTGGATCTAGCAGACAATTAAAGATACAATTGGTAGCTATAGTAAACAGATAAATAATGTTGAAAAGTTACTGATGAATGTGAAATCAAGGGACTCAACATATATTAGGCATCAAAAAATCTTGTCTATATAGGGTATATCAGCAAGGAACCTATTTTAGTTGTACATAATAAAGTCAAAGTATTTTGGGGACAGAGAGATAGTACAGTGGGTGGGGTCTTTGCCTCATAGGTGGATAACCAACATATGATATCTGACACCTACATGGTCTATTCCTCTCAAAAGTGATACATGTGCACAAATGCAGTTGTAAGTTCTGAGCACTTCCAAGTCAGTCCCTAAAACCAAATAATTAATAACCAAAATCAAAACCAAAGTGTGAGGGTACAAACAAAAAGAACTCTTTGTGTGGAGATTTTATTTTATCTAAATCTTGACAGGAAACATTTTAAGGAGATTCTTAAGTGGGGACTTCAGAATCAGTATTAGTCCTGACCTAGTTTAGTTCTTCTACTAAGAACATTGTATTTGGGTGACTTGACTGTGCTTTCTGCTCTTTAGCTTACTTTTATGAAGAACAAGAAGCTTGTAACAAAGCCATTGCTACTCCAACTGTGGTCCAGGGACCCACGCTGGCCCACATATTGATTTGTGATGAGATAAGTACAGATAAGTACTTCCATTGAGAGCCTTTAGTAGCCTGTATTGCAATTTGACAGACTTTGGTATCTTTATTGCATAAAAAAATATGTCTGCACTAGTTTGAGAAAATATATGCATCCCCAGTGGTTTGAAAACCCACTGTACAAGATGACCTCTAAGAACCCTCTCAGTGCTGACATTTATTGTTTCTGTTTGGTTGGGGTGGAAACTTCTAGATCAGCATTATAGAATCCCCAGTATGAGAGACTGGAGTGAGTTATTGTGAATGAGAAGATGTTATTTTAGAAAGAATTATTTTTTCAGTTTGCATCTCAGATATTAGCCGGGTCAACTCCAAATGTTTTGATAAAACATGAACGTCACGTGAGCAACTGAGTCAGAATTTGGTCATTTGAGAAAGTAGACACAGCATGTCTCCAGGCCAAAACTTAATAGATCAGGCCTAACTCATGACATCATTGTCAAAGAGGTAGGAGGAAAAAAAAGAAAAATTCAATAAAGCCAAAGCCAAATGACTGTATATATTTGATGTTTGTTCATTCTTAATCCATTTCACTCCCATCAAAATTTGAAAAAGCTACTTTAATTTATAAATGGAATTTATGAAGGGAATATTGTGAAATATAAGCAATTTAAACTTTGAAAAGTAGCTCCTGTGAAGCAGAGTAAAGGTACTTAAAGGATTTCTATTTCCCAAGACCCTAGAAACACAATGAATCTGAGTGTCTCTGTTTAACTGCTGTTATGGATATCCCCCTTGGGTAAATACTGTGCTTTATAAAAAGTTAATACTAGAAAGGGTTTTTAAAAATTAATATTCATTCATGGATCCATTCAGTGGAACAATCCATGGCTGACATTTGGTGACCATGTTGCACAAAAGGTTTGCATTAATATGAGTGAACAGCCACTCCCACCTGACCTGCTGAAATGCTTCCTTGTGACATCAACTCAGACTGTTCCTTTCTAAATGCTCCAAGTTGGATGAATTCTTTTCTTGCATGTTTCTACAAGCTATGATAGATTTGAGGAGGTTAAGATTCACTTAAAGGAATGATTTGGGTTTAGTTGAAAGAACATGTTTTAGAAGAGCTGGAGATAACTAGATGGTGTAAACAGCCATCTGAGGCCATCAAATGATTTCTGGGAAATCCAGGCACAGGGTTGGTGTGGTGTATTAGATAGTTGTCACATCATAGGTGTATCATTCTCCCTGAAGACAAAATTAGATTTATCTCTATTGTCTGCCATTTATATGGCACAGATCTACTCTATGCTGCTCTCTTCTTTATGGATGACAATTAGAATTGTCCAGCACCTGCCAGGACTTGCTTCCTTCCACCCTCCTAAACTGATTCTCAAGATAGCACTGGCTCTCATCAAACAGTGTATTCCATTTCCATTATTGAGCCCTACCATGTGAGTTAGTCCAAATCTTGACCTGCCTTAACCTCATCCCTCTCATTTGCCCCCATCCCTTCCCTACTACAGAAATCATTGTGCTTTGTCTCACTGAAAGTTTCCTCATGTAACCAACCCTATTTGTCTTTGCCCGTTTGCTTCCAAAGTTTTATTTATTCTCATATTTATTTGGCTATTATTAAATAACTATCTTTTTGGTGACATTAAATTCAATTTTACTTTTGTGGGTTCCAAGCAATATTAAGTGAGTCTAGACGAGGGACATTTCTGGTGAGATTCTACCAACTAGATTGGGTGGTTTAATGTAAGGATTTGAGGATACAGACAGAGCAGTTTGACTCTGTAGAGCTGGGTGCCTCTAAGGGGTTCTAGGGTGTGGACCTAGTGATTTCCTGCTACTCCAAAGCTGTTCCCAGTAGTGTTCAGGGAATCTTTATTGATCCTTTGATCAGCTGGAAGCTAGAATTTGAACATATGCCTCGCCCTCAAATTGTACTTTTTAGTTAAATTTTTAGTTTTCCTCCATATTAAGGGCTTTGTTTTTTTCTGTTATTATCTTTGAACAGTATTTTCACATTTCTTTTTCCCTTTACCCCAAATCACCAATATTTCTTGTTCATTCTGAAAAATGAGGAAAAACACAACTATTGTTTTCATTCAAGTGGATTTTTCATCTGTCTCCTTTTCTTTGCTTAATTGTATAATTAATAATAAATATGTGTCCTCATCTTAAAATCAACTTTCAAGCCACTTGGATTGGTTTCCTCTTCATTGTTCCCTGGGCCATGGGAACTAGGTATCTCCAGAAGGCCAAGTGTGTGTTCTTTCCAGTTCTCATCCTGTTTACTCCAACAGATTTTCCCAGTGATATCAACTTCCTCTACTCTTATGTTTCTTTGACTACTGTCCTTTTATTCTGCATTTTTATCACTATGGCACTCAATAATTTTAATGGAATCCATAGTCATCTTTGACTCCATGTCCTTGATTCCTTCTCTGAATTTGGGGATGCCATAAATGTCAATGTTTTCAAGATGGCCTGATAATTTTTTGTTTGCTTTGAAAATATTGTTTCCCAGGAAAAATACAAGTGTATCATACTTTATCACCACCACTCAAGTTCTTTTTTTTCATATTCTATTACATTTATTTCCTGGTACTTTGATATTTTTGATTTCCATAGTTTGGCTTAAGTACATTTCTTTTTTTCTTAAATTTTTAATTTAAAGACGTGGTTACAAGGGTGTTCATAAATATATTTCAAAATAAATATTTTGTGTTTATAATTATTTGAATTATACATTTTATTCTCTTTTTTGATATAATTTTTATTTAAGTTCTTAGAAGCTTCACAGAATTCCTCCCCATACTCTGCTCTCTCCAGAACATCCATGAAAACAAAGTATCATTTTCCCTGTGAATAAAAATTATCTTTCCTTCTTATCTCAACTTGATTAAAGTCTTCTTCTTGCATTTCTAATTACCAATTAATAGTATCACCTTCTACCCATTTGGCTTCAGATCACCTGACTCCCTTCATTCTCTCCACCATTTCACCTAATTTATCCCCAGGTCTAGTTTAGGACCATGCAGAACCACTTCCAAGTTACCTTTTTTGGTCTCTCCCAGCATTTCCTTAAACCAGATATGCCCATCTTATGCCTAAACCAGCTTATATTTTCATCTCTGCTTTCAGTTTTGCTATCATTTGAGTAAATCCTATATATGTTACTTTTGTTTGTTTGTTTGTTATTTGGGACACACTTGGCAGTGCTCAGGGATTACTCCTGCCACTGCACTCAGAAGTCACCCCTAGCAAGCTTGGGGGACCATTGGAAGTGTCATCCATTACACAGGTTGGCCACATTTTTGTCTCTCTGGCCCCATTTAACCTTAGTTAAAAAATTCTTTGAAATAATGAAAGAACTCATAAAAGAATTTAAGATTAAAGTAGTGACACACAAGGTGAGTCATGATGACTTGGGAAGTGTGACACTTCACAAAAATTGTGTGGCTAATAATGAAGAATAGATGTTGCTCATTTATCTCTCATCCATTCTATAGGTAGAAGTGTAAGGAAATTAAATATTATCTGTAAAATTAGGTCATTATGACATATTCCCATTATGAAATGAATAAAAATCAGTGAAATGGCAGCTAATATGTCCCCAGTCTTTTCTTTCTATTTTATTGATAGAGTAAGCTATATTATTGGACAGTTCATAGAGAGATGTATATGGTGAATGCAAATAATTTGCTAAAGAGGATTTGAGTTTAATCTTAAAATTATGGTATGTTTGCTCAGTGACATATTACATAAATAACACAGACATAATTTTATCAGAGAGAGAAGGTTGAGAAAATAAGTCTAAAGGTTATATTTAAAATCCTGTGGCTTGTCTGTCCATAGCCTTTTTACTTCCAGTTTTCAACCTCTTGAATTAGTCCAGTGATATTCACACTAGATGGAAACATCTTTCCAGACTCATGATTCTTTATTAATCCTTGATTGTTTGCCTTCAGCCTGTGCCCATCCACATCATATCAAGGATGGTTACTCTATGTGCTTAAGTCAGGCTCATGGATTCATGGTATATAATTCCAGGCAACGGACTCAATAATTTCAAAAGTTCTGCTAAAATTTTGGCCTTTATTTTGAAACTTCCCAAGTCTTCTGCATTTTCAGAATTGCCACTAGCTTATTTTCTGAAACAGACATCTTTTCTTTACCTTTTGAAGCACTAACATTTGGGGAAATTTTTTTCTAATTTAGTTTCATCAGCCTGAAGATCGCAGTAATTTCCTTTACCCCATAGACTTATTAGTTTGTCTTTTATTAGTCTATCTCTTCTAAGCTCTTCAGAACAGTAAAGATTTCCAGTTTTTTCAGACAATACATGGTAATGCCACATGCAGCTGGGGTCATTTCTTCCAAACCTCTTAACTGTGGCGTAAATTAATTTTTGGTGACTTAGATGTTGTCCCAAGGTAATTCTCTGTGATACTTTCCAGCAGGGAAGCTTTGAAATGTCATCTCTCTTATAATTAATACGTTGTTCTGTGCTGCATGCATTGGCAGATGGATTTATCCTCACCATTCAGGGTTGACAGAGGTCAAGCCATCATCTCTTTCACGTGTCCTTGTGTCCTGCTAGCCATCTGGCTTCTTCTTTTCCTTTTTTTCCCAGCCCTTCCAATCTCATTCTGTCTCTTAGCCCAGTCTGATACTTTGCTCACAACATAATAATTTGAAAATTACTATATTTGTTTAGAGTTTTGAGATGGAAACTTCACTATACATAGATTTTAGTTATGGTTAGGAGTCCCGGTGTCCTCAATATCACACACACCCTGTTGATTCTTAACAACTTGACATACAACTAGGTTATTTACAACATCCCAACATTATCTGCCCTTTTGACACATTTCTGGATGTACTTCCACTTAGAAATTTTGTAAAATGCATGGAACACTGTTGTCAGCTTCTGCTTTTTGTGTCATGGTTAAACTTTTTTCACATATTAGAAATGTAAGGTTGAAAGTGGTCAGGTAGATAGTACCTACTCACATAATTACAAAGCAACAAATCAAGATCCAACCTGGATTTACTTCAAAGCTAGGATATTAACCAGTTTGATATGCCTCTGAGTCAGAAAGGCATTTCTGTCAAGGCTGTTTTCAGATTTTGTACCAAGGAGATTTATGGATCAAATGGTCCCACATCAAAATTACCTACTTGGCAAAAGGGAAAAATCCCAGTTCTTTTGTCTCAGACAAAATTCTGGCTTGTGAAGGGGCATGTCAGGTAATATTTGTCAATGGAACCACTGTTCCTAGGCTTTTCAAAGACCTTGCATAGGAATGAGGCAGCTCATATTTTCCCCACAAACCACAGGACCCTCTTGTGATAGTTAAATAGGATGATCTCTGCAAAGCTAACAAGATGTTTCCATGTTTGTTAAACAAGAACCATTTGTTTAGCTCAGGAGCATCTGTTGAATAAACAAGATATCTGATGTGCCATTTGCTCATTGGAAATTAACAAACCCTTAAAAAATGGCAATTTGTCAGGAATTATATGAGGCAGAATTCATTCTCAGCAAGTGAACAAATTGAAACTTCCCTCCCAGGGTTTCTAAAATCCCTCTGAGCCAGTTGTGCTGAAAAAGTTCAGCTTAAATCTTCCATCATCAAGGAAAATATGCAGATGGTAAAGGGGGGGAGAGAAGAAAGTGTCCTATTAGGACAGCTGAAGGGGCCTGGGAGATGCATCTTCAACAATAGCTGGAATAAGCTGTTCTCTTTCTGGGTTGTTTTCTGTTTGTAGAATGGAGGAAGTCTCTTGGGTGGAAAAGTTTTCTTCTTTTATTCTATTTTTAGGACTCATTTATGCTCCTGTTTGAATGGGATTCTGATGGGTGAGTGGCAATGAAGGAAGAAATAGTTGTGCTCTCATTTGCATTTTTTTCCAGGACCAAAGGTGATCCAGAAATACAATATCAATATCAATATTAATATCAAAAACATATCAGAAATAAAAAAGCAATATCTCCTCCCAGGGCATATGGCAGTTGCTAGAGTTAAAGTTAAGTCTTTATATTTCACTATGTGTTTTCTTTTTTCCCCTCACAAGACTTAAGAGCTCAGAATGTTGGTCCATTTTGACTTAGTCTTTGAATAAGTAGAGTTTGCTAGTCTTGAGTGGCCAAGCATCACAGGCAATAATGGCAGTTCCCAAATCCTAAGTGCTGGAGCCATACTAAATCCATCACTGGCATGATTAGTGGCATGCCTGTGAAGTTCCATTGTGACTTCCATCTACAGATAAGGATTCAAACACAGTAGAAATGGGCCTTAATGCCAAACAGAATACGAGTTCATTGATTTCATGGAGGTGCTGTATGTAGCGTTGGGTACTCTGAATACAAAATCCCTAGGACCTTTGGTAGGAAGGCTAAATGGAACAGCTCTGAAATGATGAGCCTACCCAAGGCATAGGTTAAGTGCATTAAATAAGACCTTTCTGAGATTCCCAGGAAGTGCTGCCATGCCTTTATTGCTGGGTTGCAATTAAAATTCTTTATTTAGAGGGGGTTTGCAGATGGGAGGGGCAGTTGAGTGAGGCAGACTCTTGGATTTTATATAAGTGGGTCCCTCTGGGCTCTAGTTAGAAGCTAAGGAATTAGCTGACTCTGGGCCCAGAGCAACTTGCTGCCTCATCTCCTCACATTAGCCCTCTTAGCAATTGATCTTGTAAATGTTCTGAATCAGAGAAATTAAAGATGAAAAAGGGCCTATTAAGTGATCTTGCCCCAGACCCAGACTAGGCAGAATGACTCCCAAGAGAGGATTCCCAAGTGTCTGGTTCAGTTTAATTTGAATTGTCCCGCAGGGTCTGGCTCTGACCCTCCTTCTGGACAGCCCCTCTCTGGGAGGATGGAAACAGGTGCGTTTCAGAGGACAGGGCTGACCTCTTGCAAGGGCTGTAACACTCTTGCAATCATTTTCAGGGCTGAGATTTTTCACTTTCAAACCTCTGGGTTGTGCTAGAGCTTAGAAGGAATCTTTTCTCAGGGATGAAGACAGACAGGCTTGATTTTAACCACTTGACTTGTAGATACATCTCTCCTTTTCCAGAATTTTCCTTCTACCAAAAGCATGTGCTAGAGAAGTTTATAGAGGAAAATCTCTGGAAATGAGGGATATGGCAACTGTGGGGACCATGTTTTTTAAGAAATCCATTGAGAAGTCTAGAAACACTATCATCTAAATTCCTGTGCACTCCTAAACCATGCAATTTTTTCATTTAATTCCCACTATAGAGCTTTGAAATGAAGAATAAATGAAGAATAATGAGCCTCCCTTTTCAGAATTGAGGATTCAAATCTCACAAGTCAGATAGGTGTATGTCATGTAAAGGAGCTATTATGAGTTGGAAGGAGATATGACTCTAGATAGGACAGCAGAATCCATTACATCTCTTCTCTTTCTTTGCCTTGATATGAGATGCACAGAACATGGATGAAGGACAAAAGAGAAAGAGAAGGGAAAGGGCCAAATCTAAATCTGAATTAGAACTGACAGGTCCTTAGATTGCCCAGGTTTAGGGAGCTAAACTGGAAATCTGGAGGTTGTAGCAAGATCTCTGAGGGTAGGCAGGCCCCAGGAGTGAATTTGGAAACCTTGTGTACACTTGCTTCGCTGCGTGCACTTACACTGTGATTCCCTGCAGGCCGTAATATAGGACACGCTTCATTTATGTTTCTGGCAGGTGCTCTCTGAAATACATGTAAATGGTTAATGTTAATTCACTGTTTCCCTAACTGAGTCATCCTTCTTTGCCATAAAGAAAATCTTTGAATTCATCCAATCACTTTCCTTTGCCCTTGTTGGCTGAGGACCTGCACATTTCCATAGAATTCCAGTGTGTTTTAGAGCCCAGAATATTATCCCGAAATGGGACATCTGAGCATGGAACAATCTTGGGTTTCTTAGCATGCAATCAAGATATGAGGACATGAATGATGCAGAAATCAGAGAAAAGTGTGAAAAGGGGACTGGGATGAGGGAATAAGAGCAATTTATCAGTGAAGGATTACTTATGCCACAATTCATCATCCCTAAAGGATTTGATTTGCAGGAACAGGAAAACTCACTTGGCCTGTGCTTTCAGGAAGTATTTTGATCTTTTCACACACTTTCATAAGGGGAAGCTACTCCTCCTCTCATTTACTCCCTGAAGAATTTTGGGAAAGTCATTAAAGATATTTAAAAAGAAAAGCCAAAAACAAACAAACAAACAAAAGCACAAAATAGATAAAATAGTAAAATAAAGGATTACATAAAAAATTTTTTCTAGATTTGCCGTCTTCTGGACCTGAATGATATAGCACAGCAGTAGGACATTTGGCTTGATCCAAATGGTTGATCCAGGACGAACCTAGGTTCGATACCTGACATCTCATATGGTCCCCTAAGCCTGCTAGGGGTGATTTCTGAGCACAGAGCCAGAACCAAGACCAAACAAAGATTTGCCATCTGCATTTTCAGCTTGTGAGTAAAGCTTCCTTGACTTCTTAGATTAAAGGCTATAAGGAGACAAGATAAATGTCTGGCTTAGTGTAAGTGAGTAATATTTCTTGTTTATTTTCCTTACCATTTTTCTTCTTCCTCTCTCTTGCTCTCTTCCTCCTACTTTCACTAGACCCAAACCAACCTCCTTCCACAGTACTCTGCAGCCCAGTCCATCCTACTCCACCTGACCAGAGTGTGAAACTGGAAACTGCCACTTATTCCCTGCATTGATGCAGATCCACTTGGTTTAGTCCTTCTTTAATAAAACACACACAAACGTCATGGAATTTTCTGTGTAGTTTTCATGGTAAAATCTTGGTAATTTGTTCAGTAACAAAATTATCACCATTGTGCAAGGTGGAAGTTCTAGAGATTCCTATGATGGGCAAAACAGTGGACACCCTTGACTTTTGAAACATTACAGTCTAAAAAAAAAAAAAACCAAACATTGCAGTCTGAGGGAGGCGGGCATGATTCAAACACTAATGTGGGGAATGTTGTATGTTAGCATATGAAGTAGCCTGCTTGGGGGAGTCTAGCTTCAGTAAGATACACTTAGATCAAACATGCATTCTCAGCAAGGTTTTTGATGTGGGTTCCCAGAGGGTCACATTCTATTCCTTCACAACTTGCCTGTTGTCCTCTGATGCTTTTACACAGAGGAACACAGATGTCCTTATATCAGGTGACAGATGTGAGAATAGCTTTTCTCTGAAGTGAGTGGTCTATGTAAACTCTGGAGAGTATGCCTACACTGGTATAATGTACCAGAATGTGTGCCTGATAGTCCTGAGGCAAAGACTAGAAAATTCTGTTTTTATTCTCTTCAGAGCTAAGATACAATTAAAAATGTTACCACAGTAATTGGCAACATCCATTAACTTGATGAGAATTGCCAGAGGCAGCACATTTTTCCCCTTCTGCACATTATTAGTCTATAAATACACCTGGTCCCTTTCTCATTCTTCTCTAGAACTTCCACAAAATACCCTCCCAAACTGTCTTTTTAATGCCCTTTGCCTTCTTTTAATTAACTCCCTGAAATTCTCAAGCACTTCCCTTGGTACCACAGAATCCTGTATCTAATTGCATGTTGCCTTGTGGCTGCTAGGAGAGACCACAGTGGGAAGGCTGGGGTCCCAAGGACTCTGAGCCAGACTGAGCAGAGCCTTATGGAAAATGCAGTCTGTTGGGATTACTCTCTAAGTCATCTCCACTGTTTAGTTTTGCTCTTCTGTGGAATGGGAACAATGAGATCCCAGATGAAGGTAATGTAGCATGATAGTGACCTGCTCCAAGGTGCTGTTCCTTTTACCAGCAGCATGTATATGGCCAGCTTGGCCTTTCGATCTCTAAAGTAGTAGGGGAGGCTGGTTCTGACAGTTTAAGAATGTTCAGAGATACCTTCATCTGCTGATCCATGGCCCTGCCCATATGGGTGACAATTCAAAGATCCCAGTAGCTGAGATTCCTCTATCTTCTGGTGCATTCACTTTTTTGGAAAAGCAGACAGGGAGCAGGTTAGGACCCACCAGAGAGTCACCTGAGAGTGGCAGTGTACAGATTGTCTCTTCAAAGGCAGAACTGATGGCTCACTGTCCACAGCTTCAGTTGCCCAGTGCTAGAGGTGAGGAGAGTCCCTTTATGCTGCCCACACCCCACAGGCCCACACTACAGTTTACAGGTAAGGAAATGTGCTAGAGTCAAATGATAACACATGTAAGGCTACAGTTCTGGTGGGAGCATAGACCCTATACTGTGAATTGTTCCTAGACACTTTCTACATAGTCAGTAGTGGTTGAAGTGTGTGTATGTGTCTGTGTGTGTCTGTGTGCGTGTGTGTGTCTGTGTGTGTGTGAGAGAGAGGGAGAGAAAGAGACAGAGACAGAGAGACAGAGAGGCAGAGACAAAGCTAGAGAGAGAAACAGAGAGGCAGAGATAGACACAAAGACAAAGGAAAGGAAAGATGTCTGGAAAAAGAGTTTCTTTTTCTACAAATATTTTGAGTTGAAAATAATACAAGATTTCAACAGGAGTACTCCCAAAAATACTGTGGGACAGTGAAAAGATTGTCCATTTCTACTTGTTTTTGCTTAACTAGTTTCTATATTTTTGAGAACTTATTTTTCTCTCAAATTATAATCTATATCCATCACTCTTCACTGGCTTTTTCTACAGAGGTCCCAAGGACCCTTTCTGCCATTTGTCTTCATGCCCTATATACAAGAAGTTTTTTGGAAATACGTGTGTTGTTATCCTCAAAAGTATACCAGTGAACCAGTGGGACATAATTGAAGTATACCAGTGAACCAGTGGGACCTCATTTATTTATTTACAACTATTATTTATTTTTCTATTTACAATTATATTTCTACTCTTATTTTTATTTAATTTATTTTTAAACTGGGATTTACAATTACTGCTCATTATACTTTTTCTGAATACGTTAATCATGCCAACACCACACCCATAACCAAAGTGCCACTTCTCTTTCTCAGCGTTCTCTGGACCCTTTCTACCACCCTCTCATATAATCTTGGCTCTATAGACGAAGCCTCTAGTTTTGATTAATTTGGCCATTGTGTTATTCCATTACTGTGTTTCTCTATACTTCATATATGAGAAAGAGTCTTATAAAAATTTATTATGGAGGTGGTGACATATAAACACATGTAGATGATTAAAGTGTCTACTCACTTTCAACAACCAATCCTTTAGAAACTCCATCACACTCTGTAGAATACACTATCATTAACTCACATACCAAATTTTCTTACAAATATCTGTTTTCCATTTCACTCTGAATTTCTAGAGAACTGAAATCATTCCTTTCTCATCTTGACATATTCTCTATTATCTTTTTGGTAAAGAAATAATTTTAAATGCTCATAGCTATATGTGAATGCATAGAATCTATTATTTATTTAACATGACCCAATAATGAGACCATAGAAATGATAGAAAGATGCCTATCTTCTCCATACACATTTTCATTAAAAGTCTTGCTGGTTAAAAATATCTCTGTATTCATGGCTGATGGCATGGGTTCATAGAACAGATTTGGGAGTGATTGGAATAGATGAATGAGTACTTTAGTTTTTTTTTTTTTTATTTAAACACTCTGGTTATAAGGCTGTTCATAAGAAAGTTGTTTCTTTTTCCCCACAGATAATGTTGCTCATGACTAAGATATAGCCATACAATATACAGCAACCTTCACTAGTGCACATTTCCCATCCCAAAGTCCCCAGTTACTTCTCACCCTCCCAATGCCCTTTCCCCTCTCTGGGTCATATATGTTTTCTTCTCTCTTTTTCTCTATCTCTCCCTCTCTCTGTCTCTCTCTCTCTCTTTTTTTTTTTTAGCTTTTGGGTCACACTCAGCAGTGCTCAGGGGCTAATCCTGGCTCTACACTCAGAAATCGCCCCCAGCAGGCTCGGGGGACCATATGGGATGCCGGGATTAGAACCACCTTCCTTCTGCATGCAAGGCAAATGCCTTACCACCATGCTATCTCTCTGTCACCTATTTTTCTCTATCTCATTCACTTGCTTTCTCTCTTAGTTTTATGAGTTTTTATTTCTTGCACTTTGACTTGTATTCAACCCTAAGTGACTATGAATGTGAACTGAAAAACTCAGTTAATGATAAAGTGAGAAAATCTCCACTAAGTGATAGCGTTTGTAGAACCATGTTTTTTTCAAGTTGTAATATTTTATATATGTGGAAGGAAGACTGTTGGGTCATAACTGGTGGTGCTCAGCTATTCCTAGTTCTATGCTCAGGAGTGACTCCTAAAGGACTGAAGGACCTTATGTAACTTCAGGAATTAAACCAGGATCAATTGCATGTAAAATTAGTTAGTGCCTTATCTCCTAACTATTTCTCTGATCCTAATTATGATATTCTAAATTTCTCATGGAAGCTAAAATAATCAATAAAGGAAAATATCTAAAAGACAATTATGAAGACATATATAAATACATTTATAAGTAAAAGTTTCTATAAAACAAATCTATAAAGTTATGATTATACAAATTCATTTTGGATAAATAGAATGATGACAACTTCAGAAATAAGAATTTGTCTAGTTGCAAAACCAAAATGAAGAGTTTATTTTAGACTATAATTTCAAGAAACAACTGTCTAATTTCTGGAATGGCAGCTTTTTATTGTCTTCCGTTTCTTTCCTCTGTCTTCAGACAGTTGACTAGGATTCTAACCCTGCAACATGCCTATTTATATCACCAGATATGGCAGCTTATTCTACTCTACCATGATTTCTACTCTCCTTTCTGATTCAGAGTTTTTTCAGGTCTCTTCTTTGTCTTCTCATCTCTCTAATTCTTTGATCCACCACACCTTTCCAACAAGACTGGAAATTGTGTCACCCTACAAATTTTACCCCACAAATTTCAGTGAGAGAATATCCTACTCTCAGGAGGTGGTGGTAGTGTTTGAGAGTAACAGTTCTAAAACCCAATGATTAAGCCTGTTCTTTGTAATTACTTTGCAAAGTCTGTAACACATTTGTTATGATGAGTATGAATTAAGTGGTATTCAGTAAGCAGCAGTTGTCTTTTTAAGGCTCCCCAGTATGGTTTTATATGAAACAATAAACTTGTTTGCTTGAACTATTTTAGATTGAAGTTCACAAGTATGCATAGGACAAATGAAAAATGGAGCTATTATCCCTACTACCATACTGATTCTATTGTACTTACACATAGTAGGCACTCAATAAATGATTGCCAAATTCGGTTAAATTTCTAGTAGACTATATTTGTGGAAAGTCTTAAAGATCATGTCAGTAATTTTAAACCACTTTTTTTTTGGTGTACCATGTTTGAATACCACTCTATTATACTGTACTAATATTATCCTGATAATCTAATAAACAAAACTAGACTTTAAGTTATTACTCTTACCATTTAGCATGGTGTTGTCTATGGTTCATTAAGATTATTCACTTGAGAGAAAATTCCTCTCAGTTGAGAAATATATTTTGATGTGTTTATGCCTGTTTAAAACTCCCCCCACCAATTATACAACTGCTAGATTCAGCTAGATTCTATCTAGAATTTAAAAAACATTAGGTTATATGAAACTCAATTGCTTCTTTCTTTCTTGTTTCTAAACTATTCTCTGTTAGGGAGTATTATCATATTAGAAAGTATTGTGTTTATAACCTACTATAAGTCTGTTTATTATATGTCATAAACACAATTGTATGCAAAATACTTGGTCTCCTACATAAGAAAGTCTTTAATATGTCTACTGCTTTCCATATTATTTTATTTTAAATGCATATATAATCTAATATATGTATTTCATGTCCTTCTAATGCCTTACAGCTAAGTCTTAAAGATACCTACCAATTTATCAGTGATCTTTTTTTGTTTTGTTTCATTTTGTTTTGTTTTGGGGCCACACCTGGCTGCGTTCAGGGGTTACTCCCAGCTCTGCTCCCGGCTCTGCTCTCAGAAATCACTCCTGGTAGGCTTGGGGGACCATATGGAATGCCGGGAATTGAGCCCAGGTCTGTCCTGCATCAGCCGTATGCAAGGCAAATGACCTACTGTGGTGCTATCTCTTCAGCTCATCAGTGATCCTTTTAATTTTCTGGAAGAAACAGAACACAGAAAAGGTTGTAGCTCTGTAGGTATAATGGAAGAACTTATACATGTTAAGCAATGTTTAGAGGTTGTATTAGCCATGTTTTTTTTTGGAGGTAGTAAATAGTAACTATAGGAGCAGGTGAAGAGTGCAGGACCACCTGTATTCTCTTTAACCACAGTTACTATTTCTTGTAACCAAATACATAGCACTATGAGCATTAGCAACATCACTAGGTTCAGTTCTGGAGGACCAGAGCACTGCTGGGATAGCTTGGTTACCCCTGGCTTCATTGGGTTCCAGTACTAGTACATTCTTGTATTGGACCAAGACCCTGTTGACTGATATTTACTCACCACACACCCTGGGAGGAACCCTTAAGTCTCTTGATTACAATTTGGGAGCCATTTTTCACCTCCACACCCCCTTAAAAAGAAACATTCACTGATAGTATGTGTATGTATGAGAGAGAGATCAAGAAAGAGATAGACAGATAGAGAGAATCACAGAACGAAATAGAGGCATAGACAAAAGTTTGAGAATCAAAGAAATGCATCGAGACTTCCAACAGGACCCTCTCCCAGAAATCACAAAAGATGGTTCCCTTTCTGTGTCCTTAGTTCTGCTTTTCTCCTGTCAATACTTGCTCCAAATCTTTTCTATTAATCCTAAACCAGAAAACATGTATTTAACCCAATGTGAACTGTAGGGAATGTCTAATTAGCTATGTGCAAAGGGCAAGATTCTGTATCTAGAATTCTGAATCCATCAGCATTTAATAGGGCATCAGCATTAATAAAGACAGTTGTAATTTCAGAGCAAAGCTCCCAGAGTGCCCACTAGTGGTGCCATGCTCATTGGAGCTGCATGAAGATGCCTGTGTTGCTACCACAGCCATTTTGCCAGAATGATGACATTTGTCAAGCAAATCACAGATGATTGTGCTTGACAGATCCAATATTGCTTTGATGATAAATAGTGAAGTTATCTAAAATAAAAATGTAAAATGAGGATGTTATTCAATTAATTCCCTCGATATTAATTAAATGAATGAAATCTGTTTTGTTATATTATGGGCCTGTTTTCAGCTTTTATTCTAAACATACGGCTGGGATTATTATTACTGTTCTCATTTGTGTATTTATTCAACTACTTACCATGTATTTAATAAATGCAGAGCCAGGCACATTACTAGGTGATAATGAAAAACATAGTTTTCTCTTCAAGGATAATGCAACCCAAAAATTAAAAAAAATCAATTATACAAATAATTAGAAGAGAAGTAATATTTGACTATATTCCTGACCCTATGCCAATGGTAGTCCATGATTACACCTTAAAATCTTCATTTCAAACAGTTGTATAGACCCCCAAAATATATAATGATTAAAGTGACAGTATGTTAATAGTAAGAAACTTAACACATTATTCGCTCAAGTTCTAGATGCACTTATACATAATGTAAGCACTATTGTAGTGCACATTATAGTGTTTAAGTGTTAACACATGCCTCTCCTTGAAAATTTTTGCATGCATTTAGTTCATTTGGTCTCATAAAGGTCATGAAATGGATAATGTTATTATCTCTCCATATTTCAGATGATAAAGCTGAAGCAATGAAAAGATAGCTATATTACCTGTGATCACATAGTCAGTACATTAAGATCTATGACTGCAACTCAGAGTCTGATTCTAGAATCATAAGGAGTGGCTTGTCCAGGTTAGTGCTGTACAGAGTGTTTCCAGTTAGAGAGAGTGACTTGAATCAAAATATGTGTTATCTTCTAGGAGTTTTGAAAGTGCTAGCTTTTTGACTGTACGCACTTCAACTAGAAGTACTCAAGTTGTGATCCTTAGGACATCATTTGTCTATTTGCTAAGAATGCAAATAGTTGGATCCCACCCCAGAACTACTGAAGTCTGACAGTAGAGTCATATATCTCTTTTAATAAAGGACATCTTGACATTATGCCTTTAGGCCAATAAAGTAGAATTTCTGGTATTAGGGCCTAGACATTGGTATTCAAAGTGTATAGAAAGTTTTCCATTGAATATGGCTTTCAGCCAGTATGTAGTGCTTAGTGGACCCAGAGAATAAAGTCATAGAAGGAGAGTTCCAGGTAAGGGGTTAGCTTGAGCAAAGACATAAAAGGGGAGAATGTGGTGTGAATTATGCAAAAATATGTTAAGACAAGATTATTATGTAATTAAAGTTTCTAGCTAAGCAGTTCATACAAAATTAGTACTTAGGACTTATCAGTATTTTATCCTCAATACTTCCCTCAGGCATACCGCAATATGCAATGCTTTTCATTTGTTTGTTTTTTTAATTTGTGGATAAGCTTTTGCTCTGGGATTCACATTCACATTTACAAGGAGATAAAATGCACAGTTAAGCCCAGGCATGTCAACATGACAGCCAAATACATTTAAAGAGGTTTGGTAAAAAGTTTCTAATAGGGAATTGAAAAAACTACTAATAGGGTTCGTGAGTCACAGAACAAAATTATGTTTCTGGATAGTTGTGTGACTATTATTTTAGCTACTAAGTAAAGAGTTGGATGCAAATAAGGTGTTTTAATCATGGTCTATTTCCAGTCTACTATCATAACAATGTGTCACTGTAAGTAACTAATAGCTTTTGTTTGACTTATTTGATAGGACTTAAATGGTATACATAAGATTTGAAAACCAATTTGAACAGAAGGTACAAATGCTAACAATACATTTATTATTATTATTATTATTATTATTAATTTTTGGTTTGAGGGTCACACCTAGGGTTTATTTTAGACTCTGTGTTTAGGTTCCACACATACCTGGATATGCACAGGGATTGAATCCAGGTTGGCCACATGCAAGTCAGATGCCCACTCTAGTTACTGTGCATATCTCCAGTCCCTAAAAATAAATGTAAAGACATGTCATCTTTTTCACAGGCTTCCATCAGTAACATCTGCGAGTAAATGGGAACTTAATTTTTTTCTTCTGGAGGTGTGATTATCACTCCATATGGCAATTCGCTTCCTGTGTCCTGAATCTTTGCTCTGAACTCAAACGACACAGTTTAGAGCATAAGCATTAACCTGCTTCTCAGAATTTGTTGCAATCTTTAAGTAAAGCTATTGGACTGATTAATTCTCATAGAATTAAATATACCATGAGGAAACCTACACAGACATTATTCAGGTCTGCATATGCCCCCTACTTCATTTCAGCATCAATTGAGCAATCCACAGGATTAGCATGCATCATATGGGCGTTGACAGGGCTAGGTCATCTCTTTTGGCTGTAAGAAGGGTTTACCTTTGAATCACAAACATAAGTTCAAGGTTATGAGTACCAGAGCTTTATGAAGTATGTCTGACTGGATGAGAATATTGTAGTCTCTCATTCAGCAAATTGATGATCTTTCATGTGCCAAGACCTCTGATGGAAATGTTGATATAAGGCCCAACAAAAGTATGTGAAGTTAGATTGCATCCCATATTTTAAAAAAGAAAAAAAAGTTACATGCACTACAGGTTAATGACCTCTGCTGCAGAGGAGAGCAAGGAATTATAGGAGCCCTTATCAGAGTTGCCTAGAATCTGTCTCTAATCAGTTTAGAGAAAAATATCTAAACTGAACATCTCTATATCAGGGATTTTTTTTTAAACCAGAGCCTAGAACAAGGCTATAATTATAAGACATTCCATGCATAGAGAACTAAAATATCAGGGAGAAAAGAAGAAGAAACAGATAAGGACAGTATATTAGTTTAGTTTCTGTCCTTCAATTCAAAGTTAATAATGACCAAAAGTTAAATATTACTTTCAATGTGTGTCAGACACTGTTCTAAATTTTATGACATAGCTCATATAAACCCATAACTGTGAAGTCAGTATGATTTCTCAGTATCATAGACATGGAAAAACAAAAATTATTATCAGTGTCTGTGAGCAAAATGTGATGGGAAGTTGGCGCAGGGGAGTCTAGTTCATTTCCCTAAAGGACCTGGAGATCTTTTACAAAGGATTCTTTATCCTATAACATGCATCCTAGCTGTCCTGCTTTCTTTCTTTGTAATTTGATAAATTATTTTTATAGTGCAATGCTCACATCCTTTATAAATCGTTGATATTTCTACTATAGGGCTTTTCTTTATGATTACTTCTTTATGAGACCTACACAAAACATACATAAGTCTATTTTAAACTGATAATTACTTTTATACAAAACTCTAGCACCACATTATTTCTCTTGTGCTACAACTTATGTAATTTCACTTTGGAATATCTGTTTAAAATATTGTATAGTTCAGTTGATTCTTTTGGTCTTTTAGCCTTTACCTCAGATTTATATGTGATCTATCTTACACCATTGCAGCATTAAGAGTATTATAAATTTTAATATGTACTATTTTATCGGTGACTTTTATATTTGCATATATTTTCCTGTTATTCAAGAGCACATATTTTTTAGCTTGAAGAAGTTACTTTGAGGGAGAAAGGCTGGATGGAGCTTGAGCTTAATGGATGGTGGCCAGTGAACTTATCTTTCATGCCTATTTTATGATATCTCCATGGAAGACCAAAAAAGGGTTTAGTTGCACTCTTGGTAAGCAAACCTGATTTGGAGGAGACTGGCTTGTTTGGACAGGGCAAGGACACTGCATGCTTTTATCCTGAATTTTCCTTTTGTTACATATCTCTTATTGTTTGTACCTGAGTAGTAACATAGTAATAAATTAGTGACACACTATTTAAATAAATTAGTGAACACACCTGGCTATGCTCAAGGCTCACTCTTCACTTTGTGCTCAGGGATCACTCCTGGAGAGCTCACGGAATTATAAGGGGTAATGGGGATAAAACTTAAAGTTGACTGTGTGCAAGACAAGCATCCTACCTGTTGCACTTTCTTTTTAGCTTTATAAATTGAAGATTTAATAAATAAGTTGATTTTCTGTGTTATGTATACCATTCTAGAAAATTACACAAAACATAGAGTATGTTGAAACTCTGATTTAGTTTGTCGTTAAATTTTTCTTAACATTTATTATTAGCATTGCAACTCCAATTTCTTACTCAAAGTGTTATGATACGATTGACCCCATTTCTGTGTTGTTTGTTCCGAAGCAGAGGCGCCAGATACTGAATTGTGCTGTGCTCAGTAATGACCTTGGGGCTGTGGACAACTGTATAGATTTGTGGTATAAACTATGGGATTTTGAGTTCTTAAGCATGTTTGTCATAGATTTTTCTATTTCTTTTGCTATCTGGGTATCAACTTTGAAGCTCACCTTTTTAAATTTTACTTTTCTTTCTAAGTTGCTATTTCTCACCTATTGTGAGCTGTAAAACCAGAAAAACAATCATAATATTATTTAAAAACAGAGTAAATGGACTATGAGAGAGTTTGCCAGAAAGATGGGATGCTGTGATCTCTTTCGCACATGAATGTTTCAGTCTGTGTTGCTTCCATTAGCTGACTTTCTGTGTCTCCCCCAGACTGGCTATTTTATGCAGGGTTATTTGATGGGTTTCATACGTGGGAGGTTTACAGGATTAGTTGGGAAGTGTTATAGATCAATTGGTGGTTCCAATCCTTCCTTTTTGTTGCTTATTTTTGTGAGGTGGGAAGGACAACACACTTAGTAGTGTTAAAAGCTGGCTCTACCTTCAGAAATCACTTCTGGCAGGCATTGAGAGAATAAAATTTTGGGTGCCAGGGTCAGCTGCATGCAACGTATGTATTCTACCTGCTGTTCTGGCCCCCATCAAACATTTAAAGTCAAAGTCAGTAGGGAAATAAACAGGGGTGAGTGCTGTTTCAAAAAAGACTTTATGCTTGTGTATAATTAAAAATGTCCAAGAGGGAAGTTACTGTCTTTCCATCTTGCAGGGTCTCACTCTTAAACACAGCAAACAAGAATATTTCTGAGTATTCAAGCCTATTCCACTGATCTGAGGACCTGTCCTTATTCCAATACAATGCTGTTTTGATAACTATTGCTTTGTAGTACAGTTTAAAGTTGGGGAAAGTAATTCCTCCCATATTCTTTTTCCCAATGATTGCTTTAGCTATTCGAGGGTATTTATTGTTCCAAATGAATTTCAGAAGTGTCTGATCCACTTCTTTGAAGAATGTCATGGGTATCTTTAGAGGGATGGCATTAAATCTGTATAATGCCTTGGGGAGTATTGCCATTTTGATGATGTTAATCCTGCCAATCCATGAGCAGGGTATGCATTTCCATTTCCGTGTGTCCTCTCTTATTTCTTGGAGCAGAGTTTTATAATTTTCCTTGTATAGGTCCTTCACATATTTAGTCAAGTTGATTCCAAGATATTTGAGTTTGTGTGCACTATTGTGAATGGGGTTGTTTTCTTAATGTCCATTTCATCCTTATTACTATTGGTGTATAGAAAGGCCATTGATTTTTGTGTGTTAATTTTGTAGCCTGCCACCTTGCTGAGCAGGAAATCCTAAATGGAGCAGGGAAAGCCTCTTCAACAAGTGGTGTTGACACAATTGGATAGCCACTTGCAAAAAATTGAACTTAGACCCCCAACTAACATCATGTACGAAGGTAAAATCCAAATGGATTAAAGACCTCGATATCAGCCCCAAAACCATAAGATATATAGAACAGCACATAGGCAAAACACTCCAGGACATTACAGGCATCTTCAAGGAGGAAACTACACTCTCCAAGCAAGTGAAAGCAGAGATTAACAGATGGGAATATATTAAGCTGAGAAGCTTCTGCACCTCAAAGGAAATAGTGCCCAGGATACAAGAGCCACCCACTGAGTGGGAAAAACTATTCACCCAATACCCATCAGATAAGGGGCTAATCTCCAAAATATACAAGGCACTGACAGAACTTTACAAGAAAAAAACATCTAACCCCATTAAAAAATGGGGAGAAGAAATGAACAGACACTTTGACAAAGAAGAAATACACATGGCCAAAAGACACATGAAAAAATGTTCCACATCACTAATCATCAGGGAGATGCAAATCAAAACAACGATGAGATACCACCTCACACCCCAGAGAATGACACACATCACAAAGAATGAGAATAAACAGTGTTGGCGGGGATGTGGAGAGAAAGGAACACTTATCCACTGCTGGTGGGAATGCCGTCTAGTTCAACCTTTATGGAAAGCGATATGGAGATTCCTCCAAAAACTGGAAATCGAGCTCCCATACGATCCAGCTATACCACTCCTAGGAATATACCCTAGGAACACAAAAATACAATACAAAAACCCCTTCCTTACACCTATATTCATTGCAGCACTATTTACCATAGCAAGACTCTGGAAACAACCAAGATGCCCTTCAACAGACGAATGGCTAAAGAAACTGTGGTACATATACACAATAGAATATTATGCAGCTGTCAGGAGAGATGAAGTCATGAAATTTTCCTATACATGGATGTACACGGAATCTATTATGCTGAGTGAAATAAGTCAGAGAGAGAGAGAAAAACACAGAATGGTCTCACTCATCTATGGGTTTTAAGAAAAATGAAAGACACCCTTGTAATAATAATTTTCAGACACAAAAGAGAAAAGAGCTGGAAGTTCCAGCTCACCTCAGGAAGCTCACCACAAATAGTGATGAGTTTAATTAGGGAAATAACTACATTTTGAACTGTCCTAATAACGAGAATGTATGAGGAAAATGGAGAGCCTGTCTAGAGTACAGGCGGGGGTCGGGTGGGGAGAAGGGAGACTTGGAACATTGGTGATGGGAATGTTGCACTGGTGATGGGTGGTGTTCTTTACATGACTGAAACCCAAACACAATCATGTATGTAATTAAGGTGTTTAAATAAATTTAAAAAAAAAGAAAAAAACAAGAATATTTCTGTTCCCCCAAGTCTGACATAGCATGGAGATTTGGTTCTTTGGTGCATGCCCAAAATGGAAACACTTGCTGACATAGGTCATATAATTTTTTAGCATGTTGATCTTTTTGGATATAAATTTTTAGTAATAGATTGATTGGCTAAGTAACTGTGAGGTCACCACTGGATTCTAGATTAGAATTAGTTTAGTACTAGCTTGTTTACTCCAGTATTTTTGTCCAACTCTTTTTATTTTATTATCCTGCTGATCCACCCACATTATTCTGAGTGGTATTGCTCAAAGGGGTATGCTCAGGTGAAGCAAAGATTTTTTCTTCTCTTTTTGATTGGTTGACTCTAGACCAAGGACAAGTGGAGGGCAATCCAATTGTAATCTCTTTTTCTGATTATACTACATCTACTATTTTACCCTGTACTCACAGACTTGGGTCAAAGCTCTTCCAAATACTCCAACTGGCTTATATAAATGTTCATATTTTGGCTCTTGGTCATGAACCAGTACAATTTTTCAAGCCAAGCATCAGAAGAATATTGTCCTGACCAGATCAGATTTAGAATGCTACTAAGTAGTTATTGCTGGAAACGTAGGAGGAAGGGAGGGAAAACATCAAGAATCTATAGGGTTGTGTTGAAACAAACAGCTAGAAGCTAGAAGCAAGGGTAACAGATCTGTAGGAAAGAGCATGATCCCAGTTTGAGTGGGAAGAGGCGGGTGTAGCCAGTTGGGTGAAAGTTGCCAGATGGGTGGAAACTGGAAGATGGCCAAACTGGAAAAAAGAGAACCTTTTTCAAGTGTGAGGTGGTTGGAATAGAGGCAATGATGGCCAGAGGTTTTAATCAGCATTACAAAGGACTCTATTCCTTTGTGGTGCTTTTGGTTTTGTTTTGTTTGAGACACTGGCCTAGAGCACTCCATGCTATCTGTATTGCGACTGTTTCAGATGACAGCTGCTAGAGGCAACCATGCTTCAGGCCACCTGGGCAGACTTCTGTAGTTTTCTACTATTCAGAAGATACTGTCTTGAAAAAGTGGCTTTCCAAGTAACAGTCAGTCCTGAGTACTGTCTCTCTTTGTCATCTGCCATCTGTGTGGTTACTCAGCTTCTCTTTCCTTTCTCTAGGTCGGTGGCTGGACTGGATAAGGAGGCAGACTTGGTTCACATGGAGGTGCGGACCTCGGATGGATGTGAGTGCTGTGGCCACCAGGCGGGGCCTAGAAAGTTCTGCCTGCAGGTTCTTCTCTGACATATACGCCCATTTGCATTTTAATGGCTTGGGAAGATGAAAAGCCCTGAGCTCCATTACTGCCATATCCATCCTTATTTCCCCAAGTTGGGGAGAGGCCTCTGGTCCCAAGGTAGAAATTTTATTGAAATAAACCCTGAGGAATGAATTTTCTGGGGATATGAGTTAATGTGATGAATTTTGAGGCTCCCTTTAGTAATTTCCTAGCATCTTCAGTGTAATTCGAATAGGAATGTCCATAGCTCACCATGCTATTTTGCATTCATATGGTGAATCGCTAAGGCTACCAGCTCTAAAAAATGAACCCTTTATGTAGCCTAGCTTACCAAAAATAGGAACTGGGAAATTATTTGTGAAGCTATTTATTCCACAAAGAGTGAAGGATGACCTACTGTGTGCCAGACAGTGTTCTTGTCCCTAGAGATATTACAGTGAACAAGATCTTTATTTTCCCTGATACACATTTTTGCACTTAATCTGACCCAAGATTTTAAATATAGTTGCTTACCTAAATCTTAGGCAAAATCTGATTGCTTATGTATCATTTTGCACAAATTAAGAATTTTATTCTTCTCAGATTTGGACACATTTATAGTATTCTTCTCTATTCAAAAAAATAAAATAAACCTCAAATATATATGTGAAAATATGCATCATGAATTTAAATATAGAGACCATTTTTAGGTTAAAATAGAGACACTGTAGAAATGAAGATGGGCTACTTTTAGAAAAACAAAAATCAGATTGTGATTGTCACTTTGAGTTATAATATCACTTAACTATGAGACCGTAGAAGCTCCCTCAAAATAAACCTCTTGCTTACTGCTTTACCTCACATCAAGTTCCCTACCCACCATAGGATTATGGTTAGAATAGATTTAAAGTCAGTATCTAGTGGAAATTATAAAATCTCTCAATGAAAGAAAATTCTATTTTGACCTAGGGGTGGGTATGGTGTTATATTTTAGAATAAATTAAGTAAATTACATGCAATTTTCTCCACAATAAATTTACTCTTTTAAATCCAGATATATTCTTGGGCCAAAATACATGCTGTTGGCAAGCATCTATGTTTGGCCTCAAAAATAGTAATATTTGTTGCTTTTATTTTTATAAGAGTTAAAAGGAAACTAACATTTGTTACTATGTGACTAGCACTCTGGTATACAGTATATGTTTTCACTCTATTCTTTTGGTCTCCTGTGATCTTCGAATTAATTTAAGTCTGACAGTAGGCAGGGATGAGGGATGATTCACAATCTTAACAAATTTAATAGATGAGTAGTTAAGATTTAGTAATAGCTGCTGTATACTCACATTAACTCATCATAACGATAGTGAAGACTGGGTTCAAAATCACATACATCTTCCTCTTACTGCCAAGAAAGAAAGAAAGAAAGAAAGGAAGGAAGGAAGGAAGGAAGGAAGGAAGGAAGGAAGGAAGGAAGGAAGGAAGGAAGGAAGGAAGGAAGGAAGGAAGGAAGGAAGGAAGGAACTGAAAAAAAAAAGAAAAGAGATGTGGAAATTTAAGAAGCAGTGTCTGAAGGACATGTACAGAAAATTACCCACCAGTCAATTTTGGGGTTAAACAAAAATTCAGCTTTTCTTTCTATGTCAGCATTTTTAATACAATGTGTTGACTTTGGACACATTTCTTAACCTTCTGTGATTCTTCTACTCCTTCACTGATTTTACAATACCAGGAATTTGACTATTTGGCATTATTTCAAATACATGAATTATTTTATATTTCTCCCCAATTGGCTATTAAAGGCCTTATAGGATGAAATTTTAAATGATGCTGATTTTAAATCAGCAAACACAAGAATAATGACTAAGACTATATCCTGTTATGACATAAGGCTACTTTGTGAAAGAATAAGTTCATACTTATATAAAATATTCAAGCATCAGTCATATGGTATCCTATAGAGAGAGTGAGTGAACTTGGATCTGGGAAAATGTTTTTAAGCATCAAGATGTACCTAAAACATCTAGATCAACTGTAGCACATGTGCCACTATTTCTTTCCTGAAGCTTTTCTCAACTCTCATAACTCAATCTCTTAATTCTAACTCTAACACTTGCTAATCAAACCAGGATATGGTCTACCTAGGAAAATATTTTAGCCCATTTTAGGTGATCAACTGGTCCTAGCATACAAAGTGAAACGGTACTAATGCTATTGCCTGTGTTGTAGACATAGTGAACATAGGCTTTTCCAAAAAACTTGGATTATCACTAAATTCAGTGATATTGAACTATGGGACTTTAAACTCTAGTAGCTTTCTTATAGCTCATACATGATGGAAGTAGAGCCATATCAGTGGGGTTGTAGCTACCTAATCTTCTGCTAACTAAAGCAGGTATACAAAAATCCACTTTAAAGATTGAGGATATAGGATTGTCTTTGAAAGGAGTCCCAGAAATTTGTTTTGATGTTGAAACAAACTAGAGATTTTTCAAAATATATCATTTTTAAGAAGCCCCCAAAGTATGACAACTTGTCCAACTTGTCAGACATATAGATAAACCAGTGACAGAGAGGGAATTAGAATGTAGATTCTGTTCTGATGGTTCCTTCCATGATTCAAACAAATAATGTTAGAATTCTGGTTACCTAAATTCAAATCTCATCTCTCACTCTCTAGACTGTAGAACTCATGCAGATTAATTCATCATTCTTCAGCTTAGTTTCCTCATTTATGAAAACATGTATTGTGTTTTAAGAATTAAATCATTTAATGTATGATATAACCGATTTGACAGATGATATAGATGTAACATGTTACATATGAAATGAATTCTGATGTAACAAATTATATAGATTGAACTTTCAAATATGTACCTCTCTGGATTCTCCATCTTGCCTACATATGTTAGGAAATACTAGAATCTTTTTTTGGACAATTAGAAGTCTCACAGACACTGTATATTCATAAGCATTGTAGGAAGGAATAGAAATTGTTCTTTTATTGAATGGTTCCATTTTGATCTTTTCCATGATGTCTCCAGCACTGTATTAAACATGTCCTTCAATGTAAAAACTATTTAATATCATGTCTGCAAGCCATTGAGCCTGACTCCACAGACAGGGCAAAGGGGGTCTCATTATGGAGGTTAATTTTTTTTTTAATTTTGGAGTGTTTTTAGCCGTACTCAATGTACCTTTGAGTAATGTTCAAAGGTTATACCTGCTTCACACTCAGGAATCACTCATGGCATATTCAGGGACCATATGGGATGTTGGAGATTGAACCAGAGTCTATCACATGAAAGGCAAGAACCCTCCACTGTACTATGGCTGAAACCCCTTGAGGCTAAATGCTTTTGCAAAATTTTCTGGAATGAGCTTTCTTTTACTTATTTGCATTTGAGAGTTCATGTTTTTTTTAATAAATAGCTGCTGGATATTTTTCTAACAGAAGACCTAAAGAGCTGAATTTGCTTTTTATTCACCATTTTAATTCACTTTTTCAATTGTTGACCTCATGTATATTACCCTAAGGGATGTAAATTGAGTGAATCACAGAGAGCTTTATTCTCTGAGGTGGCAAGAGGCATGGCATGTGGGATATTTTGAATATTTAGTAAGCTCAAAGGCAAAACATAATCACAAGCCACAATATAATTCAATGTAACAAAAATGTATAGGCTTTTAATGCAATTCAGTTCAGCTTACCTAGCACTTACCAGGCTTTATGAAGTCAGCCCTAGGAGAGAAACCAAGATGACTAAGACTTTATTCCAGTGTGTAAGGAAGTGATGGTTTTAAATAAGCATGGTCAGAAGGTGAGATTCTGGACTTTCAGAAATAACTTGACACAGTAGAAGATAATTTGTATTACTGAAAGAAGTTTGAAACCATCATAGTCTGAAAAAGCTCCTCACAGAAATGCAGCTTCATAGGGGGAAAGAAATGGATAAAAGAGTATCAGGTTGTCTTCCTTCTCTCCTTCCACATTTTTCATTTTTCTGTCATTCTCTATCAGCACCAATGCTAAGGCACATTAGTTTGTGTATGCCCTATATTTGTCATTCGTCTTAGAATCTTCTGCCAAAGAACCACAAGTATACTTTGAACCTTGGACCAGTGAAGAAGGAGTGAATCTATTTTTTTGAAACTTCTTTGCTTGAGGAAGAACTCTTGGTCCAATATCTGTAAGATAAGAAAGTTGGACAGGAAATAGTATTTATAGCTTTCTTTTAAGACACTGCAAACAGTAGGGGCTGGTGGAAAATGAGGACACAAATTACTGAGCTGGCCCTCTGGACACAGTGCAGAAAAAAAAAGCTTCTGAATTTAGGTTTTCCTTTGTTAAAACAAATTAGAAATACATTATGAAGACATTTGACATTTTAAAATGCATTAATCATGGGGGAGAGTGACTCCACCATTTGAGAAATTACTCTCTGATTTTCCCACAGGAATTTCCAAATGAAATCTTCATTCAATACTTATTCTTTCTAGCTTTTATTTTGTTTTCTTTTATTAAAGGCTAATTCAAAGGAGAGGATGGAAAATAGTACTTAAAATAGGATTAATCAGAGTTCATTATTTAATGGGTAATTCTATAATATCTAATGTGAACTTTGCTTTCCTGAAGTGATCATGTACCATGCCCATCCCTCCCTCCTTCCTGTTCACATCAGAGCACATTTTCCAGTGCAGGTTAAACACAGGACAGCATCCTCCCAAGGTCCTCTCTGACAATTCCGATCAACAACTTCTTTCTTATGCCCTTTCTTCATTGCTCCCTTCCTCCCTTCTTCCCTTCCTCCCTCCCTCTCCCTTCCTCCCTCTCTCCCACCATTTCATCTTCCCTCCCTCCCTCCCTGTCACCCTTCCTTTCTTTCCTATCATTTCTATCTCCCTCCTTTCTTCCCCCATCCTTTCCTCCCTCCCTTTCTCCCTTCTTCCCTTCTTCCCTTCCTCCCTTCCTCTCTCCTTCCCTTCTCTTCCTTCCTTCCCCCTTCCTTCCTTCCTTCCTTCCTTCCTTCCTTCCTCACTTCCTCCCTTCCTTTCCCCCTCAATCCCTCCCTTTCTTCCTTTCTTCTTTCTCTCTTTCCTTTTTATTTCCTTCCTTCCTTTCTTCCTTCCTTCCTTCCTTCCTTCCTCTCTCCCTCCCTTCCTTCATCCTTCCCTCCGTCCCTTCCTTCCTCCTTCCTTTCCCCCTTTCTCCCTTCCTTTTTCCCTCTTTCCCTCCCTTTCTTCCTTTCTTCCCTCTTTTCTTTTTTCTTTCCTTCCTTCCTTCCTTCCTTCCTTCCTTCCTTCCTTCCTTCCTTCCTTCCATCCTTCCTTCCTTCCTCCCTTTCTCCCTTCCTCCCTGCTTCCCTTCCTCCCACCGTTCCTCCCTTCTCTTCCTTCCTTCCCTCTTTCTTCCTCCCTTCCTCCCTTCCTTCCTTCCTTTCTCGCTTCCTCCCTTTTCCTTCTCTCCCTCCCTATCTTCCTTCTTTCCTTTTTCTTTCTTTCCTTCCTTCCTCCCTCTCTGCCTCCCTCCCTCTCTGCCTCCCTCCCTCTCTGCCTCCCTCCCTCCCTCCCTCCCTCCCTCTCTTCCTTCCTTCCTTCCTTCCTTCCTTCCTTCCTTCCTTCCTTCCTTCCTTCCTTCCTTCCTTCCTTCCTTTCTTCCTTCCTTCCTTCCTTCCTTCCCAGACTTTAAGAAAAAGAAAGTAAATGGTGATATAATTTTAGAATAGTACATGGCTCATTGTTTATGTGATATGGTCTTAAGCTTTTCAACAATAAAACAGATATTACTTATTATCTGTAAAATGATGAGTGATGCCAAGTGTTCAATTCCCTCCTTCTCTTTTCGTAATAGAAAAGAAGTTAATATTTATCGATCTTTTGAAATGTATCCAACAGTACACTAATCATTTTTCATGCATAAGCTTATTTCATCTTGAAAAAAATTCTTTGAGGCAGATACTAATCATTATCAGCATCTCACAGATGAAGAGCTGTGCTGTTGCTTAGTGAAGAGATGCCTGTGAGTATCAAGTCCAGGACTTGAACTTGGCATTTGTATCATTAGAGGCCTTGCTCTCAAGCACTATGCCATGCAGAAATTATTAGGACCTCTTATCTTTAGAAGGAACTTGATAAAATAATATAAAATGCATTTGTTCAAATAAACTTTCTGCTTGTTTGTTTGGTCTTGGGACCATACCCATTGGGTGCTCAGGAATTACTCCTGGCTCTGTACTCAGCTTAACTCCTGGCAGAGCTAGGACAATTCTTTGACATTTTAAAATGCCTTAATCCTGGGAGAGATGTGACTATCATTTGGGAAATTAGTGTCTGCTTTTCCCACAGGAATTTCCAAACCTAGGACAGTTCTTTCAAAGTAAGAGCTCTACCCGCTGACTTATTTCTCTGACCCATCCAGTTTTACTGTATGCAAGCAAAAAGGCAAACCAATAAATAAATTAGTTGGGGGGAAGAGTGGAGGGCCTCCTAAGCTGTGCTCAGGGGACTGTGTAATGCAGAGGATAAAACCCAGTAGCCTTTCTTAGAGAAAAACATGCCAAAGAGCCTATTGAGGGATTTCTCTGGTTCCAAGTTCTATTTTGGAATTTCAAGGGATGTTCTCAATCTTTCTTTCATTTTCCTCATAGCATTTGTAACTTCAAACAGACTCATTTGAAGATCACACCCAAGTCTATATCTAAAGTCTTTTGCAAAGTGGAAAATTAGTTGCCACCTGATTCCTTTGATGCCATCTTTTGTTCTCCTAATTCCAATCAATCCTCATTCACTTCCACAACCTTCCAGGCTTTCTGACACTTGTTTCTTCTACCTTTGCACCCAGTTATGGTTCTTTCAACATAAAATGGCCACAATAACAATTGCTGTTAGTTTAGCTCTGCATTTTGGAAAACAAAAATGTTAAGCCTTCTAACATGAGTCTTGTTAAATACTTCCTAGCCACTCCATTTTAAATGAGTTTTAGAGATTTAATTTTGAGTTGTTTTCATGTGTATCAGATATTTGTTCTACTTTCATTGACAAGCCTTGTGCAGAGCCAAGAAATAAAGAAGTTTGGCACAATATTTTCCTGCATTGGCCAAGGTTCATTCAGGTGGGTTTTGATTTTGTTTGGGGAGGCTCTGAGTACAGCTCATTTATTTTTTAAAGTGTCCAAATGAAGAAATAAAAGAGTACAGAAGAGAAACAGGAGCCTGTGCTGGAGGGATATGCAGGGGTCTCTGTGTATGCTCTTTGGATTATCCAGAGAAAAATTTCTGAAGTACTTCTGGGCAACAAAGAAGCATGTTACCATAAAAACTTTTGGGGCTTCTGTACATGTATTTACTGCAGATTTTCTCTAGGTTTTTGTGCTTTAGGATAATATTACAGTGATGGAGGCCCAGGAGTATTTCCAGTAGGTAGCCCTTGTGTTCCAAGGGGATCTTCCTATCCTATCAGCACAGAGTACAAAACTAGTAAACCCTTGACTGCACCTATGAAGGGAGGCAAACACTGGAACAGGCAGACTGCTCTAAAGAAATTAGCTGTGTTTTCTTGCTAACAGGGCAGAGCAGGCAGGGAACATCTGTCTCTTTCTTGGAGACATTGGTAGGAACTAGATTATAGAACCGATTTGGACCAAGAATGGCCTTAAAGCTTATAGGAACCGCAGGCTAATTTTATTTATCCTGCACTATATTTTGCATTTGAATTTCCTATTCCTTAAAGACATCAGAAAAATTGTCCTTAAAAATTAGTGACAATTGTCTTCTCTAAGAAAGTCAGCACTTATTGCAGGTCAGTGGTGAATAGATGCTAAGAAGCAGCTGCCCTTTAAGGTTCAAGTATTGGCTTTGTCCTGTGGTTTCACTGCTCTTCAGTTGTCCCAAAGAAACCAAGATACATGACAGATGCCATTTGTCATTGTATCCATCTCATTTTACTCATGTTCATTATTTGTCCACCACCTGAGGCATTTATCTTTATAAAGATAGTTGTTAAAGGCCTTCCATGTCCTAGCAGGATATTAAGATTTGTCCCTGGGCACTCAGATTCCATGTAGTTTTGAAGCTATGGGATTATCTGCTCACATTTGGGCTTTAGAAATGACCTTGGATCCTTGCCTCAGGCCCATATTATTTCCATCCATCATGGACAAAAATACTAGTTGATAAATGGCTATAACAGACAATACACATGGCAAAAACTTATTACACCAAATGGTGGAGGTCTTGGGAAGAAGAGAAATGCTGGAAGATCTTTGAGGCAGAATGGTCACAGTTGGGACCAGCTAGATTGTATGAAAAAAAACAACTGTTTAGAAGCTTGAGTATTTTGAAAGTGAGATTTTTTTAAATTTTTTTTGTTTTGTTTTTCGGGTCACACCTGTTTGATGCTCAGGGATTACTCCTGGCTAAGCACTCAGAAATTGCCCCTGCCTGGGGGGACCATATGGGATGCTGGGAGATTGAACCATGGTCCTTCCTTGGCTAGCGCTTGCAAGGCAGATACCTTAATTCTAGCACCACCTCGCCAGCCCCTGACAGTGAGACTTTTAATGGAGAAATGCATGTCTGTTTGACATGCACTGGTTAGGGACTCAAAACATTTGAGAGAAATATACATGTAGTACACAATTTATTTTGAATCAGAGGTTTTAAGTTAAAAATCATGTTTATTTAGACCCCACAATGTGTAGGACATTTTCTTTGCATGCTATATGGTTTCCTACAATATCTAGGAGTGATTCCTGAGCACAGAACCAGGAATAGGCTCTGAGCACCATTGATATAACCTCCAAACAAACAAACATATATAAAATAAAATCATGTATATTTTAACTGCATATAGTAGTTGGCAACAAATAAAAATATGTAAGTACATCATCGTCCTACTCAGTGTTTCTATTAGAATAGAAAATCTTGACCAGATATTAGTACAGGGTTAAAGCACCTGTCAAGCATTGTAGTCAGCTCTGATTTGGTCCCCAGCACCATATATGGTCCACTGAACACTTCTAGAAATGCTTCCTGAGCACACCCAGGAGTAATTCCCAAGTAATATCACTGGGTGTGGATTTAAACAATAGTAACAACAACACCAACAAAACAGGTAGAAAAAATCTGAATCTTAAGATCAGAGAAATAGTACAGGAGTTAAGTCACTTGCTTATATGCAGCTAACCTTGGTTCAATCCCTTACATGCAATAGATACCCTTGATTTCTATCAGAAATGACCTCTGAACACAGAGCTAAGGAGCATTCGCTGAATACCACTCAGTATGATTTAATTCCATTGCAGTCAACAAAAGAAAAAAATCTTTTTCTTACTACTATATTCCCAATCTCTAAAATGTAGCTATTAAACATTATACTATAGATAGATGCTGGGCCACAGATATTAAAAAGTTGAAAACCACACTAATACACATTGATTGCTTCATTAACAGATTTTTTGTTTTGTTTTTTGGGCTGTACCTAGCAGTACTCAGGATTACTCTTGGCTCTACACTCAGGAACCACTACTAGTTCTCAGGGGGATTGTATAGAATGCCTGGGATTGAACCTATGTCAGCCACATACAAAGCAAATACCTTGCCTACTGTCCTTTTTTTTTTTTTTTATAAATCTTTACTTAAGCCCCATAATTACAAGCATGTTTGTAGTTGGGTTTTAGTCATAAACAGAATACTCCTCCTTTACCAGTGCAACATTCCTACTACCAATACACCCCTCCTCCCCTATCCTTGCCTGTATTCATGAAAGGCATTCTACTTCTCTCATTCTTTATCTTGTCATGCTAGTTGTTAGTGTAGTTATTTCCCTAAAAGCATTCACCACTCTTTGTGGTGAGCTTCAAATCATTAGCCTGTCCTTCTAGCCCTTCCAGCCCTTAACTCTATTGTCTCTGGGCCTTATTACAGTAATATCTTATTTTTTTAAAACCCATAGATAAGTGAAACTATTCTATGACTGTCTCTCTCCCTATGACTTATTTCACTCAATGTAATAGATTTGATGTACATCCAAGTATAGGAAAATTTTATGACTTCATCTTTCCTGATGGCTGCATAATATTCCATTGTGTATATGTACCACAGTTCTTTAGCCATTCAGCTATTGAGGGTCATCTTGGTTGTTTATAGAGTCTGGCTATTGTAAACAGTGCTGCTATAGCTCCAGCATCTTGAAACTTTTGAATCAAACAATAATTAAAGATAGTCAAGTATAATTTAATATAACCTTGTTTAAAGTCCAACAATTATGTGCAGTTTTAATATTTTAAACTCCCTCCCTCCCTTTCTTTTTATTTTTAGACCACACTGACCACATTTCAAGCCTATTCTTGATCTATGGCTTAAGATTGTTCCTAGCTTTACTTAGGGGACTGTTCAGGGCCTAGGACTGAATCTGAGGCTCTTTCATGCAAAGTGTGTGTTCTACCCTTTGAGCTACATCTGTGGTCCAAAACTTTATCTGTTGGGCTGGAGAGATAGTATAACAGAGAGGGCATTTGTGTTGCATGTGGACAAACTAGACTAGATTACTGGCACCACTTGTCATCCTCATTCCCAGACACACTCCCATTGGGATTCCTGAGCACTGGATGTGCTTCTCCCAAGCAAACAAACAAAAACAAAAAACAACTTTATCCTTGCTGCCTAGTGCTACTTGATCATTACCTCTGACAACTATGAACACCCAGACATCCATTCAAGGGGACAATATTATTAGATGCATAGGCACATAGTTTTAGATGATAAAATACTCTGCTTTTTATCCTAAAATGATCTGTAATTTTCACTTTGACCCATGTTATTTTTTAATACTATAGAATAAAAACCATAGTAAAATTAGATTTAGGCAGTGGTTTCTTTATATAATAAAATCACTTGTAGTTTTACTGTAATAAACTAATAGTGAATGAGTTACTTCCTTTGGATGACCTTATAGTCTTAACCAAAATGCCTTTTAGAGCCAAATATTTCCCATTCTGCTTTAGTTTCTGACATTGTTTGGAGAAAGGTTTTTGAAAAAGTGTTTAGCTGTTGAGATCTTTAGAAGATTTTATAAGTCTGTATTAAAGTTTTATAAACTAGAACAAGTCATCAGAAAATATATTCACATTGTAAATAATTAAAATGTATTCACAAAATAAATGTATATGAAAATGTATATGTATACCAACTCTATATTCTTAAATTTCTTATTTTCTCCCGAAGTAATAAAAACTAATTTTTATATGTCACTGTTCAAAGTTCTGTCTCCTGAGTACTTTGGCACAAACCTATACATATATAGGTTTATATTTGAAATGTTTCTTTATATTTATAGATGTTTCTTTGATTTCAGCAGTATTATAGTTTTATATATCTATATGATATTTAGCAGAGATGCACTGCAGTGCCTCTTGGAGAAAGAAACATGCTGATACAAATGTAATTAACTATTTAGTTTAATTACATCACCCTCTTCTGCAATATGTATATAATGTAGGTTATTTAAGTGTTCCATTGCTTATGCACATTTTGCCTATTTCAGATTTTCATGGCTGTAAGCAGTGCCACAGCATAAATCTGTGTCCTTCCTTTTTTCCCTCTTTGTGGATTTCAAGGTGCACTTCTATAGAAAACAACAGAATTGTTTGAGTAAGATATGTGACAGAATATCTTTTACAGCTCAGCAGACATTTCAAATTTGTTCTGGTGGAAAACACTACCAGTTTACTCTTTTACTTATAGGACATAAAGTTACTATCCTCTCCCTCCCTTATCTGAATTTTTTTCTAAGTCATTAAAAGTTTTGAGGATGAGAAAATGGCATTTCACTGATATCAGCTCTGTCCTTTCCAACAGGTAGATCTCTGTGTGCTAGGTGAACTCAGCTCATGATTCTCTCTTATATCTAAGTGCCTCTCTGCTCTCCTATTCCAGATGCTCACTACCTCACCTGCAGGATCCAGGAATGTGCTGAGACAACTCGTAGTGGGCCTTTTGCTCGCTCCATTGACATCAGTTCTCTGGTTGTCCAGGATGAGTATATCTTCATCCAGGTGAGTCCAGAAAAAGGCCAGTGGAGAGGAAGAATGTTCAGAGGGAGTTTTCTGCTCATTGGGAAAATGAGGATTACTTTTCTTTTTTTTTTTTTTTTTTTTTGGTTTTTGGGCCACACCCGTTTGATGCTCAGGGGTTACTCCTGGCTATGTGCTCAGAAATCGCCCCTGGCTTGGGGGAACCATATGGGACGCCGGGGGATCGAACCGCGGTCCTTCCTTGGCTAGCGCTTGCAAGGCAGACACCTTACCTCCAGCGCCACCTACCCGGCCCCAGGATTACTTTTCTTGTCTGTGAGAATTTAGAGCAGGAGTGTTGTCCTTCTATTTTGTGGGACTAGACCATCCGCAGACTTCTGAAAACTTCCGAAACTTCTCTAATAGGTCCCTAGTGCATACATCAGAGGTAAGTATCCCATAGATGCCGACAAATGGATAATATTTTATTACACTAAATACACACATCACTGACAGGAAGTTGATCCAAAGTTTGTAGTTACATAGAGTCAGTTCTCTAAAAGGATTAGAATTTTAGTTATTTATTTAAAAAATGCATCTTATTTTTTATCAAAATTATGCCTTTTACTTGGGAATATGAAAAGATAGCATATCAGGTTCAGGGAAATAACTTGAAGAAATGGATTGCATGCCTTGCCCAGCAAGGCCCTGAGTTTGTATTGTATGATCTCAGTGGAACTCATAGTTTGAGTACCCATGGGTGTAATCCTGGAAACATACCACTGGGTATGGCCTAGTAATTTCCTGTGCCTCTGAACCAGTCTTAGAAGCATCCATTGCTGGTTTGAGCTTTGAAACAACTGGCCCAGTTGGCAATGTGTCACCTAGAGTACTCCTGGGTTCTCTTGAGTATTTCTTGAATTCCTCCCCTCAAAAAAAATTATTAAACAAACATAGGAAATTTTCTGTTTTGGAAAATCTGGAACTCACTAAATGTTTCATTTTTTGAGACACATCACATGGTGATCATGGCTTCTCCTGGCATGATGCTTGGGGGTAATTTTCTATTTGCAGTTCTCAAGGGAACATACATACATTGGTAGGGGATAAGACTTAGGACTCCTGCATACAAATTAGGAACTCCAACTCTTTGTATCACATCCTTGGCCCTTAAGCTGTCTTTTCAGTGTTACCTTCCCCTCATATGTCCAAGTCTAAAGTGCTTCTCCCTACTTTTCTTAGAGAAAAGTAGGTGAAATTCACAGTTTTAGGTAGGCAAGGCAGCTTTAGTTTGCTTTTAAATTTATAGGTGGAGATATAATAAATGAAGAACAACAACAACAAAAAAATGATATCCATGTCGATGTGTGTGTGTGTGTGTGTCTGTGTGTGTGTGTGATGGAACTTGACATCTACTGGCAGCTTTATGTAGGATGGGAGTATTAAACTACCCAATGGTGCTGAGGGGCGATTTATGGCTCTCTTCAAGGGTCACTGCTGGTGGTGCTAAGAGGACAATATATGATATTGGGGAACAAACTAAGGTCAACCATAAGCAAGTCAAGTGCTTTAACCCTGTACACACAGTCTCTAGCCTCAGGGGATTTTCTGCTGAAAATACACATTTGACACCTATTCTAGGTATAACAAGGTGGCTTTCCAAATCAGAGGGACTCTGACTACTTGACGTACTGATAGTTTATAAATGTAGCAATACTTTTATTTTCCTATTTTTTTTACTAATAAATTTCATGGATTTGGGGAGGTTTAGTAAAATTTAGGCAGTCAGGCTCGAAATAAGATCAGAGAGAAGTTGGTCTCTGATCAGAGAGATCAGAGAGCATGGTCTTTGTGGCTTAAAAAGAAGCTTTTTATTTCTCAGTTGGAGATTAAATATTAAAATTTCTGATTATTGATCCTATCATTCTTCAAAATACTATCATCCTTCTCAAAAAACCAATATTTATAGGGTATATATTATGTGTACCAGGCTTAAGTCTTGGTGACCTCCCCTCATTTTCTGTCCTTGAATCTGCTTTTCACCTAGAAAAGTCTGAGGTTAAGATTCATTCAGATAAGGGGCCAGAGAGGTGGCGCTAGAGGTAAGGCATCTTCCTTGCAAGCACTAGCCTACAACGGACTGTGGTTCGATCCCCAGCATCTCATATGGTCCTCCCAAGCCAGGGGCGATTTCTAAGTGCATATCCAGGAGTAACCCCTGAGCATCAAATGGGTGTGGCCAAAAAAAAAAACAAAACCAAACAAAACAATGAATCATTCAGATGTTCTGATGACTCTCATGATAATGGGTAGAATATCCAAATTTTCTACTCTGGAAGCCCCACTCTATCAGGACAATTGGGCAGACCTGGAAATCAGTCTATGCTGCCAGACTGAGTGAGTCAGTAGCTCTCTTTATTAGTCCTAAAATATTTCAATTTTCGCACATTTGTGATCGTCCCAGTTTGTTTTTAAACATAAAAGTTGTCTCTTGGATGTTTTAAGTAGAATGATTTATACATTTAACATAATCATAAATGATAATTTATTAATTTAATATCTTACAGTTTTCTTCTAACATAAATACCATTTGTTATGATGAACATAGAATTGTTTGGGGAAAACATTATTTAGAATTAAATATTCAGATTTTTTTCCTATTTGATTTTTTATTGATTTGCACAAAAATTTTTGTGATTCTTAGAAAATATTCAGGTATTTTATAAATTATACTGAAACTTGTTCTCTTTTTTATTTTTTAATTTTATTTTTTAAATGAGTCACCATGAATTACATTGTTACAAAGTTATTATTTTTAGGCATACAATGATCTAGCACCAATCCCTTCACCAGTGTCTACTTTCCTCCTAATATTCTCAGTTTCCCTCCTGCTCACCAACCTTCTTTTATTTACTTTTTTTGTTTGTTTGTTTTTGGTTTTTGGGCCACACCAAGTGACACTCAGGGGTTACTCCTAGGTATGCATTCAGAAATCGCTCCTGGCTTTGGGGACCATATGGGACTCTGGGGGATCAAACCTTGGCCAGTCCTAGACTAGCATGCGCAAAGCAGAAGCCTTACCCCATGGGCCACTGCACCGCCCCATCATCAGCTTTCTTCTATGGCAGGCTCTTTCCCTTCCACCATTGCCCAGTTCTCTTTTTTCTAACTTATCCTCACTCACCACCCATGGGAAAATCTTCTTCTTGAAGACCATTTCTCTTGGTCTTCATATTTACTGCCTTTTGGGCATTTATTATTCCCCTACTAAATTTCTTTATATCCTGTACATGAGAGATCATTCTGTGCCTATATCTCTTTCTCTTACTAACTTTATTCAACATTAAACTCTTGAAAAAAACTCTTGAAACTTGTATTCTCAGTCATACTGGAAGTCATCAGGATTTCTTCCTCCCTCCCTCTCTTTCTCTACTTCCTTTCTCTCTCCCTTTCTATCCTTTTTTCCTTTCTCCTTTATTCATCTCCTTTCTTCATACCTCTCCTTCATTCATCTCCTTCCTTCATACCTCTCCTTCCTTCTTTCCTTCCTTACTTCCTTCTTTCCTTCTTCTCCTTCCATCCTTCTTTCCCTCTCCTTCCTTCCTACCTTCCTTCCTTTCTCCCTCTCCTTCCTTCCTTCTTTCCTTCCTTCTTTTCTTCCTCTTCCTTCCTCCCTATCCTTCCTCCCTTCCTCTCCTTCCTTCCTTTCTTTTATTTATTTATTCTCTCTGTCACTCTATCCTTTTGAGTTTTGGGTCACATTCCATGGTGTTCTTGGTTGCTATTTCTGGCTCTATTCTCAGTGGTCACACACCTTACTGTAATTGGGATCCCATATGTGATGTCAGAGATAGAACTGGGGTTGGTCACATAAAAGGAACCCAACTTTCTCCCATATACAGTCCCTCTGACCCCAGAATTTTTCTTCAATCAGTTTTAGTTTTATTTTGACTGAAAGAGATTTGAATTCTTGCTGCCCAATAGTTTTATTGATTGCCCAACTAGGCCTTAGGTTTAATGATTTAATTACTGGAATTAAATATGAAATACAGCCAAGTATCTGCTTATGTGGCTTTTGTATTCTAGACAGGAAAATATGTATATAATATATGTCTCTATATACACAGATATGAAAAGCTAGAATGGTAATAGTAAAGAACCTAAAATTAGAAGAATGATAGTATTTTTCTCCATCTCAGCTTGCCACACCTAACCATGATCCTGAGATTTGTCTCATGTTATTCACTTCTACCAAGGAAAATTGTGCCCAATTCATGGGTTAATGTCAGAATTGTGTGCTTAACTCTCACTGGAATGTGCCCAAACAATATTATATAAATGTAGCTTTTCAATCACCTATTTATATATGTACCTTTTATATATATGTATGTTTATATGTTTATTATAATTCTATAATTTATATATTATATTTATTTATATATAAATATATCTGATAATGACAATGCTATAGATAAAAATAAATAAATGAGGGTCTATCAAAGTTGAATATCTGTAGATTGTGTAGTCTTATTTAGGATGACCTAGGAAGGCCTTTTTTTTACTTTAAAAAACATATTTCATTGTGGCATCATTATTTACAAAGATATTGTTAGTTGAGTTTCAGGAGTAGAATGTTCCAATACCAGTCCTACAATCAGTGTTAACTTTCTTCCAACAGTGCCCCTGGTTCCTTCCCAGTCATCAGCCTGATTCTTTGCCAAACAAATTTTAAATTTGGTTATTGTAGTTCAGTTTTAATGCTTATAGTGTTATTTGTTGGATCTGTGACTTAAATATAGACATATACCGCCAATGATAGATGAGTGGATAATGAAAGTATGGTATACACAATGGAATACTGTGCCACTATAAGGTATGATGAAATTATGCAATTTGCTGCAAATCTATCAGATTAGAGGATAGTATGTTAAGTGATACATAAGAAGAAAGACAAATACCGGATAATATCATTTATCTGTAGTATATAAAATGACAGTATATGGAAAGGACTTTTTGAGTGGTAACTGAAAAGATGAGTGAAATCATCACAATAGAGAGAAACATAAAACTAAATATTTTGATCCCTCCATAAAGATAAGACACAGGCAGGTAGAGATTTGAGGCTAGGACTAGGAACAGGTTGGCATACAAATTTAAAGAGTGTCAGCATATTGATAATATTTTTGAACCATGACATTGAAATCACCAAGTATAGATAGAGAAGAGAAACACTAGATTAAACTACAGGACTCTCATTTTTAGAGTTCAGGAAATGAGCACAAAACATCAAATGAAACCTCAAAAGTGAATTTAGAGATAATATTACAAAGGCATAGATTCCACAGGGCCTTGGAGGCTCTTTTAAGGAATTTACTTGTATTATGGGAGAAGTAGGAAGCAATGGCCTCCAGAAATGCAAAAGACCAATTCTCTTGACAAAAAATATTGAGTTTCACAAATCGTCAGATAAATAGATTACATGCTGTTATTTACCACTGTCAAGTGGCTAATACTAAAATGAAATAAAAGGATAAGCAGGTAAGCAGCTACATGCATGCAGTCCTTATCAGGCAACAAGTATCAGTCTTTTCCTTTTCATAGGTAAATTAGGGCATTTACATTGATCTGAAAGATAAGTCTTATTTCTAACAGAGAATCTTTAGTTTATAGATACTATTTTTCTGTCCTTTAACTCCCTCTGTGTCCCTTGTGATCTTGCCTATATATTTCTTGGTAAATTTAAATATTTGTTCTATTAAGCTTCCTTAAGTTGCTGTTTTGAGGGCCATACTGAGTGCTAAGTGCATGGAATCAAGTCCTTCAGTTCTGGTATCAGTGGTGCTTGGTGCTGGAGACTGAACCCGGTGCCTCCTACATGAGAGAGCTGTGTGCTATCACTTGATCCACATGCCCATCTATCTACTATAGCTTTTAAAATATCATTTACTAAGACACAGCAGGTATTCTGTTTTGGGATATGTATTGATTTTCTCTTGTGAGCAATGACTAAATTCATGTATTTCCATGCATTTCTGTTTCCTTATCGCTCTAATTCCTCCACCAACCAATTTTTGTTGATTATATTACCTCCTTATGTTTATTTTACTATCTCAGAATATGATTCTGTTAGACTTAAATATTTTATGAAGCAGTGATAAAGGTGGAGAAATAGTAGTAGCTTTTGTTTATAATCTTTTACTCTCCCCTTTATTCAACCTGCTCTTATTTAAATCATCCACATCTAGAACTTTTGCATACAACTATCATTCCAACTTTTATTTTGTGCTTTGATGTATTCAATGTTTGTGTATTCAATTTGTGTATTCAATGTTCTGCACCTGTTATTTTCCCTCAGTTTCCTTAAGATGTCTTGGTTGTCTGAATTTTGTTTCTTATTCATTTCTTCAAAAATAGTGACTTGTTGAATAGTGAAATTTTTTTCAATCCATTTTAAGTTTTAATCTTTTAGAATATAAAATCGATGTCATTTGTTTTCCATATAAAATTTGCTTCACTAACTTCCTGAACACTACCGTGGCAGGTCACTTGGGTATTTATATATGTTTTATTTTTATTTTCTTTTTGTTTTAGAGCCACACACATCAGTGTTCAGTGCTTACTACTGTATCTGTGCTAAGAAATCACTTCAGGAAGGGTCTGAGTGACCATTTGAGTTGCCAGGGATCAAACCCAGGCTGGCCACCTGCAAGACATATGCCCTATGCATTCCAACTCTTCACTTGGATATTTTATTTCATGTATTTTTTTTTGCTAGAAACTGTATTTTAAGTCCTTTTTTAAATATATGTATTGGAGGGCCAGAGTGGTGGTCTTGCCCATGCTAGCCTAGGATGGGCCGGGATTTGATCCCTCCACATCCCTTATGGTTCCTCAAGCCAGAAGCAATTTCTGAGTACATAGCCAGGAATAAACAAAAAAAAAAACATATGTATTGGAATACTAGTTATTTTACTAGTATATATTTTGTGGTTAGTCATACTTCTTTTCTATGCAATATTAGTCTCTTTTCATTTCACATAAAAGTTTAACCTTTTTAAAAATTTTTCTTAAAAGGTTTTGTGATGACTCTTTGAAATGTGTATATATATGTCTGTGAAAATATGTGTAAAATAATACCTATATAGATAAGTATATATTTATTGAGTTTATGATTGTATGCATATATATTATATACAAGTTGATATTTCACTTATATTATTTTTACCTCTCCCACTAAGATAGAATCTATGTAGTATAAAAGATAAACTATTTTCATTTTATCCCTTTATTTCTTTATGTATTTGTGTGGTGGGGCCATACATAGCTATGCTCAGTGCTTACTCCTGTCTGTATACACAGGAATTACTTCTATTAAGGCTCATGGAATCATATATAAGTGCTAAGATTGAACCAGTGTTGCTGTATCTATAGCAAGTACCATATAACTGTACTATCCATAAAAGTCAATAGGAAAGTATTTTAATTATTTATCAGAATTGATCAGCTGCACACATACAAACAGCCTTCTAATTTTATCTATCAATGAGTCTTCAGTTAACCAAAGCATCATAACTCCCCACCCCAAACATTTGTACTAGGGTTATACAGCAGAAAAAGGAAAGGCCTTCCAATGCTCATACTTGGCTATTTCACCATTGTTCACATTATCCTTTGAATGAGTATTTAGCAATGTGTAGCCCTTCTATTTATTTTTATAATGTGTTGATTTCATCTCTTTCTTGAGCTTTGCCAGTTTGTATTCTACTTCCATTTTATGAGTGGGGGTAGGAGAAGTGACTCAGATCATGTTAAAGGTCTCAGGGTTTATTCCTGTCTTTGTACTCAGGGGCCACTTCTGGCAGTAGTTTGGCTGCCAAACCGAGTAGTTAATTCATTCAGCATTAAGGATAGAACTGGGATTGGCCTGATACAAGGCAGGTGCATTATTGGTTATATTATCTCTCCAGCATTGTATTTTACCACCTTTAATCAGCTCAACATGCCCTCTTATTTCTAATAGTTCTATGCCAAATTCTTCTCAGATAGTGAACTCATCATAGGTATTATTTAAAATCAAAGCTGTTGGCCCCAAATTTCTTTAGATACAAGGGAATATTTCTTATACTACGGCTTCTTTTGTTGCTTTCCTTCAACCTTTTTTAAAAATTTTGTTCAATATTTTATAATTTTTGCGCTTTTTTTATTTACATGTATGATTCAAATTGTACTTATTTCACAGTGATAAGAATTGGGTGAACTGCAAGAGGGCTTCATCTTGGTGTTAATATGAGCTCCGGGCTAATTTGTCATGAATGCCCAGAGGTTCTCTCATTGGTTATAACTCAAAACTGGTTTATCTCAGAAGGTTGAACCTGGATAGCTTTTTAACCAGTCACACTTTCTGTCACTATTAAGTGTAAGAACTATTTCTGCTGCCAATTCCTGGGCTAGTTCTTTTGATGGCAAATAATGGATTGTAAAGTTTATATCCATGAGAAATGTAATTCCAGGAGAACCATAGTTTCTAGCTTGATGTAGGATTTATAGCTGCAGGCAGTCTCACCCCAGTGCCTGACTGCATTCTACTTGCCCTTCATTGCTTTTAGCTTCATTTTCACATATACTGTGTTTCAGACTTATATTTTCATTATATACCGCGTTTGCATTTTTCTTTCTTGTTTTCCTTGTAGCTCTGGGGTGATTTATGAGAAGAAAAAGAGTAAGAACCATTATTACTTGGTATTTAAAACCATTTATAACCCCTTATCATATGTTTTCTGAAATATAGAAATAGCTTGTTAACTTATTTTCTTGCTTCCAGATCAGCAGTCCTCCAATCCATTCACAACACTACTTGCAAAGTAATTTATTTAAAATAAAAATCAATGTTCCTGTCTTTAGTGGCTACTCATCACCTGTAGGTTAAAATCCAATTTCTTTAACATTACCTAGAAACTTCTGTATCTTTTCATCTGCATTCTTCTCTCATCACTGGCCTCCAATCTCTCCTTGTTGTCTGCTACCTTCCAATAAAAAGCAAGCCATTTTAGTCTCCAGGCATATGCCATGCCATTTCTTACCTAATGTGCTTTTTCTGTTTATTTGTTTTGGATTTATTTTTTTCCTGCTTGAATGTCTGGTTACCAAAGCCATCTATTAGAATTCAATTTAGGTGATGCCCCTGACAGCCTCAATCCAGATCTGACCATGGTTTCTTTGCTAACTATTTATCTGTGCCCGTTATGTCTTCCCATTCAGGTCTGAAAGCTTTAAGAGGAGCAACTATGTCTTATTCATCATTGTTTCTCTTACACTCAGCATAATGACTGTTACTCAATAAATGTTTGTTGAACTGAACAGAACTGTGAAGATAAGGCACCATCCTTTTTCTCAGGGAGTACAGTTAGTTATCTTTTTCAAGCAAGACAATCTTGTTTCTCCAACTAACAATATAAGACAACTTAGGGTAATTGGCAATTGCTCACTGCATACGAAATGACCATATGTAGAATGTCTGCATTTTTTATAAAACTACTATCCAGGAATGACCCATTATGTTATTCAGTACTCTCTTTATATTCATTCATTTAAATATATTAAAATACATTCATCCCAGTGAGGAACACAGACAGCTAAACAATTTTAATATAGTATGATGAAAGTGTGTTAGGAGCCTTGCAAGAGGCAGGCGGGTGTTTTATCTGCCTGTAAAGAGGCTCAGTACCAGCTTCCCCTAGGAGCTGTTGAGTATCAGTTAAAAGGGAGGAAAAAGGGTCTCTGGGCAGAGTTGAATGGTAGAGTGGGGAGTGAGGGGAAATATATATATATAGGCTTCTTTTAGGGACAATTGTAGTTGGGGAAAAGAGTGAACAGAAAAAAAATACAAAGAGAGAATGAACATTAAAAAGTGAGCTTTGCCTATTCTCTTAATCTAGAATAGGGCTGTTATTTAGCAGTGGTTATATTTTGTGGATCTTACCTCAAATTCCACCAGGAGACCCACCCCCACCCCAAATTACACTTAGATAATTGTAATTTTCCTCTGTATAATGGAGAGAACTATCATGTCAATTTTATTAATTTTATATTTTGCTGATGCCTCAAGTCTTTTATTGATTAACTGATTCTTCACTGGGCATTGGTCAAGTGTTTATATGTGCTTTTTCATATTCTGCTTTTATTCATCCCCAAATGGGTGTTTATTTTTTTTTTGATGGTAATGGTGATTTACCAGACTATAAAGATTTATTTTATTGCTTTGGGGATACATTTACCATACCACACCCACCACCAAAGTGCCACTATATTCTGATCACTGTCCATTGAATTCTTCCTTATGTTCCTTACCCTGAGGAAACTATCCCAGTTCTGTTATTGGAATCAGAGTTGTGGCTATGTTAGTCATTTCCTTTCCTTAGGTTTTATGCTTTTTCCTTCTCTGTTCTTCTCTACTATTGATTATTTTTATTACTGATTGCTTTCATTTTTTTGTTTATAGCTTTTAGATGCATTATGGGAAGCCATCTCAAATGTATGAAATTAGCATGGGTTCTTCATCTGTCTTGGAGGGTCTAAGCTTTGAAATTGAAATGAGGATCGGGAAAGGCTTTATGGAGAGTGTAAAATTTGTACTGCCATGATTAATATCTTGAATGAGGAAATAGCAAGAATTTCTCATTCTCTTTCTTGAAATGGAATTGACAGAGAAAGCGTTTGTCCAGACAGAAAGCTTTCACTGCCACAATTTATAACCCTGCTTCATTTGCTTTTGTTTATTTGCTTGTTTTTCTGTTTTTTTTTGGGGGGGTTGCACTCAATGGTGCTCAGAGCTTGTTCTTGATTCTGTATTTAGGGATCTCTCCTGGCGAGGCTCAAAGGACCCTACAAGTAGGCTCTAGGGACCAAATCTGGACTAGCTATATGCCAGGCAAGCACTTTACTGTTGTACTATCTCTCCGGTCCCCAACAGTTTTGCTTTGCTTCAGAGTAGAAAAACACTTTAAAATTTGCTCCATATTCTTTCTACCCTACCGGCCTGTCTGCCTGAGAATGATCTTTGGAGAAGCCCTAATGCAGAAGGTAGAGGTCTAGGCTGGCTTTTATGGTGGTCCAGTAAGTCTCTCTTGAAGAGCTGGACACTGAGAATTGTGCATCCAATGAAAGAAGCCAGTTGGTTCTCAAATTGTCTTTGAAGGGAACACTTTTTAGTTTTTTTTTTTATCTGATGTTTCTATTTAGGCACCTGAATTTTTCAGGATGGACACTGGAAACTTAGTAGATTCCAGAAACAAAAGAACTGAGTCTCTTACATTTTTAATTTTAAAAAATATTTATATCTTCTATCTTTTATTTTTATTTATTGCCCATAGAGCATTAAAACTCTAATGTGGGGGGCACACTAAAAAAGGAGACCCACATACCTATGCATCCCCTCCTTTCCCCATCAACTATGCCAAAAGTGTTTTCTGTTGTCTTTATGTTGGCTTCTATGGAACTTTTAAAACTAGATTGACCACAAAAGGAAGACCATGTCTGGGTGAGTTGAATCAGGACCCCAGTTCTCTAATTCTTCCTTAGAGAAATTTTGCTTTTGTTTGATCTTGGAGTTTTTAGTATCATGGTAGGGAGTTGGTGCAGGGTCTGGGAGATTTGAGGAGGGAACTCAGGGACAATGATAGAGGGAAATATATACTCTAGTGAAGGGTGTGGGGTTGAAAAATTATATTGTGAAACCTTATATTATAAATTATAATTTATAAATAAATTATATTATAAGAAAGGGCGACTTTCAAAAACAGAAAAACATAAAGAATTTACTGATGAAAGATGTCTCAAAACAAATTGCCATCATATTAATGTTGTACCAAAAATTCATCGTCTCACATTTGTGTTTCTAAAGAAAATTTCCTGAGGCCAAATTACAGTTGTTCTTTTCAAGATGCAATTCTATTCTTTTTTATCCTGTATCTTGTATATACATCTTGTCCATATAATACAGTTTCAGTAAATTAGAGAGATCTCAGTGTTTCAGTCTCATCTTTTCACTTGTCATTGGCAGAGAAGTGTAGGTATTCATCTTGATAGTTTTACTAGGAGTTCGAGTCTTTAATCTTCCATTGTTAGGGAAGTTCAGCTTGAAATGTGAAGAAATATGTGAAATGTGTTCATCAGTCAAGCCCATTATGAAAGATAATCTAGGCTTTTATTCAAGATGTACTCTTAAATATTCATTTTTACATATTGTGACGTATTTATGGCTAAAAATTATGCATAAATACATACAGTATGTTTATTGATACATAGAGACAGGCCTGGATGTCCTCTGATTTTTGGTGTCCTGGTTTGACCATCTACAATGAAGGTTGATCTTTGACCCTCAGAACCATCCAAAATGTGTGTTTTTAGAAATCTCTTACCATTAATATTAGCTCCAATTAATGTTTAACTATTTATGAATTCAAGCTTTGTATCAACATATATGTGATAAAGATGTCTTCACATGATATCTTCCATGATGTTTATTATCCATAAATCAGCTTTTATCAGTACATAAGATTACATACATACATATACCAATATGTATATGATTATAGATATCCACGAGTTTAGTTATATTTCACCAATTTAGCAATATTTTAAGGGACTAAAGGTTACACCTGGTGATGCTAAGGGCTTAATTCTGACTCTGCACTCAGGAATCACTTTTGGCAAACTTGAGGGACCATATGGACCCTGAGGGTTGAGCCTAGATTGACTGTGTAAGGAAATAGCCCTGTCCACTGTACATTGTTTCTGGCCCTGTCAACAGTTAAGAAATTTATTATAGCATCTTAGTTCTCAGCTCTTTCCTGTTTTGATACTTTATTTAAGATTCTGCTTTATATGCCAATAGGGGAAGCAGAGATTTTGTGTGGTGTGGCTACTGTACTTTTAATAAATTGTTATCTTTCTGAAGAAAAAAGCCCGTAGGTAGAAATTAATAGAAAGTAATTATTCAAAGAAAAGCTATTTGGCAATATTTTAAATGATCTTAATTTATTCTTAATGAGGGAGATTTTGAATGTTCAATAGACAGCAATTTCTTCATTAGGGACCCACTTATACTACAGAAGTTTAGAGAAAAATAATAGTTTTAGAAGTGATCTTCAGAAGAAATCCAGTAAAGATAACTGCAGGTGAACTTTCTTGAAGCACTTTGAGACTCTTAAGTGTTTTCTAAAGGCTGCACTAATGGAAGTTCATTAAGTAGCATGGGACTGGGCTGTGTCCCCATATATATAATTATTTCAGCAGCCAGATGCAAAAGTCGCTGTTAGTATTTTTAAATCTTCTCTGAATAATCACAAATGAGTTACTGATTAAGAGGTGAAGATTCTGGGGTGGCCTTTGTTTTGACATTCCTTGTGAGCCTTCTGTCTTATGCTTGACTCAATGACTGTTACAGAGCGGGCTTGTCTTAGCTGCATTGTAAACTTCTTGGTATTTTGTTGTTGTTGTTGCTGCTGCTGTTGAGTCTAATTTTTCTGCAGATAATTCATGAGAGATTCCCTAAGCTATTCGGATTCAGATATAGACTGGAAGGTATCAGGACCCTCTGGGAACATTTGGCCAAAAAGAGTAAGGATAAGTACACTTGTATTCCTGAATAAGGAGGAAATTTTTACTCTATCTTCGTAGGGCTTTTATTTTGTATCTTTATAGTGGGATTGAGCCTACTCACTCTTAGTAATAACCAGTTAAATAATACACTGAGGATGGCTTTCCCTCCTCTTTCTTGCTCCCTATACTGTCTCTGTTCCCTAGGATCCTTTCTCACATACAAAACAACCCCCTCTAGTTTTCCCCACCCCAGAAAGAAAAATAATAAAACCATGCTTAAAAATTCATTTCACAGACTCTGTTTTTGGGTGAAAGCCAACTCATAACTGCCTTCAATGACTCAAATTTAGTGAATCCCTACCATGTTTATAGTATAGTAGATCAATTACATTCTTCACTAGAGATGGAATCTTCCTCCTTTTCATGTAAGATTCTCAGTTCAAGTATGCAATGACATTGCTTCTAATTTCTCAGAAACCTGGCTTTAGAAATTATCTTATTTCCCTTTAATCTTTAGCTTATTCATCCCTGTTCCAAACTTTCTTTCAGTACTTGAATGTTTTTAAATACCTGCCATATTTAATTGAAAACAACAGAACAGTCTTTGAACCCCACTTTCCTTCCTATAATTATCTTATCCTTCATTCACAACCAAATTTCTTGAGAAATGTTCATTACCCTAGTTTCTCATTTCCTTTTCTCTTTAACCCAAATGAAGCTGCTTCCATCAGTCCATTGAAATTACTTTTGAGTTCATCAACAATATCTTTTAATTATATCCAGACTGTGTCTCTCAATAATTGGTTGATCTGTCTGTATTGTTTAATCCCTTGACTCTCCTTTCATTAAGATCTCTGTCTCCATTGCATCTTTGATAGGTAGGGCTCCAGCTGTCCTTCCATTTTTTAAGAACCTTCAACAAATTCCTGATCTGCCTATCTTTTAAGCATGCCCTTTTTTCTGAGATGGTTCCTAAATTCATTTCCTCTCCTCAGATTCTACCCTAAACCTCTGAATTCTCTTTTCTTAAATAAATTTAATTTGACAATTATGAGATACAAAATTACAAAATTGTTCATGATTTGTTTCAGTCATACAATGTATAACAATGTATAACACAATGTATAACACCCTTCACTAGTGCACATTTCCCAAATTCAATGTCCCCAGTTTCCCTCCTGTTCTCGACCCTGCTCTCTCTTACCTACTTGCCTCTGTGGCAGACATTTTTCATGTCTTTCTGTCAATTTCTCTCTTTTTTTTTCTCCTTTTAGACACTGTGCTTTGCAATATTGTTACTATCCAAGAATGATCATTTCCAACCATCATAGTCATAGTTCAACCAATCAATTCTTACTGCATAGCATCTTTTGCCATGTAGATGCTCATGGTTCTCTGTGTCAACTGCTGAGACAGTCTGCAGAGAGAGGCACTTTATTCACTAGAAGCCCATCAATACTTTAGGCATGATGATACCTTTGCCCCACTAAGAGTTTTTCTGTTTTTGTTCCTAGTAAATTATTAAATCTTGCTTATTCCCAAGAATCTGCTTAGACTCTATGGAAGTTACAATCTTTATTGCTCACTAGACCCAAATAGCAAGGAATGCTTTCCCTTAATCTCATAGAATTGCTCCACGATTTTCTATGTATTATAGCATAAGTGTTTGCCTTTCTAGTACTAGATAGATTGGCCCTGTATGGCTCAGGGATGTCAGATTGTTTACATTTTGTGTATCACCTCTAAGTAATAACTGTGTAGAATGTTTTGTTATTATGTATGATTCAGTAGAAGAGAGTGCTGTTGTTAAGTTGGGCTTTATCTCCATGGACAAGAGCAGGAGGAGTGGTGGTAACTGTGTTTGTAATTTTTTTCTAGCAAGAGTAACACTCAGATTCTTTCATCATCCAGAAACTTCACAAGTTAGATGCTGCCTGTTGAGTTCTAGTTAAGAAAGTAGATATACTGTGCAGGGGAGCACTTAAAATTCAGCCCCAAATGGTGAAATCTGCACACAACTCTATTTTTTTTAATTGAATTTAACCAGAGGGTAAGGGACACCAACTTCCATTTAACTGACAATCTGCATATTATATTTGATTCTACCCAATGTTAATGAAAGTCATCTTGATATCCTGGGACATTGGTTGCAGAGTTCCTCACCAGATAGAAATATCCCAAGACCTTTAGATCCCTAAATTGGCTATCCCATCACTTTATCCTTGGGTTCTGCATTAGCATTTTCAGCAAAACAATTGGTTCATTTCTTGGTTGCTGAATTCTGTTATGGAGAACTAACTATATCCACTTAAAAAAGGTATTCCTGCATCTACTCTACTGAAACATATATTACTCAAGAGACACCTGTATTTGAAAATGTATAAAAGCCTATTTTCAAAACAATGATTCTTCAACATTTTCTTTCTACCTACCCATACTACATATCAGCAAACAGAAAAAATGTTATTCTTGGAAACAGACTTCTCATTTTATCCCATATTTATGTCTCGCATTTGGGAATTTTATTTTATGCAATTCTATTTTTGTTTTGTTTATTTGGGAGACCACACCCAGTGATGTTCAGGGGTTACTCCTGGCTATGTGCTCAGAAATCGCTCCTGGCTTGGGGGACCAGATGGGACGCCAGGGGACTGAACCGCGGTCCGTCCTAGGCTAGTACTGGCAAGGCAGGTGCCTTTTTGCTCCGCGCCACTGCACCAGCCCCATGAAATTCTATATATATTTTTATAAATTTTATTTTTATTTTTTTTACTTGCATGTCTTGCATTTCTTTTTTTTTAAATATTTTATTTAAACACCTTGATTACAAACATGATTGTGGTTTGGTTTTAGTCATGTAAAGAACATCCCCATCACCAGTGCAACATTCCCATCACCAATGTCCCAAATCTCCCTCCTTTTAGATAAATTTAAAGAATCAACTTTGTTATTCAACTTATTAGGAAATTGTAGCGTCATTTTGATCCCAGGTCTGCCTGTGTTCCCTAAGAATGGAAAAGAAATCAGATGTATGCTTTTCATTTCCCTTCTCCCATCTGAAAATCTTTACAGAATCCTAGTATGACTGGTATTCCCAGTAACATATAAATGAGAAATAAGCAGTTATTGTTTTCAACTTTGCTGATATGGTGATTTCCTCTTATCTGTGGTTTCACTTTTACTTTTGTGGTTTGTTATCCACAATAAATGATAGTCCCAAGCCACTATATACTATTAGATACATAGAGAGGTATCTCATTGAAATAACTTTTATTATAGTGTATTATTATAGTGCATTTTATTAATAGTTTTGTTCAGCACATAGAGGGCACAAGTATATCTTAAACTTGAGTACTGACATATCAGTATGTGTACATTTCTATTCCTACTAAGGGACTTTGAACATGTCCTCAAGAGATAAGGGGAATTGTTATACTAGAGTCAGGAAACCTCACTCCACCCATGTAGTGTTATCAGGACCTATTTTAGTTTTGTTTCAAATCAATAATTTTCTGTATCCTTGACTAAAGCCCTTAGTGGTGTTTTGTACACTAATAGTCATGTCCTAAGAATTGTTCTTTAGCAGCTAGAGCATAATTCAAATATCCATTGTTAAAATACCAATGGGAATAAAGAGAGGCCTAGTTATTTGTTTTTGCTATGCTCAATTCCACTCTCTTATAGGTCTTCCTTCATGCCTGCGTCACTTGCTATGCCTTTGACAATTTCCACCATTTATTTCAGAATTTTTCAGGTAGGGATTTTGAAGTCTCATTCCAAGGTAAGAGCTGTTGAATCATTACCCAGATGAGTTCCCCTCTCCTTCCAAGTGGCAACATCTACTCTGCTAAGCCCCACTTCCATGAGGATCCATTCTATGGTTCTTCTCCTATTAAAGATAATGATATTGTCATAAAAACAGCAGTGCTTATAATGAAGGCAGTCGGACTACTGGCTGAGAAAGAGACTATTAAGTCCAGTTTTTCCCACATTACCATTCTAAGTAGGATATATTTCTATTTATTTCAGAGTTTCAGGTTTAAAATTTTTTAATTGCTTTCCCTTTTACTATAATGAGCTAATGAGAAAAAAACAGCATTTTGGGTTTTTGCAAGAAGCTTCCAAGATTCTAAAAGTGTTTCATGATTAGATTGAACAGTCATTTTTGGGATCAAATAGTAGCAGAGCATGTAGCTAATCAATCCACTTGTTTTGATTGTTTACTCTAAAGTCAGAATTGTGATCAGCTCTAGATCCGACAGAAGTATTGATCAATTTATTTATTCATTTAGCAGCCATTTATTGGCCACTTAATATGTTAAGTCACTATATGTTAATATGTTAATATGTTAAGTCACTTAATATGTTAAGTCACTATATTAAGTCACTTAATATAGTGACTGAAGGGATACTATAGTGAGTTTGTAACTACAAAAGAATATCTTCAATACTTCAGTGACTTCAATGTTAATGAAGGCTATATAATGATAAGCATGACTGGCAGTGGTCTCATTTTCATTTTTTCTAAGTGAAGAGTTTGATTTTTTTTGCTAGTTGACACTTTCAGCAATGCTCCAAAACATTGAACAAACTGCTCATTCCTACAACCAAGAAAAGCAATCTGTAAGACTAGAGTTGATTTCCTATACATGGATGGACATGGAAATCATTATGCTAAGTAAAATAAGTCAGAGGGAGAGAGATAGAAACAGAATAGTCTCACTCATCTATGGGATTTAAGAAAAATAAAAGACAATATTGTGAAAACACCCAGAGTCAATAGAGATGAGAGTTGGAAGAATAGGCCCATGATATGAAGCTTACCACAAAGTGTGGTGAGTGCAGTTAGAGAAATAACTACACTAACAATTATCATGGCAATAGTAGTGAGTAAGAGAAAGAATGCCTGTCTGGAATATAGGCAGGAAGTGGGGGAAGAGAGAGAAGAGGACATTGGAAGGTTGCACTGGTGAAGGGGGGGTGTTCTTTTTTTAATAACTGAAACCCAACTACAAACATGTTTGTAATCATGGTGCTTAAATATATTATTTAAAAAAAAGACAAGGTGATTTTCTATTAGAAGTGAAGCTTAAACTAGCCCTTAAAGCAGAGACTTGAGATAACCACCCTTCACCAGCCAGTTAAATAAAAGAGACTCTTTATTGGTAGAAAATATTGGTTCTTACTGCTTGTTTTGTGGCCTTTTTTTTGTTTTTGTTTTTTATTGTCCACACCTACTGATGCTCCAGGATTACTCCTGGCTTTTAAATGTGTCTCCTTCAGCTTTCTTTTCCAGAGCCAAATGAAAGGTTCACATCAAAGAAAAGCTTTCAGATTGCTTATTGTGACTACTGTTGTTCAATGTATAGTGAGGATCAATTTTAAGACAAAATTGTTCACGAAAATGCAACATGAAATAAAACAGTTGGAAAAGATCATAGTTAAAGAGTGAAAAGGCAGATAAACACATTCATATGCAAGGGTATAAAGAAACAAAGGCAACAGGCAGTCCCCAAATCCCTCAAAGGAAACAAAACTTGAATCATAATCAATAGAAAGGAAGTCAGGCTAGGGGTGGGCATGGAATGATGGTGGAGGAATCTAGAAACTGCTGGAGGGACAAGTATAAAATAAAAACTTCAATAACATTGAAAAACTATGTCTCAACTAAAAAATAAGAAGAAATTAGGTTTTTCATTAGCATTGTAGGTAGCAGTCAGTCTTGCAATAAAAAGAAAGAAAAAATTTGAAATATCTTAAGAGGATGAAGGGTTATCTATATAGCCTATCCTTTTGGAATATTCCAAAAAATCTAGAACTAAAATCACAGAATCCAACAAGGAGAGCAGGCTGACTGAATAACTCCAAATCTTTAAATACTATAATTCTCCATGCCTTCTTACTCTGCCAAACACTCAATTTGGTCAGATACGTTAAAGCTAAAATTAATCAGAATTATTTCTTAGCTCACATCTTCAAAGTCAAAATTTAAAAAAAGGAAAGACATTTTGTGTAGTTAATTCTTTAAGAGAGCTGCTGAATCACTTTCCTTACTTTATATATATTTTTGGACAGCACAAAGTGGAGATAATGCAATAGATAAAATATTAAAAGATAAATAATATTTATAATCCCTGGAGGTCATACAGTATATAAGAATATATATACTGAATATATACAAGTAAGAAATGCATAATTTCTTCAAAGGAGATTTAAAGTCATATGCAATGAAGCAAGGTATGAAACAAGGCATGGTATGGTAAGTTTATGAAGAAATAAATACTATTGTTTTAAACAGAGATAACAAGATGGCTGTCCATTTATTCATTTATTCCTTCAACCCCTTAGCTAATATTTCTGGAATTTAACTAATGTCCTAAAGCATTTCCTCTACTTGGGAGATTTGATAGTATTACCAGACCAACCTATTCTCATCAAAGCTAATGACTTAGATGAATTCTCAACTTCCATAATAATTAGGAGGAATAACTAAAAGCGTATAAAAAGTCTAAGTTAAAAGGTGTGTGTGTGTGTGTGTGTGTGTGTGTCTGTGTGTATGTAAAGAAGCCCAGGCCTGCTATGGAGAGTGGGTCCTAGGAAGTGCTTTTATGACAAGCGGATACACACATACTCTCCCCCTTTCTAAACTGGGAGTCAGAAGGTCTGAACAGAAATCAATCCAAGCAATTTATTTTTAACTTCTTTCTCCTTAGCCAGGATTGATTTTTGTCTTTGTGATCAATGGCACAAAGAATAGCTCCATAGCCTAAGCAGCTGTTCAAGTACTTGGTTTGGTTAGCCCCATATCTATCGAACAGAACATTAGAAAGCTGATTATGAAAGTAATAGAATGAAGATGTTTAAAGGATGGGCCTGATGACTCTGCCTTCTGATGTTGGCTGCTATGTAAGAGCTCAGGAGATCCTGAGAGCTGCAGGGTAGCAGGAGCTGCTGTCTTCTCCAGTGGACAGAGCTTTGCCAGGAGGCAGAAAGTAGGGAGGCTTTGAGGACTTAGTCCCTCATTTGCCAACTCCTACCTCCCCCCTTTAAAAAAAATTTCCCTTTTTCTTTCTCATCCTATTTCATCCTACCTACACAATCTACTATTAGATTTAGAACTGCAAGCAAAACAGCTGTTGCAATCTGACAACCGAAAAACTCCACAAAACAAGAAATGCATTGGCTTCTCCCCTCTGTATTTCTCAAGCTTTAAAATTGTTCTTTCATCTTCATTCTTACCTCTGTCTTCTTTGTCTTCTTCTAATGTATGTGAGGTCGCTTGACAGGAGCCACTATTCTTTTCTCCCTCCAGCCTTGTAACCAGGCATGATTGCTTCTACCTTCCTCTCTGAAAAATGTTTTCAGGGGAAATGTACACCTTGTGCTGTGGTAATTCTACCAAATATAATAAGAGTAGGGAGTCTACCCTAGCCAAGGCTTCTCTCCGATCCTACCAAATAAACACTTCTGGTTTCCTGCCCTGGTGACAATTGCTTTCAGATTGCAAAATGAAGAAGTAATCAAACTACTCTTAATATGATGATGTTTATTATTTCACCGCCTGTGCAATCATTTTACAATGTGTTTTGTGTAGGGAATGGAAAGTGTAAAGTGATGCCTTCCTTTGTTCTAGCAATATATCTGAGATAAGTCCTTTAGAAGTTGATTGAACCCAGCTAAGTCTCAGCTTTCCTTGTATTCTCAATTTTCTTTCATTCCTATCCCCCCTTTACCCCTGCTCAGTGTCCTCTCTCATTGAATGATTTGGAGTGTCACTGCCTTAAGATAGTTACAGCTACATTTACTGAGTAGCTACTGGAAGTGGGAGTTACGCTTATTAATTACATAGATGCTTTTGATGACACGGCCCTATTCTTATTTTTATTTCACTGAAAGACACAGAGAGGTTAAGTTTTTCTTTCAGCATTGAATAGCTACATTCCAGGTAGAACAGATATATTGTCTGTAGCAGTTTAGAACAAGATGCTTTTTATTCCCAACTACTACATTTGTTCTACCCTTTAAAAGAAAGTCACAGCCAATTTTTTTCCTGGTTAAATTTTGGGTGATGAACTGTGTTAAGAGACAGAAAGTTAAGGCAGAATAAAGAATTACCATCAAGCAGAAGGCATAAACCCCCTTTTATGGGTCATTGAATGGCTTTCAAAGAAACTGGTGGTACATAATTTATGTGCATTGTAAGAATTTGAAAGGCCAAGTAACTGAGACCCAGGAAGGAAGTACAGAAATGAAAAACATGAAGTTCAAACTTTCAGTTCTTACTTGGTCTCAGACTTCATGCTATCAGTGTTTACCTTCTTTAGGATATATAGAGTCTGGGAAATAGTTAAAATTGCTTTTCCCAAAAACACACAGTAGGAAATTGGGGTAAAAGAGGCATCTGATTCCAATCTGAGCTTTTGTTCCTCAGCTTGGTCCTTTTCCACAATAAAGAAGTAGAAAAGTAACCTGTGAGGAGCAGACAAATAACATTTCAGATTGCTGAGCTCTAACTCTAAGCATTTTCTTTAGGCAGAACTATATTCATGATATGATGCACCTCTGTGAAGATAAACAAATAAATAAAATTACAAAGAGATTATTGAACAGTGCTGCATAGACTTTTATTGAAAATGTCAAACAAAACTGAAGCAGTGTTTACACTGATTCTGCACAGCAAAAATTACATAATAAAATCCACTCACATGACCACTATTTCTTGCCACTTTGCCAAAAAGCTGATGTTTTTACTTCTTTCAAGATTCAATCCCTCTATTTTCTTTCTGTTTCATTTTGCTTTGTTGAATAGTGTTGGCTGGGCCAGAATTCCTGGATCATTCATTCTCAATCCCATCATCTCTTTCAGTGAACAAACTATCAGTGAAGAAACTATCATTCCATGTTATGAACTTTTTCTCCTCCTCAGATAAATAACATATGAAGTACAAACCAGGATGTGTTTGGGTATCATGAGTCTAAGACCACATGGTTCCCCAATTGAATTAGGGTCAGGAGTTGTTACAAGAAAAACAGGCTTATTTAGGTTCTTACAAGCTGGGAAGATGATAGATCTATTGTCTCCCCAAACCATCTTCCTCTGGGACTTGGAATTTTTAAAGCTGGTGGAAGAAGTAGGTAAAAATAAAAAGGGTGGTGGGTTGGTGGGGAAAAAATAAGGTCATGCAAAATACCGCTGACATCAGTGGCTTGATGAGTCCACTAGGACACACTAAACTGTTCTTTGTAAAATGCAAGATGGCTTCACTTTGCAATGTTGAGATCACATTGTTGGGCACATCGTTACCCATATCATTGGTCACATTGATGATCCATATCAGCATTTCTCAGCTGTGGTCCATATGGCCCCACTGTGAACTCACAAGATATTATGTTTGTTTGTTTGTTTTTGCTTGGTTTGTATTTTGGTATTTTGAGGGGGCCACATTTGGCTGTACTAAAGCTTACTCCTGGCTCTGCTGTGGAAGACTTACAGGATAGTTAAAATCAAACCCAGGTTGACTGCATGCAAGGTAAGAATACTTCCTGCTATATTATCTCTCCAGATACTCCCATAATATTCTGAATAGATCATAGACAAATTTCATAAATAGAAGGCTATAACACAATATTGGTGATGTACCATTTCAAACAAAGGGATAGCAGGAAGGAAACAAGCTTAAAAGGCATCACAGTCTGGAAAAGGTTGAGAAATCCTAGTTTTTATGACATTATTAGGGATCAGATATTATAGGTTCATTCATTCTTTTCCCTCCTCTGTGATTGCCTCCTAGTTTAACACTAAGTACAATTTATAGGAAAGGAGGAAAAGAAACAAGAACTGAGGAAAATATCTAAAACTATTGTGAATACAAGATGATTTCTACTATTTATAGACAAGAGTGTTTTCTACTGCCTGCTCACAAATGGAAAATAGTTTATCATATTGGTGAGGTGAGGTGAGTGGAGTAGTTATTCCAATACCTTGGGAATAAGGCACCTCTCACTCTTAAGTCCTAGTTTAATCCTTCAGCCACTACAATCACTATCTGTATTCCTGCCATCTCTATCTTAGGCATATGAATTTTAAAATGAAATAGGATGGATGTGTATTCCACATCTACTGCGTCTATTCATTAGTGTGGACATCACTGATATTCATAACATTCTACAAGAAGTGTGATAATAAATTAAATAAACTAATGTGGTTCTGAGTAAGGAGTGTCTTTTATAGCTCCTAGACTATATCCTGCTTACAATACTATGCTATCATATTTTATTACTGGATTTTATTCCTAGGATTTTTTTATGTATTTTTGGGACCAAACCTGCAGTTCTCAGGGATTTCTTTTGACTCTACATTCAGAAGTCACTCCTTACGGGCTCTGGGGACCATATGAGATGTCGGGAATTGGATCCAAATCTGCCACATGCAAGGCAAATGCTCTAACAGCTGTGCTATTGCTCCAGCCCTATTACTAGGATTTGATTGCTATTTTCCATCAGGTCTATCAGGCTCTTTTTTTAACCAAGAAACAAAAAAAGTTCAAAATCCCTTGACTCCTGTGGTAGTTAATTCAACCTGGCACCAAGGTACTGAATACATGCTGGGTAGATGACTGACAAGTGTAAGGCATAGTAGAACTAGGATGGCATCCTAATGAAATGTCAAAACATGATTGATAGTCAAAGAATAAGGTAAAATTGGCTATGGCATTAATTAACAGTTAATTGGGTAGTGGGTGGGGAAGAACATCTTGTAATCTGCTTTCCAGTCTCCCATAGGAAAGCATGTTCTCTTATAGCGCCTGGTTTTGCATGTTGTGGTGTTGCCAGCCACTCAAAGGAGTAATTGATGTAGAATTATGACCCACTTGTAAAAATCCATGCAATTATCTCCACTTTGTGTTTTCCTGATATTGACTACAAACTGAAGCAGTCTGGTCACATAAAAAGAGCCTGAGTTTTCAAGCCATTCTGGAGATGGTTTTGAGCCTCACCTTTTAGTGTCAGTGTGACCTAAAGTGACTTGTCTGGGCCTCAGGCCCCCTAATTATATAATGAATGTGTAATTAGCACTTACAGGGTTGTGCTCTGACCAAATGAGATTCTGTTTAATAATTAAAACTAATGGCATAGAAAAACTCTGCAAATATTAGTTATTAAGACATGGGGGCTGGGTACTAAGACTGGACTAAAGAGAAATAAGGTGAATGTGGACAGATTTAACAGATAATAAGACCTTAGATGTATCTATTTGCCAGACATTCAGATTGGCAGCTTCTAAGTGTAAAAAAAAGGCACCAATAGAAGCAATGAAACTGGAACAAGAAATAATACCAACTGGGAAATGGTGTAGTGGGTGGAAGGTTTTATTAAGGATGTGACTTTTCTAAGTTAGTATGAAATTTATCAATGCTGTGCCTTCTAATGTTCTAGGTCAGGATGAATCCCTCTGGGTACATTGTCCTAAACTAGCCTTTCTATGTTCAAAAGTCTCTTGAGTAAACATTTTTAGCTTTAACCAGAGTTGTGTAGGGTAGAGGACACTCACAATTTAGATCTAACTTAAGATTTTGGTTCTGCCACTCTGAAGTTGAATGGCCTTATGTATGACAGCTAGATCATCAGTGAAAGAGGGCTATGTGGCCTCCTTCCTTTAGCCCTGGTGCATGGAAACAGATAGTGCATGCAATATAGGAGTTCATGCTTTGTTAGAGGACAAAAAAGTTAAGACATGGGAATATACCAGGAAAGTTTCAAGAAATTGCAGTTGATATATCTCTCATGTTCTTGGTTCTATTGGGCAAACAGTAGTGTTTTCTGTGAAATGACTTGACAGATGGCTCAATTCTATCCTCTGCAGATTTAAAATTCACTCGTCGCCCATGCAAATACCACACTAGCAAATTTCTGCTGTCAAAGATGGCAGCCCACATGCATCTACTAGAGCCTCTGGAAATCCCATGTCCAGGAGAAACTTTCTATTTTTCCAGAAGATTAATTATTTTGTTTGCCTTACCAATTTAGGGTGTTTAAAATGTCACCAAATCAATACATAGAATTAGTTCTTCTTATGCAGCTGTTTATCCTGCTATTTATTTTGTGGGACTAAAAAAGACTTGTTTTCTATGGCATGAGCCATCTAATTCCTATTTCTCTTCTCATACTCATTATCTTTCACCCTTCAGTCTGGATGTGGTAGTCTCTCTGGAAAATGTCAGGCCATCCATTTTAGAGAGTATGTCTGACCATTAGCTTGATTTCTGTATTAGAATTAACAGATGACCATAGACTGGTTGACACATAAACAGCACTTTATTTTGCTTTAAGTTCCAGAGACTAGTAAAGATAGAATTTTTTACTCTGTGTCAGTTTTTTTGGTGTTCTCTTCTCTCATGGTAGAAAGGGGAAGGGAGGTTTCTGGTATATTTTATACTAGGACTGAATCCATTCAGGGGGCCCTATTCTCAGGCACAACTTGATTACCTGCCAAGTGTCCTACGTACAAATACCATCACAATAAGGATGAGGTTCCAGCAGTTTCACTTGGGGGGTGAAACATTCAGTATATAGCAATTTGTTAGTTTAATTATGTGTAAAATTTTGGAATGCCTGGGTTTATACTATAGGTCATTCTTAACATCATAATCATAATTACATTTGTAGAACACTTGACAGTTATATGAAAGCATTTATTATCTTATCCCATTTACTTTTCTGCAACAGACGGGTAATTATTATTTGTTCTATTTTTATAGAAAAGTATCCTTAAACCCACAATAAGTTGTTGGCTTCCCTAAAAAGTGCTTGTCTGATAAATAGTTTACTGAAATAAGAATCACAGATGTTACAAATAACATTTGTGTTCCCAGGACCTTATACCCCTATTTTCTTCTCTCTTTCCCCACCATTTTGTTACTTTGATATTCTGGGACACCATAGAAAATAAAAATGATTAGTATCTAACTTGTGAAAATTTCCTTTCACTAACTGTCCATAACGTCCCCTGCATATAAGAAGCTTATGTGATATTGTAAGTGGCAAAGACAAACCATTTATTATATTAAAGTACGAAGAGTATATAGATGGGTTTGTTACAATATCTATTTTAGCTCTCTCTACATTCTGTATTGTACAAAACTATTTTAAATTTGTAGAATTTTTTAAAAAGGTGATAAGTGAAGGTTTTGACAGAGGAAGTGTTTTGATAGTAAGTTTAATATCTTGCTCTATACTTCTCATGCATGTGAAGAGTAATAATAGCACTAGTAGCAGTAGCAGCAGCAATAGTAGTAATAGTAGCGAGTTTGGGTGTGTGTATAAGTGAAGTTTTTGCGTCTTGATCCAGAATAGTCAAATCAACAGACTAAGTCTTTTGGAGGGTGTTTGACGCATACCCAAAGCCTTTAGACTTAAGAAACTCAAAAGTTATTTCTGGATTTATGATTTGGGATCTCTCCTGGTGGTTTTCAGGAGACCATAGTCAGTGAAAAAGATGAAACCAAATATAAGGGAAGAGTCATACCTCCTATAGTATCTCTTTTCCCCTCTAGGTCTTACTTTTTAAAAATACTTATCATGGGGCCGGAGCAGTGGTGCAAGCGGTAAGGCATCTGCCTTGCATTCGCTAGCCTAGGACTGACTATGACTCAATCCTCTGGCACCCCATGTGATCCCCCAACCCAGGAATGATTTCTGAGCACATAGGCAGGAGTAACCCCTGAGCATCACCGGGTGTGGCCCACCTCCCCCCCAAAACTTATCATGTTAGCTGAAAATATCTATGTAATTCCATTTTTTTTACTCCAGGATGATCATTGAAGTACCTTCCTATTTTATATTTTTCACTTTTACTTTATGTTTTGCTTTGGGGAAAGAAATCTTAGAGAGGAAAAACAAAGAAAGGTATGACACTGGAGTATGTTATGCTTGAAACTATATCAGTAACAATATAGTAAACCACAGTATCTAAAAGTTTTTTTAAAAAGCCAAACAGGGAGTCCAGAGAGATAGCAGAGCCATGTTTGCCTTGCAAGCAGCCTATCCAGGACCTAAGGTGGTTTGGTTAGAATCCCGGGGTCCCATATGTTCCCCCTGCCAGGAGCTATTTCTGAGCAGATAGCCAGGAGTAACCCCTGAGCACTGCCAGGTGTGGCCCCAAAAAAACCAAAAACAAAATAAAACAAAAAAGGCGAACAGGAATGGAAGCTATAACACAGCAGGTAGAGCATTTGCCTTGAATGCAGCTGACCTGGTTTTGATCCCTGGGTTCTGTCCCTGACATCCCAGATGGTCTCTTGAACCTGCCAGAAGTGATTTCTGAATGAAGGGCCAGGAGTAACACCTGAGTGCCGCCAGGTGTGACCCCCAACTAAAATAAACAAACAAACAAACAAACTTACATAGAAACAGGCTTGAATAGATGAGGGAAACTGGGAGTATTGATAGAAGTTGACAGTGGTGAAGGAATTAAGAGCATGATATATTATATGCTGTAATTTCATTTCAATCATTACATACTACAGTAACTTGATAAAAATTGTTTTAATCTTTTTTTAGTTTTGAGGACACACCAGTTCAGGTTTATTCCTAGCTCTGTGACCAGGGATTGCTCCTGGCAGGCTTGGGTTCCATATGGGGTACCAAAGATCAACTCTGGTTCAGCAACATGCAAGGCAATTTCTTTACTTTTTGACTATTATTATGGCCTCCTAATAAAGTTTTTCAAAATATATTTCTGTTATGAAAAGTTACTTGGTTTCCCAAAACCTTTTATCTCTAAATCAAGTACTCAAAGCAGGTCAGATCTCTATATGTAAGATATATTGGCTTTGGGATTTCATAATGGTCTTCCCCAGGAAGTCATCTTTGCTTTGAAAAGCAAAATTTCAGTGCAATTTCTTATGTGCATTTTCTACACAGATAGCCCATATTACTAGCCTATCATTATCTGATACCTCTATTTACATATAAATATAAACTTATTTACATATATGTATTATGTATGTTATTTTATATATCATTTATATATATATATATCTGTGTGTTTGATTCAGCAAGGACAAGTACTATGCCTTGAGTACTTACTTGGTGTCAGCTAAGGGGCTGGCAATTCTTTCATTTTATCTTATGTTATTTTTATTTCATGATAACATGTCCATAAGTAATATTAATATCACTTTTCTAGATGAAGTCTAAATTACCTGTCTGGGTCACAAAACCAGCAAGTGGCAGAAGGAGGACTCATATATGTATCTGGGATCATAGCCAATGCGTTATAATACTTTGAAATCAGAGAGTCCACTTTGATAATCTGTCATCAGAAATGTATTCACTTCAGGCTCTTTATGCTATTTGAAAATAGGAAGAAAAGGAAATGAAGAGTTGAACATACTGTTTCTTCTTCTAATGCTGTCTGTGCATGGTTCAGACATAGTCTTTGTCCCAGGCTTTTCCAACTCACCACATTTTTCTGCCTTACTGACATTCTCAGCAGGCAAAGAAAGATCCAAGAATGTTCTGTTAAAAAGGGGCAGTTGCTTTGTCAGTATTTTTTTTTTTTGCTAAGAGTGAATGTGAGTGAAGTACACGTCTTCTCTATTTTCTTTCTTGCTATGTACATTCACATTCATGCACACATTCATATCCTATGTACTCAGTGAGAAACAGCAGTATTGGCTTCAGTTCCAATTGTCATCTCCCAAATCCTTGGTGAAGCTATTTTGCGGCTATTTTATTAGAACCCCAATAAAATATTTTATGTGCAAATCTGATTCACAGAAGGTTCAGCCTCAGCATGGTGCACATGTGTTAGGTAATAGATCCACTCTTCCCAGAAGCAGGCAGATAAAAACGCATATTGCATTAATATCACAGAGCCTCTAGGACATAAAATGAGCAAATGCTAACTTCAACAGACACTAAATTCCACGTCAAACTGTATAGTTACTAAGATGGCTTGTTGATATGGTATCATGATTTTCTAAGGGCTGAACCACAGTTTTGATTCAAACATGTGTTGTGCTACCTGAATAAAGCACGTTTTAAAAATGAGTTCAAGAAAGTAAGAGAAACCCATGAGACTCCCCTGACACTATTGACAGTGTTCTGATGAAACTTTTGACTAACTCTTGATTCTTGTGTCCCTGTAGTCAAAATCCTGTTTCTGAAATGTGATCTCTAAGGAATTTTGTAGGTGAAGAGGCAGAGAGGGGCCTAACAACATCAAGATTTATTTTAAATAATCTGAATAGAATTAATGAACAAAGAAATTGGAAAAGTTAATTGTGCATCATAACAACTCAGCTGTCCCCTTTTATTTCTTCATGGAGGAGAAAATAATAGAGACCTGGTGAGAAGTAACTAACATGTGCCTATAAAAGTGGCCATTTCTCTAGCAGATTATTCACATTGTATTGGACCCCACAAGATCCTCTAACTGGGAAAGATTCTGTCATTTCTTGTGTCAGCTACAGCTCTGTGTAAGCTGAATTTATTTCCATTATGATCCCTCTTATTCACAGATTCCAGCAGCAATACTGTTCACTCCTATGTAACAATAGGTCATTGATTTCTCAGAGCCAGGAAATTGATATGAACTCTCACCTAGAATGATCTACTTTGTTGGTGGCCATCTTATCTGGAAAATTGGAATTTGAGTGATACAGGCTCCTTTCTCTGTCACAAAGACGTGTGGAAATTTCACATAGACTGAAGGACCAGCATAAGCTGTTTTGTCAGATGAACTTGGATTCAAATTCCAGCTTACTTGGCTGGTTTAAATTCCTCATTTACTAAACAGTATGTTTTGGAAATGTTATATCATTTCTCTAGAATACATTTTCTTACCTGCATATCATTGTCTGTACACTTTTATGTGGAGACAAATTGACACATGTGACATATGAGGACATATGTAAGCACATAATACTCAAGGTAGGTTATGTTAATACTTTACCTTGTATTATGACTTATTTAATAGAAATTATTGAATAATAGCCATTACTATTATGGGTATAATAATATAACTATGAGCCACACAACCTATAATACTGGGAATCTTTGTTTCCACTTCTCTGATAATTTATGCATAGTTGATAAATTTAGAGGCAATTCAAGTTTTCTTCTTTGCATAACAGAAAAAATGTTTAACATATCTCTAAGTCCTCTGGTTTCATTTTTCAAGGGTATATTTCTCTCTCTTCTCTAGGGTAAGTCATCATCCAGAAGCAAAGGAAAATGAAAACATAAAAGATATATCATGTTAGGCTTGGTCATAGCCAGAGTGCAGGCACATCAGAAGAGACAGATGTGTTTAATGGCCAATGTATCTGTCCAGAGAAATCATTTTCACTGGCCAGGAGCCCGATTAAACCTGTAAAATAGAAATCCAGAAAATCAGATTAATGGGCCAGTCATTAGTGAGGAAAAGACCCAGCTAATTCTGTGTTTAGCATGAAGGATGGGCCCAGAGCAAATAATTGGATGACATTCATCAAACATAAAATAAAAGGTGTCACTAAAAGGGAAAGTGGTAATAATCTTTGGGATTTACAGTGCTAGCAAATTTGCTTGTAAGGAAGAGAAAAGTTCATCAAAATAGATTAATTGTTGCTAAACTTTATTTCTTTCCTGTATGGTTGCCAGCAAGTCACACAAATAGTTATGGAGATAAAGCAAATGTATCAACTTAATGGCTTCCTAATATAGCAAAGGAGATTCTTTTCCTGGGGTGGTGCTCAAGCTTCTTTTTGGAGATCAGTACACTGGGCATGACTAGTGTTCTCTACATTCAGGTTTTAGGCATAAAGCATTGGAATGAGTACCACATTCAACATCTTTCTGGTTAGAGGACTTGATTCCAATAAATTATTATTCACTCAGTATATAAATATGTACTTTCTGTCTTACATTTAGGGGTTATGTTCATTCCTAGTGAAGGACTTAAGCCATTGGATAGAGTAGTTGGTGATGATCAAAAACTATGAGATATTATATAAGTTCGTTGTCTTTTTTCTGACTAAATTTAATGACCTGTAAGTATTTTAGGTGTGTTGGTGTGTGTGTAATTAAATCATGACTTTTATCTTTGTAGGGGTGGTTGGACCACACATGACAGTGCTTAGGAGGTACTCCTGGACTGCACTCAGATTATTACTCGTGGCAAGCTCAGGGACCATATGAGATGCCAGGGATTGAACTTGGGTTGACTGTGTGCAAGGCAAACACCCTACCTGCTTTGCTATTGCTCTGGCCCATTATTATAGCATTTTTATATATTTACTTTATTTAAATAAGCAGCATGGCTACAAAATTGTTCATGGTTCAGTCCTAGTCATAGAATGTACACATCGTCATAGAAAATACAAAGAATAGCCATAGAATGTACGTAGAATATACATATAATGTAGTTATAGAATGTAGTATTACAGCATTTTATGTAATAAAATTTTGTTAGATGGTAGTTATTAGTCATATTTTTATTGTTCCATATTTTCTTTTCTATGTATCTATCTATATCATTTTCTGTGATTACAATAAATAAAAAACTACCAGTATATATGCATGAAATTATAGAGATCAAAAAAGAAGTTTAATTTGTTCAAATCAGGGCTAAAGATTTGGTTCATTGGTAAGTCACATGTTTTGCATGCTTGAGACTTAATTTTGATCTCTAGTAAGGCAAAACAAAAACAAAAAGATGTTGAAATCTAGATAATATATTGTTTTGTAATAGGATGAGTACAGTGAATGGAAAACTTTTTTCATCACAGCAGAACAGCTTTAGAACCAAACCTATTGTGGACAGTACCCTAAGTTCTAATGACCTTTTTAGGGTTGTCTGGAAGATTATTTTATGAGTTTGCCAATGGATCTGTACTATGTACTTGTTAATCACTCCTGGCAGGCTCGGGAGACCATATGGGATGCTGGGATTTGAACCACTGTCCTTATGCATAGAAGGCAAGCACACTACTTCCATGCTATCTCTTTGGCCCCCTCATTGACACCTTTATAAAAGATATCATCATTATTTCTTTGTTTATTTATTTATTATTACACATAACTGATCACTTGCCATACACCAAATTTCTAAGTAATCAAGGAGTTTAACTCTTTATGATAGGATCTTAAGGGTATTTGTAAGAATATGTCTATCACAGGAGCCAGTGTTGAAAGTGTGAAAAAGTTTAAGTTGGAGAGTTGAGAAGAGAAAAAGATTACAATAAATTTGTGGCATTAAAAGTCACTGGGTATGAAATTTAGGGTACCTTTGGTTTTCCTCTGGCGCAGCATGAGACAGACTCAGGCAAAGGCAGTGTTAGAAGAGCCAGCATGATATTTCTGGCGAAGAATATGATGAAAGAGGGACTTGGGAAACCTCTGGGTTTCTTATACTTTATATAGCCCCTTAATGTTTTTGGGTCATTCTCTGGTGTCTCTGATCTATCACTTAAGATCTCTTCCTGCATGAACTTTCCCAGGATGTGTGTGTCAGCTTGGGAGAAAGTGTACATTCTTTTTTTTTTTTTTTTTTTTTATTTTTTTTTAATTTTTTTTTTTATTTAAACACCTTGATTACATACATGATTGTGTTTGGGTTTCAGTCATAAAAGGAACACCACCCATCACCAGTGCAACATTCCCATCACCCAAGTCCCAAATCACCCTCCTCCCCACCCAACCCCCGCCTGTACCCTAAACAGGCTCTACATTTCCCTCATACATTCTCAATATTAGGACAGTTCAAAATGTAGTTATTTCTCTAACTAAACTCATCACGCTTTGTGGTGAGCTTTGAAAGTGTACATTCTTATACAAGGCTGTCACAGACACTAAGTGTCTTAGTGGGGTCTGAGAGACTACTTTGGGATAATGTGGGCAGGGAACCTGCTAATGGCCACTCTGTGTTTCTTTGAACCTTGGTGACTAAAGCCTGCTTCCCCTCTTACCACCTCCAGGGTCCAGATTTCTTCTATGAAACTGGTTAGGAAGCCTGGTGGTGTCTTCATCCTATCCCATGTGATTGACAGGAGTCTTTGGGGAAAAGATTATTTTTGCCCACTGGGCTTTGAAAATAATTTGGAAAGGGGCTCTTTTCTTGTTGATTATTTACTTCCCCCAGGTGTCTTTGGTGCAGTTCAGGACATCACAGAGAGCTGTTTTGAAAGTCTATGATAAATAACAAGGATATTTTTATGAGATTAAAAAGCCTTTCTCAGGACCAAAGAACTAGTACAGGGTTAAGGCAAATGATTTTCATGCATCCAATCCCAATTTAATCCCCATCACCCCTTGATCTCCTAAGCATTATTAGGTAGTTATGGAGGTAACTGAGTACTGCTGTTTGCTTATATGATCTTGCACCTTAAGGCTTAAGCAATCCTGCATCCTGATATAAGAATAGTCAGGATCTTCCTCCCTGCCCCAGATTCTTGAGCGTGACTTTAGGAGACACCCTGAAAACAAAAGGGGAAAAGTCCTTATCACAGTCAGAGGTCCTATGAGAGTGATGGAATTCTGTTGTTTGTTTCATAGGTTGCAGCCCACTACTCCTGGAGATACAGCTAGAGCCTGACAGTTAGAGACTTTGTGTTTGTTTTCAGTAGTGGAGTCCCTACAAGGGTGAATACATGGGCATCAATGCCAGGGATTGATCAGGGATTTGAACATGCTAGGTATATGCTCCACCCTTTGAGTCATGGCCTCAGGGGATATTTGTATAATATTTTAGTTGTGTCAAATGTCCTTGAATTGCATACTTTGGAATAATCCTCTCTTTTTATCATTAATTTTTCCTCTGTTAAATAAAGCTCTTTATCATCATAGCAGTCATTTTACCTCTCTTAAGTAAAACTCTTTATCATCATTCAGGAAAACAGCTGTTTCCAAGAGGGAGGGAGGCTAGGTGAAAAGGCCCAGAGGCACAGAGCCTATGTCAATTGTGGTAAAAATTCCAGCTCTGTGCTACTCAAAGTGTAGTCCCCAGACAAGCGGCATCAGCGTGATCTGAAAACTTATTAGAAGAGACAAGTCTTGGAGCCCAGCCAGATTGATTGAATCAGAGACTCTGTGGGTGGGCTCAGTAGCCTGAGTCTTAACAAGCTTTCTGGGTGCTTCTGATGCATGCAAAAGCTTCAGAGCTACTGGTCTTATTTTTGGACTGGCAGATATGTTTACCTGTGTTGGTTTTATAATTAAAAATAAAAATCTTTTGTAGAAACAAATATATAAAATCATGCAAAGACTTACAGTGATTATGTGTTTAGATCCAATATTTTAATGTTTTTAGGTAGTTGAGATTTACTTCTAAAAGAAGAGGGGGAAAAAAAAGAACTTCTTAGCCACTTATTGATTCTACTATGTCAACAATCCCTGAGCCAATACAGAACAATATAGATTTAGAACTGATGTCTTATTAGAAAAAAAAAAGTCCTGAAATCAAAGACAAGTGGGCCTCTAATTAGAAAATAAAGATGTAGGTTTTGCTCTGAACATCAGGGAACAGACATATCTTTTCTTGGTTACCAGCCTGCATCTTCATACCAAGTCTTTCCCAAGTTTCTGTCTTCACACTTAGTCTAACATCTGTTCTACCTGGCAGCTTGTGGTACCTGCTTTGTGGGCTTCCAATCTGTGCAGAGAACAAGGAAGTGGAGAGGCACCATGGGAGAAGAAATTTCCTCTAATGGGGACTCTTGTTTGACTGTCAATAGAGATGTTATTCCCCTCCTGCACTCACAGCTGTAGTGGATAGGCCCCAGGTTTTGCCCAAAGTGGAAAGATGGCTCATCTCCAACAAGTGCTTGGACCTTGGTGGGAAGGGACTGTATGTATCTTGTAACTGCCTCCATAGCACAGCAGCCTGGTTGCTATTGTTGTCTTGCTATTTTCTCTGAACAAATTTTTTGCTTTTCTCTTTGAATATTAATTTTCCCTGAGTTAGAAAAACAAGGATGAGAGCAGCTTGGTAGGTCTTTTTAAGAAGCCTAGGCCAAAGGACCACCCCACAGAGCAGTGCCCAGGTTCCTCTGAGAACACGTCATTGACCATGCAAGGTTTATAGAAACAATTTCCCTGTTGTGATAATGCAGAACTAGAAGTTCACCATGGGATCTGTCACTTTCAAACCTATATATTCTTTCTCTGAACTTTGATACCTTAAGTAAATAAGTTGCATCTGAAAAGAAGCAGTAGCTGTCTGTTCAATGCATGGATTTGTAAATATAAAGGAAAACATGTTCTCTGTGCAGAAGGAAATTGAATTTCAAATGCTGAGTTTAGAGTACTGATGAGTGGTTCCCAATGACAGATCATACCCACCCCTCTTACTCCTAATAGCTGCCTGGAAAGGGCAAGGGGTTTGGCATGGAGAGAAGGAACTGACCTTATTCAAGAGTTTTCAGCATTATTAACTCTTTAGGTGCAGAAAAACACGTCTTCCTTTGACAATTATGTCATGATTGCATTGTATTAAAAAACATTTTAATAAAGCCTGAAGTGTGTTGTGTATGTAAATATTTTATGGGATTATTATGTTACTGACCCTACCCTGATCGGTGATTGTGCACTACCCTAGGGTGTGACCTGGCATTCTGCCCCCACCCTAGGGTGGTACCTGATTCTGATTCCACCATTGGGTAGTATCTGATCCCACCATTGGGTGGTACTTGATTCTGGGGGATAAAAACAAGAGTCTGTGGAAGGCAAAAGGCTTTTTGGTTGGAACTGAGGATGAGACTTTGGACTTCAGTCTTGTCCACCGAATAAAGCTAATTTTTCCACAAGCCTGACTGTCTGCGAGCTGTTTACCCTCCGTTTCACCTCAGAACCGTCAGCTGGATGGGGTGGCAGACACGTGCTCCGAGTTGGAGGGGAAAGACCTCATCCTCCATCCCTCCATCAGTCAACCTCTTCAGGGGCTGACTTGCAACAAAGTGTAAGGCTGGAGTGATATTTTTATTAAATGTGTTTGCCTTGCAATTGGCAGACCTTGTTTCTATCCTTGGCCCTGTATATGGTCTCCTGTGCACTGATAAGTGTAACACTTGAGTACAGAACAAGGAGTAATCCCTGAGTATTTATATATGTAGCCCAAACGCCATGTACCCCAAGAAAGAAAAGAAAGTAAATACATCATGAGTTCAGCCACATTAGTAGCTTCTCTTTTTTATTAAATTTTTTAAGGGTTGAGTAATAATACCAGATAGATCTCTTGCTTAGCATGTGGAAAATCCAGGTTTTATTTCCCAGAACCTCATGTGGTCCATTGATCACTGTCACTGGTTGATCCCTGAGTAGAGTCAGTAGTAAGCCCTGAGCATTGCTGGGTGTAACTTCAAATACAAATAAAAGGGGAAACAGGAATAAAGTATTTGTCAAATGTGGACTGCATGCAGCACTTAGTCACCAAATACAGATCCCTTGGACCCGGAGGAACCAGCCAATGGTGAGACAATTGTCATTGCTCCTTTTTTTGTCTAGGCAGTGACATGGAAGTATCTCCAGTGGGATTGAAAACTCAAGATCAGTTCTAAGGTCTTTAAGGTCGCCGCGGGCCAAAAAGATAGAGCTCTTATCTTGCACACAAACTGACCAAGGTTTATTCTCTGACATTACAAATTGTCTCCTAAGCCTTGCCTGGCATGTTCCCTGAGCACAGAGTCAGGAATAAGCCCAGAACATCATTGGGATTGCCTCAAAACTACCTAATATTTTTTAGGTACAAAACTGTTGTGCCTGTTTATGAGCATGTTTCACACTGTTCAGCTCATGCCAACACCTTTGATCTATCTCACCTCTGTATTTCTCCACAACCCAGGTAACAACTGGAGGAAGAGCTAGCTACTATGTGTCCTATCGAAGAGAGGCCTTCGCTCAGATCAAACTGCCAAAGTACTCACTGCCCAAGGTATTTCTACTTACTGATAGGGTCCTGCCCAACAGAACAGGGGTAAAGAGGCTGTCTTTTGGGTCTGTGGGAGGTTGGCAATCAATTGGGAGAGGGCTGCCATGTAACCTATCTTGCCATTGGGACTAGGAATGCAGATTCTTTGTGCTCTTGTATATTGAACCTGTATTCAGGTTCTGTATTCTTCTTACAGCTGATTATGCAGATAAGAGCTTTGATTTTCTATGATTGAAATATCCAATATCACCTTGGGACATTTTCAAGACAGTAGCAAAGGAGCACTAACTTTGGAGTTATTTCCGAAGGTTCTTTACTGATAGTACCCTATTGTTTTTTTTAAAATCTGTATTGCTATATGGAGTCTCAGGCTAAGAATGGCCGAAGCAGAGGACACAGACGGTGTGCAAGCATGCATGTGTGTGTGTGTGTGTGTGTGTGTGTTTGTGTATTGAAAGTGCTCAGGTGGGTCTACTGGGTTTCTGAATTCTCTAGTCTTTAATACTAAATACAAATGTGCCGCCTCTGCATTTGCTCCTTCATCCTACTCTGAGTAATTAAAAAAACCATTTACTGAAATGTTAATATCAAATGACGGCATTTTAAATTCTCTATTGGAAAACCGAGTTTCAAGAACATTGGCCTCTGGGAGGAGATGGATCTTAGACCTCATTGTGAACATGGCCACAGTATAATTGCATCACCTAATGAAACTGCAGAGAGGCAGTCTCAGGTTGAAAACATGTCAAATGTAATGTAAGAAAAATGTGAGAGTCTCAGAGCCACTGCTAGGACATATAATGCAAGGATGAATGAGTGCTGAAGTGGAGGGATTATGGGATGAGAGGTGTTTAAGGCTCACCCTCAGTTGTTTTTATTCTTATTTTACTCATGCATATCGGGAGGGATTGGTTCCTTTTCCCCTTTTTTATGCATTCATTGAATAAATCTTTCCTTTTCATTTGGAGATTTTCTATTGTGTCTTTGTACTTAGACATCTTAAATTGTAGGGATGGAGTAATCGCTTAGATACAAATGCTCCATGCCTTCACGAAGCTTTTTTCTTCAGCAGGCAAGAGAGATAGTGAACACTCATAAGCAAGCATAAGGAGTGTTTCAGGTGTGAAAGTTCAAGGGCCATTCTTGTGGGAAGGGTGGTGCTGGCTATTACAGTGAGGGCATATTTCCTAAAGACCATGATATTTGAACTTATTCAAGAGTGTCAGGGAGTTAATTCTGCAATGAACACTCAGTGAAAATACTCTATTGAAAAGAGAGTATTATTCATTCAACGGCAGAAGTAAAATATAAAGCAGTTGGGTAATAGAGGGTCATAGAGGAGGTGGAGATTGATGAAATGGACAAGGTCCATATTCAGTCACCTCAGGGGTTATGGGAGTCACTTTCTCATTTTCTCTTCCTTCTCTTGGATGAGCTTTTGTTAGCCTAGAAGAGAAGCTAGTATTGTGGTTACAAACAGTATCAGACATTATAAACCCAAACAAGCCAAAGTTATCCCTGCTTGGAAAAGATGAGAACAGGACCATCCACATCCTGAGGATTTTTTTGCAAGGAAAAGGTCCTCTCAAGGAAACCTGATGATTTCCCTGGGTTGGCCTAGGAAAAGTGTTTCAGGACCTTTCTAAACCATCTCCCAGTATAGAGAGATACTGTTTTATCTACTTGTGTGCATACTTTATAGGTTTATAACTTTTAAGGGAAAACAAACAATTTGCACTCCTGGGTATTGTGGCTGCAGGTGGGGACAAACCAAGCCTGGAATTGATTGCAACACTGGAATCGTCCATTAATGATTCGCACCCCCATGGAAATTTATTGTCATGGTGGACCATTCATGCAGCTACTTTATGGGACTCTGTCCAGAGAAGCTTCTCATTAATATGTGGGCTGCTGTGAAAATAGCTGGATAGTTATTGATCCTCTTTAGTAGCCAACACTGGCTCAGATTTTCATCATGAAAACCAAGGAGTAGGGGATGGAGGGGGTAGAAAGGGGAATGGGAACACTAGCTCTTTCTGTGGCTTTCAATGAAAACACCTTTCAAACAACTTGTTGCCATTCTATGTAATAGCTGCTGCAGCTACCGGGCACCTTGTTCAAAAACAAATGGGAGGAAAAGTTCCCTGTCATTGCCCTCATACCTCGGCTCCCAGCCTGTCTGTTCAGAATCCTGTCTCCTGGGGCCTCTGTGGCTTTGAAGTGTTTTGCAGAAAATGAAATGAGCACCATTAATAATGAGTGGTATTATTAGGAGCAGCCACCTTGTGCTGAGTCCTGCATAACCTGGTCCCTGAGCATCTGCTTGGCACTCTCAGTGCAATAGGCATGAAAATCATATTCCAGCAGAGGGCATGCAGGCAGACAGCACCAAGCAATGGTAGCTCAGGGAAAAGACAGAGGAGCTGTGAGCAGAATGAGCTTTCATTATGGCTTTGCTACTGATTTATCCCAAAGTTCAACTGCCTCCTTTGTGAAATGGGATCTTCAGACTTGGTGACAAAGTTGTGAGGACCTTACAAACATCTTGTTGTTAAAGACTTATTTATGGGACAAATCTAAGGAATGTTTAGTTTGTAAACTAAAATCAAGCTCCTACCTGCTTGGGTAAATTCATGTTTCTGGTTATACCTCATCCCATGTTGACCTAGGACTTAGCATCACCAAAGTATCCTCTTTCACCACATGAAGTTTAATCAAGGTGTTCTTCTGTCTCATTCTGGATTTATTTTTAACATGCTACTCTAATAGTAAGACACATAGAAGCTTACTATGGTAGCCATGATGTTGAATGCTAACTGAGACTTGTGCTCCTGAAAATACTAATCCTAAGAGCACTCTCCACCCATCAGGACTTTTGACATGTCTCACTGCAAAAAATGACCCTTACTCCCATCATTATTAAGATTCATATGCACTGTCACTCCCTTAACTATTGACAAGATCAAATTACATTCTTTGTCTCATATACAGGAGTTGCTTCTCTACACTGTCCAATCTGTACAAAATACCTGTTCATTTGACTTCATCAGACTTTCCTGGCTTTTGTATCTGATGCAAACTCCTGAACTTTATCCCTCTTAAGCAGATGCCAATATTGGGATATTTTAACGAACTCTAGAATTCTTAACAGCTCCTCTAAAAATTGCCAGATCCAAAGGAAAACATTTTCTTTCTAAGTGTTAGAGCCTGCCAACTACCCATTCCACCCAGTGCTGCCCTGTCTTGGTTGACAACTCTCTGCAAAGTTTCCTTTTCCTGCTCTTACTAAGGTACATAAATTATGGTCATCATATTACTTTGGCTCTTAAAATAAAGTGTCTTCTGACCTTTTTTTTAAATTGACATAAAATGTGATCAGTGTTAGTTTAAGTAATTAAAGAGAGAAGGAATTCTGTCATAATTGTACCAAGGATGACATTAACCTATTATTTCATTTCTTAGAAAAAGTTTTCTTAAATGTTTATTGTTGCTCAGCTTCAGATATATTCCTCTTTTGCTTTTTCAGAATCACACTTCTCAGAGTTAATCTCATCACTTTTTTCAATTTCCATTTCCTCTTTAACCCCCTGCTAGATACCTTCTGCTCTCTTGCACTCATCTTTCCACTTTACCACTAAAAATGCTCTAACATTGTTATTGGTGTTCCTGCATGTCAAATCCAATGAACATGTTTATATCTTTGCCTTTCACATTTGTTTTCAATCTGTCTTTTTTTTCAGACTTCATAGTCCCACATCTTTATTTTTTGAGAAATTTTTGTTTTTACCACAGTGGATTAAAAATCTTTCACAGTAATATTTTAGGTACATAGTGGCATTTAAATAGTTGAAAAAAAACCCACATTTACTTATCTTCTTGTTAGCAGTATTTGATTTTCTGGGACCCTTCCCCTAGTCTTCCTTTACATTTTGGCATTCCAAACTTTGCTGCATAATTCTTAGCTGACATGATTCCATTAGTCCAGATCTCTTCCTGGAAATTGGACTTTATACATGGTGTTTATTTGAAGAACATCACTTTAACAATCCCAATTGATCACTCTAAAACTATATAGTCACTGTCTTTAATAAACTTTATACTTTAATACTTTAAACTTTTATACTTTAAATTTTATAGTCACTGTTTTTATTATTTATAATCTCACACCCTTCTTCTTTTTACTAAATAGCATTATTTATTCATTAAACTTTTGTTGAATACCATATAGAAGAAACTTTGGCAAATTCTAGAGATAAAGAGAAAAATAAAAGCATTTCTGCCCTCTGGGAAGGGTATTATACTTTGAAAAAGACAGGCATAAAACCAATAATTATAAGATTAAATAATTATGGTCTAATACATGCTCTGAATGAATAGCAGATATATTTCTAAGTCAGATATACAAAGTATTAAGCACATGTTACTTTTTCTTACCCCCATTTTAAATATCTCTTTTTTTAACTTTTTTGATTTGGGAGAGTCACTCCCCGTGAAGTCGTTGGTTGAGTATTCTACAGTCCACGGTGAGGGAAAGAGATTTCCATACACTCAATCCGAGTAGTACAAGAGATACGAGTCCTGTAGCTATTCCAAAACAGAAAATAATCTACACATGACTGGGAAAGAATAACAGGCCAGAAACCCACACCACAAACTGTTCACCCACAAGCCAACAAGATGGAAGCTCCCTTTCTAGGCTTTCCATGCAGTGATTATTGGGAAAATAAAGCCCACCCCCAAGATCAGGGAATAGGCCAAGTGAGAACCAGCTAATACAAACAACTCACCAACAGGGGATGAGGACAACAGAGCTCTGCCTATTGATTATCAGGAGGTCATGTAATGATCCTTTATCTGCCAAGCATGTGTTCCAGCCATTTGAGCTGTATCCCTGGCCTGAACACACTTCTTTACCTTCTCACCAATCACTTGCAAAGAGCAGCTACTTAGGATTAATCTTCATAGCTTACCACCTAGATAGTTGCAATAATCTTCAAAGTCTTCCTCTCTATCTCTAGTATCCCCCACTTAGATCAACTCTTCACACTACCTCTATGAATAATGTGATTGTAAGTGATCTTAAACTTTTCCAACCAAGTCTCTGCACTGGCCAATGCTAATAATTTACATTTTCTCCTGCCTTTAATATTCTGCTAGCTTTGTACTTTTTTGGGTATAAATTAATGATCCTAAGCAATACCTCTGATGTGGCAATTCTCTGTTCTCACATTCCTAGAGGAAAACTGTGTCCAAGCTATTCTAAGACTCACACTTTCCCTTGCATGAAACACCTTATCTCCTTCACAACCTTATAGTGTTACTATTATAACACCTAATCAAGGTTACAAAGACCAGAAAAGTATATGTTGTCCATGAGTTGAGCATCTTTTGAGGTCAGCTTCTATATTTTATTCTGTAATAAATGAGGTTACATGAAACCTAGTGTAGAAAAGCATTTTAATAATTAAAATTTTCACTATTGCACATCTAGAAAATCACACATTTGGGTATTCGAAAAGCAACTATGTATCTCCCAAATTACTATCTTCAGATGGAACAGGGAAAATAGTACTTAAAATTCTTTTCCAAACAAAGCCACATATGTGCTCTCCAAATTCTAAGATGAAGCCAAGCTTCAATCAGAATTTACTCTTGCTTCATATACTTCCATTTATTTTTCTCTTGAGTGCCAAAGTTCTCTCTGCATGGTCTCAGGACCAGTAAGAATATTTTAATAAGGAGATGATTTATGTTTTAGATTTGAACAGAAAAAAACAGGATTTGGCCAATAACCATTATGTGTCATTTGGATTCCTATCAGAACAATTTTAATAAGCAATGATTCTCCTTATTCTCAAAAGCTTCAAGTTCTTGGTTGACTCTTAGTCAACCATAATACTTACATGGAGAAAGAACACAATTCAGAGCATTTCAAAGAGAGATTTCCCCAGAGTTCAGACTTTAAAATCGGCAGGAGACTTGTTCATATGGTAGGATCTTAAGCTCTTTACAAGACATACTAAAATCCAAATCTCAGGTAGTGGAACTCATATGTTTATTTGCACTTAAAATCTGGAGACCCTTTAGATGCATTCTAAAATTGCACTGTGAGGACAGGGAGTTTTAACTTTTTAATTTATAATCTTGGTTATAACTAATATTTTATTAGCTAAATAACTTTGACAAATTTAGAATCTCTCAAGTAGATATTTAAAATTCCTGAACACTAGTGTTGTTCTCTTTGTGTTTTTGTTTCAGGGCCACACAAATCAGTGCTCAGGGGCTACTCCTGGCTCTGAGCTCAGGAATCATACCTAGCAGTGCTTGGAGGACTTTTAGGGATGCCAAGAATGGAACCTGGGTTGGCCACATACAAGACAAGCACCCTACCCACTGTATTATCACTCTGGCCCAGATACCAATTTATAATCTGAGAGTCTGATGTCCCTATTAACCAGGTGACAAGGTCCTAGAGAAGCTCTAAACCATGATATATTCCAAGCCAATTGTTGCCTCTCATCTTGACTATGCCCCAGTGGTGTTCTAAGTTTTTTTTCCCCCCCATTTCTTTCACATTAATTCAGTCTAAAATAACTTAGCTCATTCATTTTTATAACCAAAACATCTGGGAAAAACCAGGCATTTCGAATGCATTTTTATCAGGATAAGTGAATTTAATCCACATTTCCTGCAGCTGCTATTTCCCCTCCTACTGGGTTCTTGGGCTTTCATTCCACACCAACACAACACGATTTCATCACATGGTTGTTAAGAGTAAGCCTTATTTCCCTTTTCTTTTTTTTTTTTTTTTCTTTTTTTTTTTTTTATTTTGATCATAATGGTTTACATAGTGTTGACAATAATATTTTAGGTACATATTTACATAAAATCAGGGGGGATTCCCATCACCAAATTGTCCTCCCTACACCTCCATTTCTGTCCTACCTCCCATTTCCTCTTCCCTCATCCCAGGTCGGCTTGAATATGTGGTCCCCTCTTTATCTAACCCACAACTTAGTAGTCTTGCACCTGTTTGGTCTTGATGCCTCCCTTAGTTCCCCCTCTAACTGGAGGCAGGACTAGCTAGTTCAAGTTGCGTGGTTTTGTTTGAAAAAGAGAAAAGTAATAAACTGGGGTAAGGATCTAATACCCCGAAACTGGGCGGAATCCTTCTAGAGGCTCTCATCATCGATTTGAGAGATGGAGAAAAAGAAGGTGAAACACTCCACCAGTACCAAAAGAAGTGTCAAATATCTAGTGAGGGCTTGAGCTGTATCGATAAGCACCACAAAAAAAAAACAGGCAAACAAACAAACAACAAAAAGCAAAACAAGCAAAAACAAACAAAAAAAACACACCATGGTCTTGAAATGAGAAACATGGCATAGCACATAACGAAAGAAAAGAAAGGAAGAGAAAATATAAGTATGGTTGGGGACAGTTTCAATAATCACTCCCAAACAGAGAAATCGACCAAAATAGATAGGTGAATAAAAATAATAACAACAATAATAAATGGAGGTAAAAAATATATAGATAATAACCAAGGTTTTGTGCTTTTTGTATTTTTATTTTTTCCCTCCTGCCCTGGCACAGTAAATATTGGGGTCATTCGAAAAGGAATTCACTTGGCCTAAGAGATATGGGGTTTCTCCGTCCTTGGAGCATACTGTCATGGGATCAACACTAGACTTTGCTCAGGAGCCTTTACTCTCCCGGTGGTGGTTTTTTTTTTTTTTTTTTTTTTGGTGTGTGGAAGACTTCTGTTCTGTGTTTAGAGGTCTCAGTATCTGCACACCTCCTGAGGTGGGACTTATGATGAAGTCAGTCTTTGTGGTTCTAGAGGTTCTGTTACCTCCGTATCATTTTAAACCATCTTCTGTGGTTGGTGATCTTGGTCTTTGCCCTGATCCTAGGGTGGCACCTAGGATAGCATCTTTCTTTGTGCTTCCAAAAGCCCTGTTCCGTTACAATTTTCTCTGCCGGACCTTTGGGACTGGGGATCCTGGTTATTGTGCAGGTCATAGTTCAAACCCTAAACTAGGGCTTTTTTTTTTTTTTGGTCCCAAGATGTATACCGTCTGGTCGTAGTTCTAGCAGCCAGTCAACTATAAATCACGATCTTGGCTTTTGGACCTACCAAAGGGTGCCGAGACTTCTGGTTGTGTCTTGTCGTTAGCTGGTAAGGTAGGTTAATCTGCTCTGAGGTCAGGATGTTCAGATTTTCCTCATTGTCAGGAAATCATGTTAGAGTTGGCCCTTGTTGTTGACCCCGCAGTATTAAGGCAGTCCCGGCTGGGATTTGTTTCTTGCCACTGTTGTGAGGAACTGTGCCGTTTCTATGTCTGGGATCCAGGGTTCAAGGCTGGATGAATGGTATCTGATCACCTGAGGTCTAAGTTGATTCCACATGACATATTTTCAAGGTAGGAGATATCCCTGTTTTGTAAACAACTATGAGTTCCCATCTCTAGTAGACAAGAGCTCTTTTTTTTTATATGTAAGATTTCCCCTTTATTTGGTGTGCCTTTGCAGGGGGAAGTGGTGCTACATTATAATGTCTGTGTATTTGTGGGTGGACAGAGGGGATAACAGAAACAGGTCACATACCCAAAAGCGAGGAAAAGAAAAAAAAAAAAGGAAATAAAAATGTATGCGCTCACAAATGTATATGTAGGACAAACATTTAAAAAATAAATTAATTAATTAAAAAAAATTAAAAAATTAAAAAAAAATTTAAGGTGAGTTAGTGAGGTTTTTTAAGGGACCAAAGTGGTGCAAAAGACTACCTTACATTTGGGGGAGAGTAGGTAAAGAGGTGGTGTATTACCAGTCTTATGCCTATGTTGGAGGTACAGTTTTTCCCATTGTCTTTTGGGTGTTTCCTGTGGTGTGTGGGTTCCCAGGCATCTTCCTATCCCACCCCCTGACCTTCTTCAGATTGGTAAAAATTTGTGGCAGGGAGGTCTTGGAAGAGTTCTTGCGTTGGGGATACTTTTGGACCTAGATCCGGTTTCAAGAAACAGTCCACGTTAGGGGGAGTTGGTAGGGAAGGCCGCACAGCATGAGTCCGCAGGGAGTTGGCTGTCTTTTCTTGCAGGAGACGAGGTGTGGGTTTGACTGGGTGTCCCCTTGCCTGGGTGCTGGGTACTGTTTCGTTGGGTAGGAGGTCGGCCTTGATGCCTAATAGATTAAGGATTGAGGGTGAAGAGTTTTAATATGGTGGGAGATCTGGATGGAATTGAGGGGTGAAGGGATAGTTGGATTTCCAGAGGGGAAACAGGGGAAGGTATATGGGAGGGGTATGCAGTGAGAGGAAAGAGAAAATACCTTAGAAAGAAAAGGAGAAGAGAAAGGGGAAAAAGTAAAGAGAGGAATAGAATTAAAAAAAAAAAGTAGTGAGAAGAGAGGGGAGAATAGCAAGGGAATGCTGGTTAGGTTGAATGTGTTCGAAGAATAGAGCCTGTAGTTTAAGTCTGTACATCACAGGCACTGCTTCGGTGGTCTGACTGGTCACTTGCTTCAATTCCTAAAAGAAGGAATAACCTAGAGATAAAGTATATGTTAGAGAGTTTTCTCGTGGCCCTCTCGTAGTGCATGCTATGTATGGTATCTCGTGTGGTATCCCGAGTTGCCATCTTAGTTTGTCCGCCCTTTGTATCCAAGGGCGCCTGTGGACAGAAAAGCTGAGAGGTTATTTAAAATATAGTAAGATAAAGGCATTAAAACATAATGCTATGGTATGCTGCCATTGCAGTCGTGATTTCCCTTGGTGTTCTATACTTGTGTTCCTGTATACGAACTCTAAGGGATTATTGTGGGCCTTTGTTTTGGAAGTCTGATTACTTACCTGTTCTCTTAATGCTGTTGTTTCTGTTGTTGCTGCTTTCTTTGTGGTATAATGTGTTGTCAAGTGTTTGTGTTGCTCCTTTTTCATGAATTTTGGACACTGCTCCCACGTATATGTTGAGTATTACAGTGTTCGAAGTTTCTACCCTGTTAAACCCTGTTATTTGATTGTTAGGTATTAGTTGTGTTTAAACTATATGTTCTAGGTGTTTCAGAATAGTGCCACCATTCTGTGTTTATCTTTTGTCTTCTGACTTACTTCGTTTAACATAACATGATCTAAGTCCATCCATGTTGCTGCAAAGTCTGTGATTGTATCGTTTCTGACTGCCATGTAATATTCCATTGTGTATATGTACCACATCTTAATGATCCATTCATCTGTTGTTGGACATCGAGGTTGGTTCCACGATTTGGCTATTATACTGAGTGCTGCAATAAATAGTGGGGTGCATACGTATTTTGGAATGAATGCCCTTCCATCTTGGGGGTATATGCCTAGGAGAGCAATTGCTGGGTCAAATGGCAGCTCAATTCTGAGTTCTTTGAGCACTCTCCAGACTTTTCTCCATAGATGTTGGACTAGGGGGCATTCCCACCAGCAGTGAATGAGAGTTCCTTTCATACCGCATCCCCGCCAACAAAGGTTGTTTCCATTATTTTTGATGTGGGCCATCCTCACTGGTGTAAGGTGGTATCTCATTGTTGTCTTGATTTGGATCTCCCTGATGATGAGTGAAGGTGAGCATGTTTTCATGTGTTTGTTGGCCATCCTTCTGTCTTCCTCAGAGAAGTGTCTATTCATTTCATCTCCCCATTTTTTTATGGCTTTATTTGGTTTTGAGGGTCTCAGCTTTCTGAGTGCTTTGTATGTTCTAGATATCAGGCCTTTATCTGATATGTCGAGTGAAAAGATTTTTTCCCATTCTGTTAGCTGTCTTCTTGCGTTAAGTAGGGTTTGTTTTGCCATGCAGAAGCTTTTTAGTTTGATGTAGTCCCATTTGTTTATATTACATGCTAAAGTTCTTGCCATTGGTGCTCCATTCTCAAAGACCTTTTTGATATATAGGTCTTCGAGTGTTCTGCCTATTTTATTCTCGATAAACTTTATAGATTCGGGTCTGATTTCAAGGTCTTTGATCCATTTTGAGTTGACTTTTGTATAAGGGGTGAGATATGGGTCGATTTTCACTTTCTTACATGTGGTTTTCCAGTTGTACCAACACCATTTGTTGAATAGGCTTTCTTTGTTCCATTTCAGATTCTTGCCTCTTTTATCAAATATTAGTTGGCTGTATATCTGGGGGTTTATGTCAGGGAATTCTGTTCTGACCCACTGGTCTGAGGTCCTGTCTCTGTTCCAGTACCATGCTGTTTTAATTACTATGGCTTTATAGTATAGTTTCAAGTTAGGTAAGGAGATGCCTCCCAGCTTCTTGTTTTTCAATATGTGTTTGGCTATCCTGGGTCTTTTGTGGTTCCAGATGAATTTTGTGATTGATTGTTCTATTTCTTTAAAGAATTGTGTCTGGATTTGGATAGGGATTGCATTAAATCTATATAAAAGTTTGGGTAAGATAGTCATTTTGACTATGTTAATTCTACCTATCCATGAGCATGGGATGTTCTTCCATTTCTTTAGATCGTCTTCAATTTCTTTCTGAAGTGTTTTGAAGTTTTCCTGGTATAGGTCTTTCACTTCTCTTGTAAGGTTGATTCCTAGATACTTGATATTTTTTGATACTATCTTGAATGGAATTGTATTTTTAATCTCTCTCTCCTCAACTTCATTGTTTGTATATAGAAACGCTACTGTCTTTTGTGTATTTACTTTGTATCCAGCCACTTTGCTGTATTGGTTGATTGTTTCTAGGAGTTTTACTGTGGACTCTTTAGGGTTTTTGATGTAGATCATCATATCGTCGGCAAATAGAGATAGCTTGTGTTCCTCTTTCCCTACTTGAATTCCTTTGATTCCCTTCTCTTGTCGGATTGCTATTGCTAGGACTTCTAAAGTTATATTGAATAAGAGTGGAGAGAGTGGACAGCCTTGTCTAGTTCCTGACCTTAGTGGGAATGCTTCTAGTTTCTCGCCGTTAAGTATAATGTTGGCTATAGGCTTTTCATATATAGCTGTAACTATCTTGAGGAAGGTTCCTTCTAATCCTATTTTGCTGAGTGTCTTTAGCATGAAAGGATGTTGGATTTTGTCAAACGCCTTCTCTGCGTCAATTGATATGATCATGTGGTTTTGGTCTTTCATGTTGTTGATGTGATGTATCATATTGATTGATTTGCGTATGTTGAACCAACCTTGCATTCCTGGTATGAATCCCACTTGGTCGTGATGAATGATCTTTTTGATGAAGTGTTGGATTCGGTTTGCTAAGATTTTGTTGAGAATTTTTGCATCTATGTTCATTAGTGAGATTGGTCTGTAGTTTTCTTTCTTAGTGGTGTCTTTGCCTTCTTTGGGAATGAGTGTGATATTAGCCTCATAAAAGGAGTTGGGGAGGATTCCTGTTTTTTCTATGGTTTGGAAAAGCCTATGGAAAAGTGGTAGTAAGTCTTCTTGAAATGTTTGATAGAATTCACCTGTAAATCCATCTGGGCCTGGGCTTTTGTTCTTAGGGAGTTTTTTAATTACATCTTCAATTTCCTCTGAGGTGATTGGACTGTTTAGACTTTCTAGATCTTCCTTTTCCAGCTTTGGAAGAGGGTGTTTGTCCAAGAATCTGTCGATTTCTACTGGGTTCTCTAGCCTAGTTGAGTATAGTTGTTCATAATATGATCTCATGATATGTTGTATTTCATGGGGTTCTGTTGTAATCTCACCCCTTTCGTTTGTGATCCTACTGATTTGGGTGTTTTCCCTCTTTTTTTTGGTGAGTTTTGCCAATGGTTTGTCTATCTTGTTTATTTTTTCGAAAAACCAACTCCTGGTCTCATTGATTTTTTGTATTGTTTTCTTAGTTTCGATGTTGTTTATTTCTGCTCTGGTTTTTATTATTTCTTGCCTTCTGGTTGTGGTTGGATTTCTCTGTTGCTGTTGCTCCAATTCTTTGAGGTGATCTTTTAAACTGTTGGTTTTGTTATTTTCCTGTTTCTTGACATAGGCCTGTATTGCTATGAGTTTCCCCCTAATTACTGCTTTTGCTGTGTCCCATAAATTTTGACATGTTGTCTCTTCATTGTCATTTGTCTCAAGGAATCTTTTTATTTCTTCCTTGAGTTGTTCTTTGATCCAGGTGTTGTTGAGCAGCATGTTATTTAATCTCCAGGTATTAGTTTTTCTCCATTGCTTCTTCTTGATATCAATTTTAACCTCTGTTGCATAGTGATCTGAAAGGGTACTTCTAATGATCCTTACCTTTGTGGTCTTATATAGGTTGGCTTTGTATCCCAAGACATGGTCTATTCTGGAGAAGGTTCCATGTGGGCTTGAGAAGAATGTGTATTCTGCTTTCTGGGGATGGAGGGCTCTATATAAGTCTATCAGCCCTAAATCTTCTAATTTTTCATTTAGAGCTCTTATTTCTTTGCTATTTTTCTGTTTGGTGGATCTGTCCAGTGGTGATAGTGGAGTATTCAGGTCCCCTACTATTATCACATTTCCCTTCATGTGTTTCTCCAGGTTTGCCAGTAGTTGCCTCACATATTTTGCTGACTCTAGATTAGGTGCGTATATATTGACCAGGGTTAGTGTTTCTTGATCTAATGTTCCCCTGATCAGTAAGTAGTGACCCTCTTTGTCTCTGATCACTTTCTTGAGGTTGAATACAATTTGATCTGATATAAGAATTGCTGTCCCTGCTCTTTTTTGTTTTCCATTGGCCTGGATGATTACTTTCCATCCTTTTATTCTAAGCCTGTGCTTATCCTGTAACTGTAGGTGTGTTTCTTGTAGACAGCAGAAGTCCGGTTTATTTTTCCTAACCCAGTTCTCTACTATGTGTCTTTTGATTGGAGAGTTTAGTCCGTTTACATTTAGGGAAATTATTGATAGAGAGGACTGTTGTGCAGTTGTATTGTGTGGGGTGGTTGTTGTTACAATCGGGTGTTTGGATTGTGTAATTCGTCTCTGAGTAAATCGCTTAGTATCGGCTTAGTTTGCACAAATAGTTCAAGTTCGTTCATATTTGAGAATGTTTTTAGTCTGCCCTCCCATATGAATGATAGTTTTGCTGGGTATTGGACCCTGGGTTGGAAATTTCTTTCATTCAGTCGTTTAAATATGTCATTCCACTGTCTTCTTGCTTGAATTATTTCAAATGGGAGATCTGGTTTGATTCTTATGTCTTTTCCTTTGTACTTGAGGTTTTTTTTCTCCCTTATTGCTTTCAGGAGTTCCTCTTTCTCTTTGTTTTTTGCCATTTGGATTATTATGTGTCTTGGTGTGGGTTTATTAGGGTCTATTTTATTAGGGACTCTCTTGACTTCCTGGATTTGTCCTGAATTGTCTTTCCAGAGGGTGGGAAAGTTCTCTGTTATTATCTCCCTGACTACCTGTTCTTCCCCCTTCCCTATTTCCTCCCCTTCTGGTATACCTACAATTCTTAGATTGTTTCTTTTGTCTTTATTCATTAGATATTGGACTTTTCCTTCCAGTGCTTTGCCTTTTATTTCTTTGTTGGTTTCTTGATCATTTTTTGATTGCAGTTTTCCTTCGAGTTCTTCGATGTGCTTCTCCAACTCTGTGTTTCTGCTTGTAAGGCTTGTTACTTTGTCTTTTAAATCCTTCACTTCTTTTTGTATGGAATCTCTCATGTTCTTTGACATTTCTTCTTTAATTTGGCTGATTCTTTCATCCATGGCTTTCTTATACTCGGTTGCTAGGGTTTCTTTCATCTGTTTTAGTAATTCTTGCATTTCCTTCCTCATGACCGCTTTTAGGTCTTCTTCCCATGGATCTGTGCGTTTTGGTGGACTTGGAAATTTAATAGGGTTTGTCATGTTGTCTCCAGATATTAGGGATTTCCTTGATTTACGCATAATTCTTTGTATTTAATGGTGTGTTTTGGAGTGCTGTGGCTTCTAATTTCGGCCTGCTTTGGTCCCCTTCCTGAAGGTGATTCTAGAGGATGCTGTTGGGTGGGCTTGTTGAACCTGGCTCTTTCTCCTCCCCTTTGCTACCTAGAGTTCGGCCCTCCTGCAGTGGGTATTATTGCTTTTCTACTCCTTATTTCTGTCGGCGGTGCAGTTCCACTCCTGGCCACACTGGTTGCTGGCGCTATTGAGCCTAGCTCCCAATCCCCCCTCCTTTCTCTGGGAGTCAATGGAGCTCTGCCCCCTCCAAGTTTCCCTTGAAGGAGTTCCCTCAGTCCGACCCTTCAGGCTCTGCCCTCGCCCTTGGGGAGTCCCTGGTCCACTCCAGGGTCCAGGGGGGTGGACTGCCCTAGGTCACCTGCGAGTCCAGAAGGCTGGCCCTATCTCCCCCCGTCTATTTGGGTTGCTCAAGTTGCCGTTCCAGGTGCCCACCTGGGGGAAGGGACTTGCCCAAATCACTCTCGCAGGCGCTCGTGGTCCCTGGGATGTGCTGGGCTAGGCTCCCGCGTGAGGCAGCAGGGACTCACCCAGGCCTCCCAGGCTGGCGTCTGGGGTCTCCGGGGGATGTGGTGGGCTAGGCGCCCGCGTGAAGGAGCAGGGACCCGCACAGGCCTCCCGGGCCGGCGTCTGGGGTCTCCGGGGGATGTGGCGGGCTAGGCGCCCGTGTGAAAGGGCAAGGACCCGCGCAGGCCTCCCGGGCCGGCGTCTGGAGTCTCCGCGGGATGTGGCGGGCTAGGCGCCCTTGTAAAGGAGCAGGGACCCGCGCAGGCCTCCCGGGCCGGCGTCTGGGGTCTCCGGGGGATGTGGCGGGCTAGGCGCCCATGTGAAAGGGCAAGGACCCGCGCAGGCCTCTCGGGCCGGCGTCTGGGGTCTCCGCGGGATGTGGCGGGCTAGGCACCCGTGTGAAAGGGCAAGGACCCGCGCAGGCCTCTCAGGCCGGCGTCTGGGGTCTCCACGGGATGTGGCGGGCTAGGCGCCCGTGTGAAAGGGCAAGGACCCGCGCAGGCCTCCCGGGCCGGCGTCTGGAGTCTCCGCGGGATGTGGCGGGCTAGGCGCCCTTGTAAAGGAGCAGGGACCCGCGCAGGCCTCTCGGGCCGGCGTCTGGGGTCTCCGCGGGATGTGGCGGGCTAGGCGCCCATGCAAAGGACAGGGACCCGCACAGGCCTTTCGGGCCGGCGTCTGGGGTCTCCGGGGGATGTGCCCAGCTAGGCTCCCGCGTGAGGCAGGAGGGACTCACCCAGGCCTCCCGGGCCGGCGTCTGGGGTCTCCGGGGGATGTGGCGGGCTAGGCGCCCGTGTAAAGGAGCAGGGACCCGGGCCGGCGTCTGGGGTCTCCCTATTTCCCTTTTCAAGCAGCTCAGCGGGAGTCTGTAATTCTACAAGGTGTGGAAGCACAAATGAACAAGTGAGGTCTCAGTCAAGGTGACCTAGGAGTTCAAGGCCAAAGGCTGAGATCTGACAGAAACCTCCAATTAAAAGATAAAGCACTTGCTTTCTTTTCACACTTCACATTTGAGTAAATTAAATGAACTTTCTTCTCTATGAAACATCTTGTATGAACTCTCCATGGTTCCTACATTATAGACATTACAACCTCAGTTAGTTGAAATTAGATCTGGAAAATGTAGGTCAAATAAGGATTGGCGAGATTGTACAATAGGCGAGGCTCTTGCCTTGCATGCAGCTGCCCCAGGTTTGATCCCTAGCATTGCATTTGGCTCTTCTGCCAAGGTTGATTCCTGTGTGCAGAGAGAAGACTAAGCTCTTATCACTCCTGGGTATAGACCCAAAACAAAACAGAAATAAAAAAGATGGCTCAAATATAGAAAATGCTAACCTCAATCTGGTCATTTTTTTCACCCCTGTTGTTCATACTTCTATTACCATTGTTTTCTTCTACAGTGGCCGGATACCTCTTTGTGTTTTCCAGAGATACTGTGACTCTGCCATCTATAGTCACATCCTTATCTATAACTGCTACACTGTCAAATATTTATGTCAATATTTCCTCCTAAAAGTATCAACTTCTTAATTCAGGCCTTGAGTTTATATCTCTGTATAATGCTTAACCATAAATAAACTGACTTCTAGGAACTATTTTGAAGTTTGAACTAATAATTTAGGGCTTCTTATTTTAGGGGGACTTGAAGGGCATTCTTAGGGATACATGACTTGGTGATATAAGTTCAGAGTTAGAGTGAAGCTTCGTGGCATTACTCAAACCCAGTGGTACAAAGGCCTACATTCAGTGCTGAGATCAAACTCTGGAATTTATACATTCTAGGCATGCATTTTAGCCCTTGCACTATCCCATCAGTCCCTGAATTATTAAATTTGATTTTAGAAATATTTTACTCCAAGAATACAAACTAAGGTAAATTTAGGGACTAAAAACATTCATATACTAGTGGAAAATATGCAAGTGGAAGAACATTTGGGTAAGGAGGGTTAAGACTCCATGTTGTAACTCTGCCTCAAAATTCTGGGCTGGAATGATAGTAAAATAGCTAAGGCGTCTGCCTTGCACATACCAACCTGGGTTCCATCCTAGGCATCCCATATGGTCCCCTGCACCCACCAGGGGTAATTCTTGCGTGCAGAGAGGAATAAACCCTGAGTATCACTAGCTGTGTCCCAAAAAGAGTACAGGCACACACACAATTGCATAGACACGTATGTAACAGAGACCAACTTTATAATTCACATTCATTTTATAGGGAATTGGTTTACAAATTCTGAACTAGAGACTAAAACTCAAACACTGTTAAAAGCTAATGTTGGGGTTAGTCATACACAAAGCTTTGAAACCTGCAATCCAGAGTGAGTTGATTAAGATAAAGTCTGCTTTATCTTAGTAGATTGCTCAATAAAATAGGTATGATAATACTTTACTATAAATTATTTTCACTTTAATTAAAATAATTTTCTTTTTGTTGTTGATAATAATGGCTTATTATAATACTTAACTGTTTTTGCTTTTGTTTAGTTTCTTTTTTTTTCCTTGGTTTTTGGACATACATGGTGATGCTCAGGGTTACTCCTGGGTATGCACTCAGAAATCACTCCTGGCTTGGGGGACCATATAGGTCACCTGGGATTAAACCAAGGTCCATCCTGGGTCAGCTGCATGCAAGGCAAATGCCCTTCCTCTGAGCTATTCCTCTGGCCCCATGCTTTTGTTCAGTTTCTGCAACTCCACCTCAACCAAAGTACTAAAGATTCTCTAGCCCTGTCATTATGTCAGTACATGTAGATAACATTGGTTGGCAGTTAAGGGTTATCTATTTTTTAATAAATATTTTTGAGGGACTTTGATTTTCAAAACTATTCATTATTAATTTGAGGCATATAGTGTCATTTCTAATTACATTTCCTCTACCACAGACAACTTCCCTTCACCAATATCTACAAGTACCTAACCTGCATCTTTCCTACTTCTAACCTGAGTCCTTGACAAGTACACTTTTTTTTAATACATTGTGGTTTACAATAATGTTAAGAGTAGTTTTTTATTCATCACACAACCTATCACCCCACCTTCATCAGAGGGTCCATTTCTCTCCACTATTTCTATTTCTCCACTATTTCTCTCCACTCAGTGCCCCTCGCCAAACTTCTCACTCCCCATGACAGCCTTCCTACTAGAGAAAGCATGGAAATAAATATATGTTTTCATTAGTATTTCAATTCTTAACTATTTTGTTGAGAAGAATGAAGCTCCAAAGGCTGAGGTATTGAATACTACACAGTTGACTTAAAGGAGATTTTATTTTATTTCTTTTAAATTTATTGTTACCAATGTGAATTACAAGTTTTTCACATTATATTTAAGGTACATAGTGACAGTGAATCAGGGTCATTCCCACCACCAGTGTTATTCTCCCTCTACCCCTGTTCTCAGCGTGCATCCAATACATTCCTCCTTTGCCCCTTGGTGAGTGTAATAGGTCTCCTTTGTGACTAGCTTGTTGTAGATTGGAGGTCTTGTTTCTGTTTTTGATTTTGGGTTTGGTGTTTAGGTCTGATCATTTTTATTTCCACTCAAATTTCAAGCGACTGTTTGCTTCTGGTATTATCCACTTTTTATTTTGTCCCTCAATTTATGAGGGATGATTCACGTTCTGTGGTTCTGTTGGAAAAAAAAAACAAACCAAACCAAATAACAAGAACAATGAAACAACCAGCGATGGCAAAACAACAACAACAACAACAACAACAAAAACCCAGCCTTAACAACAACAAGAAAAAAACAACAACAAAACAACAATAATAAGAAAAAAAGAAAGGAAATGAAAAAAATACAGAGGGAGGGCGAATGTGGCAAGTGTTATTTTTTGTTTTGTTTTGTTTTGTTTTTCTTTTATTTGTGCATAGTCACAGTAAGAATTGGGAAAATTAGAAAGCAAAATTTCTTGGCCTAAGAGATAAGGATTTTTCCACTCCTGAAGCATACTGTCATGGTATGGTAACATGGTAACAACTACAGGTTTTGGACATGCTCGTTATTGAACCCCATTATCTTTTTATGGTGCCAAGAAACTCAGTTGTGGCTGACTAAATCAGTTCTGTCATTAGAGATCTTGGTATTTGCACAGATCCTAGGACAAAGTCTAGGATAGAGTCTTAAAGAATATTTTATAGTGTGATCCAAGTCCCTTAGTACTAGGTTGTTCTTTCTTCTATATCCGTGATTTTCAACTGTCTAACATTCCTGTCTAAGTGGCAGAAGCTCTCATACATTTCATTCTAATATAAAATAAGTTAAAATTATTTTGCTTTGATTTAAATTGAATTAAAGGCCCAAAACTCCCTCTCATTATCTTTTCTTAGGACCCATGTTATAATTTCCATGAGTCTGGAGATCCCCCCAGAATATGTGAAAACCACTGCACTAAAATGCCTAAAAATGTAAATAAAGATCTAGAAAAGATATAGGCCATTGTTTTTTTACTTGTGACTCTTCTCTTGTTTGCCTGTACATTTCCGTTAGTTCTAACACTTTCTTATATCAAAATAAAAGATGAGACAGAAGAGATTCCTTAAGGCCATGAAAAATGATATCAAAGCCCCTTGCCCTCATTTTATTGTCACTTAGCAAGGAACAGAAGTCATGAAGCTCATAATTTATAGCCTTGTTCCAATACAGAATTGTTTAACATTGCCTATAACTCAAGCTTTTCCCCCAACCATTTCATAAGTCATTGTAATTACTCTGGGTCCCACCGGGCAGGGAAATATGGAGATCTGCTGCCTTAAAGTCCTTCCATCTTCTTACAGGACATGCATATCATCAGCACTGATGAGAACCAAGTATTTGCTGCAGTCCAGGAATGGAACCAGAATGACACATACAACCTCTACATCTCAGACACGCGAGGGATCTACTTTACCCTGGCAATGGAAAACATTAAAAGTAGCAGAGGTCTAATGGGAAACGTCATTATTGAGTTGTATGAGGTATGTAGCCAAGAATATCCTGCATCTCAGTCTGTCTCTCTTGTTCATTTATTTTTATATTATAAACATATGCATTGGACTCAGTTCTGAATTCAGGTCTCAACCATATAGCTTGGCAATTGTGTGACTTTGAGTAAATTATTTAAATTCCTTGCATCCTAACATCTTCTTTTACAAAAAATAAAGGGACTGCATATTTACCTGAGATTATATTGAGAATAAGAAATATGTATCAAATTATCTAATTATCTGTTTTAACTCAAAACCCACTCAAAATTATTGGAGAAAGCTTATGTATGAAGGAGCATGAATTAATGAAAATATTATGTTTGTTGTCCTACATTTGGTCTCGTAAGTAACTTTTACAATTTTATGTTGTTTCTCATGGATCCTGGGTGAAAAAATCTGTATTAGAAATGCACTTTAGGTTATTTAGAAAATTAAAAAAATTAGAAAAGGAAAGTGCATATTAGTGCTGAGAATGGGTATTTTACAAAAAGCCAGTGGATTTTAATTCATGGTGAGTAACTGATTTTATATAGAGTTTTTTTGGTTTGTTCATTTCTTTTAATATTACCAAGTTATGGAATTTACCTTGTATATATACCAAGTAAAGAATTTTCCTTAAGATTTTTTTGATCACCAGTTAAATAATTATTTATATGTAAAACAAGTGACTCAAACATCATTTTAGTGAGTCTAAGGAGGTAGCTTTTTTTTATATGTCAAGTGACAATATACTTCCACTGACAGTGATGGCTAGAGTTAAAAGGTGTGCTACCTAGTGTCACAGTTGAATAAGAGCAAGAGCATCTCATAGTCCAACACCTTTCATGACTGGTAGACAAACATTGAGGTCAGTCATTCAAGGAAGAATGAGTTGTCTGTGTATGGTAGCAGCTTATGTGACCTACATACATTTGGCGTTTTATTCCCTGATAGTTGAAAATGGCCTTTAAAGCAGAGGGAGCAATGTATGTCTTTCTGCCTTACTGTGATCTCATTTGAGTAGGTTCTGTCAAAACTCTAGCACCCCTATACTGATATCTGTGTGGGTTGCTCAGTTATTGACAGTTTTGGAAGTATTTAAGTTTCTAGGCATTTTATTGGGTAGAAGGAAAAGTACATAAAAGAGAAATGGAATTACATTTTTAAATGAGAGGAAATATCCATAGGAGGGACAGTATAGTGGGTTGAGTACGTGCTAAGCAGGTGGTGGTGATAGGTTTGTTCCCCAGCACCACATCTAATCACTGAAAACAATGAGAAGTGAGAGAGAGTGTGTGTGTGAGAGAGAGAACACAAATGAAAGCATGTCTCTTTGCAGTTGACCTTAATTTGATCATGGGCACTATATATGGCTCTATTCACTGATCAAAGCTGGGGGTGATTCCTGAGTAGAGTCAAATGTAGTTGATGGGGGCAGTATCAGAGTGATAGTGCAGTGGATAGGGCTCTTGCCTTGCATTATGGCCAACCTGGGTTTAATCCCCAGCAGTAAGCCCTGAGCACTGCTGGATTTTGCCCCAAAATCCACATACACAAAAAGTAGTCCTTGGGCAGCCCCAGAGATAACCACCTAATCCAAAATAGATAAATAAATATAAAAAATAGAGATGGGAATTAATATTGTTTAGCATAACAAAAACAACAGACATAACAGCATTTATTATGTACATATTGACCAATACTAAAGTAATTCCTTTGGCAATTACTTTAGGTCCCAATTTGGGAAATGGCCCTGATTTCTACCTCACATTGTGAAGACTGATAGTGATAAGTGAGGTGTATAAATGGCTTTAGGAAGCTTATATCTTCATGTCTCTAATCATACTAGGAAGAAGAATAAACCTTTTCATTGGGCAATATGTCACATTTCTTAGGAACAGTTGGATCAGTGTTCCGAAAACTGAGGTCATTCAGATCAAGTTCCTCTCTGCACAAGTGAGACTATATAGAGATAAGGGGATTATTCATGCTGCTGTGATCAGTTCCCAATATGAAAAGGTAGACTTTGCTAAGAATGTCCTTTCAGCTAAGAAATCTCTTTGTCTCTCATCTTATTGATATTGTGGGTGAGTTTGCCTACTATTCAGTTCCTTACCTGAGAAAAGGAGTCTGAAACTCCTTGGTCATTTAGTTCAGTGAGACCTTGATCAGGGCATCACATCAATCAAAATGAGGAATGTGATTAAATATATGCAGTATTTCTTCTTGTTAAATACACTTTTGTATTTCACTTTCTTTTTTTTATTTAATCAACTTTATTACATACATGATTATATTTGGGTTTCAGTCATATAAAGAACACCACCCATCACCAGTGCAACATTCCTGTCACCAATGCCCAAAATCTCCCTCCTCTCCACCTAATTCCTGGGGCTATAGGGAAAAGGTAGTGTCATTACATCTATAGAGGAACTAGGTCCATGGTAAACAAGGCAACTTCACTAAAACTGGCTCAGCTGAATTTGTCTGCATTCGGTTTTTATCAAGGTTGCCTGTGTCAATTCTTGTGGTCAAACACATGAAAAAAGCAGGGGACATGAAGATTCTTGATATCTGTTTTGTAACAATATGATGCCTTGATTTTTGAGGGCTCAATAAGGTTCTTCTTTTATAAGATAAGGATCTCTTTCTCTTGCACAAGATAAGACATAGTTAAGACTGAGACAAAAGGAGATCAAATAAACAACTTTCTTCTCTTTAAAAGTTAATAGGAAGATGTAGGTATGCTAATATTAAGGCGAGTATTGGGTGCTTCAACCTAGTTATATGAAGAAATAATAAATCAAAATTCAATGGCATGCACTTCGTAGAACATTACAGCATCACGGGAGGTAGAATGTGACCTTTGAAGTCAGGTTGCCAACATGGCAGAGTTGGAGATGAACTATATAAGTAGTTCTTTTACTCAGTATTCTCACTCTAATTTTAAGTTCTTTCTCTCTGAGAAAGAAGAAGTGAATAAATAAATAATGACATGAGCTAAGAATTGGATGGAAGGTATAGATTTGAGAGCATATGCTTGCGAATCTAATTGCATAGAATAGATGCTTGTCTTGTCCGGTATAAGAATGAGTGGCGGCTAGCTGGTTGGAGTTCAGATTCTAGAAGGTATTTACTACCAAGGGGATAAATTGAATTCTGACACTATCTAGACCGTGACCATATTGAAGGTTTTTAGAGGGCAATGCTTTTTTGCACCTGGAGATACATTCTGTAATTTAGAGATAAAACTCAATTTAATTGGTCTCTAGGGGTCATTAGACTTTAACCTTCTTCACTGGAGATTTTCTTAGAACTGAGATTGTGTACCATATGGACAGTTAGCAAAGAGACTATAATTTTCCTAGATTCTAAATGCCCTTGAGTAATGCAGCTGGGAAAACTAGTGTGCTTTTGTTCTCAATTCAGCTAAATTAACACACTTTCATATAGTGTATTTAGTTTGATAAGGCCAGAGCATGAAACTGACAATCTACTGGCAAGGTTTAAGTGACAATTAGGAAAATGATCATAGTCTAGCATCTCTCAGATGTAAAATGCCCCTAGTTGAGAAATAACTAAAAACGAAGGTTAATTTTAAGTTAGTAACTTGGGGAGATTTATAGATTAGTTGGCTTGAAAAATGAATTTCTTTGGGACATTGGTGGTGGGAATGTTGCACCGGTAAAGGGGGTGTTCTTTACATGACTGAAATCCAATTACAATCATATTTGTAATCAAGGTATTTAAATAAAGATTAAAAAATGAATTTCTTAAAGTTGGGAGAAAGGCTCACCTGGCAGAATTCTGGTATGAGAAGGAACTGGAGTCAGATGAGTTGAGATCTATTTCTGTGAATTGTTAAATGACCTCACGGGAGTAGTGAAGAATAATATACCAAATAACTGTTGGACCAATTGGATTAATATTCTCTAGGGGTAGTAAGGTTCTCTGGGCAGTGCCCATCCACCATCACTATGGATTTTTACTTAAGTATACATAGTAAGAAACTTATATTTATTTGCCTGAATAGGCCCGTAGACCAGGTTAATGTATAAATTTATATTGTAAGGTAATAGTATAGTTTACTTGGTATAGTTTACAGTTCCATTCTCTGAAATAACAAAGATGTGGTTATGGCAATCACAGAAGTACTATTTAAAACTATTATTTATTCACATGGACGACTCAGTCCTCTGCTTGACATTTGAAATAGAACTCTCCCAAAAAGTTAGAATTTATTTGAGAATTAACTTTGAAAGTTCTGATGCTGGGAAGTTTTGAGATTTAATGAAGATCAACTCCATAGAACTCCCTAACACAATGAGATACACTGTCTGTTTCCTAGACTGCTCCAATCGCCTGCTACAGAAATAATTTCGTCCTTGTATGGTCTCTAAACCCTACCTGAAAACACTGTTTTATGACATTAATTATATATTTCCATGAGAAAATAACTATTATAAGCCAAAATAATAATAAATTATTTCTTTAAGTTGTTGAAGTCCAATCAATCAAAACATGATTGCTTCTGATAGTAATGTAGTCAGGGCACTCATCATATACTTTTTTTTAACCTAACATATACATTTTTTTTACCTGTAATATATCTTTTCTAGAGTGTTCCTTTGTAGTTACTTCACATCCTCAATGATAGTATATTTGTTAGTTGTTTTCCACTTGTAAATTAAGAAATAAATATTATTTCCAACCCCTAAAGTTAACATTCACTGAAATGCTGTTCTGATACATTTTCTTTAATACTTTCCTATGTATTAGGCATCTAGTATAAAACTGCTAGTAATAGTACCAAGTGTACCCAGTTATACCCAAAGTCTTCATTGTTGAATATATATAAAATATATATATATATATATATATATATATATATATATATATATATATATATATATATATATATAAAATGTGGACTTTATGAACATTTTAACTTTGGGGTAAGGGAGTAGATTCTTGGCAAACTGGACTAGTGGTTCAATGCAAAGGCCTGAGATGTGATGCTACTTTGGGCCTGCAGTGTTTAGGGTTACTTGGGTTAGCCCAGTAGTGCTCAGGAGTTTCAGGGCCATAGAGAGTGTTGCTAGGGGTCTATAAGACCACATCTAGAAGTAATCAGAAAATTATGTGGTACCATGATTGAGCAAAGATTGTCCATATGGAAAAGTTTTACCTTAACCATTGTGTGTATGTTAAAATCCACATAAAATGTTTTAAAAAGATGGAATTAATTGTAATAATATATTTGTTCAACTGAATAGTCGAACTATTATAATTTTAGAGTACTCTTAATATGAAAAAAAAACAGTGAGCTAGTCTAAATTTTTTTCATGCTGTCTCCAACAAAATTCTGGGTTTATGGTACACTTCCCACACATCTCAATTCATATGCTAAATTTTCACCAGAAATATTTGATCAGCATTTACATCTCATGAAATTTTCAGTAAAAAAATTAATTCACATTCACAACTTATCCCAAATTATATTTAAAATTTTGCCAATAAGTGAATCAGACATAGCTTTTAAATTCAAGTTTAAGTTGGTTAAAGTTAAATACAATTAAAAACAGTTTCTTATTTCCCAGACCTCATTTCCTGTGCTTATTAGCCATGTGGGCTGGTATTGGCTATGATATTGGTCTGAATAATCATAAAAAATTTATAGGCTTTTCCTTATTTAACTCTCTCAGAATTCCTTGTGGTAGAGATCATTGCTTATTCTGCTCAAGTGAGTGGAGAGATACAAAAAATGTAGGATCTTGGATCAAATAGCAGCTAGTACATGGTGGCACAGATTTTGAAGAAATTCAGCTATGCTGGACTATTAAAGAAGCCATCAACTTCCTACTATATATATTTTTACATTTATACTTTTACTAATACATAATTTTTTGAAATAGCATATTTTATGTACAGAAATATTATTTTGGTATATAGTTTTATGGCTGTTTATTTTCCTTTTCTTTTTTTTTTTTTTTTTTTTTGGTTTTTCGGGCCACACCCATTAGATGCTCAGGGGTTACTCCTGGCTACGCGTTCAGAAATTGCACCTGGCTTGGGGGGACCATATGGGACACCGGGGGATCAAACCGTGGTCCTTTCCTTGGCTAGCGCTTGCAAGGCAGACACCTTACCTCTAGCGCCACCTCGCCGGCCCCTCTTTTTTTTTTTTTTTTTGGTTATTTTCCTTTTCTGATATCTGACCACACCTGGAAATGTGATTCTCCTAGGTTACTTTTGACTCTGCACTCAGGAATTACTCCTGGTAGTGCTCAGGAGACTCTATGGGATCCTAGAGATTAAGCTTGGGCCAGCCACATATAAGATAAACGCCTATATAGTGTATTATTACCCTGACCCCTATAATTCTGTGAGTTTTGACAGGAATGTGAAATTACCTCTGGAATCGAGATAGGGAAGAGTTCAGTTACCCACGCCCCAAATCTCTCATCATCTGCTTATAGTCTGTTCTCCTACCCAAAGTCATAAGCAGATATAGTTTGTGTCTCTGTCTCTGTTTCTCTCTCTTACACACTATCTCTCACACTCAATCACTTAGTAAATTACATTTGAGAACCCCAATGTTGCTGAGTGTTGGATGTTCTTTTTTGCTTAGTAATGTTCCTTATGAAGAATCTACCCTCATTTGTTTATTCATTCACTAGTTGAAAGTCTAAGAAGTTGTTTTCAGTTTTTGTGTGATTATGTAGAAAACGTTATAAACATTCACCCTGAACCATTAGGTTGTATTTTCTACTCAGAGTAAGATTGCTAGATGGAATATAAATGCATATAAATATATAGAAAGCTATGGCAATATTTAAAAAGAGGCAGATAGCACTTTTTATACCTCCACAAGGTGTGCAAGTTACAATTGTTTCATAGCCTCATCAGAAGTTAATACAGTGTGTGTCCTCATGAGTGGCTATTCTATTATGGGTTTGGTGATACAGCCACATCTGTTTCACTTGAATTTTCCAATGATTAATTACACTGACCCCATTATAATAGAATGGATTAAAAAATAAAGCTCAACTAGCCTTTCTTAATATTAATTCTCTTTGCTCATCTTGTGGCTCTTTCCTTAGTCCTCCACCCTCTGCTTAGTTAGGAACTTAGGTGTTCATTCTCTAGCCAAATGAACAGTTGCTTATGGACACTACAGGGACACATATCCATACTGACCTCAGCTGGCCTCTCCCCACAGAGCTAACTCTCCAGACTGTCCAAGGTCAACCATGGTAATTGCTTTTCTCAGTAGAAACAAGGACTTCCTTGTCTCGAGGGCCTGGAGATTGATTAGCAGATGATCATGCCACCTGGACTCAGTGCCACCATGGGAGCATCATAAGATTCTCTTTGCTATTCAATTTATTCCCAGAGGGAACATTGGCAGAACTTATCTGACATTGTATTGCCCCTTTTCATGGGTACCCTGTGTGCTTATTTTATTTTCTTTGAACAACTGGCACTAGCAGCAACCATACTTCTGATTTTTCACAACATTAGAAAGAAGGATGGTTATCTGTTACCAAATACCTTCTTCAACAGAAAAGATTTATTTTTTGTATCTTGTTCTCTGAGTCTTGTGTTTATGTAATTGAATATAAGTAATATTTCATGATACTCTTGCGTCATAGATAAATGGATGGATGTAGTGATATTTACATATGTACACAGATGGGTTAGAGAAGTAGGTCAGTGGGTAGGATTCTGGCCTTGCATGTGACTAACCTGGGTCCTATCCCCAGTAACCTGTATTACCCCCATAGCAGTATTAGGAATGATCCAAGTGCAAAGCCAAAAGTAGGCCCTGTGTAGAGCTATGTGTGGCCCCACAACTATCACAAACAAAAAAATATATGTGCACATATATGAATATTTGCCAATTAGCATATTATTCTGCAGTAGTCAATAATAGTGTTAGGAATTTGAAAAATTAAAATTTAAATAAAAGTGTTTTGATTCTTTAAAGTAATTGGGGGATTTTTTGAGGTAATGTGATTGAAGGAAAAATGATCTGAGAAATGCAAATATGTTTCTTGCGAACCTCTTCTTGCATCTTCTGTCCCCTTTATCCTACTTTTATGCTTACGATCTGAAATAATAAAATGAAATAATAGTTAAGGTAATAGAAATTTTATTACTAAGATAATTAATAATAAAATAATAGAAAACATTCATCTAAAAACCAGGTCTTTATGGGATTGAATTGTAGCATAGTTGAATGGTGGTAGCTATTCCATTTTCTGAATAAGTTCACCCAGAAGAACAAAGACTTTTAGAATGACTCTATTCACACTCTACTGAGTTGAGCCAGAGGTCAGCAAATGAAGGCCCAGAGTCTCCAAGGCATGGTATCAGAGATCCACCTAAGAACCTAAATCTCAGGGCCAGAGTAATCATTCAATGGGTAAAGCACTTGCCTTGCAAGTGACTGGTCCAAATTTGATCACTGGCATCCTTGTGCCCCACAGGAGTGATTTTTGAGCTCAGAACCAAGGAATAACCCCTGCACACAACTTGTTGTATTCTTAAAACAAACAAGCATACAAATAAACAAAAACATCTGAATCTATTGTATGAATCTATGTATATTCTTGCAGAAAGTAGAATACCAAGGACCCAGGTACATATTATATTGCAAGGGAGCTAATTTATATAGGAGTCACTGTTCTTTAGAATCATTACATAGTCATCCAGAAAAAAATGACACTAGTTTGTGGCTGAAGAGAATTTGACAAATCTTCAATGGGCAGAAATTTCTAAAGCTAAAGCTTCCATTCCATGTGAGAAATACAGAGAAACACTTTTGAGATTAGTTTATAAAAACTGAGGGCCTCCTAGTTTCTAGGCTAGTCTTTCTGAAAGGGCACCAGCTTTAAGTGGTTAGAGAAAGGAAGATCATCCTGGGAAGGATATACCTTAGATTCCACAGCCCCAACCTTGGTTAACCTCTTTTGTCTGAGGTATGAATTGATCCAGTCCATGGTTGGCTTTTTTTTTTTTAAATAATGTCCTTCACTTATATTTCTGTTCCCTTGCCATTCTTTGTTCATTTGTTTTTATGTTGGCTAGCAATCTCTTTCAAGGTTACTAAAGTTACTAAAACATACAAACTATCAAAAACACTCATTCTTTTGTCAACTAAAATATATCATTAGAAAGTAAGAGCTCACTTCTGTAGGATTCTTTCTCTTTCTCTGCATACTCTTCTCTCAGAAATACAATAAATCCTACATAAATGTAATGTTCAAAGAATGGGGAAGAATAAACACAATTACTATTGCACAATATCTAAATATTACCCAGAAGACCAAACCATTTTATTTCTTGTGAATGACTTTGAGTTGACTCCCACAGGCTTGTCCTAAGAATGTCCTACATACACTAGTTTCTGTTAGGAGGTGTGTGTGTGCCTGAACACATGTACATGAATGTTTTTGGAGGAGGGTTTGTGTGTGCTTTTGTGAATATGTGTTAGGGGAATATAGTTTTGACATAAGAGGTTGAAAATACTAACTACCTGTTCACATTGCTCAGAATGTAGATATTGAAGGAATGACAGCCTGAATAGAATTTGTACTCTATCCAAAACTTTTCCACCCCCTAGGTATGTTTTAATCCTCTGTCAGGTTATTATACTCTTCTTCTTTTAAAACAGCAAGGGTATGCAAATCTCCAAACATGGGAAACTCTGGCAAGTGTTCTCTGAATTATCTCATGTTCCTTCTGCTGGTTAAAAGGAAAAGGATAGGAGGTATTGATAATACTGTTTGTTTTAAATTGATCACGGCTGATATCCAAATCTGGTATGTTAGTTTTCCAAAGTCACACAGTGAGCCATGGCTCAGCCAGAGATGCATATAAAATCAACAGGTTGGGTGACCTGATCAATAATTGTTTTTTTAATTTTGATCTGGGTGTCAAGTTTTTCACCATTAATTTAATGCTTCTCTGCTTGGAAACATTTATCTATAAACCCTTCCTGAGATTTTAACTTGCATCATTTAGATATAATAATTCCTTAAGTTTTCTTCACCTACCCTTCAAAGGGAATAGGTATTATTAATTAAGGGTCAGGTCCTATGAATCACAGGAAAAATTAAATGAGTCAAATGGAAATAAAACCTGAAGAGAACAAGAGATGAAAGATGAGATGAACTTCTAGAGACCATATATTATACACTCCATATATTATGCTGTTTTCATTCTGTTCCAGCCTTTTTCTTCTGACACTCCCAATAACCTCTGGAAAATTTGGGTCTCATACATGATGGCATGCCTTTGGGCCCAACATGGTTCTCCATCTCTCACCCTTTTTCCTAGGTAGCAGGTATCAAAGGGATATTTCTGGCAAACAAGAAGGTGGATGACCAGGTGAAGACCTACATCACCTACAACAAGGGCAGAGATTGGCGTTTAATACAAGCCCCAGACGTGGACCTAAGAGGAAACCCAGTCCACTGCCTTCTGGTCAGTATCCACTTTCATGTAAATTCCACAAGGCTGGCCAGTTTCCTGGAGATGATTTGGGAGGGGATTTCTCCCATTCATTGCAGAGTCATCAAATGTTCCTGATGCTAGGTAGGAGTCCCTCCATACCCCTTGACTTATTCTGTAAACTCAGTTTGTCACAGTTCTTGAATATAAACTTAAATTGATTTCTACAGACCTGTTCTGATAACCTCCTACAAGATTTTATTACTATTAATATGTAGAACACTATAATGAAAAGAGCTCAAGGGTCCCAACAGAGACTCAAAGTAGCACTGATCCTATTAACTAAAGTTGATGTGACAGTTTGATAATTGTTTGATAGATGTCAAGGAATAAAAAGGTAAGCAGAAAAGGTGAGACCTTTATGTCCACATGGGATAGAATTTAATCTTTGAGTATCCCCAGATCTCTTTTATAGAATTCTGAGGTAGGTACTAGGCAGTATATGATTCATACTTCCTCTCTGTAGCATCTAAAAATTAAGGTAGGGAAGCAAAGACAAATAAAATTAAGAATTCAGGTTTTTTGAGGGTAAAATTCTTCTGAGGGTTCATAAATATTTATAGTTATAAATATTTATAACTAACATAAAGGTAACTTTAGCTACTTTTCAAAACAATTAGCCACTTATCAGCTCCTGAGTAAGAGTCAAAAACTAAGGCTAGTATAGAAGAGAGGCCATCAATTTCTTTTTCCTATTTAATGTTCAGCCCAATTGCATGGATTTATGCTTGGGGTGCTAAGAATGTTAAAGATAAATGATAAAAAATATAAAGGATTACATGCTCCATAACTGGTCACAGCATGAATTCTATTCTTTACTATTTGTTTTGTTTCTGTGTTGGAGCAGAGGCACAAGTGGTAGGGTGCTTGTTTTACGCATGCTGACCTAGGACAGACCTCAGTTGGATCTCCAGCATCCCATATGGTCCTCCAAGCCAAGAGTGATTTTTGAGCACATAGCCAGATGTAACCCCTCAGCGTCACTGGCTGTGGCCCAAAAACAAAAAGAAAAAAGAAAACTGTTTTGTTTCAGAAATAACCCCCCCAGTACTCACATACACAAGCCCTTTGCTCTGTTGCCAACATATCTTTGGCTGCACAGGATGAATTCCTTTCTAAGACCTTACCCGTGCTTAATCCTATCTACCTTACCTAACTTTATTTCTCCTGTTTCAATTTTAATAAAAAATTACAATGCCTCTTATTAATATATACCTTTAAAATTACCAACTCCTTTTTAAAAATACCACCCCAAAAAAGGAGTAGATAGTGAATGCATATGTTACAACGTTGTGATTTTTAGCATTCCATGGTTCCCTGGTACTGATCAGGTGTTGTCCTGGATGCCCCCAGCACTTTCAGATTGAGCCAGGTGGCCAGAACTATGGCATCTAAGCAGCATTGCTTCCCTGGCCCTCACACTGAATTATCTGTCTTCCATGGCCAAGAATCTGCATGGCCCTTGAGCACTATTTAGAGGCAACCCCTAAAAACCCCCCAAAAGGAAAAGTAAGTAAATAAAAAAGGGAATTAATTTATGTGAGTTTTATTCAAAATACTAAAGGTTATATGTGAAATTCAAGTAACATTTCTATAAATCGAATGTTATATCAAAGTGAAACAGACTATCTTGTGGAAGTAGAGGGCAGACCTAGACCTAGAGAATATTTGATTCATTTTTCCCTTTGTTCCCTGTATTCAAAGCTCCTTAGAATGCTAAGAAGAATATAGTGTGATGGTCCAGATAAGAGAAAGGGGAAAGTCAGTACCAACATGTGGCGAAGAGTGGGTAGGAAGGTTTTGTGAAATAAGCCATAAATTAATCAGTGATGGAAAACACAAGGATGAGGAGAAAAGAGTTCAGGGTCAGAAATGGTTCCTGATAGGAGCCTCCTAGCTGATATAGATGGAGATGAATAGGAATAGCCTCTGCCCAGAGCTCCAGATGTGCCATATTTCTTGGTAGAATACAGAGGTATCCTAACAGACAGATGTGTCAGGGGTTTCTTTGGAACCAAGTTTTTCTCTTCTTTTTTTTTTTTTAGCCATTCTGTTCCTTGCACCTGCACTTGCAGATTTCTGAAAATCCATATTCCTCAGGAAGAATCTCCAGCAAGAACACTGCCCCAGGACTCTTGGTGGCTACAGGTAAAGAAACTATTCCTTTGGCAACTTTCTGAGAGTTTCTTCAGTAGGCTTACTGTAGGACTATGGACTCATTGGAGCCTCAAATAAAAACAGTAGGCACTCACTCCAGATAGTAGGAAAGGTCTCCAAGACTAAATTAACCTAGGAAAGGAGTTCTAAAATTTCTAACTTCTGAGTGAATGTGTCATATGCTTATCAAGAGTTCTCTTGGAGAAAATGGACTGTTCTGAAAGAGTTTATAATAGGGAATCCTCACTTTAAGAAAACACAATAGATAAACTTCCCTGCTCACCAATTATAGAGCAGGTTTTTTTTTTCTTGCAAATGATTTCATCCAAAGCTGTTTGCATCAGGAGGTCTTTGGAGCATGTAAAGGTTTGTTTGCATATGATTAAATACTAGGCTGAAAGCCTGGGGGAAAGAGCAGAAAGACTTAAGGCTGCATTGTTGGAACCACTGTCCACTGCACATTAATCAGAAGTGAAGATAATAGAGTTCTGAAATAAAAATATGAGTCTCCAGGGCACTGTGTTCTGATTAACAGGCATTTGATGTACATACACCTTTTCAGGAATATCTTGATAGCATAAAATAAGATGAGGGCTTCTCATTTTAGAAGTTGGCACTCTTGGGGCCAGAGAGATAGCACAGCGGTAAGTTGCTTGCCTTAGGTGCAGAAGGACGGTGGTTCGAATCCCGGCATCCCATATGGTCCCCCGAGCCTGCCAGGAGCGATTTCTAAGCATGGAGCCAGGAGTGACCCCTGAGCACTGCCAGGTGTGACCCAAAAACCAAAACAAAACAAAACAAAAAAAGAAGTTGGCACTCTTGGGGCCAGAGAGATAGCATGGAGTTAGTGCATTTGCCTTGCATGCAGAAGGATGGTGGTTCGAATCCCCGCATCCCATATCATCCCCCGAGTGTGCCAGGAGTGATTTCTGAGCAGATAGCCAGAAGTAACCCTGAGTGCTGCCAGGTGTGACCCAAAAACAAAATAAAACAAAACAAAACAAAACAAACAAACAAACAAACAAAAAGAAGTTGATACTCTTGTGTTAGCATTTTTGTGAAAACATAAATAAATTTATAAAAACATACATTTCTGAGATGAGACATTGTTTTCTCACACTGACTAAACTCGTTCCCTTCAAGATACAAATTTCTTCCTTAAGTACCCAAGTGTGCGATCTTTTAGACCACCAATGACCTACCCTCCATTTAGGAAGACAGCTAGAGCAGCCTTTGGCATTACAGTCAAGATCTCAAAACTCCAAATGGGTTAAATTTACTGTAGTTAATACCAGTGGCCTCGGGGAGCCCAGAAATGTGGAGATAAGGGTAGGCCTTGTTCCTAACTAAGGAACATCCACAGTCATATGTAGATTGAACTTCCACACTCAAAGACTGCTGCACTCTGTCTCTTCTCCAAGTCTACAGCAAGCCCTGAACTGAAGCAGAGGCAACATGGAAAATAGTATTTTTAATAAAAGTTAGTATGATTTCTGGAGCAGAAGCAACAGTGTAGTGGTAGGGCATTTGTCTTGCTCGCGGCTGACCCTGGTCCCCAAGCCAGGAGTGATTTCTGAACGCATAGCCAGGAGTAACCCCTGAGCATCACTGGGCCCAAAAGCCAAAATAAAAAAAAGTTAGTATGATTTCAATACTAGGACAGCTTTTCTATGCAGTGTAATAACCACTCTGAACTTCAAAAGATTTTTTTGGTCCAAGTTCAAATAATAGTTATGACATGCTAAAACTGAATGTACAAAACATTAGAAAATGTGGAACAATGTCTTGGATGTATTGCAATCTCAATACATGTTACCTATTATTTTACTTAATATTTCAGATGTTTAAAGTATTCTTGAATCTCAAGAGTACATTTCTCATCTCTTCCAATGAAATTCATAATTTATATGTATCCACAGTGTACACACAAATGGTTACTCTCAGCAATCTTAGGTCCTATCTTTCAAACTAAGCTCTGATATTTAGTAACATTGTGGTGATTTTGACGTAGCTCTTTAATTGCCAAGCTTGATTTTCCTTATCTGCAAAAAAGAGTTTCTACCTTGTGAGATTGTTGAAATCAAGTTGGCACAGAATCTTCAAACTTCCAATAGTCTGTCTGCTCATAGCTCGGGAAGCTAGCATAAGTGGTGGTGGTTCTTACCTGTGACTAGTAGGACCTTTACACTAGCTTGCTATGAAGTCCACAAAATAACAAACATGCACAGGTTAAAGATTTTCTTTTGAAGTTTATTGTTCATTCACATTAGAATTGAGTACTCTCCTTTTCCATCATTTGTAACTCTTATATCCTCAGATGGTATTTGCTGAACCTTGGGATATTTGACAGACCAGAGAACTGCTGAATCAACCGCAATGAAAAGCTGGAACTAAGTCCCATGCCTCCTCATGCCCACTATCTACCTGCTTAATTGTTTGCCCATTCTCTCTGGGACATTATTTACTCTCAGAAAAATGATGACCAAGTTCTGCTAGTGTGCTATTAGTAGCTGAGATCTCCAAAGGTTCCCACATCCCAGTACTCACCTGCCTCTAGGTGACCCTTGCCATTCTCCATCCATACACACTCCTGACTTCTCCTTCTGATCTTGCAACTGAAATGTGATCCCAGGGCAGCTGTAAAAGTATATTCTAAGATTCACTTCTATCTTGGTTTGAAGACATCTCAAGAAGACAGGTAAAATCCCAGTCTGGACAGTTCAGCTATTTCTTTGAGCAAGGAGAGACCTTAAGTTCCTATAGCTCTTAGTGATTTCAGTATGGCACTCAAGTTCACAGTGCCTTACTTGTTCCTTGCTTGAATGCACAATCATCGAGTGATGTAGAAGGAATGATTACTTCTCTCTTCAATTTACAACTGGAAAAAGCAAGAAGGAATAAGTATCCTACCTAAGTTTACATTTTCTGACTCCAAGTCTCATCTGTCTATCAGTCAGATCCATCCTGGGGACCCTTCACAAGATAGATTTACCCTGCTTTGGCTCTCTACCATGTTTCCTGAAACTGAAAATCTAGACCCTCATGTCATTAGTCCTTCCAGGAGGGCACTTTCCTACATATGCTAAATCAGGTATCATGTGCTTCCAGCTACACTGAGTCCTTAATTACCCTGAAATGGCAGCAGTGGTCTGAGAGGACTATCTTAAATTCTTTCTTTCTCATTGTCTACCTAAGAATGGAAAGTTCTTGGAAAGAAATGGTGCTAAAGTCAAGCTTCTTTAAGCTGTTTCAACAGATGAAAGGCTCACTCTGATGGGAAGAGAAGTCTACTGCTTCCCTGTCCTGTCTTCCTCTTTCCAGACACACAACTTAGGAGGGGAGCGCTGTTTCGCTTTGCAATGGTCTATGGACTATTTTGGAATGCTTCCAGTTAACATTTTCTCCAGGGAAGCTTCTTATTCAAACTTCCTTCTCTAGCATCACAGTCTTTATTGCAGAAGTTTTCCACTGGCCATTTCTGGACTGAAACTATTCAAAGATTTGATTACCTGCATTGATCTTTCACTCCTATGCCATGGGAACAACTTCCTAGTTCTTGTGATCAGATGACTACACTGTGCTCCCATTCATATTATCTGTACATCTCTAAGACTAGTTTGCTTGGGTTTTAAAAGAGAAGCTGAGGGTGTGGACATACCCTGCTCCAAAGGAGGTTAACAGGTTATGAGATAAATTTCAGGAAGCCAAGACAAATGGTAGATTTGTGGCTCTGTGGAGTGTTGCTATTCTTGCTGCTGTTGATCTTTTCCTTCTCTCTCTCTCTTTCTCTCAGATTCTCTCCCTTCTTCTCCCCTTTATTCCTTGTCTCTTATTTTTTATTTCTCTTCCTTTGTCCCTCACTTCTTTATTTGCTTCTCCTATTTAGTAGACAGTAATTCAGTGCTGCACTCTAGTTTATTAAAACCAACATGCTTTCAAAATTCTTTTTAGCCATGTTTTAGAGGATCAGAGTGGATGTTCACTGTTCCTCTCCTGTTCCTTCTTTAGCTGTGTCTTCCAAAGCCATATCTGCAGGATTGAATTCCCCATTCTAGACAGATCTCTGCAGAGCTCCTCACCATGCTTCTCCCCTCTCCACTTGCCTGAGTCCTGAACCCTGGGATTATTTTTGGAAGCCCAAGTGTCAAAACAAGTTGGCTAACTGTGTGCTCCCTGATGCTGATGAGAGCTTGACAAGCTGGAGCCTGGCTTTAATTTCTCATTTTGAAACATTAAATGTCAGGAGCTCAATTAACATTTTCATTATTGCATTTTTATTGTGCTCTTATTTAGGCTACAGATGTGTTGGAGCTAACATTCCCTTCCTGCTGTTTTTTTAAAGTAAAAAAATATTTTTTTTTTCTCTTTTTTTTTTTTTTATTATTATTTTAATTATGACAACAAAGATGCAAAGAAAGAGGACAGGGTAAAGTTACAGTGGAAGCCCAATCACCCATAAACAGAATTCTCGGTAGTCCCATCGATGATATCCCAGTCTTGAACTTTCAGCCAAAGAACATTAAGAAAAACAAAACTGAACTCATGTACAATACAATTACTTTGTCCCTCAAATCCCCAGTTGTAGTACATACTATTTCTTAGCAGCACACAATATAATCTAAAGACATTAGGCTTATGTAACTCCTTAAACATTGAGGGCATAGTACATTTCTCTAGTTCCATGCATATGCTTACTAGTTTAAGTTAGCCTCAAAAGTTTTAGTGGGTTGTTCTTCTTAAGGATTGGAGTCAAGGGAACATAGTAAAAAACGGTATTAAAGTGGCATTTGTTTGCATAGGCCCACCAAAACATAAGGGATCTGGAAAGGCAAATTATGGTCTAAATACAAGGAGACCCTACCCCTGAAGTTTCCTGGCACAGGACTGACTCTAGGCTCCAGGCACACTAGTTTGTCCAATTCAAGTCATCCTCTGTAGTGGCAATACACCTCCATTCCTCACTTAGTCTCTGTTGTTGTTGGTATCATGCTTCTGTATTAAAGATCCTGGAGTCTGCATATCCCATATTGTAGTCAGGATGGTGCGGAGCATCCTCTCATTTCACCTCACACTTATGGGGCAATAGAGAGAACCATGTCCTGTAGAGCAGGTCATTGTTGTTGTCAAGTCTTCTCAGTGTAAACGGAAGTCTCTTTTTAAGAGGTCGATGTCAGACCCTTGGTAGAGTCTTTCCTGGTAGAGGACTGCTTCCAGCTGTTGCTATAAAAGACCTTGGATGTTTCGTAGATAGCTTGCCTGGTTCCGGCGTGAATGGAGGATGCCCATTCTTCTGAGGCCTGTGCCAGGTCATTATATCAATGTTCAGGGTGTAAGGTTCATTGTACTGAGATTTATTAGATAAGAACTTATCTGTATGTATGGTGTTTTCCCATTTTAATGTGTCTATGCAAACAAGGATCAATGCCATGAAGCGTTATTGGTGCATCTGGAGGCAATGGGAACAAGACCAGCAGTTTCCATGACATAGTTCAATCATAGGAATCAAACTGAGGGACAGTTCCACCAACAATCCTTACTGAACAGCTTACAAAGAAAAGACAAGATGAAAAGTGGATAGAAACATCATAGTAGAAGAATATATAGAGAGTTACATCAGTTAAAGAAAATACCCATAAAATATTCAAAAGATATATGTGTTCAATATGTGTTTAATTTCTGTCCTTCTAAGTAGTTCTGGGATTTGTTAGATCTACTGTATGTCTTTCGTCAGAGAATAGAACTGTGTGTTACTGAACTTAAGAAGAGTAAATCTGGGGTACTAATGGTTGGGAGGAGCATATGTTCACGCGGGGGCGCTAGCCCCCGCGTGGTTTGCAAAATGTAGACTGGTATGAAATTGCCAGTGACAGCCTAAGTATAGCTGAGCTAGCTATCTGCCACCCCCCAGATCAATCTCCACCCCCTTAGCCAACCTCTGTAGCCAGCCTAGGAGTGGGGAAAACCCAGGGTGCCCCATCAGCTCCTTCCAGAAACCCACCTGGAGATCCGGAGGAAAGGGGGAGAGGGGGGTCGGGTGACCCATGTCCGAGCCCCCCTACCCTAGGCCGGGCTAAGGGGCCGCTGGCACATACGGAGGCCTGCCAGCTGCCCGCCCGTGTTGGCTAAGAATCCTGCTCCAGGAAGGGAGAGAGACCCTCCCAAGCCCGAAGGACAGGGATTTAAGCCCCACCCTAGGCCAGGGTCCGGACCCGGCCAGGGAGTGGGGAAAACCCAGGGTGCCCCATCAGCTCCTTCCAGAAACCCACCTGGAGATCCGGAGGAAAGGGGGAGAGGGGGGTCGGGTGACCCATGTCCGAGCCCCCCTACCCTAGGCCGGGCTAAGGGGCCGCTGGCACATACGGAGGCCTGCCAGCTGCCCGCCCGTGTTGGCTAAGAATCCTGCTCAAGGAAGGGAGAGAGACCCTCCCAAGCCCGAAGGACAGGGATTTAAGCCCCACCCTAGGCCAGGGTCCGGACCCGGCCAGGGAGTGGGGAAAACCCAGGGTGCCCCATCAGCTCCTTCCAGAAACCCACCTGGAGATCCGGAGGAAAGGGGGAGAGGGGGGTCGGGTGACCCATGTCCGAGCCCCCCTACCCTAGGCCGGGCTAAGGGGCCGCTGGCACATACGGAGGCCTGCCAGCTGCCCGCCCGTGTTGGCTAAGAATCCTGCTCCAGGAAGGGAGAGAGACCCTCCCAAGCCCGAAGGACAGGGATTTAAGCCCCACCCTAGGCCAGGGTCCGGACCCGGCCAGGGAGTGGGGAAAACCCAGGGTGCCCCATCAGCTCCTTCCAGAAACCCACCTGGAGATCCGGAGGAAAGGGGGAGAGGGGGGTCGGGTGACCCATGTCCGAGCCCCCCTACCCTAGGCCGGGCTAAGGGGCCGCTGGCACATACGGAGGCCTGCCAGCTGCCCGCCCGTGTTGGCTAAGAATCCTGCTCCAGGAAGGGAGAGAGACCCTCCCAAGCCCGAAGGACAGGGATTTAAGCCCCACCCTAGGCCAGGGTCCGGACCCGGCCAGGGAGTGGGGAAAACCCAGGGTGCCCCATCAGCTCCTTCCAGAAACCCACCTGGAGATCCGGAGGAAAGGGGGAGAGGGGGGTCGGGTGACCCATGTCCGAGCCCCCCTACCCTAGGCCGGGCTAAGGGGCCGCTGGCACATACGGAGGCCTGCCAGCTGCCCGCCCGTGTTGGCTAAGAATCCTGCTCCAGGAAGGGAGAGAGACCCTCCCAAGCCCGAAGGACAGGGATTTAAGCCCCACCCTAGGCCAGGGTCCGGACCCGGCCAGGGAGTGGGGAAAACCCAGGGTGCCCCATCAGCTCCTTCCAGAAACCCACCTGGAGATCCGGAGGAAAGGGGGAGAGGGGGGTCGGGTGACCCATGTCCGAGCCCCCCTACCCTAGGCCGGGCTAAGGGGCCGCTGGCACATACGGAGGCCTGCCAGCTGCCCGCCCGTGTTGGCTAAGAATCCTGCTCAAGGAAGGGAGAGAGACCCTCCCAAGCCCGAAGGACAGGGATTTAAGCCCCACCCTAGGCCAGGGTCCGGACCCGGCCAGGGAGTGGGGAAAACCCAGGGTGCCCCATCAGCTCCTTCCAGAAACCCACCTGGAGATCCGGAGGAAAGGGGGAGAGGGGGGTCGGGTGACCCATGTCCGAGCCCCCCTACCCTAGGCCGGGCTAAGGGGCCGCTGGCACATACGGAGGCCTGCCAGCTGCCCGCCCGTGTTGGCTAAGAATCCTGCTCCAGGAAGGGAGAGAGACCCTCCCAAGCCCGAAGGACAGGGATTTAAGCCCCACCCTAGGCCAGGGTCCGGACCCGGCCAGGGAGTGGGGAAAACCCAGGGTGCCCCATCAGCTCCTTCCAGAAACCCACCTGGAGATCCGGAGGAAAGGGGGAGAGGGGGGTCGGGTGACCCATGTCCGAGCCCCCCTACCCTAGGCCGGGCTAAGGGGCCGCTGGCACATACGGAGGCCTGCCAGCTGCCCGCCCGTGTTGGCTAAGAATCCTGCTCCAGGAAGGGAGAGAGACCCTCCCAAGCCCGAAGGACAGGGATTTAAGCCCCACCCTAGGCCAGGGTCCGGACCCGGCCAGGGAGTGGGGAAAACCCAGGGTGCCCCATCAGCTCCTTCCAGAAACCCACCTGGAGATCCGGAGGAAAGGGGGAGAGGGGGGTCGGGTGACCCATGTCCGAGCCCCCCTACCCTAGGCCGGGCTAAGGGGCCGCTGGCACATACGGAGGCCTGCCAGCTGCCCGCCCGTGTTGGCTAAGAATCCTGCTCCAGGAAGGGAGAGAGACCCTCCCAAGCCCGAAGGACAGGGATTTAAGCCCCACCCTAGGCCAGGGTCCGGACCCGGCCAGGGAGTGGGGAAAACCCAGGGTGCCCCATCAGCTCCTTCCAGAAACCCACCTGGAGATCCGGAGGAAAGGGGGAGAGGGGGGTCGGGTGACCCATGTCCGAGCCCCCCTACCCTAGGCCGGGCTAAGGGGCCGCTGGCACATACGGAGGCCTGCCAGCTGCCCGCCCGTGTTGGCTAAGAATCCTGCTCCAGGAAGGGAGAGAGACCCTCCCAAGCCCGAAGGACAGGGATTTAAGCCCCACCCTAGGCCAGGGTCCGGACCCGGCCAGGGAGTGGGGAAAACCCAGGGTGCCCCATCAGCTCCTTCCAGAAACCCACCTGGAGATCCGGAGGAAAGGGGGAGAGGGGGGTCGGGTGACCCATGTCCGAGCCCCCCTACCCTAGGCCGGGCTAAGGGGCCGCTGGCACATACGGAGGCCTGCCAGCTGCCCGCCCGTGTTGGCTAAGAATCCTGCTCAAGGAAGGGAGAGAGACCCTCCCAAGCCCGAAGGACAGGGATTTAAGCCCCACCCTAGGCCAGGGTCCGGACCCGGCCAGGGAGTGGGGAAAACCCAGGGTGCCCCATCAGCTCCTTCCAGAAACCCACCTGGAGATCCGGAGGAAAGGGGGAGAGGGGGGTCGGGTGACCCATGTCCGAGCCCCCCTACCCTAGGCCGGGCTAAGGGGCCGCTGGCACATACGGAGGCCTGCCAGCTGCCCGCCCGTGTTGGCTAAGAATCCTGCTCCAGGAAGGGAGAGAGACCCTCCCAAGCCCGAAGGACAGGGATTTAAGCCCCACCCTAGGCCAGGGTCCGGACCCGGCCAGGGAGTGGGGAAAACCCAGGGTGCCCCATCAGCTCCTTCCAGAAACCCACCTGGAGATCCGGAGGAAAGGGGGAGAGGGGGGTCGGGTGACCCATGTCCGAGCCCCCCTACCCTAGGCCGGGCTAAGGGGCCGCTGGCACATACGGAGGCCTGCCAGCTGCCCGCCCGTGTTGGCTAAGAATCCTGCTCCAGGAAGGGAGAGAGACCCTCCCAAGCCCGAAGGACAGGGATTTAAGCCCCACCCTAGGCCAGGGTCCGGACCCGGCCAGGGAGTGGGGAAAACCCAGGGTGCCCCATCAGCTCCTTCCAGAAACCCACCTGGAGATCCGGAGGAAAGGGGGAGAGGGGGGTCGGGTGACCCATGTCCGAGCCCCCCTACCCTAGGCCGGGCTAAGGGGCCGCTGGCACATACGGAGGCCTGCCAGCTGCCCGCCCGTGTTGGCTAAGAATCCTGCTCAAGGAAGGGAGAGAGACCCTCCCAAGCCCGAAGGACAGGGATTTAAGCCCCACCCTAGGCCAGGGTCCGGACCCGGCCAGGGAGTGGGGAAAACCCAGGGTGCCCCATCAGCTCCTTCCAGAAACCCACCTGGAGATCCGGAGGAAAGGGGGAGAGGGGGGTCGGGTGACCCATGTCCGAGCCCCCCTACCCTAGGCCGGGCTAAGGGGCCGCTGGCACATACGGAGGCCTGCCAGCTGCCCGCCCGTGTTGGCTAAGAATCCTGCTCAAGGAAGGGAGAGAGACCCTCCCAAGCCCGAAGGACAGGGATTTAAGCCCCACCCTAGGCCAGGGTCCGGACCCGGCCAGGGAGTGGGGAAAACCCAGGGTGCCCCATCAGCTCCTTCCAGAAACCCACCTGGAGATCCGGAGGAAAGGGGGAGAGGGGGGTCGGGTGACCCATGTCCGAGCCCCCCTACCCTAGGCCGGGCTAAGGGGCCGCTGGCACATACGGAGGCCTGCCAGCTGCCCGCCCGTGTTGGCTAAGAATCCTGCTCCAGGAAGGGAGAGAGACCCTCCCAAGCCCGAAGGACAGGGATTTAAGCCCCACCCTAGGCCAGGGTCCGGACCCGGCCAGGGAGTGGGGAAAACCCAGGGTGCCCCATCAGCTCCTTCCAGAAACCCACCTGGAGATCCGGAGGAAAGGGGGAGAGGGGGGTCGGGTGACCCATGTCCGAGCCCCCCTACCCTAGGCCGGGCTAAGGGGCCGCTGGCACATACGGAGGCCTGCCAGCTGCCCGCCCGTGTTGGCTAAGAATCCTGCTCCAGGAAGGGAGAGAGACCCTCCCAAGCCCGAAGGACAGGGATTTAAGCCCCACCCTAGGCCAGGGTCCGGACCCGGCCAGGGAGTGGGGAAAACCCAGGGTGCCCCATCAGCTCCTTCCAGAAACCCACCTGGAGATCCGGAGGAAAGGGGGAGAGGGGGGTCGGGTGACCCATGTCCGAGCCCCCCTACCCTAGGCCGGGCTAAGGGGCCGCTGGCACATACGGAGGCCTGCCAGCTGCCCGCCCGTGTTGGCTAAGAATCCTGCTCCAGGAAGGGAGAGAGACCCTCCCAAGCCCGAAGGACAGGGATTTAAGCCCCACCCTAGGCCAGGGTCCGGACCCGGCCAGGGAGTGGGGAAAACCCAGGGTGCCCCATCAGCTCCTTCCAGAAACCCACCTGGAGATCCGGAGGAAAGGGGGAGAGGGGGGTCGGGTGACCCATGTCCGAGCCCCCCTACCATAGGCCGGGCTAAGGGGCCGCTGGCACATACGGAGGCCTGCCAGCTGCCCGCCCGTGTTGGCTAAGAATCCTGCTCCAGGAAGGGAGAGAGACCCTCCCAAGCCCGAAGGACAGGGATTTAAGCCCCACCCTAGGCCAGGGTCCGGACCCGGCCAGGGAGTGGGGAAAACCCAGGGTGCCCCATCAGCTCCTTCCAGAAACCCACCTGGAGATCCGGAGGAAAGGGGGAGAGGGGGGTCGGGTGACCCATGTCCGAGCCCCCCTACCATAGGCCGGGCTAAGGGGCCGCTGGCACATACGGAGGCCTGCCAGCTGCCCGCCCGTGTTGGCTAAGAATCCTGCTCCAGGAAGGGAGAGAGACCCTCCCAAGCCCGAAGGACAGGGATTTAAGCCCCACCCTAGGCCAGGGTCCGGACCCGGCCAGGGAGTGGGGAAAACCCAGGGTGCCCCATCAGCTCCTTCCAGAAACCCACCTGGAGATCCGGAGGAAAGGGGGAGAGGGGGGTCGGGTGACCCATGTCCGAGCCCCCCTACCCTAGGCCGGGCTAAGGGGCCGCTGGCACATACGGAGGCCTGCCAGCTGCCCGCCCGTGTTGGCTAAGAATCCTGCTCCAGGAAGGGAGAGAGACCCTCCCAAGCCCGAAGGACAGGGATTTAAGCCCCACCCTAGGCCAGGGTCCGGACCCGGCCAGGGAGTGGGGAAAACCCAGGGTGCCCCATCAGCTCCTTCCAGAAACCCACCTGGAGATCCGGAGGAAAGGGGGAGAGGGGGGTCGGGTGACCCATGTCCGAGCCCCCCTACCCTAGGCCGGGCTAAGGGGCCGCTGGCACATACGGAGGCCTGCCAGCTGCCCGCCCGTGTTGGCTAAGAATCCTGCTCCAGGAAGGGAGAGAGACCCTCCCAAGCCCGAAGGACAGGGATTTAAGCCCCACCCTAGGCCAGGGTCCGGACCCGGCCAGGGAGTGGGGAAAACCCAGGGTGCCCCATCAGCTCCTTCCAGAAACCCACCTGGAGATCCGGAGGAAAGGGGGAGAGGGGGGTCGGGTGACCCATGTCCGAACCCCCCTACCCTAGGCCGGGCTAAGGGGCCGCTGGCACATACGGAGGCCTGCCAGCTGCCCGCCCGTGTTGGCTAAGAATCCTGCTCCAGGAAGGGAGAGAGACCCTCCCAAGCCCGAAGGACAGGGATTTAAGCCCCACCCTAGGCCAGGGTCCGGACCAGGCCAGGGAGTGGGGAAAACCCAGGGTGCCCCATCAGCTCCTTCCAGAAACCCACCTGGAGATCCGGAGGAAAGGGGGAGAGGGGGGTCGGTGACCCATGTCCGAGCCCCCCTACCCTAGGCCGGGCTAAGGGGCCGCTGGCACATACGGAGGCCTGCCAGCTGCCCGCCCGTGTTGGCTAAGAATCCTGCTCCAGGAAGGGAGAGAGACCCTCCCAAGCCCGAAGGACAGGGATTTAAGCCCCACCCTAGGCCAGGGTCCGGACCCGGCCAGGGAGTGGGGAAAACCCAGGGTGCCCCATCAGCTCCTTCCAGAAACCCACCTGGAGATCCGGAGGAAAGGGGGAGAGGGGGGTCGGGTGACCCATGTCCGAGCCCCCCTACCCTAGGCCGGGCTAAGGGGCCGCTGGCACATACGGAGGCCTGCCAGCTGCCCGCCCGTGTTGGCTAAGAATCCTGCTCCAGGAAGGGAGAGAGACCCTCCCAAGCCCGAAGGACAGGGATTTAAGCCGCACCCTAGGCCAGGGTCTGGACCCGGCCAGGGAGTGGGGAAAACCCAGGGTGCCCCATCAGCTCCTTCCAGAAACCCACCTGGAGATCGGGAGGAAAGGGGGAGAGGGGGGTCGGGTGACCCATGTCCGAGCCCCCCTACCCTAGGCCGGGCTAAGAGGCCGCTGGCACATACGGAGGCCTGCCAGCTGCCCGCCCGTGTTGGCTAAGAATCCTGCTCCAGGAAGGGAGAGAGACCCTCCCAAGCCCGAAGGACAGGGATTTAAGCCCCACCCTAGGCCAGGGTCCGGACCCGGCCAGGGAGTGGGGAAAACCCAGGGTGCCCCATCAGCTCCTTCCAGAAACCCACCTGGAGATCCGGAGGAAAGGGGGAGAGGGGGGTCGGGTGACCCATGTCCGAGCCCCCCTACCCTAGGCCGGGCTAAGGGGCCGCTGGCACATACGGAGGCCTGCCAGCTGCCCGCCCGGTAAAAAAATATTGGCTGAAATGATTCAGGGTACTTTTCTGGTTCTTGATACCTCCCCAAATGCATCTCAACACTGGAACATGATTCAATCTTCTCTTCCTCCTCAATCCCTTCCATAGTGATTTGTTGAGCATAAAGCAACATTTGGGGTACTTTTGTGGCTCTCAGGTAGGTGTCTACTGAGAAATCAGTCCATATACATAGACTAGAAAAATCTTTATTACTTTCTTTTGGAATAAATTTAACTCATAGGTGCCAAAAAGATTTGGAAAGAAATAGGAGAGTAGAAGATGTGAAGGGGTGGTGGCATAAAGAGTGGTCGATTTATACATAATACTGATGATATCTTCTGTCATATTTGATGACCATAGTCTGAGGATAGTCATGCTAGTTTACAGAGACTACATTGCTGTATTACTCAGCTACTTGGCACTTGAGATATGACAAATTTATGTTGAGGCCACATACACATACTAACAAAAACTAGTGTTTGTTAGGCTAAAATTATACAAAAGAAATAAGGTAACTCTAGGCTCATCATCTACTCTTCTGCTGTTTGCCACCTACCGAGATCAATTTTAAGAGATTATTGTTACACATAATGAATTCTTCAAAAGAGCCAAGCTATTAAGTATTTTATCTTTGAGGCTTATCATTTTAGAACATATTTCTATCATATTATTTACTTTTATCATCTATATTGGGTGTTTCTTCCTGCTGAGTTTTTTGATACATCAACAAGCAAGTACCTGCACATATTAAATGTAAATACCACTCAGAAAACCTCCCTTCTCTATAACTCCCACCCTAGCTCAAACATACCTTCTCTGGAAACTGCCTGACAATTTCAAATGATCTGCTTATGTTTCAGGCAACATTGGTTCGGAGCTGTCATATACTGATATTGGTGTGTTTATCTCTTCTGATGGAGGCAATACATGGAGACAGGTAATGAGAAGATTGTGAAACAGAGGAAAGACATTTAGGCAAAGTCCTGATAACAGTTCACTTTCTTAGATATTCAAAAGTTCACTGTGACTTTATGGTTGCAGAAAATAAAAACAGCACTAGTTTTGTCACTTCATCTGGCAGGTTAGAAAGGCAAAGGAATGAAGGGGGAAGAGCAGTAGACTGAGAATAGAAGAGCTTAAATTTACCCAATACTTCTCAAAATTTTCTTAAGGACTAACTACAATTTTCCTTCTTCCATTCAAAACTTTATATGGAACAACCATCAAATGATAAACTAGTAATATAGCTAAAATCTATTTTTGTAATCTTAGAAAGTAACTCCTGCATCTTTGTGTATATGTTTCTTTATCTATAAATTGAAGTAAAATACTAAGACCAGCAGAGTTATGAAAGTCTGTTTTTTAGACACAGTAAGTGTGTAAAACTTAATAGAGATAGGACTGCATAAAAACATTTCACTTTGCACACATATGTAGCAGTGATGCCCAATAGAACTTTCAAAAAGAGGGAAATGTTCTTTCTCTATGCCATACTAGATAGTCATGGAGCATTTGAAATATGACTAAGGAACTGAATTCTAAATTCTATTTACCTGATTTAAATGTGTCTTATATGGCAGTGATTTATATGATGTCAATGGATATCTGTTGATGTATACACAACTGTTCAATACTCTGGTTTTCTTTCCTTAAAAAGCTCAAAATTTAGTAGAGGAATGGGATTGTGAATAACAGTAAAATCTAGTGTATTTAGATTACATTTAACTAAGTTATTAGAAGGTCTCTGTGTATTGAAGATATAAGAGTAAAATTAAATATCTTGATGGTGAAGGTAAAATTACTGTTCGTAACCTAACAGACTAAATTCCTTTTTGAATATAGCAGATATTCATCACGATCGCCAACATTATCATCTCCACCCCCATTACCAACACTCTTACCACTCTCATTGACCAAAATTGTTTAACAAGGATTTATTAGACACAGTCTTTTTAAGATCTCACAGGTATTTGGGCCCGGAGAGATAGCACAGAGGTGTTTGCCTTGCAAGCAGCTGATCCAGAACCTAAGGTGGTTGGTTCGAATCCCAGTGTCCCATATGGTCCCCCGTGCCTGCCAGGAACTATTTCTGAGCAGAAAGCCAGGAGTAACCCCTGAGCACCGCCGGGTGTGACCCCCCCCCAAAAAAAAATCTCACAGGTATTTAACAATGAATAAATTGCTCATGTACAATTAGGTAAGTGGAGAGATAAAAAAATTATATAACTTAAAAATTGAAAATCTGTTGTGATTCTTCAATAATAATGGAAGCTGGAATTCAAATTCCTCAGGCATGAAAATTTTTAGCAGACAAACCAGTGTCTTCCAATTCATAAAATGCTCATCTAGGCAGGTACTCACACCCACATTTCTTCCTGTTGCTGCCTTGATTTTGGTTTTTCTTTCTCTTCCCCTCCCCCCAAAAAAAGAATTCCAGTTTACACTCCACTGATTGACAGAGAAAGATTTAATATTGTTTAAATCAACAGTATTGAGAGAAAAAGTATAGTAAAGTAAACTCACTTTTCCTTAGTTCCAAGCTTATTCTTATTCCCCCGTATCCTCAGACATTATCCAACTTCTTTATTATATGACTTATCCTACTCTTATCTTACTGTCCCTGGTTTAATCTATGAAGAAAAATAATGCTGGCATTTTTAGCTATGTTTATATATTATATACCAGTTAATTGCTCATTATAATTCACTGCTAGCGTGGGCATTTTTATTTCCTTGAAAAGCAAATGTAAGAAAGGAAACTAATTGAGAAATTTAGGTATGAGAATCCACTTGTTTTCTCTATAGTGTACTCTGCAGCATATGTACAAGAGATCCTTTTCCTTTTTTAAATATTTTCATACCTCCTTACCTTTTCTAAATGCCTCATTTAACTCACCATCCAAATCTCTTGATTGAGATTGTAAGAACCACCTTTAGTGATAGAAAAAGTGGAGGAATTCTTCAAGTCTATTTTCCTTTTAGAAAATATCAAAAAATTATTTTCTGATAAAGAGTTTTCCTGTTTAGATTAGAGCTGTATAATTCAGGTATAAAGTGCTGAGTTCATATATACAAATATGTACATATATTTATACAAACACATGCACAAATAAAATGCATATATAAATGGATGTGCATATGTGCATGCCTATATTTCATTAGGGATGACAATATTTGGCTCTGAACTTCAATACTTTGTGCTTTACTACTGTTTATGTGTAGATAGAAGACTGGATCACTGAATAAATAAATAAATGAATGAGTGAAAAGTAGGTAGGTAAACATGTCATTAAAAGGAAGAGTCATAGACTTCTTCACTCTAGATATCTAGAAGCATTGTGTTCCAATGAGCATTTACAGTAAGTAGTCTCAAAGACCAGGTTAGGTTTACCTCCAACTTGCCTGTGGAGCAAAGTGGCTGAGAACAAAGCAGAGAATTCATCACAGTGCACTGAATAATATCTAGAAAGTGCCTTTTACATTACCAGGCAATTATCAACAACAGCATAAGACAAAGACCACATATAAATTTGCAAATATCAATGAGCTAAGGAAGAAAACTGTGCATATAATCTATATTCCTTTGGGTTATCTAGATAAACATGAATCTTACTGCCTCACCTTTTTTTTAACAACCTGTTTTACAATATTAGTGGAAAGAATCTTGGAATTATTCTTTAAGTGCCGACAAATAGTCACTTCTACTTGATAAGCCCATTTCCTTGTTTGTTAAATGGGAGATGATATGATAGTACTCATTACACAATCCAAAGGTATTGTTGAAGACCATGAAAAAAAATGTTGTTACAGACTTTGTAAGCTCAAGCACTTTGCAAATGTAAGGTGCTATTATGATTGTTGTTATTGTTGTTGTTTCAGATCTTTGATGAAGAGTACAATGTCTGGTTCCTAGACTGGGGTGGCGCCCTCGTGGCCATGAAACACACACCTCTGCCTGTTAAGCATTTGTGGTAAGGACAGCTCCATACCCTCATAATGATAACTATTTTTAGTGGAAAACATTAGGGCAAATGCATGGTTTTGTACCCATTTTCCATTTCCTTACCCATTTATTCATCCATCCACCCATTCACTTACTATACATTACATTCTCTAGCTCTTAAGTAACAGTAGTGGGATACATAATTTAGTTGGGGAAGAATGATGAATGGTGTGGGTTTGTAGGTTAAGGAGAAAATATAAAGTTGGAAGGACCTGTGAACTCAGCAGACAAGATTAAGAATCTAAAATAAGCGAGATGGAAGTTGCTTTAAGACAAAGGCACATACTAGATTCACTTTTAGATAAATAGAGTTTCACATGTCTATGAATATTCAAGCAGAGATTACCATTAATTGTCAGATGCATTCATCTGAAGGTCAGGAGATAAGTCTGTGCTGACACTCAGTATTTGAAGTCATTAGATGGTAGTTAAAATCAGGACAATGAACTCAGTGCCTCAGGAGAGTGGATACAACAAGGAGAAATCAGGGTCTTCAGTCGAACATGACAAACACCAAAATGTGAAAAAGAAGAAAGTATGGAACTGACTAGAATGAACAAAAAATGATTAAAAATAACCTTGAGAAATAACTGCATAGAAGTAATAGAAAGAGTTGATCAATATAATCAAATAATATAATGAGATTAAATCAATTATGGAAGAAAAAAGTCAGAGTCATATACATAGAAGTTCATTGATGTTATTCATTATAGTAGATTAAACATAAAATGGGATTGAGGGCTTGAGAAGATAACAGATAGGTTATCAATATATGCTTTGTATGTTATCAATATATGCTTTGTATGTAGTGACTCATTCATCTGCTGCTCTACATGGTCTTATGCATTACCAGATATAGTCCTGGAACTTCTATGTACTGCTGTGGTGATTCTAATAGTCCTCAGCACTGCAGGATCTGAGCAACATAGATTTCTTGAGCTCATTAATTAAAACTACAAGTAGTACCATGTCCCCAAAGCACTGCTTTATAAATGTACTTTCCCTAAAAGTAAATAAGAACAATATACATGGGAATTGAAAGATAGTTTATAATATATTTATGACTGGTTAAATGTATGACAGAAATTGAATAAAATAAGGACAGTGTAGATAGTTCCTCTCAAAATTGATTTTACAATAAAGTTGAATGTGTTTCTAACTCTAGAAAGGACAAATGGTTTGTTTTTCTAATTCCAGAAAGGACAAAGAGTGAGCAAAAAGATATGTTGTTACTCCAGCTGGAATAAAACACTCCAGAAGAAACAAATCTGAGTTAAACTATATTACAATTATATATAGCAAATATTATATGTTTATATATAGTGATAATGATAATGATAGTTATTTTATATTTGCAGTAGGAAGGAGACCTGCTCAAATACTTTAGGGTCCTCCTATATCAGGAAGGTTGAAGGATGATCTTTGAAAAAAAGAATGTCAGGAGTAGGAATGATAGGAGTTAGTATAAGGGAGAAAATATTCCAACCATAGCCTGGAATTCAAGAACTGTTGCTATGTTTAGAAGACTAAATTTGCTTGGAACCAAGATTGTGTGCAAGAGTAGAAGAATTCAAAAGAAATTAAATGATTATTTATTTATTTAATTAATTCGTCCCCTTCCATTTTTATCTAGGCACTGTGAATTATAATGTTGTTAATATTATACTTTCTGGTGAAAATTGTTCCAAATCCATATGCCTTTCCAGTGTCAGCATACCTCCACCAAGTCTCAAGGTCCCCTCTCACCCCTATAAGTGTTACCAAACTATAATAACCTGACCCTCAAATTTTTTATATTGGTAAGATAAGTGTTTCTCAGTTGAGTGAAGAACTTTTTCAATTAGGGGCTTAGTAGGACTTGTAATTTCTGAGGAATCTGCTTGATCTTATTTTAAAAACTGACTATTTTGTTTTTCTAACAAAAAATCTCCCATATCTTAGCCCTTATCATGATGCTCTAATGGAGCTGGAGAGATTGTACTGCAAATAGGGTTGTTGCCTGGCATACAGTTGAGCCAGATTTGATTCTGGCATCTCAGATAGCTGCCAGGAATAATTCCTGAGCACAGAGATAGAAGCTTCCCCCAACCCAAATAGCTATGTAAATCTCAATACAATAATGGTCCCTGATTTCTATGAGAAAAGAATTTCTATCATTTTAACAGAAATCAAAGTAGAGCCTGTTTAAGGCTGCAGGCTGTCTGTGTTACTGAATCCTGAAATGGGAAAAAGTTATCTTAAGACTATTTCCCAAAGTGGGCAATACTGCTCCAACCCACTGGTGGGGTTAGCACCTCAGATGAAACTGTTTGTTTGTTTAAAGAAGATAGATTTTTTACAAAGACCCTGAGTGATTTATTTTCTTAAAAAAGGAGATTGATCAAATAAGTTTTGAAATCTTTGAGTTCAATGGGATTCTTAGTACTGGTGGAAGAACTGGTGGCAATTTCATCTCCCATCTTGCACTTGAATGTCCTTATGTAACCCCTTCAGTTTGGTTGATGGTTTTGCTCAAAAGTTTATTTGTTCTAAAGAAAAAGGTATTGTTTCTTGTAGTGGTAGAAAAGGGTGTATATTTTTCATGGAAAAGATAGCATAGTGATCCTTCCTTCTAACCATTAGTAGCCTTCCAACTGAACATTTGGTCTATTATGCAATAATTTTCCCCAGAAACATAGTGACTCAAAAATGAAGAAATTACACGGATATTTCTAAAGAGAAGTTATCCTCATTGAGAAAAAATTAAAAATATTTTGTTTCAGGGCCAGAGTGGTGGTGCAAGTGGTAGGGCATTTGCCTTGCTCCGCGCTAACCTAGGACAAACTGCAGGTTCGATTCCCTGGTGTCTCATATGTTTCCCCCAAGCCAGGAGCGATTTCAGAGTGCATAGCCAGGAGTAACCCCTGAGCATCATTGGGTGTGGTCCCAAACCACCAAATATTTTGTTTGTTTTGGGGCCACACCCAGTTCTGTGCAGGATTTACTCCTGACTCTATATTCTTAAGAATTCCTGCTGACAGAACTCTGGGTTCTAGGAAAGTGCTCTATACACTGTACTATTGCCCCCCCCTGCAGATGTTAATATTCATAATATAAATCCAATAGAATCAAACCATGCCTCTCAAAACATAAAATTTTCCTTTCACCCCGTTTCGTGAAATCTTTCCTTTGTTGCTGAACAGTCAAGTACTGGGAAAGATAGCCACATCCCTATTGAATTTTTTTTATATCCTAGTAATGGCAATTTACCCTCTCATTGTACTCTGACTCTACCTTAGTAAGTATCAAACATGACCTTTGAAAACAAAAATTTGAGACAGAATTTCCTCCATGTATAGGATGTTGACACACTCATTTGTCATAAATGCTATAAATGTTTCTCTGAATGCAGGTGCCTCTCATGATTAATCCTTGGTTGATAATCTCTGAATGCCATTTTCTGATATAATCCCTGAATGGTTGAACAACAAATAACTAGTTCAGGAATCCATGTTGTTATTCTTGTATTTATTGACTTGGGGATCACACCCACCATTGCTTGGGGCTAATGACAGCAATTTAAGGATCAGGCAGTAGTGGGATCAAATCTCAGCCTCCGCATGAAAAACTTACTTTTGGCCAACTAAGCTACCTTTGCTTCTGTAGTTATCTTTTAAAGGTTAAGTGAGTATTTTGTAAGAGCTTGACCATATCATTATCACCAATGTTTCCACGTGGAATTCTTTCCTAATTTTGTCTCTTGCTTATGAATTACAAACTTGAGAAACTCAAATGTAATTTCTTCAGAACCAGTCATTGCTAATTAAGTCACAACATTGAAAGTAAACAAGTAGCTCATTTTAGTGCAAAAAGGTTAAGTTAATCAGCTCATTGTTGTTTTCTGTTGTAGATCTGAGGCTGACACTATTTTGTATAAAGATGTATATATTTGCATAGGAAAAAGACATGGACCAAAGACCAATCAATTCTCACACATAGGTACAGTGGGTTTCAAATTTAAATAATAGCTACATTGACTTTCAAAGAAAATAGAAATTATAATTGAAAAACTGCAAACTTTAGCTAAGCTAACAAGGCATGCTGTTTCCTATAAATTGAAATGATATGTAACTAGATCTGCATGAAGAGAAAACAGCATACAAATGAACCCATCTATTTGTGACCAAGTACATTTGGATGCATAAAGATTAGAAACTAGGTGCTATTTCAGGTAAGCCCTCTGTTCAGTATTATCTTCATATTTTAGAAGCACTGGTGTGAAATAAACAGTGGCACCCCACAGAACACAGTGCAGTATTGAAAACTCCAGCTACTTAATCAGCCAGTAGATTGGGTCTTACTGTTTGCCTACCCCTGCCAAACTGTTAGTGTCTGCTTTCAATGGAATTATCTTGGATATAGAAAAAGGAACATCATCTGGCCCCTTTTTCCTTTCATTATGTACACTGGCATTATTATCAAAGACACATTTACAGTAAAACAATATTTCTAAGTTATACCTGGTCCTAAGAATCAAAAGTGCATATGCTATTCTGAACTTCCAAGCCATTGAAATGTCACCATTTCAGGAATTTACAATATATAAATGCATCAACACATTTTACCATCAAAATATGGAATATTAATTCTTTTGTGTGTGTGTGTGTGTGTGTGTGTGTGTGGTTTTTGGGTCACACCCGGCAGTGCTCAGGGTTTATTCCTGGCTCCATGCTCAGAAATTGCTCCTGGCAGGCATGGGGGACCATATGGGACGCCGGGATTCGAACCAATGACCTTCTGCATGAAAGGCAAACACCTTACCTCCATGCTATCTCTCCGGCCCCATGGAATATTAATTCTTAGTGTCCATTATAATTCTGTTTCCTTCTTATAAAACTTCTGGAAAGAATGCTGGATAATTCTGTTCCTTTTAAAGGGAATCTCACTTCAATAGCATAATGTCATAGACACACAATTAGGAAAGGGTATACAGTCTGGATTCACACCTAATGTCTGTGATGTAACGTCTGTGATGTTTGAAGGTTATCCTCCTCACCAAAAGAGCACTGTGTGTTGTTAATTTGAAGATGCCCAAACAGAGAGTTTCAGTCTTGTATAATTGCTTTAGTTGTTAGAAAAATCGCTTTTATGCTGAGTGTTAATCTACTAGTGATGTCTGTCCATTTGTCTTCATTCTGTTGCCCAGATTCACTAAGAATAAATCTTCTCAAGAATTGTATGTGATGTTTAGAATCATACAGTTAGAAAGAAATACCAGAGTTTTCTTTGTCAAGCTAATCCTTCGAAGTTCTGGGAAAGGATCAGATAAAAAATTCAAGTAGTTACCATTTATTCTTCAAATTGTCATTTAACATATACTGGTTACACTTCATTAATATAATCGTTGGGTTTGAGCAATAAATAAGATAAAGTATTAAAGTCATTCTTGCTTTCATACAAAAACTTGACTATTCTTTTCAAAAGAATTCTTTTCTCATCCATTGCAATTCGGGTGTGCTGACCCCTGTGATTTCCCCAAATGTGGGAAACTCAACTGCATAATTAGTGGTAGTGCGGGATAATCCATAAAAATAAAAAAATAAAAAAACAAAAATAGAAGAATTCTTTTGAAAAGAATTGCAAGAATGGAAATCTTTTTTTCTATATTCTATTTGAATATTAATGGATATTTTCATATATATAACTATATTCTCTCTGATAGCTTTCACAGTTATTATCCCTTTTCAGTATTCAACAAATAGGATTTTTTTTGTTTATTTAGCTATGTGAAAGTTCCTTGTAAAATTTCTTATGGCAAAAATAAATTATTCAACTATTATTCTTTTTCTTCAGCTATTTTTAATTTATTAAGTGTTTCTAGAACACCTTGTTTTATTTTTACCTTTAATCACTTTGTCAGTTTTTTTACTATGATTGAAACTGAACATAGTATTTAGGTTCTGGGAAAGGATAATTTGTTTTATTATGTATGTTATTTACTGGTAAACACATATTCAAGTCAAAGTAGCTTGACAAGCTCTCAAGGTAGTTGTATTGCTAGGAAATGTTTACCTCTGGGATTGACAACCCTAGTGTTGTTGACTTGGTGTTTTCTTTTTTCTTTTTTTCCAGATTGATCTTCTCATTAGCTACTCTTTCTTTCTCCTATTTTGGAACTTTTTTTTTCACTCAAGGATTCTGCTTTAAATTGGTCTTACCAAATCCATATCTTCAACTTTGGTCACTCCCTGATGTCCAGCATCTTCTACTAAAGTGTTAGGACAGTGTTAGAACTTGGAAGGACAGGGAGTCTCATAACCTTTATCTAAACCAAACATAAGAAAAAGAACATTCAGTAAAAAAAAAAAAAAAACTACGATTTTCTTAATTTCCTGATTTTACTTGCTCAATTACCCAAATAATTTTGTTCTTGATTTTTTTTCTTTTTCTTACCATCATTTTTTATTTGTTGTCCCCTTCCTAACTCTCACTTGGTCTCTTTACTGCACATACACCAATTCACCTTTGCAAAAATCATCTTTCAGATTTATTTCCTTTGGATTCTGATAATTCACTACAGAGAAATAACTTATCCTTTAAAGTTTAAATCAAATAGGTTTTTTTTTTTTAACTAGAAACTAGGTCCTTCCTGAGTCTGACTCTAGCCTGATTTTCTGATTTCATTTGCTTCCACTAAAGTCCTTTCTATTCTAAAATAACAATAGCCTCTTTTCATATGGGCCTACTCTGCAGTGACTCTCATCTCCATCTCTACAGAGATAGTTCCATGTTTGGACATTCAGGTTCTCTGTCTATGTATCACCTTGGAGAAAATTTCTTATCTTTTCAAACTCATTTATACTCCATCAGACTATTCTACTTTATTTTTATGATACTTAATTCTAATTTATATTTTTGTTTCAGCTTTTTTTGCTTATTATTTTCTCACACTAGAACATGTTCCACTGAAACTAGAATTTTTCCTTTTTCTTGGACAGTCAGTTAGTCTTATTTGGAGTCAGTGGGAACTGCACTTATGTCTCCCTCAGTATTGGCAACTCTACCAATTTTGTTTGCTTGGCCTTAATAAGCTATTAAACTGGGGAAAAGTTAGGTTCTATGAGAATATTATTCCATAGATTTACCTTGGGATATTAAAAAAATAGTTGTCATCAAAAACATTCTCACAAACTGCAGGTCTTCCTTACCAAAATTTATGATACTCAATGTATTTTTGGTTGTTTGGGTTTTTTTGGGGGGTGGGTATACCCAATGATGCTCAGGGGTTACTCCTGGCTCTGCACTCAGAAATCGCTCCTGGTTTGGGGGACCATATGTGAAGCTGGGAGATCAATGGTCCATCTTAGGCTAGTGTGGACAAGGCAGACACCTTACCACTCCACGCCACCACTCTGGCCCCAATAATACTCAATGTATTTTTAATGTTCTTTTAATGTACTTATAAGGGTTTCTTTAAAAAAAACTTAACATTTGTGCCATACGCAATGGTGCTTAAAGGTATTCCTTACTCTGCACTTCAGAATTGAACCTAATGGCACTCAACTACTTAGTGTCAGGATTGCACCAGGGGTGCTGCATGCCAAGTGATTGCTCAGTCTGTTAAACTCATCTTTAATCTTGCTTTTTTTTGGGGGGGGGCACACCTGATGACACTCAGGAGTTACTCCTGGCTATGAGCTCAGAAATCGCTCCTGGCATGGAGACCATACAGGATACTGGGGATCAAACCCAGGTTCGTTCTGGATCAGCTGCGTGCAAGGAAAATGCCCTACCTTTGTACTATCGCTCTGGTCCCTCTTTAATCTTACTTTTAATAACTACCTTGAACATAGCTATTTTTGTATGTTGAGGATGACTTATCTCAGAAAGTCACCTATGTGTCATACTCCTGGACTCTCCTAGGTTACACTGATCATTTCCAACAGTGTCTTCCTGTGAACCTGTTCCTGTTTAATGTTTAAGTTATGACATCTTAGACTTTGGTTGTTGTATTTGCTAGTTTTCCCATCTAAGTTTTATTATTTCTTATCTATTTTCTTCACTGTTTTAACTCAATTTTCTTTCCCCCACCCTCGGGATTTCAACTCACAGAGTTGAAATCTCATCTTCAGTACCTCCTCTCACAATTACAGATTTAGCTGTTCCTTGTGGCTTCTAACTTCTTTGTCTGAAGAAGGTTCTGTGAGAAGAAGGCTATGGAAAAGTCCATACTTGTTTTCTTTCTTTCTATAATTTCCTTCTATAAAATGTCTTCTCTATCTTGCTGTCAGTGAAAGTGACATCCTCCTCTGGGATGTTGGTAGCATCTACAATTTTCTATGCTAGTATTCACAACTAACATTTGTGAATATGAAAATGCTAAATATTAGACGAACACAGAGACTTTCAGTTTTCTTTAATTTCTACTTATTAAGGCAAAAATGTTTATCCAGAGCTATCAAAACAAATGAAAAACTAAACAAAGGGTCAGAGGGCTACTACAGTGAGCAAAGGACTAATCTTACAAAGTTTGATCCTGACACCTAATATGGTAACCTGATCACCTCCAGGAGAGATCCCTCAGCACAGAACCAAAAGTAAATCCTGAGCATGTCTAGATATGGTTCAATTCTGCTCCCCATTTTATTTAAACTAAACAAATACTTATCTCCTGAACTCACCAAAGTTAAAATGAATGCCAACACATTAACTGATCAATAGCCATAGCATGCTGCAAAATAGCTATGATTATTTTAGGTATCAAGAGGATGTGTGAAAAACATTAAATCCATTTTTAAGATTGCTTTGGTTTTCTTTTCTGAAATAAGTAGTTTGCTTCTTAAAATTTAGTTCCTGTATTTCCAAATGTATCTGGGTCAGCTAGATCAATGTTTCTCAACCCTCTGGTTTCAATGGTTCCCTGGTCTCATACTGTGACCAGCCATTCACACAATTTTGATTGAATCCAAGTCAGCTACTTGCAAGTCAAACATCCTTACCTCTACGTTATACTCATCCCAGATATCTCAGATTTGTTAAAAATAGAACAAATACTTATCATTTAGGAACTAATGAAGATTTTATGACCAACTACTTTTGGTTATAGATACAGTCATTATTCTAGTATTACAAAAACTGTTTAAGAAGCTATCTCACCTAACAAAGTAAAGAGATTGCTTTTTAAATTTAATTTTATTCAATACACTGGTTGAGAGAAAATAAAACAGAAAGACTCAACAGAGTGAAGTTGAGAGGGACCTTGAATTAAACATAGAGACAGATTTTCCAATTGACTAGGAAAGTGTAGGACTGCTTTTTGGAAACAAAAATTAGGAGAGACAGAGCAATAGTATAGGAGGAAGTGTATGGGGTAATTGGAGGCCTTTGAAATTGTCCTCAAGGAGGGAAGGGAACATCCCCTATACCTCTTATCCAGGGAGAACAGGAGGTATTGGTATGATTGTAGTACTCCACAATAAATAATCCACACAGATATGAAGGATATAGAAGGCAAGGAAACTCACACCAGAGGCTGTTCATCCAAAAGCCAGTTGTTCCACACATACAGCCACAAGCCAAGATGAAAAGCACTCTCCACCCACTTTTTCTGCCTCCTTTTTATTCATCTCCAAAACCAAAACCCCTCTCCTGAAGAAAGGCAGTGGGAACACAGATACAAAGGAAACTATTTCAAAGGCCTCCATTCACCTCACAACTCCCCCTTTTTAAGTCTTAAAAATTAAAAAACATAGAAAATAAGTAATAGGCCCTAAAAAGACTATGTAAAAACTAAACTAAACAAATAACAGCAATTTGTAAAAATGCATCAAAAGGAAAAATGTAAATAAAAAACTTATAGGCCTAAAAACAGGGTGTTCTTATCCAAAAACAAAAGTCAAGGAACCAACTACAGGCTCTGGACAAGATTATTTCACAATTATCAAGGTACATTCTGTAAGGTTCTAAAAAAGTCTTCCTTTGTATACCAGAAGACAAAGCCCGAATTTAGAGATCATGGATCTGGTAGATTATGAAGATTTTATGAAGCCAGCAGAGAGTCACATGGTAATCCATAGTCAGAGATTATAGGAGGAGATGTAAAGGGAGTCCATCTAGCAGGCAAGATGAAGTTCATTTTCAAGTCATAACCAGGATGGCACAAAAGCCTATTTTGAAAGCACAGTTTTGAGTTCATTCCTGGTTGACAGTCAATGCACCCCAAATGTCACTGGGGAGAAACTCAGTATTGATGGTTGCCAGGGATTTTTCCAAGCTCATCTTTCTAGAAAGAATCCATGCAGAAGTTCGTGGTATGTCTGAAAATAAGGTACAAAGTTAGGGAGTTCAGCTGAATTTTGATTGATGGGAGCTTAAGTCAATTTATCAAGACAAGATGTTTCAGGTGGAGAACCTCCCTATTCTAAGAAAAAAAATGGGGTTCCATACTTAATAGATAGAAACTCCTTTCTGTACCAACGATTTTTCCAATTTAATACACCCATGCAAAAATCCTGCCACAAAATATAAAGGAGAACAATTGGGACAATGATAACAAATCAATAAAACCAAGAACCTAGATTTTAACAAAAACACGCTAGAAAACGTTATCAAATGTATCTCGGTTTCAGCTGCCTTTCTTCCCGCCTTTTTCCCTCCCCCCCAGGGAGAGAGATTTTGGTTTTGGAGATGATTAAAGAGGAGGTAGAAAAAGTGGATGGAGAAAGTGTTTCATTTTGGCTTGTGCCTCTACGTGGTGGAGCAACTGGCTTGTAGGTGAACAGCCTCTTGTGTGAGTTTTCTTGCCTGCTATAACCTTCATATCTGTGTGGATTATTTATTGTGGAGTACTACAACCAGACCAACAAACACTGTCCTTCCTGGATAAGAGGTATGGGAGTCCCCTTCCCTCCTTGGGGATAGTGGAACAATCAATCTCTACCTCTTCACTAGGGTACTTATCTTGCACACTGATGACCCAGGTTCAATCCTGGCATCCCAATTGGTCCCCTGAGCCCACAGAAATAATTCCTGAGTGCAGAGCTAGTAGTAACCCCTGAACACTGCCAATTATAGCCCCAAATTTAAAAACCTAGGTGGATTAGTAGAGCACACCCAATTATTCCTTTTGTTTTGTTTTGTTTTTGTTTGTTTGTTTGTTTGTTTGGGGGCCACGCCTGGTGACACTCAGGGGTTACTCCTGGCTATCATTCAGAAATCGCTCTTGGCTCAGGGGACCATATGGGACCTTGGGGATTGAACCTCGGTCCATCCTGGGACAGCTGCATTCAAGGCAGATGCCCTAATTGCTGTGCCACTGCTCCAGCCCCACTTTCCATATTTTATATTTATTTTATTTTTCTTCAAACTAAGATTGCAGAAACAAATTGTATCATCTTTGGTTTTAAAAGCTAGCAATTTAATGGGAATTTCAGATGATCTTCTTGAAAACATATAGTTAATATCAGGTGTGAAGACTATGTAAAAATACAGAGATGGGCTTTATGACATATATGATTCCTTTGGGATAACATTTATGCCATCCATGAGCCCTAAACTCCAAGATTATAATATTGAATTGATAGAGCCAATATTTAGGAAGAAGTCATCATGATCTAGAGCAATAGCTCAGGTGTAAGGCGCTTGCTTTGCACCTTCAACTCTGGTTTTATCCCTAATACTACATATGATCCCTTAAACACTGTGAGAAGTGACCCTGAATAAGCCCTGAACATTTCAGAATGTGCCCCCTCCTCAAGAACAATAAAGTAATAAAGTCATGACAGAAACAAAAGAGATCACTCAAGGTTCCAACATATATTTTGCATACAGGAGTCAGAATTTAACACCACAAAGTCTCCCAAATATTGCTTCAGGAATAACCCCTAAGATCTCTTAGGTGTGGTGTGTTGCCAAAAAGGATAAAAATCACCACTCAACACTATTTAGAAGAAGATCTGGTTGTAGTGGGAATATAGAGTTGCTGTAGTTCAAATTAGAGTATACTAAATCATGGAATCAGAGGAGAATTAAGAATTAACTTAAATGAGAAGAAGTAGATAAAATGGTCTTGGGGGAGAAGTCTAGAATGGTTTTCAGAGAATGTTGTCTGTGTGGTTATATTCCCAGGTGAAAGCAAGAAGCAGGCAGGTACTGGAAATGAAGCCAGTAGTAGTGTTCAAGTCTTTCACATCAGCGTAGACTTTCTTTTAGAGTTTCAGGTGCCATGTCTGTCCAAGGGCTGGACCTTTCTCTTCACTTTGAACAAAAAAATAGCCCTTTGCTGCTCAGAACATTCCAAGTACTCAATCCTCAACCCTAAAAGCCCCTTAAAGTGGCATCAGGGAAAGAAAATGATCCTAACATCCATTCTGAACAAATAGGAAATTGCTTTTTTTAAGGTTTGATCTGAAAGACACACATCTCCCTTCCCATAGGGTACACCCCACACTACTCAATTTATCTGTGTCAGAAACTCCAAGAGCTGAATTGATTGTGCTGTAAATTGAACCTCGGGTTCCATTCTGAGTACTTGAAACGTGACACTCCATCCACTAAGCTCAGCTGCCTGGGTTGTTTTTTCAATTCTAATATGTTGAAATATTTCTGTAGCTCCACCGCTATCTCTGCCTGGGCCAGGAAATGCAGTTTTGATCAAATCTTATAATAATAAGGAAAGATGTTAAAGATTGATGCTTATTGATAATCCAGACTGCCAGAGAGCAAGATATGAAGTAGAATTTAATAACCTGAAAATTGGCTGCAAAAGATTGTGGTCTTATTTCAATTGTCTTTCCCATTACTTGTCTCCAACCCAGGGTGAGTTTTGACGAGGGCCACTCCTGGGACAAATATGGTTTCACTTCAGTTCCTCTCTTTGTTGATGGTGCTCTGGTGGAAGCAGGAGTGGAGACCCAAATCATGACGTGAGTACTTCTTTTGCGGAAGGTGAAAGAAACTGAGAGACCTGAGCCCAAGTATTTATTCCAAAGAACTCTCCACCAAGACTTTCTATCTCTAGGCAAGAGTATTCTCATCTGTAAAATGAGAATGTTGATGGTTGCCTTCATCAATTAAGAAGACCATTGATGAGATTCAAGAAGATAAAACCTAATTGAAAAGTTAAACCTTTAAATGGAATTGAAAACAATCTAACACATTTCCATTTATTGAAGCCCACAGAACCAGAAAATTTAAATCTTTACAGATGTCCTCTCTCTTTTCAAAGTAATTTATAACCTTTTATGAAACAAACCAATCTTCTTATCTCACAAAAATGTTGAGAAAGTGCAAGATAATTATCTTAAACCCCCTTCTTTATTTAAATTGTCCAAATTTCCAGTGGATCTCTATGTCTGTATCTTTTAAACATAGAACATTCATCTTTGAGCATCTGTTCTGTAGTAGCACTAGGTTGGATCCCAGAGTTTATGGCTATAAATTGAAAATCATGATTGTCAAATGTGTAAGTAGTCACAACAGTTTTTCTAACTGGTATATTTCACTAGAACTTGACATATTTAGATGTGAACTTGTGTTATCAGCTGCACTCTCTGAATAGTTTTATTGTGAGATGTGAGCAAAATTTTCCATTAAATTTGTTACTCAAGAAAGAAGACTACAACTAGCATTTTGAATAGTCTCTTCAGTTTCCACAAATGCATTCAAAACAAAATTATCTCACCATGCAAATTTCTAATTAAAGTTCTTATTATTTATAAAAATCAGATTAATTTCTAAATTGTCAAATTACTTTATTAAGACTTAACGAATATTGTAGGCAAAATTTGCTATAAAAATCATAGACCATATTTAATATCATTACTGCGTAGAGTCAAGATATATCTAAAGCATCATCTAGTGAAGATGTGGCTGATGATATTATGTCATAAGTGCAAGTTCTAGATGTTCAAAGTCAATATTGTGTTGTAAATTTTATCTTTAAAATAAAAATAGCTTGGGATATGTATATGTCTATATAAAGTTATAGTTTTAAGTATTTGAAATATAGGTATATGCACAAATATATTTACTTGTATGCATGTATATAGCAAAAGATACACTAAGATATATACATAGTCAGATAAGAATCTTAAGCATTGAGTGTCCTAAAAAATAGAAGCAAAATACCAATTTTGATGGCATCTACTATGTCAGATGAACAAATAAGAAACCCTTAGTTTCATGACATGTGTATATTCATATATAAAATTAATATAATATACTTATGACTCTACCATGCTTTTCATAATATTTTCTCAAGGATTAATGCTTTTTATAAATTTCAGAAAGTGAATGGATACCTAGGAATATTAACATTTGATTACATGAATATTTCTGACTATGATTTGACTTTTCCAGATTTTATCTGACATCCTTGACTTAATTATTAGATATGACCAAAATTTTCCACTTTTCTAGGATTTCCTCTAATATGGCCATCAAAAAATGAATTTTAAATTACATCAAGCAAATACAAGTTTATGTAGGATTTGCAGTCAAATACATATGATTCTAAAGTCAAACTTTTATTGTTTTGATTTCAAAGAGATGTATTAGTCCTTACTTTATAGGGTGTGCTTGAGGAACAGGACCACTCCCAATAGAGTTCAAGATGCACAGTCATTAGTACTTGAAACTGTGACACATGGAAGTCACCAAAATTACATCTAGTGGTGCAGGGAATGATGGGAGGTGATAACTGTCCCAGGAATTGAACTCAGAGAACCTTGTCCACACTCTGCATGTTCTCTATAACTCTGTGCTTGACCCAATGGTTCATTTTATTTAACCTTTTATTCATCTTATAATGAGATTTAGTCTATAGTTTTCCTTTCTAAGGCTCATTTGCATGCACAGCATGCTTCTCTAGACCATCTCTTTGAACACCACACCACATGTATACTGATCTCTACATAGTCTAGTATCCCTGGTCAGTTTAAGACCACCACACCACATGTATACTGATCTCTACATAGTCTAGTATCCCTGGTCAGTTTAAGACCACTGTTTAAATTCTGTGTTCACCTAATCATAAATGGTTTTCCTTTTCTCAGCTTCTCATATAATTTAGCTGGCCACATGGATGTGAGGGAACTTGACCTTGGGACTAAGACATTTACTGAAGAGATGAAATAGTGTACCTCTTTTCCTTTCCTCTCCAGTAATACTCCTCAAGCCATGGAAAAATGTTTATCCTCTTTCAACTTTTCTTCTTCAGTTACTTTAAATGTGAGTAAATAGAAGAAAAGGAACTAGATTAGCACATAATTTTCTTGAATAGATTTGAGACTGAGAGGTATATTTTTTTTCATGACACTGAGTTTTGGAGGCAGTCATCCAACCAAGAATAAGCAATTCGGGCTATCTGTTTTTTAACATTTTAGTAACTATAGAGCATGTATAGTAAAAAAAAAAGTCTTGTCAGTCTTTTCAGACAAAACAATGAGTCCCTAGAAGGAAAGCCAAGAGGCAATTTATTTTTCTATTCTGCTCAAAGACTTGAAAAGGACTTTAAAACCAAGTGACCCACTAGTCTGATACATGTTTGTTTCTCTTCTGGAATAGCAATGGAAAGACTCAAGGCAGAAATATTAGACTAAGTATATTTATAATAGGAACTGTGAGGACAGGAAATATTGGGGAAAAGTATGTTTCAGTTAAGTAAAATCTAATAGTGAAACAAACCATTTGAATTCAGTGTTAGGGTCCTCCTTGATTCATATTTATAGTTCAACTGTCCTTAGGGTCAAAGAAGGATTTCATACTTCATCCAAAGGCTTTAGGTATTGTCAAATCCATTTATAACATTTAAATCTCTATCAGTGATTGATGGTAATGTGTCAATTAGCCTGGAACCCCCTCAGATATGTGATCAACTATTCGGGTGATTCTGTGAGGGTGCTTGTTTCTAGTATATTTTATATCTTTGGGGTCATTTTAAAGAAATCAATACTACTAAGAAGCTCACAGGTCTTTGTGTGTGATTGTACACTATTTATTAAGGGCCCCACCTTAGGTTAGCAGGACATGAGCTGAGGGAAATACAAACCTACCTTATAAAGAAGGTGACATTTGAGGTGGTCTGAAATATCAAGAGCATCTCATTAATGGAAAACCAATGTGTATGTTTAGAATATACATTTGAATATCAAATGTGTTAAGTAGTTTTATTGACTGCTATAAATTCAGTGCCTAAAGGAGAGATTGGTATAACTGTCATTCCATTTTCTCCTAGTAGAATTTGATAGTCTATGTACATTAAATGAACTGAGTGATTGAATGAATTTCCAAATAAATATTAGGGTCTCTGTTAATGTTACCACTGTTGCAAACATAGCAATTTTTAGGATTCCCATGGATATAGCCCTTGCTATAGTTGATTATAGACCCTCAGATATTCTGAAATACTTGTATCAGAATCTAATAGTTGAGGTTATAGAAGGTACAGGGGGTAGATAGGGTCAGAGTCATGTGTGTCTATGCATAACTGATTTAGGGGGATTAAGAAACAAGCTCGAGAAATTATGGAACGACATATAGGTATAAAGGAACACCTCAATAATTAAGACTTCCTAGGAATTATTTCTGATTTCTTTTTTTTTATTTTGGATTTTGGATCATACCAAGCAGCGCTCACGGGTTACTGCTCCTGGCTCTACACTCAGAAATCGCTCCTAGGGGCCGGGCGGTGGCGCTGGAGGTAAGGTGCCTGCCTTGCCTGCGCTAGCCTAGGACGGACCGCGGTTCGATCCCCCGGCGTCCCATATGTTCCCCCAAGAAGCCAGGAGCAACTTCTGAGCGCATAGCCAGGAGTAACCCCTGAGCGTCACAGGGTGTGGCCCAAAAACCAAAAAAAAAAAAAAAAAAAAAAAAAAGAAATCGCTCCTAGCAGGCTGGGGACCATATGGGATGCCGGGATTCAAACCACCATCCTTCTGCATGCAAGGCAAACACCCTGTCTCCATGCTATCTCTCCAGCCTCATTTCTGATTTCTTTTATTACAGCCAAGAGCCTTCCCAGAAGGCCAGAGCTCAGCAAAGATGGAGTCTTTCTGTCTTGTAGCTTTGTAGGAGAATTTGTGTGGGAGAGGGAGTTCCCAGCTAGCTGGCATGGGCTTTGCATAGTTTTACTGTTTTTTTTTCTACTGTCTTTTCAAATGTTATTATTTCAACATCTCCCTGGTAACTGTGACAGGAACCATCTAGTCTAGCCTAATTCACAGTGAAATGTGACCATTCTTATTTTTTAAAGCTGAGGACTGGTCTGGGTGATTGGCAAGTTGGAGGGCCTCTTGTCTTCTCAGTTAGTTGCTCTGCACTGACATGCCTGTGGCTGTTAGAGAACTTGGGTGTTTGTTCCTGTGTTTCTTGAAAGGTTTGCCCTCCAATTAGTGCTTTAAGGAGAGCTATTTCTTGCTGTGCTCAAATGTGGAATCAAGTGGGGAAAAAACATTGTTTTCCTCAAAGAGACATTTGAAATTCTTTCTTGATAGAAAATGTTTGAACTACTTTGCTACTATTTAGCTAATCTTTTACAGGGGCAGGGAGACAGGAGAACCTTAAAAAATCCCAGAGGTAAATGCACAGAATATATGGAGAGCAGCTAGTTGTGACCAGAAGTTAGGAATAACCAGCTGTGTCTGTTCAGCACTTTCCCTTGGTCTCAAATATCTCATAAGCACTTTCTTCAACTTGATTTTACTGAAATCTTCCAGCAACTGTGCAGGGTAGATCTGATTATTATCATTGGACAGATGAGAACACAGACCCAAAGAAACTAAGTACTCAACTCACATCATTAGTAAGAATCAAAAAATACTGAGTCTAAGGAATGTTTATTTCAAATGTCATTCTTCATTGCTCAAAATTGAAGAAAGGAATCCAGTTTTCCAAGGTTTCTCTCAATAAAGTTCCATGGGGAAGAGTGGAAAGATGTTAGTAGTTAGTGTTCATAGTAGCCTATCATGAAAATAGTCTAGTCACCACAAACTCTATATACAATTTAATTTGCATCATTATGTTGTGCAGATGTTATCTATAAAAAGGTATAAGAAGGAAAAGAACTAAAGGAGAGATAAATGATAAAGTCTGAAGCAACTTTTAGTTATGATTGAATATCAAATGTGTGGCAGAAGCTAGAATTCTAGTAAAGGCTTTTCTGTTTGAGAGGAAGAAGAGAAGATATACAAGGTAGGAAGAAGTGAGGACATTAGAATCGTGCCCAGCCTGAAGAGGTAAGAGAGAAATCAAAGGGTGAGAGATCAGGGGGTTTAGAGATACTTTTATTAATTTGATGAGGGGGAGTTGCTTTTCTGACTCCTTGTATCATTTTGCTTCTACTTGGCAAATATCTTTGATTTGTTGTTGCACCAGCAGAATGAATAGCTAAAGTGAAGGGAAGACATTACATCTTTCCCAGAAAAGTAAGCAATATCCAAAGTTACAAAGGTTTACATAAAGAGAAAAGAAGGCATTTCTTCTAAAGAGACTGTGGCCACAGGCATAGCAGGGAGCATGCTCTATAATATGGTCCAAACACAACTTGGGCATCCAGACCAAACTTAAATGTTTTGTTTAGCCTCAAGTTACTGCATCTGATAAAGTGGTAGGAAATGAACCAGTGCTATTTCCATTGATCTGTTTTTCAATTGTCTGTTGTTTGCTGAAGAGTCTGGTTTTACTTTGCCCAGAGTAAGTCATTCGAGTAATTTGCAAATCCAGTGGAAGTCCCAAGTCATTGCCTCTCAGGGTACATACTTGATTTTCATCCTCTTGTTTCTATCAAGAAATTCATACTGTGTGAACATTTGGGCAATTTTGGGGTAAATTGGAGGCTGGTAGCCATCTGAAAACAATAAGCCCATTTTGACCAGTGGGTTGTCATGTGTGAGGGAAGCTCAGTGGTTGGTGGAGGCCTTTGGGTTAGGAATTCCACTCTCAAGGACGGTGCTTCACCTGTCACTTCCACCCAAGTGAACTTACAGCCAGAGTCTGAGCTCTAGATTCCTCAAAGGATATGAAAATGAAGTCAAGTGCTCGCTTCAGCAGCACATATACTAAAATTGGAACGATACAGAGAAGATTAGCATGGCCCCTGCGCAAGGATGACACGCAAATTCGTGAAGCGTTCCATATTTAAAAAAAAAAAAGAAAATGAAGTCAAGAATTTGTAGTCTTAACAAGGCCTCTTGCAGGGAAGAACTTTGGTGAAGTAGAATAGTGCCTGCAAAATTTCTGTATGGATTTTAGATTTTGCTGAACACAAAGTCTTTTTTGCAACCTCTAGATTCTCCTGATTTAGTGCAAAAGCAGAGGTAGGCTGTATATGTGTATGCATTCCAATGAAAGGTTACTTATGAGCACTGAAGTTTAAGTTAGTACAAATTTTCACATCTGAAATTATGAAAAAACACTTTTTTCGCATCAAAGTTTCAGAACTGGTTAGTAGGCTTGATTCACTTTATGGCCAGTAACTTGCTCACTCCAAGAGTGTTCATGGAGATTTTGTAACCCACTGTGATCCTTTTCCAATTTCATTTCCTTTTTTACACTTTCATTTTCAACTTTAGAAAATTAATTTTGGGGGCCAGTGAAGTGGCGCTAGAGGTAAGGTATCTGCCTTGCAAGCGCTAGCCAAGGAAGGACCGCGGTTAGATCCCCCAGCATTCCATATGGTTCCCCCAAGCCAGGGGTGATTTCTGAGCGCTTAACCAGGCGTATCCCCTGAGCATCAAACGGGTGTGGCCCCCCAAAAAAAAACAAAAAGAAAAAAGGAAACTAATTTTGTGTGTCCATTTAAAATTGTTATATTATTGGTTTACAATATTATGAATAATGATCTCTCCTAGACAACATCCCAACACCATACCCATCACCAGTGTATCTTTGTGCCTACCCCAGGATCCCATTCAGATTTCTAAGATTCCACAATCTCCTCCATCCCCATAAAACCCCTTTCCAATTGTACTTCCTTATCAAGTGTTCAATAAACAAATCATTTTAAAGAGCTTCAGAGTTGCCTCTTTTCTTATCTATCTAAACCACAGTCAATCATTTCCTCTTTATGGAAGCCCTACACAGTTCTCCTCATGCCATCTTATTTACTTTCATTGAGTTCCTGTCTGATGCTCTTCTGTGTTGGCTTAGAGATGCTTTGGTTTCTACATTTCTAATGGAGCAAAACAGCACATATGCAGAAACATCTGGCAGTGAAAATGCAAATGCCCACAATAAAGCCAATACCAACACCCCTACTGCAGATGCCTGCTTTCAGAAGCTTGCTGGTTCTTGCCCTTCTCACCTGATGCTCATATGTCTGTCCTGGCCACCTTCATGTACTGTATTTAAGTTGCTCTTTGCCTCCTGTCAAATTTTGAATCTGTATTTTCAACAGATTCAATTTCATATCCAGCTTGTTTCCATATGGTTCTTTTTGAAAGTTTTTAAAATAGAGTAAATTGCTGAAAGCAAATCCACATGAACCAGAAATCTAGAATTAAAAAAAATTCAGGGCATCCTGTGTAGCTTTTCATAGTCTTGCTTATTTTCTCCCCATTCTATCCTTTTTGTCTTTATTCCTTCCTTCACCTCTGCTCACCCATATGCACCCTCTTCACCCTTTTCTTGCTTACTCTCCCCTCCTCTTCCTTCCTTCCACTGCCCTCAGTTATTGTGATGGGACAATGATGGAAGATCATGGTAATTTTTGCACATTTGGTTGTCATGCTTGTGGGGTTTGTATATCTGGTTTTGGTCTTCATGCACTTGCCTGCTGTGTTGGCTGGATGCCACATACTTCTTAGTTGCAGTGCTTTTACACATGCTCAGCAAAAGTCACTCCTTCAGTGGTGGTGTTTTAGGACATTCTAGATGTAGTGTTTACTAAGATCACACTCCAGGCTGTGAGGTTGCACATTTTTAACTTTCAATGATTAGTGTGGGTTGTACATGTTAGTTGTGCATGCACACACACACACACACACACACTCTTTTCTGTGGCCATCGAGAGATTAAATATGGTTGTGTGCTGGGGATTCCAATCAGCAGAGCTCACCACACTGCATGTGAGTGACACTGAAAATCAAGCTTGTCTCTTTATTATTAAAAGGCAGGTGTTTTTGCTGTTGAGTCAACCACATTGCTATTGCTCACATTCAGGCCCTTTTTTTCACTCCCTACACAGATCAATGATAGCTACAAATATGATATATATATATATATATATATATATATAAACTTATGGCACTTTTGTTGATATAATTGTATACATTTAACTATCCAGAAAATATTTGTAGTTTTTCTCTTTGTGTCTTTAAAGTGTGTAATATATCGAGAGGATATTTTTATCTGCTTCTGTCACTCAATATTCTGGGGGATAGCTACAAATATTATATATATATATATATATATATATAAACTTATGGCACTTTTGTTGATATAATTGTATACATTTAACTATCCAGAAAATATTTGTAGTTTTTCTCTTTGTGTCTTTAAAGTGTGTAATATATCGAGAGGATATTTTTATCTGCTTCTGTCACTCAATATTCTGGGGGACATAAATATCTGGATAAGATACTTCAGAACATTTTAATTGTAGTTTAGGTAAGAGCATTATATTACTATAAAGTACATGGCATTGATATGCTGTTACTGCACCACTTATTACCAAAGTGCCCACAATCTTCCAACTCTGTTACTCTGTCACCTCTAGCTCAGTCATCATTCCTCCTTTTCCTCACTCGCAGTACTTTGTAATATTCTATCATAGCATGAATAAGTATAATTTATTTCTCTAAATATCTTGTCAGTAAACATTTAGGTTGCTTTTTGCTTTGAACTAACAATCTTCTCTATCTTAATACATACCATATCTTAATATAAGTGCATAAACAGAAGTTCTCTGAGTTCTTGAAAATCTAAAATTAGAATTGCTGAGTCAGAGTTTTGGCATTTTCAGTTTTCTGATGTGTTTATATTACGTTAATCTGTGTAGTTTGTGTGAGATCTTTGTCTGCCTAAAAGGTTCATCATCTTTTCAACTGTATTTAGGCATTATCCCTAGCTTTGGACACAGTGATTTGTAATGATGCTTATCACATATATTATGGGTGAATAATACTATTGGATTAGATTTCAAGCTGTTATGGAGAAGAGCTTGATTTTCTCTCTTGGTGCAGGATTTGACATAAAGTAGGAGTCTGAATGTATGCTCTAAAGACAAAAGAAAATGAGTTACCTTTCCTCACTTAAAAGTCTCAGTTGTGTGTATCTTAATTCTCTTCTTGAACTTATTATTCTCCATCTTATTTTGATTTCTTCAGATAGTTAAATTCCTGGATCACTTCCCCAAGCATATAGACTGCAGTTTCTAACCTATTGTAAAGGACTTTCAGATACATTGAAGGAACTTATTAAGTTTTAAGAAAGACTCCCAGTTGATTGGATATAGAAATGATTTCTTTAAGTTCTTTATAAAAGTCAGCCTGCTTTCTTTTTCCTTTTTAGTTCCATTGCCTTTTGGTCTCTTTCTCTATATCCTCTCTACCTGCCTCCTCTCAGGTATTTTATTTCAATCCTTTTAATCCCTGCCTCTTTCCACCATCTCACAGATCATTGTGTCATGTAACTAATACAAGCTCTGCTTGCAGGTTCCTTGCTGTTGATCCCCTGCCTATTTCTATTAAGGTCTAGTTCATGTCTCACTTTCACTTAATGCAATTCCCCTGTAGCTGCTGACCTGCTTTACTGCTAATCCCATCTACACCCTAATGGGAAAACAATCAGGTGGCGTGGATGCACACCAATAGCCAAGGATGTGGCCTGAATTTTCAGAATCTGACAACTCTTGTTGGTTAATGGCTGGCCTTCCCAGAACAATGCTTTTTGGGCTTTAAAATTGGTCCTCAGCAGTTTCCTCCATGAAGTCAGAAAGAAGGGTAGATGGAAGCAGTGAGAAAGAAGACACGCGAGGAGCCCATGTCTTTCTGAGTGCAATGAACTCTCTAGGAACATTTGAAAAAGGAGTCAGGCACTATGTGTCAATTTGCTTTTACAATAACTTTTATTATTTCTTTATTTAATATGCACTGCTACAAAGCATGCACAATTCTGAGAGTTCTGGGAGTTGAGCTAGAGCATACACACACAGGATAGTCAAGTTCTCTGCTGCTGGGAAATTTATGTTTTAAAATCAATTCAATCCCCTTACTAGAAAAGAAAGGCCAGTTTTGTATAGCTTATTTCATCTCTAGTATTCATAGAATCAGTTCTGCAATTCAATTATGAGCTTTTAATGAGTCAGTGATGTTTTAATTGTGATTGTGGTGTGTGTAAGTTTGAGAGAGGGAGAGAGAGATGAGAGATTCTAACCTTAGTTGTGGTTTTTTTTTTGTTTGTTTATTGCTTTATTTCCTAGTCTGGCAATGGCTTGCACTATCAGTGACTGGAAGGGAACAGCATGGAATATTTAAAGCAGTTACATTGAGAGAAATTTTTATTTCTATAGATTTTTTATAGTTTCTAGTTTTGTTGGGAGCCTAAGAATTTTATAATGTGTAAAAGAAAAGTATTAAACTATATACATAGAAAGTATCTTTTAGATAATAAAAGAGGGGCTACAGTAGTATATGTGAGTGATTGTGGTTGCAAACCTTACTTTGTCTTTAAGGTTGTGGCCCAAAGGATGTCAGAGTCATTAATTTCCTTGCTAAGTAATGCTTCAAGTATATTAATACTAAATCATTTCTAATAAACAGGCTATTGGAACCAATCAAAGACAAGAATGGAAAATAGACAAATCCCACTCATAAAATAAAAATTTAGGAACTTGGTAGATAGAGGCTTCTAATGAAAAAGTGCTCTAAATAATTTCTTCAAGGTCATCTGGTTAATTTATGCTGCATTTGTAAGTTATTGTGTATTTTAAAAATTAATGAAAGATTTAATTATAGCAGGGTTGCCTGTGACCTTTTGTGAAATGACTTCATCATAAATCTGCAGGCATTTCAGAACTGTTTTCTAGGTTTCTAATAATTTGCTCTCAAATTAATGACATCCAGCCAGTGAAAGGCATCAAGGCTGAGTGAAAGGATTGAGTAGAAATTTGCAGTTTCCTAGCAGTGTTGAATTCTAAGTCCTAGACAGAGGTGGCAGTGAAGATGAGGTACAACTCATCAAAACCCACAGCAGGCTTCACTGTTGACTTAGACAAATGAGAAATAAGTGTGTCTACAGGGAAAATCCATAGCCAGCCTGGGTTATTGCAGAACATTTGATCTGGAGCACATTTATCTATTGAAGTGCAAGCACTATACAAATCAATGGGAGAACTATTTTACCTGTTATCCCCAAGAATTCTCCTTCCCTCACCAAGTCAAGGACTACCTCAGCCATCCAACTTGCTGGGTACCAGATATTACTTTAGACATCTTGCTCCTGGTATCTGCACACTATTTGGGAACTCAAAAAAGAATAGATGTACTATCCATGAGGGAAACAGTCTCATCTCTCCAAAGAAGTACCCATCATTATCTATGCCACTTTGTTGAATCATTTGGTCCAATGGAATGAATAGACTCAGCAGAAGGATGCCAAAGATTAGCACATCAGAAAAAAATCTTTTTCTTAGAAGAAGCCATTATCAATTATCTGTAGCTCCAGAGTGAGGCTAGAGCTTGAAAAATCCCACTGGATGCAGGAATCCTGGGGAAAAGCCAGAAAAGTGAAAGTAGAAAGAGAGTCTTAATTGAAGCATTCGTAGCTAAGCCATAGCCCTGAATATGATTATTACTCAACTCTGCATCCCAGATTACTCATGACACTGTAGTCATGCATGGTGCACCATGACTAAGCTTGTAAGCTGAAAAGTGTTTGATAAAAAGCAATTAGTATGTGAGAAAGAATTGGGTTTTAAGAGAGTTGGGTTCTGATATAAGCAGACAACTACTTGCTTTCTTTAGCTAGATTGTAAAAAGGTTAGGCTAAATGTTCTTCCCTACATTGTAGGCTCTCGTCATCCTCCAAAACTTTACTGTTTTGTAATTTTAAAAACGTAATTCCCAACTAGAGGCCAAACCAATGGAGATCATCATCATTTGGGTTTAAGTACATAATTCTCCACATATTACATGCTTTAAATTTTGCAGGAGGAAACAGGAGTCATAATGGGTGCTTTCTCTAATGTATTTCTCTAAATATTTTCTCTGAATATTTTTTATTTATTCCTTCTTCCAAGTGTGCTTTTTAGTTTTTATACATGATAGTGTTTATAATTTTCGGTGCAAGCAGCTTATCAATTGAGTTTTATTTGAGGTCAAGTTACTTTGTCCTATCTCCATACTATACCAAAGGGCCAACCTATGTAATCCAACAGTAGTTAGTGGATTGTTTTTTCTAACAAGCATAAGCCTTGCTGAAAGCACACTGATTAAAACTGTCTTGTAATATTGGCACCTGCTGCCTCAGTTGGCCTTCTAATTTCAGCATCTTGCCTTGTTGTGTTAGTTTTCCTCTTTGAACATTGGTTTCCTAATATGGAAAATGGAAAATAGAAAAAAGAAACAATATAATTCACTGAGATAGCAAAGTATAAAGCATAATCTGCACAAAATTCTCAGATAGCCAACAAACCAATCAAATATATTTTGACAACCTAATGCTATTATGTAAATGTTAATGCTAGTATAATTTTATTTTATTTATTTTTTATTTTTATTTATTTTTTTTCGGGCCACACCCGTTTGATGCTCAGGGCTTACTCCTGGCTAAGCGCTCAGAAATTACCCCTGGCTTGGGGGGCCATATGGGACACCGGGAGATCAAACGCGGTCCTTTCTTGGCTAGCGCTTGCAAGGCAGACACCTTACCTCTAGCGCCACCTCGCCGGCCCCATAATTTTATTATTTTATAATAAATTATAGGACACATTTCATCCTCAGAATAGGGCTACACCCAGTAATGGATGCAGTGTTACTCCTCGCTGAGCACTTAGGAATTACTCCTGGTGGTGCGCAGGGGACCATATGAGGTGTTGCAGATCCAACTCAAGTTGGTCATATGGAAGATAAGCACCCTACCACTATACTCTCTAGCCACCATACTTAGTTTTCTTTGGAGGAAGAACAGTATATATCTGGCAATGCTTGAGGGCTCATGAGTTTCCATATCTCTTGCATAAAAATCACATGCTCACCCATTGAGCTCTCCAGTCTTTTTGTTTTATTATTAGTTTTTATCTTGTACCTAATTACCACATATACTCGAGTATAAGCCAAGTTTTCTGGCACAAAATTTGTGCCAAAAACCCAAACTCAGCTTATACTCATGTCATACAGGTTATTTGATTCGGTGCACCGAATAAAATGCACGTAGTCTTCAGTCCTCTTCTGTCGTCGCTGGAGGGGGCAGTGCTTCAGCTCAGTCCACTAGTCGGGGCTGAGCTGAAGAGGTAGGAGGCTGAGCTGAACTGTATGCAACTGAACTATTTAACCCACAATATTCTGCGCTTTATTTGAGACCGACAGCAGTGATGATTATATCTGCAAACTCAGTGATGATGACACCCTCAGATCAGATACAGCTGAAGCTCTTTTTAGACATAGAGATGAGGAGGAGGAGGAGGAGGAGGAATACAGTTTTGAAGGATTTTAACCTTTGTGATTTGGCTTGATTACCTGTTAAGCTACAGTTTTCTGCATTTTTTTAAGTTTTAAAGTTATTGTTGCTAGTTTGCAATTTTTCTTTAGCAATAAATATTGAAAAACATTTAACCTACTGTTTCCTTAATTATTGTTATTATTTTGGGTATATATTTTTATTTTTGAAATATACCAGTGGCTTCTTTTTTCACCTTTGCTTATACTCGAGTCACTAAGTTTTCCCAGTTTTAGGGTAAAACTAGGGGTATCAGCTTATATACAGGTTGGCTTATACTCAAGTATATACTGTAGTTTATTTTCTTCAATTCTTCTCTACTGTTGCTATTGTCTTTGACATAACCATGGGTTACAGATGATTTATTGTGGTGCTTGCACACTTGACTCTAGTGCTCATCAATAGTCACGCAATTTATTTGTGATTTTTGCACATGTGTTTACTAGGGGTCATTTAGTTGAATTGTCACATATTCTGGTTGTGTTTCTCATACATCTTTAGTTGCAGTTCTGTACAGGACTTACATACTTTGATGAAGCGTTTGTACATTTCTGATTGTGTTTTAGGTTTTGATATTGTTTGGTTGGGTCAAAGATACTACCTAAGTAGTTATAACCATAATATATATGGTTATATATATGGTATATATACCATATAACCATACTCAGTTTATGTGTCAGTACTGGGAATTAATTTCATAGTCTCACACTTGCAAGACAGGTGGGGTTTTTGTGTGTGTGAGTGTGTGTGTTGTTTTTTTGTTGTTGTTGTTGTTTTGTTTTGTTTGCCACTGATCAAATTGTAGATCCCATGAGTTAGTTATTTTATGCTTTTGTTGTTGAGTGGTTTGAGTAATTTTAATAGGAAAAGATTTAATGAACTTGAAATCCAATAACCCATGTACAGAAAAATTAGTTGTTCTGAGATATGAAGAATACTTTACAAAGCCTGACTCAAAATACAAACCTTCACTCAAAAAATAGATAATTTAAAGAAAATGAACATATATTTTAAATGAATAGACAATGATCCAAATACAAAGCTGGTGATAATTCTGAGAATCTGGCATAATTCAGACAATTATTCTCATAATTTTACAATTAAAATTTTAAAATAAAGTGATAATGTTTTTTCAAAAACCTTTTTGCTTAGAAATAAATCACAGGTTATTTAGAAATAGCGTCATTGCTTTCCTTAACAGGATAAAATGTTATCATCAAACCAGGGAATGTCTGCTCAATAAATATTGCTTGTAAAACTGGATAGACACTTGCAAACAAATAATACTAGATTTCTATCTTATACTATGTGCAAAAGTTAACTCAAATTGATTAGAATATCCATACAATGCTTCAAAGAAAGAAAAAAATGAGCAAAGTTTTCCATTGTGTTAGCTTAATTTATATCTTTAGTGATTGACTCCAATGGCAAGAGAAAAAAAATAAAAGCAACTCCCAAACCAAATGGGATCACATCAAACTAAAAAGAAACCTTCCCTCCCACCCTCCCTCCCTCACTCACTCCCTCCTTCCCTCCCTCCCTTCCTTCCTTCTTCCCACCCTTCCTTCGTTCCTACCTTCCCACCTTCATTTCATTTCTCCTTCCTTCCTTTCTTCCATCCCTTCTTCCTTCCTTCCTTCCTCCTTCCATCCCTCCTTCCTTCTCTCCCACTTCCTTCCTTACATTTCCCCTTTCTTCCCTTCATCCCTCTTTTCTTCCTTCCATCCCCTTCCTTCCTTCCTTCTATTTTCCTTTCCTTCCATCCCACCTTCCTTCCACCCCTTCCTTCCAACCCCCTTCCTTTTTTCCTTCCTTCTATCCCTCCTTCCCCCCTCCTCTTCCTTTCTTCCAACCCTCCTTCCTTCCATCCTCTTCCTTTCCATCCCTTCTTCCTTCCTTTCCTCCCCCTTCCCTCCCTCCTTCCATTCCTCCCTCCTTCCTTCCTTCCTTCCATCTCTCCTTCCTTTCTTCACTCCTTCCTTTCTTCCATCCCTCCTTCCTTACTTCCTTTCCTCTCTCCCTCCTTCCTTCTTTCCTTCCATCCTTCCTTCCTCCTCACCCTCCTTCCATCCCTCCCCTTCCTTTCATCCCTCCTTCTTTCCATCCCCACCATCCTTTCTCCTCTCTCTCCTTCCTTCCCTTCCCCCTTCCTTCCTTCCATCCCTCCTTCCTTCCTTTGTCCCTCCCTTGGTTCCTTCCTCCCGTCCTTCCTTCCTTCCCTCCTTCCTTCCTTCCTTCCTTCCTTCCTTCCTTCCTTCCTTCCTCCCTTTCTTTCCTCCTTTTATACTTCCTCCCTTCCCTTCCTCCTTCCATTCCTTCCTCCCTTTCTTTCCTCCTTTTATACTTCCTCCCTTCCCTTCCTCCTTCCATTCCTTCCTTCCTTTCTTCCTTCCTCCCTTCCTTTCCTCCTTCCTTATTTCCCCCTCCTTCCCTCCCTCCCTCCTTCCTTCCCTCCTTCCCTTCTTCCCTTCCTCCTTCCTTCCTTCCCTCCTTCCCTCCTTCCTTTCCTCCTTCCTTCCTTATCTCTTTCCTTCCTTCCCTCCTTCCTTCCTTCCCTCCCTCCCTCCCTCCTTCCTTCCCTCCCTCCCTCCCTCCTTCCTTCCCTCCCTCCCTCCCTCCCTCCTTCCTTCCTTCCTCCCTCCCTCCCTCCCTCCCTCCCTCCCTCCCTCCCTCCTTCCTTCCTTCCTTCCTTCCTTCCTTCCTTCCTTCCTTCCTTCCTTCCTTCCTTCCTTCCTTCCTTCCTTCCTCCCTCCCTCCCTCCCTCTTCTTTCTCTTCTTTCTTCTAGTTCTGTGTTCTGTGCTTAGAGATCTCTCCTGGTGGGGCTCATATTGCCATTTAGGGTGACAGGGATTGAACCTGGTCAGCTGTAAGCAAAAGCAATTTAATTGCTGTTACTATTTCTCTAGTCCCAAAATTCAGTTTCTTAAATTAAAAACTCATAGAGGACTCTATGAAATATTTAAATTAGATATTTTTCTTTTTCATACTAATAATTTTTGCCCATTATTTGATTAAAAATTACATAATACATAGGAGCCAGACAAGATAAGATATGAAAAAAAAGTATCACAAGCAGAGAAAATCAGGGAATAGGAAGTTATGCTTATTTTAGGAACAAAATAGAATTTGAGCAAAAGTGACAGTGGAGAGTAGCAAGATATAATTCTACAAAGATAGATAGAACTACATGCAGGGAAGTTCTTGAATAAAATTTAAAGTGTTTAGTATGATATTCTTGGCTAAATCTCAAACTATTAAAGTAAAAAACATCAGAACTTTCTATATTAAAGTTTAAGTTGGAAAAACAAATAAGATTTTCAAGGTTGAGTATAGAAACAAGGCAAATGTCCTGAAAATATAAAAGTTGGAGGTAGAAAAAGGAGGAAGAGAGAGAAAACTGCACTTAAGGAAATTAGAAAAAGACAAAGAGATTATGGTAATATTACTAAAGCAAAGTTTCCTGCTTCTGTGTAACATCACAATTCTGCCCATACAAGAGAAGATAAAAGTTTAGAAGAGTTATTGCTTACACTTGGGAAATATAAGGAATGATTATAAAAAAGAAGACTTTTAAGTAGGAACTTGAGATGAAATTGGGGCAATCAGAAAATGAATGAAGTTATTTAAGCAGAGCCTATCAAAATATGTGAAATAAGTACTGTGTGTATTTGCATAAGTGTATAAGAAATGAATGCATGAGTCTAGGTAGAGGAGGAATTTATAGAAGGGAGATAAATTGGTCTAGCTATGATGAAGAGGGGAGAGGATCAAAAATTTGAAAAAATCTATGAGATCTAGATCCCAGTTAGAATATGAGTTCTGGAAATCTGCATTCTCTACTGTAACTATATGTCTGAGGAGACATATAGTGTCATTGGAATAATTGTTTAAGGCAGAGTATGGTAGAGTCCATATTCATAAAGATGGATATATGGAAAAATAAGGAAACAATTAAGAATCAAGCTTAGCTTGGGAACAAAAAAATGACAAACTTACCAGACATTACAAAAGGACCTAAGAGAGAGTAAAAGAGCATGTACAGAGTTATACAAATATAGTTATACCAATGACATTATACTTCAAGGGCGGAACAACCCTGTATCTCTTAGGACAGGGGAATTCCCTTTCTAATCTCCCCAATTTTTACTGTGACTATGCAAAAAAAAATAGCACAAATTACATTTTTTAAATGTTTTCCCCCGTGCTTTGATTTGTCTTTATTTCAGGACCATGGTTAGTGTTTGGTTGTAGTCTTTATTGCTGTGGTGCTTTTCACGTTTTTGTTTGTTTGTTTTTTCTGTTGTTGTTGTTTTTTGTTTTTGGATCCCACCCAGCAGCTTCAGAAATTCCTCCAGGCTGTATGCTCAAAAATCGCTCCTGGCAGGCTGGCATGCTTGGGGGACCATATAGGATGCTGGGATTTGAACCACCGTCCTTCTGCATGCAAGGAAAATGCACTGCCTCCATGTCATTTCTCTAGCTCTTGTTTGTTTCTGTTTTGTTTTATTTGGGGGGGGTGATTTTTTGTATTATTTTATGTTTTCATTCCTTTTCCCTTTATTTTAAACTGATTTTTATAGTCTCTAGAAGGACTCCGTCTGTATTTTGTTTGTTTGAATTTTTGCTCTCCCCTTTCTTTTTCTTTTTTCTTTTTTTCTTACCTTCAAACAGAACCACATAACTTGAACCATCTTATTCTGCCTCACAAATCGAGGGGGAAATAATGGAGGGCACCAAGACCAAACAGTTGTATGAACATTGAATAGAAATAAAAAATGATCAGACTTAAACAGCAAACCCAAAGCCAGCTACAACAGAATCAATACCCAATTTACAACAAGCTAGACACAGAAGGAACCACTTATGCTAACAGCCCTGGGGGCAAAGGAGGCAATATGGGATGCATGCTGGGAACAGGGGTGGAGGGAGGACAACATTGGTGGTGGGAATGCCCTGATTCAATGTCACTATGTACCTAAAATAGTATTGTGAATGATTTGTAATCCACTTTGGTCAAAATAAAAATTATTAATTAAAAAAGGAAGTAACTTGACATTTAATATAATAGATTCTCTAAGTGAAATAAAAAGCCAATTGATAATATGGAATTTGAATTAATCCTTGTCTTACATATGAGTTAGGAGCTCAAAATATCTTATATGTCGATGATTAAATATATGGTCATTTTGCTTTGGTACGGAAAACTTCTGGTTTTGCTTCTGTTTGTTGGGTTGGGAAGGACCCACTTCTATTTATTTTTACCTTTTAATCATTCTCTGCAGTGTTTAGAGTCTGGGAAAGCTGGGGGATACAAGTTGATATTAAGGCCACTAGTAATACTCTAGGTAGTGATTGGGGGCCCTGAAGTGATAACCAATAAAGTACAATCTTGATTTATAAATGAGAAAATGTTCACTATATATGTTATTTGGTTGTTACTTAATTATATACAAAAATGTTATAGCTGATTTTCACAAATAATACAATATGTTGACTCATTCCCTTTATAAAATATCTTTCAATTTTTTTGCATAGATAGTATAAAGTAATTATAAAATATATAATTATATATTGTGCATAATGTTATATATTACATAATTATATATTTTATAATAATAAAACATGAATTTTTATTAATTTTAGTGGTTAATAAATAAAGGTAAATTTTAGTTGGTTGCTCTAGATATATATTGAAAATCATTTTTTAATCTTGAAAATTTTAGCCCTTAAAGTAATGTAATCAAATAGTCAACTAATAGTTCAAGTTCCTCCTAACCAGCAAATAAAAAATGTCTTAAAAGAACTGCAAGGGAGTAAGAGTAGACAGTCATCAATTCTGAGGCTTGTAGTTTATAGAATGTGACTCTTTCTCTCTGGTAGGTGTCATATAGTAATATTCTTTTGGCTTTGACTAGGCCTAGAAAAGCCTAAAAATACTTTGTTATTGATACGGATCTTAGGTTCCTGCTGGGCAGTAAGAGCCAGTGAAACTGTATAAAGGAGCTCTCCTCAATTTACAGTCATTTCCTTCTCATTACCACAATAAGAAATGTTTATGATTCTGACAATGTTTCTTTGCCACTTTTTATAATATAATGTATTATTATATATGTTCATTATATTTTCCTCAATTGTGCATGTCTGTCCTCATAAATATACATTATATTTTAAAAAATTATTCAATACTTATAGACCATTATATTGTCCTAATCCCACTGGGCTTAAAACCAGATCCTCACTTTTCTTTGAAGCTCTTTCTAAAGTGGGTAGAAATGATTCTCAACTAAAGTCAGTTTCTTGCCAATAAAGTTCTAATTTTATTTAAAATAAAGGAATACATTGTTTTTAGAGCCTGTATAGTTGTATAGTTGCATTCCATGCATTTGGTCTGGGTTCAATCTCTGGCATCCCATATGGTCCCCTGAGCCTGCCAGAAGTAATTTATAAATGCAGAACAAGGAGTAATCCCTGAGCACCTCCAAGTGTGCCTCCCAAAGATTATCTATACATAAGAGAGATAGCACAGGGGTTAAGGTGCTTGTTGTACCACCATGTATAAATGCCTCCCCCATCCCCACCAAAACGAAATGTATTGGCTTCATACCAGTGTCAACTAGAATTTGTTCAACCTTAATCTTGAGCATTGGCCTACAACCTCAGTTTATTCATCTAAAATGGCCATGACTGATTATCATGGGATTTTTGTAGGATTTAGGGTTGTAATAGCAGTTACACTCTTATGGTGATACGCAAATTTAGCAAAGACATATACATGAGAAACTCACTGTGTTATCCATTATTCTTACAACAGCTTGGCCTAGAAATTTAATTGGAATTGGTAATTGTGAAACTTTGAGCAAGTATAATGAAAGATTTGAGTGTAGGTTGGAGAAGTTAAGAACTGAGTCTTCTGGTGTGATGTTTTCCAGTCTGATGACTGAGTTTAACAGATAGTAATAGGAAGAAGGACAAGACAGCACTGCCAAGTGGCTTACTTTTCTGAAGATATTCTCCAGGTAGATAACAGTGGAAATTTTAATGGTGAAAGAAATTTAATATGCAAGTGTTAAAGTCCCTGGGTAAGGAAAAATAAAAGGAGAAGTCCTGTTTAGGTCAGGCACAACACGGTATCACCCTAGTTGAGTTCGATCAAACGTTACCTCTGAAGTCAAGCTGCAGTAACTTCATCTAACTCTTTAAACAGTTTAGTCTTACTTTTTGATGTTTTTATTATCTTTCAGCTTTTATAACTATACACATACATACACACATATGTCTATGAAATTGGAGGTCATAAAAAGAGACATTGCTATGCAGGCAGAGAAATGATGCAGAATTGATCTATAAAAAGGAGAACCATCCTTACAGAACTTATTTCTCTAATTATGTTTAGGGTGGTATTGTTTCCACCTAGATGATAGCAATTATATACCAAGCTCCCCTTTGAAATAATTTAATTAATGAGTAGCTATCCCTCTGTGTGTATAGAATTCTAATGAAGTAATTAATTTATTTTCATGAACCTCCACCCTCTGAATTTAAGCACTTCTCTCTCCCCAACAAACTTCACTCCAGAAGGTGGATTATAGAGGTATGTTATTCAGGGTCCCAGTAAACTGCAGTTTTTATGGCAATACTGGTATAGTAGATGGTGATAAGAGTGATAAGTAGAAACTGCTGTTTTTCACCTGAGAGTGTTTTTGTCCTTCTAAACTCCAAAGGGCACACAACTTAACCACATTCTCTGGCCCAGACAGAAGGACAGATAGAGCTATTACCCCAATTTGAAAAGAAGAAAATGATTTTGATAGATTGATCCTATCCATTAATCAGCCAGGGACTATTTATTGAGCATCTGTTATATGAAAGAAGTGCCAGTGGAGACTAAGATGAATGACTCTGGTAAATCCTTTGTGGATAGGGTCACCAGGAGATAGATAGCTTTTATGCCTGGATATAGACATAGGAGTTGAAAGAAGATAAAATTCTTGAAAATTATCTTGAAAAGGCCATATTCTATCTAGACTATTTCTATATCCCATCCTTAGAGTATGTGCCACTGATAAAAACTTACCTTATATAATAAAGCTGGACTTTTGAGAGATGAAGTATTTTTTTTTGGTTAGGGCCACTTAGGTAATTTAGTGGAAGACTAAGACTAGAAAAAGACAACTCTTCTATTTTCCTATCTAGTATTTTTGTTACCAACAATGCTAACAGTTTTCAAAATAAGAGATCAGTGGCCAATCTGTCAACAGAGTTATATCAGAAGAATTTAAAAGAGAGAGAGAGAGAGAGAGAGATGAGGGTCACTTAGGTTTGTAACATCCAAAAAATGTGATTTTAAGTGATCTTTAAAACTCCTAAGGAAAAAATATTCAGGTTGGAAAGTAAGAAGAAAAAAGTAATAAATTTTAATTGATTTTTCTTGACAATCCATATAGTGAGAAATGGCTTAGAGGATGCATTAATTTTGTTCTGTGAGTTGAAGAAACTTCTTCAGGGCAATTAAGAGTAAGTAGGCACATGTTTTCAAGCAGTCATCTGTTTTTATATATGAGGTGTCTATTTTCATCAAGCTTCTTTCAGGAAAGAAAGCAAAGAAGAAATAAAACTATGTTCCTATGTTTAATGATTTTACCTGTAAAGGGGGATTTTTTCCTCCTTTCAATAAAAAGCAAACGTATTGTAAACTCTCTTAAAAATGATTTGAGTGATAATGTGTGGATGTCATAGCAGTAAAATAGTGGTGATAATAATGAGCCGATGTTGTCCATTGGAATTTCCAATTTTTCCATACATTAGCTCAAATTATGGAGTATATGTTAACTAACATATACTTTGAGTTATGAAAGAGAGCCAGGAATTCATTTCTGAGGAACGATATAAAATTTGTTTACCTCGAGACTGGAGAAATAGAGTAGAGTGGATTGTATACAAACAACCTGGGTTCTATCACTGGCATCCCATATGGTCCTGTGAGCACTTCCAGAAGTAAGTCCTGAGAACATAGCCAAGAGTAACCCCTGAATATCACCAAATATGACCCCAATATAAATTTGTCTATCTTAGTAATTGAAAGTAATTGGGACAGTAGATGATAGTTAGAGATAAAATAGGAATAAGCTTGCTTCTACCCACGACTTGAAAATAAGACCACCTTCTAGAGTTGACTTGTTGCATTGGTACTGCTCAAAGGTACATATTTTTATCAAACAAACATTGTACAAAGGTTCTGTGGAGTACAAAGAAGTATGTAAGTATTCTTTGACTTTAAACCAATTAGGAAATTGGTGACACAAACTTGACCAATTAAAATTGGACATTCCCTAATAGATTAAAGAAGTCTAGTTTTGGTGGCTATGCAGCTCAGGGAATGGAGCTTATGAAGTCTTTCTTTGTGGTTCTAGCAGTTATGCTTCTTCAGTGTCGTTTTAATCTATCTTCTGTAGTTGGTATTCTTGGTCGTTATGTTGCTCCTAGAATGGAGCCTGGGATAAAGTCTTTCGTTATGTTTCCGGAAGACCAGTTCAGTTGCGGTTCTCTCAGTCAGACTTCTGGAATTGGAGCTCTTGTTTGTTGAACAGATCATAAACCAAAAGCTAGGCTAGAGCTTTTTGTTGCTGTTGTTGGCGGTGGTCCCTGGATGCATACTCTCCAGTCTTGGTTGCAACAACCAGTCGTCTGCATATAGTGATCTTGGCTATTAGAGGTCTAATTTTACCATCCAAGACAAAGTAGAAGTCTTCCACACACCACGAAAGCAACAAGAGGAGAGTAAATGATCATGCAAGGAGTCTAGAGTTAATCCCATGACAGTATACTTCAGGGGTGGAGAAACCCTGTATCTCCTAGGTCAAGGGAATTCCCTCTACAATATCCTCAATAGTTACTGTGCCTATGCAGGGGGAGAAAGAAAAGGAAAAAAAAAGCACAAAACAATCATTTTTCCACATGTTTATCAATTGATCGATTTTGTTGACGTCTTTATTTTGGTGTGGAGATTAAGGTTGATGTCTCCAATATTATTTTATTTTATATTGTCTTGTCTTTCTCTTTCTTTTTGCACTCGAGCAAGATTTGATTTCAGAACCGAGACTATTGTGTGGTGCCTATCTTTATTGCTGTAGTGCTCACTGATTATTTAATTCGATATTTCTTTCTGTATTGTTGTGGTGTTTCAATTACCTTTTTCACATCCTCTCTCAAACTGCAGTTGGAAGCCTCTAGAGGGACTACACATATTTTCAGCATATTTGACTTTGAATTCTTTTTTATTTATTTTCCTCTTATTTTGTACCCCAAACTATTGCTTTTCTTTCCTTCAAACAAAACCACATAACTCTATTTATCTAGCTCTGCCTCTTAAACCGGACCAAAAAGATATGTGATCACTAAGAGTAAGCCAGACAAAGAGGGGTCCACCTACTCTAGCAGCCCGGGGGTGCTGGTGGGGTATATGGGTTGTAGAAAGGGAACTGGAATGGGGGGAGGACATATTTGGTGATGGGTATTCCCCTGATTCAATGTTAATATGTACCTAAAATACTACTGTGAAAGATATGTAAGCCATTATGGAAAAAAATTGTGTTTTTAATCAGAAACTTTCTTTGACTTACATGTATTATTATATGAATTATATGTTATGTTATGTTACTATATTATGTTATGTTAGTTTACCTCATTATGTTAATCAATTTTGTCTCTTGAATAAATTCTTTTTTTCCCATTTTTTCTTTATTTAAACATCTTGATTACATAAATGATTGTGATTAGGTTTCAGTCATGTAAAGAACACCCCTTCACCAGTACAACATTCCCACCACCAATGTCCCAAATCTCCCTCCATCCCACCCCACCCCCACCTGTACTCCAGACAGGCTTTCCAGTTCCCTCATTCATTCACTTGATTATGGTAGTTCTCTGTGTAGTTATTTCTATAGCTGCACTCACCACTCTTTGTGGTGAGCTTCATGAAGTGAGCTGGTGTTCCAGCCCTACTCTCATTATCTCTGAGGATTGTTACAAAAATGACTTTTATTTTTCTTAAACCCCATAGATGAGTGAGAGTATTCTGCATCTCTCTCTCCCTCTGACTTATTTCACTCAGCATGATAGATTACATGTACATCCATGTATAGGAAAATTTCATGACTTCATCTCTCCTGATGGCTGCATAATATTCCATTGTGTATATGTACCATAGTTTCTTTAGCCATTCGTCTGTTGAAGGGCATCTTGGTTGTTTCCAGAGCCTGGCTATTGTGAATAGTGCTGCAATAAATATGGTTGTGAGGAAGGGTTTTTTTTTATTGTATTCTTGTGTTCTTAGGGTATATCCCTAAGAGTGGAATAGGTGGGTCAAATGGGAGCTCAATATCCAGATTTTGGAGGAATCTCCATATTGCTTTCCATAGACGTTGGAGTAGACAGCATTCCCACCATCAGTGGATAAGAGTTTCTTTCTCTTCACATATCCGCCAGCACTGATTGTTCTCATTCTTTGTGATGTGCGCAAATCTCTGTGGTGTGAGGTGGTATCTCATCATTGTTTTGATTTGCATCTCCCTGATGATTAGTGATGAGGAGAATTTTTTCATGTGCCTTTTGGCCATTTGTATTTCTTTTTTTATCAAAGTGTCTGTTCATTTCTTCTCCCCATTTTTTGGGTGGATTAGATGTTTTTTCTTGTAAAGTTCTGTGAGTGCCTTGTATATTTCGGATATTATCCCCTTATCTGAGGGTGTTAGGTGAATAGTTTCTCCCACTCAGTGGGTGACTCTTGTATCCTGGGCACTATTTCTTTTGAGGTGCAGAAGTTTCTCACTTTAATGCATTCCCATCTATTGATCTCTGCTTCCACTTGTTTGGAAAGTGCAGTTTCCTCCTTGAAGATGCCTTTAGTCTCAATGTCATGGAGTGTTTTACTGACATGTTGTTCTATATACCTTATGGTATCAGGTCTGATATCAAGGTCTTTAATCAATTTGGATTTTACCTTCATACATGATTTTAACTTGGGGTCTATGTTCGCTTTTTTGCAAGTGACTAACTAGTTCTGCCAGCACCACTTGTTGAAGAGATTTTCCCTGCTCCACTTAGGATTTCTTGCTCCTTTGCCAAAAATTAGGTAATTGTATGTCTGGGGGACAATGTCTGAGAACTCAAGCCTATTCCACTGATCTGAGGGTCTGTCTTTATTCCAATACAGCTTCATAAAAGCTGTTTTGATAACTATTGTTTTATAGTGAAGTTTAAAGTTGAGGAAAGTAATGCCTCCCATTTTCCTTTTTCCTAGGAGTGCTTTAGCTATTTGAGGGTATTTATTGTTCCAAATGAACTTCATAAGTGTTTGACCCACTTCTTTGAAGAGTGTCATGGGTATTTTTAAGGGGATCACATTAAATCTGTGTAATGCTTTAGGGAGTATTGCCATTTTAATGATGTTAATCCTGCCAACCCATGAGCATGGTATGTGTTTCCATTTCTGTGTGTCCTCTCCTATTTCTTGGAGCAGAGCTTTATAGTTTTCTTTGTATAGGTCCTTCACATCTTTGGTCAAGTTGACTCCAAGATATTTGAGTTTGTGTGGAACTATTGTGAATGAGATTGCCTTCCTGACTTCCACTATCATTATTGGTGTATAAAAAGACCATTGTCTGAAGGTTGATTTTGTAGCCTGCCACCTTGTTATATGAATCTATTGTTTCTAGAAGTTTTTTGGTAGAGTCTTTAGGGTTTTCTAAGTAGAGTATCATGTCATCTGCAAACAATGAGAGGTTGACTTCTTCCTTTCCTATCTGGATTCCCTTGATATCTTTTTCTTGCCGGATCGCTATAGCAAGAATTTCCAGTACTATGTTGAAGAGGAGTGGTGAGAGCAGACAGACTTGACTTGTACCAGAATTTAGAGGAAAGGCTTTTACTTTTTTTCCATTGAGGATAATATTTGCCATTGGTGTGTGGTAGATGGCTTCAGCTAGATTGAGAAAGGTTCTTTCCTTTCCGATCTTGCTGAGACTTTTGATCAAGAATGGGTGTTGGACCTTATCAAATGCTTTCTCTGCATCTATTGATATGATCATGTGATTTTTATTTTTCTTGTTGTTTATGTTGTGTATGATGTTGATAGATTTATGCATGTTAAACCATCCTTGCATTCCTGGGATGAAACCTACTTCTTTGTAGTATATGATCTTCTTGATGATACATTGGATCCTATTTGCCAGGATTTTGTTGAAGATCTTTGAATCAGCATTCATCAGGGATATTGGTCTATAATTTTCTTTTTTCGCAGTGTCTCTGTCTGGTTTTGGTATCAAGGTGATGTTGGCTTCATAAAAGCTGTTTGGAAGTGTTCCAGTTATTTCAATTTCATGGAAGAGCTTGGCTAGGATTGGTAGTAGCTCCTCTTGAAAGATTTGAAAAAATTCATTAAAAATCCAGCTGGGCCTGGGCTTTTCTTTTGAGGCTGATGTTTGATTACCGTTTCAATTTCCTCAGTAGTGATGGGGGTGTTTAGATATGCTACATCTTCCTTACTTAAATGTGGAAGGTTATAAGTGTCCAAGAATTTTTCCATTTCTTCTAGGTTCTCATGTTTAATAGCACAAAGTAGTCTCTGATAACTCTTTGGATCTCTGCAATTTCTGTAGTGATCTCCCCCTTTTCATTTCTAATACGGGTTATCAGATTTCTCTCTCTGTCTTTCCTTTTGAGTTTTGCCAATGGTCTATCAATCTTGCTTATTTTTTCAAGGAACCAACTTCTGCTTTCGTTGATCTTTCAGATTATTTTTGGTTTTCCACTTCATTGAGTTCTGCTTTCAGCTTTGTTATTTTCTTATGTCTCCCTATTTTTGGTTCCTTTTATTGGTCATTTTCTAATTTTTTGAGTGTGTCATTAATTTATTCAGCTATGCCCCTTCTTCCTTCCTGATGTGTTCTTATAGAGCTATAAATTTTCCTCTCAGGACTTCTTTTGCTGTGTACTATAGAGTCTGGCAGTTTGTGTCTTCATTATCATTTGTTTCCAGGAAAGTTTTTATTTCCTTTTTGATTTCATCTCGGACCCACTGGTTGTTCAGTAGCAGGGTGTTTAATTTCCAATTGTTAAAGTTTTACTTCTGTGTGGCTTTGTAGTTCACATCTAATTTCAGAGCCTTGTGGTCAGCAAAGGTAGCCTGCAAGATTTCTATCCTCTTGATTTTATGGAGGTATGTTTTATGTGTCAGCATGTAGTCTATTCTGGAGAATGACCCATGTACATTGGAAAAGAATGTGTATCCAAGTTTTGGGGGATGGAGTGTCCTGCATATATCTACTAGTCCACTTTCTTCCATAACTCTTTTCAGGGCTAGTATGTTTTTGTTGGGTTTCAATCTGGTTGACCTATCAAGTGTTAATACTACTACTACTACTACTACTACTACTACTACTACTACTACTAATAATAATAATAATAATAATAATCTTTAAGATTTGTCAGTAATTGTATTAGATAATTTGCTGGTCTCTCATTGGGTGCATATATATTTAATAGTCTGATTTCTTTCTGTTGCACATATCCCTTGATTAGTACATAGTGTCCATCTTTGTCCCTTACCACTTTTCTTAGTATAAAGTTGGTGTCATCAGATATTAATATGGCCACCCCAGTTTTTTTCAGGGTGTTGTTTGCTTGGGTGATTTTCCTCCAGCCTTTGATTTTGATTCTATGTTTGTTCTTACTATTCAGATGTGTTTCTTGTAGGCAGAAGGTTGGATTCATCCTTTTGATCCATTTTGCCACTCTGTGTCTTTTAATTGGTGAATTTAGTCCATTGACATTGAGGGAGATGATTTTCATAGGATTTAATGTCATCTTTGTAGATGTTTTCTATATTTGTTGGTCTTCTTTTCTTAGAGTAGACCTGTCAGTTTTTCCTTTAAGATGGTTTCTCGTCTGTGAAGTTGCTGAGCTGTTGTTTATCCATAAAGCTATGTATTCTTCCTTCAAACCTGAACATGAGTCGGGCTGGGTGCAGTATTCTTGGTGACACATTCATTTCATTCAGTCTTGTCACAATATCCCACCACTGTCTTCTGGCCTTGAGAATTTCTTGTGACATGTCTGCTGTAAGTCTTAGGGACCCTCCTTTGAATGTAATTTCCCTTTTTGATCTTGCTGCTTTCAGTATTCTATCTCTATCTATGGGATTTGTCATTGTAACGAGGATGTGTCTTGGGGTGTTTTTCTTTGGGTCTCTTTTAGCTGGTACTCTTCGGGCATGCAGGATTTGATTGCATGTAGTCTTTAAGTCTGGAAGTATCTCTTTGATGATGTCTTTCACAGTTGATTCTTCCTGGAGATCTCCTTCCTGGGTTTCTGGGACTCCAGAAATGATTCTTACGTTGTTTCTGTTGAGTTTATCAAAGATTTCTATTTTCATCTGTTCACATGCCTTGAGTACTTTTTCCATTGCCTGTTCATTTGTCTTAAGGTTCTTTTTCCAATTTCTTCTGTTGTGTTGAGTTTTTCTGCATCACATCTTCCAGTACTCTGATTCTCTCCTCAGTTGCTGATACCCTGTTGGCGAGGCTATCCATTGAGGTTTTCAGTTGAGCAACCGTGCTTTTCAGATCTGTTATTTCAGTTTGGAGTTTTCTGATTTCTGTCTTTGTGTTCTGTTCAGAACGATCTATGCCTTTTTTTTTTGAGTTCTATGAACATCTTCCATATTTTTATTCTAAACTCCTTATCTGAGAGGTTAATCAGGTGGTTGGAATTTATTACGTCATCTGAGCTTTCTTCTTCATTCTCTGTGTATGGTATTTATCTACGAGGTTTCCCCATTGTCACACTTGTAGTGTGGTTTTTCCTGCGTGTTGTGATGGGGCTCGCTTCGCTTCATGGCCACGCTCTTCTGCTGCCTCTAGTTGACAGTCCTCAGAGTGAACAAAGGCACAGCAGGGCGGAGCCTCCACAGGCCAGAGACTTCAGCTTATTGGACAGCGACACCCCCCGCCCCCAGCCAGAATGTACTTACTGGGCAGCTTCAAAATGCAGTTTTTTGGAGGTGCGCTCCCTAGGCCTCTGAGGAAACCTTCGGGGATTCAGAAACACAGGCAGTCAGGCCCAGAAGAAGATTTTGAATAAATTCTTACAATAAAAAAAAAAGAAATCTAGTTTTAAGCTTTGTTTCTCAAAGTGAGGACATGAAACTAGCAATATCAAATTGGAGACTAATGGAAATTAGTCTGGAGACTAATATAGAAGGGACTAAATAAAAATTCAAATAATTAGAAATTGAAGCATACTAATGAGAAATAGCAAGGTAGTCCAGTCTATGACTAATACTCTCTGTAGATGATTCTAAGTTAGACAGTAGAAAACATCTGGTTTATTGATAAAATACCTACTGTTTTTGCTCTGGAAAACGAAGAGCTCAGTGTTCCTTGAAAAGTCACAGAAAACATTGTGAAAACAACAGCAGCTGATTTGTGAATCATGTTATCCTTTTAGACAAGTTTCTCACCTTTGCTTTCTTTAACCTGCCATCTTTTAGTTTTTCATATATGCTGACTAACCACTTTGTTTTCAAAAATGTTATGCCAAATGGTATGTGATTTTGGTGATAAAAATCACTATATTTATTTTTATTATTTATTTTTATTTTATTTTATTTTGGTTTTTGGGTCACACCCAGTGCTCTGGTATTAATCCTGACTCTGCTCTCAAACATCACTCCTGGAAGGCTCAGGGGACCATATGGGATGCCAGGGATTGTCTTTCCTGGGTTGGTAGTATGCCAGACAAATGCACTACCACTGTAATGTCACTCTAACCCCAAATCATTATATTTAAAGGAAATTTTCCAATAAAGAGAAATTCCTGAAGATGACTATAACACTATTTTAGAACACTAGTTTCTTAGAACAAATATTGTTAGAACAATATGTCTAAAACATTTTAGAACACATTTGTTAGAACACTGGTCTTAAAGTTAGAACATTAACATTTGTTAGAAATCATCTGGATCTTTATTTTTATTTCAGAAGCAAGTAGTCCTTGTCTATTTTCCAAACCCTCACATGAATTCTGATGATGGTTGCATTGATTTCTTTGGCTGGAGTCTTATTTATGTGAACTATATTGTAGATTCTGACATCAGAGTAGTTTTAAAAGACTAAGAAATGCTTACATTTTGAGCCATAGAGACAAAACAGAGGTTAAGTATTTCCCTTGCATAGTGTTAACTCTTGTTGAATCCCTGGTACCACAAATGGTTTCCCAAACATCACCAGGAGTGATTCCTGAACATAAAACCAGGCAAAATAACCTGAACAGAACCTTGTGTTACCTAACCCCTCTTCCCCCACCAAATGGTTTCATTGTCTTAAATTTATATCTTGTTTAGTTTTCTGTGCATCTATTAGCTCTTCAGCTTTTCTGAGCAATGGAATAGTAAATAATAGTAGGGAAACTTTATCTGCACAAAAGAGAGACCCTGGTTCAGAATCCCTTAGGTCACACATGATGGGGACCTTAACTAACATATTTCATTCTGAAAATGAGAATATATGGAAAGATAGAGAGTATATTTCTATTTCCGAGCTGATAATTGGCTTTACTCCCTATACACATACTTAATCAGGACCCAATGAGAAAAGATTATCAGCCTAATATTGAATGTTCCATAGTTTGTATATGACATATGAAAGTGACCTTATGTGTATGGACCAGAACACTCCCAAGTGAAAATGTTAGTGTAACAATTTTACATTTTGGGGAAGACCTGGGAAACACAATGTCAGGAAGTCTGGGATAAAAGCCAAAGAAATATAGATAAAATTAATGCAGCTGTCAAGACTGCAGAAGAGAAGAATATCAATTAGTGAATAAGTTCAGACTAGCATTTATTTTTGTGTTCAGTACTAAAAAGAAAGAGCCCAAAATGTTGGAAGATTAGCAACCTGGATATCCTTAGAAACTCATATAGGCTATGTATGTGAATGGTATTTACAGCCTATTCATATAATCTCTGAGAAATCATTAAATGAAATATTATATATTAATAACTTGAGCATTTCTTTCTTCTGTGGAAACTTTGTTAGCATACTCTACTCATGCTTTGTACTTTTATTTAACTTGTGCTATTTTTTATATTACAAAGTCAACCAAGATTGTGCTATTGATTTTTTTTTCCTGCCATTTGCCCATTTTCTATGTGGTTTTACCAGTCATAGTTTAAACACTTATTAGATGGAGTCTAACTTATTAGTTATTAACCACTTAGATGAGTCATATCACCTGGTGTTTTCTGTAACTACTTTCACAGTTGACATATACAAAGTGACTTTAAAGAATTTTCTTTCTCATTTCTTAAGGTCAAAGTTCCAAACCAAAATAACAAAAAGGCTTCACTCCCTCTAAAACTCTAGGATACTAGAGAAATATTCTATACATTCACCATCTTCTGGTGACTCCAGACATTCCTTGATATGTGGACAAATGATATACATCTTCACCTCTATGACTATATGACTTACTCTTTGCTTATCTCTTCTTGGTCTCTCTCTCTGTCTCTGTCTCTGTCTCTTTCTCTTTCTCTCTCTTTCTCTCTCTCTTTCACTCTCTCTCTTTCTCTCTCTCTTGTTTTTGGGTCACACCTGGCAGCACTCAGGGGTTACTCCTGGTTCTATGCTCAGAAATTACTCCTGGCAGGCTCAGGGCACCATATGAAATTCTGGGATTCAAACCATCGTTCTTTTGCATGCAAGGCAAATGCCCTAACTTCATGCTATCTCTTTGGCTTCTTCTTGGTCTATTTTAGAAGGGATACTTGCTATCATGTTTAAGGTCCATTCTGATAATTCAGGAAGATGTATTCTCAAGATACTTAATTCACAGCTATAAAGAGAATTCTGATTCCAATATAATCATATTCGCAGGTTATAGGGAATAGAACATAAACATGCATTTATGTGGACCACCATTCAACACAACTTAGTATTATGAAAATTATTAATTATTCTCAATCTTTGGAATCAAGAAGTGATTTATAAATATGCTAAGAGTCACATAATGGTATTTGATAATTTTTATAAATTTATATACATTTTTATAAATTCATATATTTTTTTTATAAATTTATATAATTTTTTATAAATTTATAAAAATTTGATGCCATAATTTGATAAAAATATATATGCCAGAAATATAAAAAATTTAGAAGTTTTAAGTTCCATTACCACTACCACAGTCAATATATGTATTCCTGATGCTACATCCTTTTTTTATAATTATCTTTATTTAAACACTGTGATTACAAATATGATTATAGTTGTATGATTACAGTCAAGTAAAGAACACCCCCCCTTTACCAGTGCAACATTCCCACTACCAATTTCCCAGCTCTCCCTCCTCCCCATGCCTCCAAAACCTGTACTCGAGACAGGCTTTCTACTTCCCTCATTCATTCACACTGTTATGATAGTTTTCAGTGTAGTCATCTCTCCAACTGCACTCATCACTCTATATGATGAGCTTCATGTCATGAGCTGCACCTGCCAGCCCTCATCTCTCTTGTCTCTGAGATACTGTTAAAAATGTCTTTCATTTTTCTTTTTTTTTTGTTTTTTTTGTTTGTTTTTTGTTTGTTTGTTTGTTTTTGAGCCACACCCATTTGATGCTCAGAGGTTACTCCTGGCTGTGCGCTCAGAAATCGCCCCTGGCTTGTTTCATTTTTCTTAAAGCCCATAGGTGAGTGAAACCATTCTGCATCTTTCTCTCTCCCTCTGACTTACTTCACTCAGCATGATAGATTCCATGTACATCTATGTATAGGAAAATTTCATGACTTCATCTCTCCTGACGGCTGCATAGTATTCCATTGTGTATATGTACCACAGTTTCTTTAGCCACTCATCTGTTGAGGGGCATCTTGGTTGTTTCTAGAGTCTGGCTATTGTAAATAGCGCTGCAATGAATATAGGTGTAAGGAAGGAATTTTTGTATTTTATTTTTGTGTTGCTAGGTTACATTCCCAGGAGTGGTATAGCTGGATCGTATGGAAGCTCAATTTCCAGTTTGTGAAGGAATCTCCATATCGCTTTCCATAAAGGTTGTACTAGACGGCATTACCACCAGCAGTGAAAAAGAGTTCCTTTGTCTCCACATCCCCGCCAGCACTGCTTGTTTTCCTTTTTGTGATGTGTGCCAATCTCAGTGGCGTGAGGTGGTACGTCATAGTAGTTTTGATTTGCATCTCCCTGACGATTAGTGATGTTGAGCATCTTTTCGTGTGTTTTTTGGCCATTTGCCTTTCTTCTTTTTCAAAGTGTCTGTTCATTTCTTCTCCCCATTTTTTGGATGGGGTTAGTTGTTTTTTTCTTGTATAGTTCTGTCAGTACCTTGTAAATTTTGGATATTAGTCCTTTATCTGATGAGTATTGGGTGAATAATTTCTCCCACTCAGTGGGTGGCCTTTGTGTTCTGGGCACTATTTCCTTTGAGATGCAGGAAGCTTCTCAGCTTAATATAGTCCCATCTGTTTATCTCTGCTTCCACTTGTTTGGAAAGTGCCGTCTCCTCCTTAAAGATTCCTTTAGTCTCAATGTCCTGGAATGTTTCACCTACATGTTGTTCTATATACCTTATAGTTTTAGATCTGATATCAAGGTCTTTAATTCATTTGGATTTTACCTTTGTACATGGTGTTAGCTGGGGGTCTGAGTTCGCTTTTTTACAAGTGACTAACCAGTTGTGCCAGTTGTTGAATAGGCTTTCTTTGCTCCATTTAGGATTTATTGCTCCTTTATCAAAAAGTAGGTGGTTATATGTCTGAGGAACATTCTCTGAGTACTCAAACCTATTCCACTGATCTGAGGGTTTGTCTTTATAACTATTTATAACTATTGCTTTGTAATACAGCTAAAAATTGGGGAAAGTAATGCCTCCCATATTCATTTTCCCAAGGAGTACTTTAGCTATTCGAGGTTGTTTATTGTTCCAAATGAATTTCAGAAGTGTTTGATCCACTTCTTTGAAGAATGTCATGGGTATCTTTAGGGGAATCACGTTAAATCTGTACAATACTTTTGGAAGTATTCCCATTTTAATGATGTTGATCCTGCCAATCCATGAGCAAGGTATGTGCTTCCATTTCCATGTGTTCTCTCTTATTTCTTGGAGCAGTGTTTTATAGTTTATAGTTTTCCTTCACATCTTTAGTCAGGTTAACTCCAAGATATTTGAGTTTGTGTGGCACTAATGTGAATGGAATTGTTCTCTTAATGTCCATTTCTTCCCTATCATTATTAGTGTATAAAAAGGCCATTGATTTTTGTGTGTTAATTCTGTAGCCTGCCACTTTGCTATATGAATCTATTATTTCTAGAAGCTTTTTGGTAGAGGCTTTAGGGTTTTCTAAGTAGAGCATCATGTCATCTACAAACAGTGAGAGCTTGACTTCTTCCTTTTCTATCTGGATTCCCTTGATATCTTTTTCTTGCCTAATCACTATAGCCAGTAATTCCAGTATTATGTTGAATAGGAGTGGTGAGAGAGGACAGCCTTTTCTTGTACCAGAATTTAGAGGGAAGGATTTTAGTTTATCTCCATTCAGGATAATATTTGCCACTGGTTTGTGGTAGATGGCTTTAACTATATTGAGAAAGGTTTCTTTTATTCCTATCTTGCTGAGAGCTTTCACCAAGAATGGGTGTTGAACCTTATCAAATGCTTTTTCTGCATCTATTGATATGACCATGTGATTTTGATTTATCTTGTTGTTTATGTGAATGATCTTCTTTTTTTTTTTTTTTTTTTTTTTTTTTTTTTTTTTTATAATTTTTTATTATGAATTATGAGAACAAAAGATGCAAAGAAAGAGGATAAGGTAAAGTTACAGTGGAAGGACAATCACCCATAACATAATTATCAGAAGAAGTCCCCTTGCTGATATCTTAACTTTGAATTTTCACCAAAAAAAGTTAAGATAAATAAAACAGAATCCATGTGCAATTACTTTTTCCCTCAAGTCCCCAGATTGTAGCACATTATAATATTTCTTAACAGCACACAAGGCAATCTAAAGCCATCAAGCTTACGTAACTCCTTAAACATTAGAGGCATAGTGTTTTTTACATTTCCATGTACATGCATATTAGCTTAAGTTAACCTCAAATTTTAAGTGGGTGTGTTTTAAGGATTAGAGTCAAAGGAGCACAGTAAAAACGGTGTTAGAGTGGCAATTGTTGTTTGCATAGGCCCACCAAAATATGAGAGGCATGGAAAGGAATAGCCTTGGCCTAAATACAAAGAGATCCTACCCCTGAAGTTTCCTGGCATAAGACCAGCTCTAGGCCTCAGGAAAGTTATCGTTCGCTCCAAGACATTGTCCGTAGCGCCAACACACTTATCACAGAGTCTCTGTTGTTGGTCTCATGTTTCTGTATTAAAGATTCTGGAATCTGCATGTCCTACATTGAAGTCATGATGAGGAGTGCCTTCTCGTTTCACTTCACCATGAAAGGGGAATGCAGGAAGCCCTGTCCTATAAGCAGGTTGTTGTTGTTGTTAAGTCTTCTCAGTGTTAAAGGAAGTCTCTTTTGAGCAGGACGATGTCTGAGCAGTGGTAGGGTCTTCCGTGGTAGAGGATTGCTTCCAGGTGATGTTATAGACAAACCTCACCATAAATGGGCAATACAGCAAGCCCTGTCCAGTAAACAGGTCATTGTTCTTGTTGTCTTCTCAGTGCTAAGGGATGTCTCTTTTGAGTAGATCGATGTCAGAGCAGCTGTAGGGTCGTCCCTGGTACAGGAATGCCTCCGGGTGATGTTATATACAACCTTGGATGTTTTGTAAATGTCTTCTGTAGATCAAGGGGTAAATGGAGAATGTCCATTCTTCTGAGGCCTGTGCCAGGTCTTTATGTCAATGTTCAGGGTGTAAGGTCTCATTGTACTACAAGATTTGTGTGTTCCCCTTTCTATTAGATAAGAACTTATTGGTATGTATAGTATTTTCCCATGTCAGTGTGCCTACGCAAACAAGATATAAAGCCACGTGGTGCTATCAGATATATGGGGGCATAAGAACATTTCCAACAAGACCCATGACTTGGTTCAAACATAAGTATTAAACTGAGGGATTCTTTCACACCAAATTCCATATTGAGTAGTTCACAAAGAGAAGATAAAAAAAAATGGGGGGGGATCATCACTGTATAAGAAAGTATTTAGCAAAAGTTATAGCCGTCAAAGAAAACACGCATAAAATGTTGAAAAGATATGTGTCCTTTTTATGCCTTTTAAAATAGTTGTGTGGGTGTTAACTCTAGGGCACCACTTTGGTCTGTGAATTAGGACTCAAGAGTACTTAAGTTAGAAAGGGTAAAAAAGGAGTAATGATGATAGGAGTTAAAGAAGTTAAAGAGAAATATGAACTTATGAAGGGGTATGCAAAAGGGCAGAGTACAAAATGGACATTCTGCATACATAAAAACATAATTCAATGATAGTGAGTACTAGTAATGTTTCTTGTGAGAGTACTATTAATGTTTCTTGTGCGCGCGGGGGCAATAGCCCCCACGCGATTTTGAAAATGTAGACTGGACAGAGATTACCAGTGCCAGCCAAACCTCCTCCTGCCTGACTCCCGGCTCCCAGGAAGGAGAGATCCTTCAAGAAGCTGGGAGAACAGAAGTTCAGAGCCCCACCCAGACCCTCCCTAAGGAGCCGCATGGATAGTGGGGGAAGGCCTAGGGTCCTTCAAGCTCCACCAAGGGACCCAACTCACCGGCTTGCCCAGGGGTGTGGCCCGGGGAAGCCCTGGAGATCTGGAGCAAGGCGGCAGAGGGGTGCTGGGGTTACCCAAATCCCGCACCCCCCCTAGGCCTGGCCAAGCAGGCCTCCGGCATGGCGTGGGCCTGCCAAACCTCCTCCTGCCTGACTCCCGGCTCCCAGGAAGGAGAGATCCTTCAAGAAGCTGGGAGAACAGAAGTTCAGAGCCCCACCCAGACCCTCCCTAAGGAGCCGCATGGATAGTGGGGGAAGGCCTAGGGTCCTTCAAGCTCCACCAAGGGACCCAACTCACCGGCTTGCCCAGGGGTGTGGCCCGGGGAAGCCCTGGAGATCTGGAGCAAGGCGGCAGAGGGGTGCTGGGGTTACCCACATCCCGCACCCCCCCTAGGCCTGGCCAAGCAGGCCTCCGGCATGGCGTGGGCCTGCCAAACCTCCTCCTGCCTGACTCCCGGCTCCCAGGAAGGAGAGATCCTTCAAGAAGCTGGGAGAACAGAAGTTCAGAGCCCCACCCAGACCCTCCCTAAGGAGCCGCATGGATAGTGGGGGAAGGCCTAGGGTCCTTCAAGCTCCACCAAGGGACCCAACTCACCGGCTTGCCCAGGGGTGTGGCCCGGGGAAGCCCTGGAGATCTGGAGCAAGGCGGCAGAGGGGTGCTGGGGTTACCCAAATCCCGCACCCCCCCTAGGCCTGGCCAAGCAGGCCTCCGGCATGGCGTGGGCCTGCCAAACCTCCTCCTGCCTGACTCCCGGCTCCCAGGAAGGAGAGATCCTTCAAGAAGCTGGGAGAACAGAAGTTCAGAGCCCCACCCAGACCCTCCCTAAGGAGCCGCATGGATAGTGGGGGAAGGCCTAGGGTCCTTCAAGCTCCACCAAGGGACCCAACTCACCGGCTTGCCCAGGGGTGTGGCCCGGGGAAGCCCTGGAGATCTGGAGCAAGGCGGCAGAGGGGTGCTGGGGTTACCCAAATCCCGCACCCCCCCTAGGCCTGGCCAAGCAGGCCTCCGGCATGGCGTGGGCCTGCCAAACCTCCTCCTGCCTGACTCCCGGCTCCCAGGAAGGAGAGATCCTTCAAGAAGCTGGGAGAACAGAAGTTCAGAGCCCCACCCAGACCCTCCCTAAGGAGCCGCATGGATAGTGGGGGAAGGCCTAGGGACTTCAAGCTCCACCAAGGGACCCAACTCACCGGCTTGCCCAGGGGTGTGGCCCGGGGAAGCCCTGGAGATCTGGAGCAAGGCGGCAGAGGGGTGCTGGGGTTACCCAAATCCCGCACCCCCCCTAGGCCTGGCCAAGCAGGCCACCGGCATGGCGTGGGCCTGCCAAACCTCCTCCTGCCTGACTCCCGGCTCCCAGGAAGGAGAGATCCTTCAAGAAGCTGGGAGAACAGAAGTTCAGAGCCCCACCCAGACCCTCCCTAAGGAGCCGCATGGATAGTGGGGGAAGGCCTAGGGTCCTTCAAGCTCCACCAAGGGACCCAACTCACCGGCTTGCCCAGGGGTGTGGCCCGGGGAAGCCCTGGAGATCTGGAGCAAGGCGGCAGAGGGGTGCTGGGGTTACCCAAATCCCGCACCCCCCCCTAGGCCTGGCCAAGCAGGCCACCGGCATGGCGTGGGCCTGCCAAACCTCCTCCTGCCTGACTCCCGGCTCCCAGGAAGGAGAGATCCTTCAAGAAGCTGGGAGAACAGAAGTTCAGAGCCCCACCCAGACCCTCCCTAAGGAGCCGCATGGATAGTGGGGGAAGGCCTAGGGTCCTTCAAGCTCCACCAAGGGACCCAACTCACCGGCTTGCCCAGGGGTGTGGCCCGGGGAAGCCCTGGAGATCTGGAGCAAGGCGGCAGAGGGGTGCTGGGGTTACCCAAATCCCGCACCCCCCCTAGGCCTGGCCAAGCAGGCCTCCGGCATGGCGTGGGCCTGCCAAACCTCCTCCTGCCTGACTCCCGGCTCCCAGGAAGGAGAGATCCTTCAAGAAGCTGGGAGAACAGAAGTTCAGAGCCCCACCCAGACCCTCCCTAAGGAGCCGCATGGATAGTGGGGGAAGGCCTAGGGTCCTTCAAGCTCCACCAAGGGACCCAACTCACCGGCTTGCCCAGGGGTGTGGCCCGGGGAAGCCCTGGAGATCTGGAGCAAGGCGGCAGAGGGGTGCTGGGGTTACCCAAATCCCGCACCCCCCCTAGGTCTGGCCAAGCAGGCCTCCGGCATGGCGTGGGCCTGCCAAACCTCCTCCTGCCTGACTCCCGGCTCCCAGGAAGGAGAGATCCTTCAAGAAGCTGGGAGAACAGAAGTTCAGAGCCCCACCCAGACCCTCCCTAAGGAGCCGCATGGATAGTGGGGGAAGGCCTAGGGTCCTTCAAACTCCACCAAGGGACCCAACTCACCGGCTTGCCCAGGGGTGTGGCCCGGGGAAGCCCTGGAGATCTGGAGCAAGGCGGCAGAGGGGTGCTGGGGTTACCCAAATCCCGCACCCCCCCTAGGCCTGGCCAAGCAGGCCTCCGGCATGGCGTGGGCCTGCCAAACCTCCTCCTGCCTGACTCCCGGCTCCCAGGAAGGAGAGATCCTTCAAGAAGCTGGGAGAACAGAAGTTCAGAGCCCCACCCAGACCCTCCCTAAGGAGCCGCATGGATAGTGGGGGAAGGCCTAGGGTCCTTCAAGCTCCACCAAGGGACCCAACTCACCGGCTTGCCCAGGGGTGTGGCCCGGGGAAGCCCTGGAGATCTGGAGCAAGGCGGCAGAGGGGTGCTGGGGTTACCCACATCCCGCACCCCCCCTAGGCCTGGCCAAGCAGGCCTCCGGCATGGCGTGGGCCTGCCAAACCTCCTCCTGCCTGACTCCCGGCTCCCAGGAAGGAGAGATCCTTCAAGAAGCTGGGAGAACAGAAGTTCAGAGCCCCACCCAGACCCTCCCTAAGGAGCCGCATGGATAGTGGGGGAAGGCCTAGGGTCCTTCAAGCTCCACCAAGGGACCCAACTCACCGGCTTGCCCAGGGGTGTGGCCCGGGGAAGCCCTGGAGATCTGGAGCAAGGCGGCAGAGGGGTGCTGGGGTTACCCAAATCCCGCACCCCCCCTAGGCCTGGCCAAGCAGGCCTCCGGCATGGCGTGGGCCTGCCAAACCTCCTCCTGCCTGACTCCCCGTGAATGATCTTCTTGATGAGGCACTGGTTCCTGTTCGCCAGGATTTTGTTGAGGATCTTTGCATCTGTGTTCATCAAGGACATTGGTCTGTAATTTTCTTTTTTGACAGCATCTCTATCTTTTGTATTTTTGTATTAAGGTGATGTTGGCTTCATAAAAGCTATTTGGAAGTGGTCTTGTTTTCTCAATTTCATAAAAGAGCCTTGCCAGGAATGGTAGTAGTTCCTCTTGAAAGGTTTGAAAGAATTCATTCGTGAATCCATCAGGGCCTGGGCTTTTGTTTTTGGGCAAATTTTTGATTATGGTTTTAATTTCCTCAATAGTGATGGGGGTGTTTGATATGCTACATCTTTATTCAACCGTGGAAGGTTATATGTGTTAAAAATTTTATCCATTTCTTCCAGGTTCTCATATTTAGTGGCATAGAGTTTCTCAAAGTATTCTCTGAATACCCTTTGAAGCTCTGCAATATCTGTAGTGATCTCCCCCTTTTCATTTCTAATACATGTTATCAAGTTTCTCTCTCTTGCTTTGTGAGTTTTGCCAATGGTCTATCAATCTTGTTTTATTTTTTCAAAGAACCAACTTCTTCTTTGATTGATCTTTTGGATTGTTTTTTGGGTTTCCATTTCATTGATTTCTGCTCTCAGCTTTGTTATTTCCTTCTGTCTCCCTATTTTTAGTTTCTTTTGTTGATCATTTTCTAATTCTATAAGCCACATCATTAAGCTGTTCATGTATGCTCCTTCTTCCTTCCTGATGTGTGCTTGAAAAGCTATAAATTTTCCTCTCAGTACTGCTTTTGCTGTATCCCATGGGTTCTGATAGTTTGTGTTTTCATTGTCATTTGTTTCCAGGAAACTTTTGATTTCTTCTTTGATTTTATCTCGGACCCACTGGTTGTTCAGTAGTAGGCTGTTTAATTTCCAGGTGTTAATTTTTTTCTTCTGTGTCTCTTTGTAGTTCACATCTAACTTCAGAGCCTTGTGGTCAGCAAAGGTAGCCTGCAAAATTTCTATCTTTTTTATTTTATGGAGGTATGTTTTATGTGCCAGCACGTGGTCTATCCTGGAGAATGACCCATGTACGTTGAAAAAGAATGTGTATCCAGGTTTCTGAGGATGGAGTGTCCTATATATATCTACTAGGCCTCTTTCTTCCATTTCTCTTTTCAGGTCTAGTATATTTTTGTGGGTTTCCATTTGGTTGACCTATCAAGTGTTGACAAGCCTGTGTTGAGGTCTCCCACAATTATTGTGTTATTATTGATATCCTTTTTCAGATTTGTCAACAATTATATTAAATACTTTGCTGGTCCCTCATTGGGTGCATATACGTGTAGGAGAGTGATTTCTTCCTGCTGTACATATCCCTTGATTAGTACATAATATCCATCTTTGTCCCTTACAACTTTTCTGAGTATAAAGTTTGTGTCATCTGATATTAGTATGGCCACCCCCGCTTTTTTAAGGGTATTGTTTGCTTGAATGAGTTTTCTCCAGCCTTTGATTTTGAGTCTATGTTTATTCTGACTATTTGGTGTGTTTCTTGTAGGCAGCAGAAGTTTTTTGATCCATTTCGCCACTCTGTGCCTCTTAACGGGAGCATTTAGTCCATTGACATTGAGAGAAATAATTGTCATGGATTTATTGCCATCTTTGTGGAAAGTTGGTTGTGTTTTTTGTTCAGTCTTGTCTTTAGAATAGATCTTTCAGTTTTTCTTTTAAGGCTGGTTTTGAGTCTGTAAAGTTTTTGAGCTGTTGTTTATCTGTGAAGCCATTTATACTTCCTTTAAACCTGAAAGTGAGTTTTGCTGGGTGCAGTATTCTTGGCGAAGCATTTATTTCATTGAGTTTTGTCACTATATCCCACCACTGCCTTCTGGCCTTGAGTGTTTCTGGTGACAGGTCTGCTGTAAATTTCAAGGATGCTCCCTGGAATGTAATTTCCCTTTTCGATCTTGCTGCTTGCAGTATTCTATCTCTATCTGTGGTATTCATCATTGTGACTAGGATGTGTCTTGGGGTGTTTCTCCTGGGGTCTTTTTTAGCTGGTACTCTTCGGGTATGCAGGATTTGGTCACGTTTTCTTTAGCTCTGGTAGTTTCTCTGTGATGATATTCTTGACTATTGATTCTTTCTGGAGATTTTCTTCTTAGATCTTTGGGACTCCAATGATTCTAAAGTTGTTTCTGTTGAGCTTATCAAAGACTTCTATTTTCATCTGCTCTTATTCTTTGAGTAACTTTTCCATTGTCTGATCCTTTGATTTAAGGCTTTTTTCCAATTTCTTCTGCTGTGTAAAGTTGTTATGCATCTCATCTTCCAGTGCATTAATTCTATCCTCAGCTGCTTTTAACCTGTTCGAAAGCTCATCCATTATGTTCTTCAATTCATCTACTGAGTTTTTCAGACCTGTTATTTGACCTGATATTTCAGTTTGGAGTTTTCTGATTTCTATCTTCATATTCTCTTGATTTTTATTAGTGTTCTGATTTATACTTTATTTGAGTTCTGTGAGCAATCTCCATATTTCTTCTCTAAACTCCATTTCTGAAAGACTGCTTAGGTGGTTGGCCATTGTTGGGTCATCAGAGTTTCCATCTTCATTCTCTATGGCTGACGTTGGTCTGCGTAAGGAGTGGCCACACTCCTCTGCTTCTACCCCTTATAAGTGGGCTTAAGGGGGCCAGCAGAGTCAGCTGTATCCGCAACTCCAGTCCGGAAACACTCACCTCAGCCAAGGCAAGCCGTCAGGGGATGAATGCCAGAGAAGATCAAAGTTCCCAGGTTGAAGCAAGCCCGGGGAAGCCCCAAAATGTCTGCAGAGCTTAAGGGGCCCAGCAGAGTCTGTCTTATCCACAACTCTGGCCGGAAAGCACTACATCCTTTTTAAGCAATGATTTATTCTAAAATTTATTTATTATATCTTTAGTATAGAGTAAAACTAGATATTGATTTTTGGTTTCCTAGATAAAATAAAAATGTTACAAATATGTTCTAAGAAAGCCTTAAAATTATTATCTCTGAGGTGATTATATCAGATTATTATATAAATTGAGACTTTTAATCTCCTAACTATATTTTGTATAAAATTTCTCATATGGCTATTTGATATTATATTTTCCTTATATTTATCCTGCACTCCATTTCTCATTCAGCATGTATATAATTGCCAGAAGTAGGATCTGACATTTCTCCCTGTTATGTCATCTGTTATTAAATTCAGTCTGTTTCTTTAGTCTGTCAAGACCTTTTTAGGTCCTGATTTTGCCATCAAGCATATTGACTGCTTCCTCTAGCTTTGTGTTACTAGAGAATGTGATTTCCAATAGTGACCATTATCTTCATGTCTTCAAGTAATTAATAAAAATGAACAAGAAAGAGAAGACAGCAGAATCTTGCAATTGACTGCTTGCATCTTCCCTCCTTGTTGATGATAATTAATTAGTTAATGTTAATATGTTTTAATTAGTTTACTTGCAACCTGCTCTTAATTGTTCATCTTTTATTCAAGCTTACTATGATAGACCCTGTATTATATATTGCTGATATTAAGACAAATTATATTTTTCTTTAATTTTTCCTCATAATTCTTTCATAGAAAGAAATGGAATTAGTCTGATATGAAGTATTTTGGATACATGAAATTATTGTAATTTGAAGCAAGCAAAAGGATTTGGTTTTGCATCTTGAATGCCCTGCTACTCAGATAGTACTTGAATTAGAGAAGACTTAGTAAAGGAGATAACAATGAAATATGAACAGATTTGTATAGACTGTATAGGTAAAAAAAGTATACATTCAGTATTTATTCCACTGTGTGTGTTTTTCCCTGGTGGACGTTCAGGTTAATTCTAAATTTCTTAAAGAAGAAACTTTTTTTAATAAGAAGTAACTGTTTTGTAAAGGATTTTAAGTGGGTCAGTTTGGGAATTTCCACAAACTGAATCAGAAATGAATAGTTCAGATATTTTAGTGGAGACCTAGCTTGTAGCACTGGTTTTATAGACTCTAAGAATGTGAGAATGCAAGAGAACAGGGTGCCCGGAGGCACCTGCTTTACATAGTGTTCTCTATACATTTCAGTATATTATATCCCATGGCTCTTATTGCCAAGTATGAAGCTAAGATTTAGAGACAAAAATCATACACATAGGAAGAGACCTTGAGTCTTTCTTGAAAAGTATGTTTAACCCTTGCTTAGACAAAACTAACAAATTTTCTTTGGACCTTTCCTGGTTTCCTTGGACCTATTTTAAATTGTATACTTTCTAATCAATCATATTTACTTTTCCTATTTAATAATTTTATTTAGTTTCCACCGCTCATAATAGCATCCAAGAAACTTTAAGATAGCAGAAGAAAATATCCCTTGAAGAAATTACTTTCTCTCTGTCTGTCTGTCTGTCTGTCTGTCTGTCTGTCTGTCTGTCTCTCTCTCTCTCTCTCTCTCTCTCTCACACACACACACACACACACGCACACACACACACACGGACATGGGAATACAGAGTTAGTGTTATATAGTAGTCTTTCAAAAATGAAGTCATCTATTTTCTTGAAAGACTCGAGTTGGTTGAAGTTTCCAACACTCACGTTCCCTTACAGCACTGTGATGGATGTCTTGCATCATAATTACAAAGCTTGCCATCTGAGTGGAGAGTAGAGGTGATCAGTCTTCCTATTTTTCTAGAAACAATTGATCATTCATATTTATAGGGCTATACATTGCTGGGATTTGGAAAGGTCAGTATTGATTATCTACATACATACATGGTGTGCTTATTTTCTATATTAATAAATATGAGCTACTTCTATGAGACTACAATACATAGTTTTCTGAGATATGGGGTGAAGGAAGATGGATTCATGTGAATTAAGTCATGGGAATTTTGACTAAAGTTCTAACTTTTATTCTCTTTGCATTTTTGGAAATGACAGAATCATTCTTTAGATTAGTTCACATATGCCATCCCTAAACACAGTAACATAAATACTGGTAAGAAAATTGAGTTCATGTCAGCTAACCTAAGTCAATAAAGTACCAGTGCTTGCATTAAGGAGAAATAAGAAGGTTGTCAATTGTAATAAGAATGGCACTTCAAGTTGGGTGGAGAATTTTGAGCTATAGTTTTTGTTTCCTTGCCTTTATTTAAAAGATATCTAGCACTTAAATATTTTTGAAGTTAAAAAAATGTTAGTTTTGATTTGCATCTCCCTGATGATTAGTGATTTGGAGCATTTTTTCATGTGCCTTTTGGACATTTGTATTTATTCTTTGACAAAGTGTCTGTTCATTTCTTCTCCCCATTTTCTGTTGGGATTAGATGTGTTTTTTTTTCTTGTAAAGTTCAGTCAGTGCCTTGTACAATTTGGACATTAGTCTCTTATCTAATGGTATTGGGTGAATAGTTACTTGCACTTAGTGGGTGGCTCTTGTATCCCAGGCACTATTTCCTTTGAGGTGCAGAAGCTTCTCAGCTTAACATATTCAGCATAATATTAAGCTTCTCAGCTTAATATATTTATCTCTGCTTTCACTTGTTTGGAGAGTGCAGTTTCCTCCATGAAGATGCCTTTAGTCTCAGTGTCATGAAGTGTTTTACCTACTGTGTTTTTCTATATACCTAATGGTTTCAAGTTTGATATCAAAGTCTTTAATCTATTTGGATTTTACCTTTGTACATGGTGTTAGCTGGGTGGAGTTCGTATCTTTGCAAGTGGCTAACCAGTTGTGCCAACACCACTTGTTGAAGAGGCTTTTCTTGCTCCTTTATCAAAAATTAGATGATTATCTGGGTTACATTCTCTGAGTACGCAAGCCTATTCCACTAATATGAGGGTCTTCTGTGTTTATTCCAATACCATTCTGTTTTGATAACTATTACTTTGAAATACAGTTTAAAATTGGGGAAAGGAATGCCTTTCATATTCTTTTTTCAAGGATTGCTTTAGCTATTTAAGGGTGTTTATTGTTTCAAATGAATTTCAGAAGTGTTTGATCCACTTCTTTGAAGAATGTCATGGGTATCTTTAGAGGGAATGCATTAAATATGTACAATGCTTTGGGGAGTCTTGCCATTTTAATGATGTTAATCCTGCCAATCCATGAGCAGACTATGTCTTTTTCATTTCTGCGTGTCCTCTCATTTCTTGGAGCAGGTTTTATAGTTGTCTTTGTATAGGTCCTTCACATCTTTAGTCAAGTTGACTTCAAGATATTTGAGTTTGTGTGACACTAATGTGAATGGGGTTGTTTTCTTACCATCTTACACCACAGAGAATGGTGCACATCACAAAGAATGAGAACAAGCAGTGCTGGTGGGGATGTAGAGAGAAAGGAACTCTTATTCACTGCTGGTTGAAATGTCATCTAGTTCAATCTTTATTGAAAGCGATTTGGAGATTCCCTCAAAAACTGGAAATTGAGCTTACATATGATCCAGTTTTACCCCTCATAGGGATATACCTAGGAACACAAAAATACAATACAAAAATCTCTTCCTCACACCTATATTTATTGCAGCACTATTTATAATAGCCAGACTCTGGAAACAACCAAGATGCCCTTCAACAGATGAATGGCTGAAGAAACTGTGGTACATATACACAATGGAATATTATGTAGCCGTCAGGAGAGATGAAGTCATGATATTTTCCTATACATGGATGCACATGGAATCTATTATGCTGCGTGAAATAAGAGGAAGAGAGATAGATAATAGATAGAGAGAGATGCAGAATAGTTTTACTCATCTATGGGTTTAAGAAAAATAAGACATTTTTGCAATAATTCTCAGAGACAAAGAGAGGTGGGCCTGAAGAGACAGAGAGATACAGAATAGTTTTACTCATCTATGGGTTTTAAGAAAAATAAAAGACATTTTTGCAATAATTCTCAGAGACAAAGAGAGGTGGGTTCACGACATGATGCTCACCACAGAGTGTTGAGTACAGTTAGAGAAATAACTACATTGAGAACTATCATAACAAAGTGAATGAATGAGGGAATGAATGAGGGAAGTAGAAAGCCTGTCTAGAGTACAGGTGGGGTGGGGTGGGGAGGAGGGAGATTTAGGACATTGGTTATGGGAATATTGCACTGGTGAAGGGGGGTGTTCATTACATGACTGAAACCCAACTACAATCATATTTGTAATCAAGGTGTTTAAATAAAAATATTAATAAAAATGAAAAAATGTTAGTTTAAACCTACTGTGAATATATTAATTGGTTGATGATATGTGCAGTGTATGACCTCCTGAGTGACCATCAAAGTACTTTCTAAATGAATAGATATGATTTAAACCTTTTTTCTTCCTGATCTGTGCATTTATGACTAACTCTGGGTCTTCCTCTTATTTTTTTCCCATCTCTGCCTTGGATGCTTAGAGTTTTTGGCCACTTCAGCCTTCGCAGTGAATGGCAGTTGGTGAAAGTGGACTATAAATCTATCTTCAGTCGGCACTGCACCAAGGAAGATTACCAGACCTGGCACCTTCTCAACCAGGTATATCCTCCAGGTGGGGAGTGCTGGCATGTAGGAATAGTAGCTACTATAAAATTACTTGCTTATATTTGAGACTCCATAACTGCAGAAGAATGGTAGTGGATCAGCTAGGAATAATGGTGGGTGTGAAGGGAAGGAGCCTACACAAGTAGTTCCAGCTGATGCAAGTGCTATTCCTTGGAATCCTGATCCTTGAGCAGTGTCTAGTTTAGCTCTATACATGGAATCATAATTGCAGAAAGAGACCCTCTATTGATCATTTCATTTTTTCAACAGTGAAAATGAAAGTATCTTTCAGACCAATCTGAAATAAGAGCCCCAAAAATGATGGGAACAGAGCCAGTGTGAAAGGATCATTATGAAAGTTCTAAGAAAGACAACTGTCTATTAATATACACCATATGCAGAACTTTCTCTATTCCTTAGAGCCACTTGTTTTTTTGCAATTTGTGCCAACTATTTTACCCTTAACTTGTTGATGGGAACTTAGTGGTGGTTATTTATCATAGAGGGGAAACTTGATTGTCAATGTTGAATTTATTCTGAAAATTTTATAGTAATAGGGCATTCCTTTTCTCCTAATTTCCATGAAAATATTTGGGCAATTTGGATAATTACCTAGTAATCTGCAGCATTCACTTGGAGGTGAAGAGGCAAGATAAAATACCTTTTGTTGGCTAGAATGGCTAAAAAAGCAGTGATATACCAATCTCCCTTATTGTTCCTCCTGTGTGGTAATAAAATATTGGTCATTTACTATGAAATCTCTCCTAGACACTGAACATAAGTGTCCTTCAAAAGTGATTGAAAGAGAATGAAAAGGATTAGGTTTCTTGCTGAGAATATAATTTATTCTCTCTTCATTTTTCTGCATCTCTCACTATGAGTTCTCTTTTTAAGGGGGAGCCTTGTGTCATGGGAGAAAGAAAAATATTCAAGAAACGCAAACCTGGAGCTCAGTGTGCCCTTGGTCGAGAGTCCTCTGGGACAGTGGTCTCAGAACCCTGTGTCTGTGCTGACTGGGACTTTGAGTGGTGAGTCTCTTGACATCTTGTCACCAATTAATTCCAACCAGATGTGTAATATCTGGGAGATGAAAGTGAAGATGGCATGAAGGGAGGAAGACAATACCCACAGGTAAAAGCTGTGTCTGCATATCTGCAGATTCAACCACCCTAGTTCCTGGCCAGTGAGAAAACATGCTTCTCTGGATGGAAGATGGAAAGAAACATTTCAAGGAAAGACCTACTTAATATTCATCTGCCTTTGAATTTCTCAGAGGGATGTTCAATGTAGTGAGGATAAAACAACATTTTTTGAATTCCCTACAAAAATACCCTAAATTTGAATACCCTGTTTTCAAATAAAACCCACAGATATCTGTTTGGTTACTTAAGTCCAATTCTAGAAGAGCTTGATTTTTGCCCTATCCCTACCTAAGGTACAAATCATTTGCAGATCCTTGTAATTCTCTATATCCAAGATTCATTGTGAGTTGCTTGTGCTGTATCTATAACTGCCTATGTATAGTTTACAAGAGTCTTCTAACTGTCTACTTTCTACATGTATTTTGCTACTAGTCATCCTTCATATTTCTAACTACTCTAATGCTAAAAACTGTCAAGTGGTTTTCTTTCTCTCCAAAAATATCCAGTTTTCTTTCCTTGGCTTGATTCACTGTAATTTATTTATTCTGATACCATATAAACTTGGAACAGAGAGAGTGAATGAGAGATTTGCATTTTGTATTTTCTAGTCCCAAAAGATATGCAGAACTTCCCAGTAACCTTGGCCCTTCTAGAATCATCATCTTAAGCTTGATATATGCTGGAATCTATCTTGTTTCCCACTCTGTTATGTCTACTATGTCTATGATGTTATTGCAAGTGTGCAGGTGACTAGGGCTGACCCCATATCTGTGTAATATCCCTGAGCTCATGCCATGTTAAATTTTACTTCAGTGAGAGTTACTTGCAGAGGATGTGCTAAATGAAAAGTATATTTTAGTATAATGGTAGATTGTGTTATTTTTATTATTTTTCAGTAAAGGCTAGTTTTCTCTCTAAGAAAACTGACTGTTAATGAATATATATTATTCAGCAAACTATCTATTTCAGCATATACAATAAGACATTCGATCTATGGCACCAGACATATTGATATCAGGCTGCATAGCATTTGGATTTTATGCTTTGCTATTCCTGTAGAATGGTCCATGGAGGCCTACTATCTGAATATTTCCTGCTGTATTCTCTCCTGTGCTTTTCTAAAGATCTGGCCCTCAGTTATTGTTGGGAAGTACAACTAAGAAAAAAGAAGTACTGGGGGTGGAGCGGTGGTGCAGAGCAGTAAGGCATCTGACTTGTTGGCACATCCCATTTGGTTCCCCAAGCCAGGAGTGATTTCTGAGCGCATAGCCAGGAGTAAACCCTGAGTGTCACTGGGTGTGGCACAAAACAAAAACAAAACAAAACAAAACAAGAAAAAAGAAGCATTATAACAAAAATAGTTTTAGTAATTCTGTTTATATTTACTAGTCTCATAAAAGTACCACTCTTAATGATCTTACTTTTGACCTTGGAATATTGTCTTACTCTTCCTGAACTTACATCCTTGACAATAAAATGCAAATATATAATTGCAGATCTTTGGTTCCTAGGGAAGAATAAATACATGTATTTATTTATTAATGTATCCCAAGCCCAACATCATTAATTGGACCCATGATGCACAATTGATATCCAACATATGGTGGCTGTAGCTGTTGCTATTTCTGTTGTTAATTTTGTATCTCCTGGGTTAGAATTCTTAATACATTTGTTTTTATATTTGGGCCACATATGGGGTGCTCGAAGATTTATCCTGTTCTGTGCTCAGGAATTACTCATGGAAGTCCTTAGAACCTACTGGGTGCCAGGGATCAAATCTAGGTCAGCTCTGTGCAAGGCAAGTGCCTTACCTGGTGTTCTTACTCTCAGGCTTCATTTCCTGATATTTTTAAAAAGTAAATCAGAGCATATATATATATATATATGTATACATATATAAGCTTATATATGTACACATACATATATAAGCTTATATATAAATGAATATTATCTTCAAAGTTCTGCCTTTGGGTCTTATCTATTTATTTTTTGTTGGTGGTATTACTTAAAATATTTATGAATCATTTCCTTGGAATCTGCTGTTGTAAAGCTAGCAGTGATGAGGTGAAAGTAAAAGTACTACCTAGATCCAATATCAGACTGACAACTATAGAATTTAAGTAAGGAAAAATAGCACCTAGAATCTGAGTTACTTAACCAAGGTTAACTAAAGGAGAAAGAGTTGGAATTCAAAGGCATAGCTAACTATATCCAATGTTCTCCTTTTAACATCATACCATTTCTAAAGAAATCAAGCAAGTTCTAATTGTTTTAGATTTATTCTATCTTTCCAAAGAAATAAGGCTTCCAAGTTTAGCTACTCTAAATTTAACACTTATCCTCAAATGACTTGTGTTGCTATTGATGAAATATAATATAGAATGTTCTATTAATACTTAAGCAATCTCAGATGAAGTAGTTTAACCAACTGTATTACATAATAACAGTTGTTTGGTAGCCAATAAAACTTTATACATTTTCCATATAAATTATAGCCAATAATATTCTATGTTAAATAGAACATAGATTATGTTTTAAGAGCATAAAAATAACCCAAGATTTGATGCTGGGTTAGTGGCTATAATGTGAAAATAATGTGAATTTAAAGGCTTGCACTACTTTTATTTTTGATTATGAATGAAGCAGCTTGATTTATGAAATTTGCTTTTTCATACTGGATTTTTGGACAGTTGAAAGAGACAAGTATTTACAATTGTCTTATTCATTTTAAGTCAACTTCCAAAACATAGCTGTCAGTTAAATCTATAGTTTCCCTAATTCATTGATATACCTTTAATGCTCCGACTGTTTAGTAAATAACAACAGTTCATAACCTTTCTTCATCTCAATTGTCCTTTCTATCACAAAGTGTTTCTAGCTAAATAATTCAAAACTTCCAGTTATATGCAGCTTCCATACACACCAAATCATGATCATTTGTGGATTTTTTTCCAGTCTACTTGTGTCTTTCAGAGAAATTATTAAAAGTCATGACTTCATTTAATCAGATAGTGAGGAATGGAATAAAGACTGGGGAGAAAGAATTTAGTGACTTGATTTTGATAGAAAAGTTAGAGTAAAGCCTGGATTCACAAATGGAAGATATTTACCACCTGTTTCCTTCCAGTGCTTGATAAGGGTTTGTTTCAAAACTTCTCAAAACGGTTTATTTGTAAAACACTATTGTCACACTATTATCACACTTTTTTCTATTTAGGTTAAGGTGGCAGTAGTTAATATGAATTTTGTATAAACACTGATGCTTCTACTTATACTCAAAAAGTGTCAGCCTTGAGTTGATATCCCAAAGAGCTTCTTCGCAGAAAAGTTTATGCTAGTACCGGTGAGGGTCCATATCTTTCTTGAGAATAAATTTTATCAGACATTATCAGCAGATATTTACAGATATTTTTCTGACATATGAGCAGTTGCTCTCTGGGAAATAAAATACATTTATATCATGAGAAACAGGCTATACCAGGGTTTATATATGCAGAAGTTGTATTTTTTAATTTGCCACTCATGCAAGCATTGAGATGTACTGAGTATATTTTCTGTTTCATGCCATTTAATTTATCCTAATCTTCTCAACTAACTTCTGGAATTAGAATAATTTATTATAAACATTTTATGAAGGAATATATGAAGACCCAAATGCTTAATTAGAGGCCAAGTCTAATTACAGTGGGTGCTAGCTTGCCTTGCATAGGGCTGACATGGGAGGACATGAGTTTGATGCCCAGAACTCCATGTGTTCCCTGAGCCTCCCAGGAGTGATCCTTAAGCATGGAACCAGAAGTAAGCCCTGAGTATCATCATATTTCACCCAATACTTTTAATTAATCCACTAAAATAATACTCTCATTCTAGAATTCTAATCCCTACTTTGTCTTTGCATCTCCCTTCCATGTTCAGCATATTTCCAGATACTCAGCATAAGAATATCATCATATACAAATAGAGAAGAGAACAGAGATTTTGCATTGACATTGCACATACACCCAATGTGTCTTAAATACATTCAGCCCTTAGTATTAAACATATAGTGCAAAGGCATATTTTTATATAAACTAGACATTACAGAAAACAATTTGCAAACATATATGAGTACATGCATATAAACCAGCATACTAAACTGAAAGAAGGCATAACAATAATTAATAAAATATATTAAGTGCTGAAATTTTATGAACAGACATGTTATCCTATGTAGTGCTTTCAAAAGAGGAAATATCATTAATACTAAGTAGCTACATTAACATAGTAGCTCAATAGTATCCATATGAATGCTCAGTTGTCACATGTAGTAACTGGTTTCTATATAGGACTTAGACATTTAACATTTTAAACATAATTATAAAACCTTTCCTTTAGCACACACTTTTTTGGATATTGTTGGTCTTATCTATAACTTTTGACCCCAGAAAATATGAGATCAGTAAGGTGAGGTAAGTTGTCAACTGAAGTTAGTAAGAAAGAAGTGTCGATTGGCTGCTGAAACCTATAAGGACAAAGTGAAGTATTTCAGAGAAATTCTGATATGCAAACTTGTTGATGGGAGGGATAAGGATAATGGGTAGCTCAAGATTAGATTAGACAAGTGTTTGAAATAATTACTGAATTATCTTTGTAAATATATTTGTAACTGCATTTGTTTGGGCTATATCTGCTTCTTTGTTAAATTTTATTTTATTGAAACCACTGTGATCTACAAAGTCCTTCATATTGAATTCACATATACAGTGATTCAAGGCCATTAACACCACCAATGTTGACCTCCCTACACCAATGATCCCAGAGTGCATCCTATACCACCACCCTTTGCCACTGGCTTCCAAATATAACAGGTCCATTGAAGTTTAGATGGTTAAAGTTTAGGAATCTTGGTTTTATTGTTGTTGACATTGGCTTGGATATTTAGTTTTTACCTTTTTATCTCCATCAATACACCTGATACCAATTGGCCCTAGCCTCTATCATTTCTTTTTTCTTTCTTCTTGTTTATATAGAAAAAATGCAGAAATATGAGGTAAAATAAAGTGATCTGTGCCCCAAGGTTATATGAAAAAAGACAGGAGCTGCTATTTAAAAGATTTTATTTGGGGGGGGGCACACCCGGTGATTCTCAGGTGTTACTCCTGGCTATGTGCTCAGAAATCACTCCTGGCTTGGGAAACCATATGGTACACCTGGAGATCAAACTGCAGTCCATCCTAGGCTAGCACTGGCAAGGCAGATGCCTTACTGCTCCACATCACCACCCCAGCCCCTATTTAAAAGATTTAATAAAGGAAAAAAAAAAACAAAGAAAAAAGAAAGATAAAACAAAAAAACTATGTGTGGAAGGTTTTTTATTTTTTAATAGATGCAGTGAAAGTTGGGGAAATAGAAAGGGAAATCTTTTTTTATATTTTATGTAAACACCTTGATTACATACATGATTGTGTTTGGGTTTCAGTCATGTAAAGAACACTACCCATCACCAGTGCAACATTCCCATCTCCAATGTCCCAAATCTCCCTCCTCCCCACCCAACCCCCGCCTGTACAGACTTCCTATTGCCCTCATACATTCTCATTATTAGGATAGTTCAAAATGTAGTTATTTTTCTAACTTAACTTATCCCTGTTTGTGATGAGCTTCATGAGGTGAGCTGTAACTTCCAGCCCTTCTCTCTTTTGTGTCTGAAAATTATTATTGCAAGGATGTCTTTCATTTTTCTTAAAACCCATATGAGTGAGACCATTCTGCATTTTTCTCTCCCTCTCTGACTTATTTCATTCAGCATAATAGATTCTATGTACATCTACATATAGAAAAATTTCATGACTTCATCTCCCCTGACAGCTGCATAATATTCCATTGTGTACATGTACCACAGTTTCTTTAGCCATTCATCTGTTGAAGGGCATCTTGGTTGTTTCCAGAGTATTGCTATGGTAAATAATGCTGCAATGAATATAGGTGTAAAGAAGGGATTTTTGTAATGTATTTTTGTGTTGCTAGGGTATATTCCTAGGAGTGGTATAGTTGGATTTCTAGTTTTTGGAGGAATCTCCATATCGCTTTCCATAAAGAATGGACTAGACGGCATTCCCACCAGCAGTGGATAAGAGTTCTCTCCACATCCCCGCTAACACTGTTTGTTCTCATTCTTTGTGATGTGTGCCAATCTCTGTAATGTGAGGTGGTACCTCATAGTTGTTTTGATTTGCATCTCCCTGATGATTAGTGATGTGGAGCATTTTTTCATGTGTCTTTTGGCCATTTGTATTTCTTCTTTGTCAAAGTGTCTGTCCATTTCTTCTCCCCAATTTTTAATGGGATTAGATGTTTTTTCTCGTAAATTTCTGTCAGTGTCATGTATAGTTTGGAGATTATCCCCTTATCTGATGGGTATTGGGTGAATAGTTTCTCCCACTCAGTGGGTGGCGCTTGTATCCTGGGTGCTATTTCCTTTGAGGTGCAGAACTACTCAGTTTAATATATTTCCATCTGTTAATCTCTGCTTTCACTTGTTTGGAGAGTGCAGTTTCCTCCTTAAATATGCCTGTAGTCTCAATGTCCTGGAGTGTTTTGCCTACATGTTGTTCTACATATCTTATGATTTTGGGTCTGATATTGAGAACTTTAATCCATTTGGATTTTACCTTCGTATATGATGTTAACTGAGGGTCTAAGTTTAATTTTTGCAAGTGGCTAGCCAGTTGTGCCAACACCACTTGTTGAAGAGGCTTTCTTTGCTCCATTTAGGATTTCTTGATTCTTTATCAAAAATTAGGTGATTGTATGTCTGGGGAACATTCTCTGAGTATTCAAGTCTATTCGACTGATCTGAGAGCCTGTCTTTATTCCAGTACCATGTTGTTTTAATATCTATTGCTTTGTAGTAAAGTTTAAAGTTGGGAAAAGTAATTCTTCCCAAATTCTTTTTTCCAATGATTGCTTTAGCTATTCTAGGGTGTTTATTGTTCCAAATAAATTTCAAAAGTGCCTGATCCACTTTTTTGAAGATTGTAACGGATATCTTTAGAGGGATCACATTAAATCTGTACAATGTGGGGCCTGCAAGGTGGTGCTAGAGGTAAGGTGCCTACCTTGCAAGCACTAGTCAAGGAAACTGCGGTTCGATCCCCCAGCATTCCATAAGGTCCCCCCAAGCTAGGGGCAATTTCTGAGTGTTTAGCCAGGAGTGACCCCTGAGCATCAAATGGATGTGGCCTAAAAAACAAAACAAAACAAAATAAATCTGTACAATGTTTTGGGGAGTATTGCCATTTTGATGATAGTAATTCTGCCAATCTATGAGCAGGGTACGTGTTTCCATTTCTGCGTGTCCTCTCTTATTTCTTGGAGCAGAGTTTTATAGTTTTCTTTGTATAGGTCCTTCATATTTTTAGTCAAGTTGATTCCAAGATATTTGAGTTTGTGTGGCACTATTGTGAATGTAGTTAAGCTCTCGCTGCTTGCAGATGACATGATACTCTACTTAGAAAGCCCTAAAGACTCTACCAAAAAGCTTCTAGAAACAATAGACTCATATAGCAAGGTGGCAGGCCACAAAATTAACACACAAAAATCAATGGCCTTTCCAGCCAACTCCCCTGCGGATCCATGCTGCAAGGCCCTCCCCAACAACTCCCCCTAACGTGGACTGTTACCTGAAACCGGACTTAGGTCTAAAAGTATCCTCAATGCAAGAACCCTTCCAGGACCTCCCTGCCACAAATCTTTTGCCACTCTGAAGAAGATCTGGGGATGGGATGGAAAGATGCCTGGGGACCCACACACCACAAGAAAAACCCAAAAGACAATGGGAAAACCTGTATTTCCAACATAAGCATAAGAACTGTATCACACCACCTCTTTACCCGCTTTTCCTCAAATGTAAGATAGTCATATGCATCACTTTGGCCCTTTAAATACTTTGCTACCTCATTTAAAAAAAAAATCCGGCCTACATATACATATGTAAGCACATACATTTTTGATACCTATTTTTTTTTATTTATTATTTTTTCATCTTTTTTTTTTTGGGTATGTAACCTGTTTCTGTTTTCCCCTTTTGACCACCCCCAAATGCACCAACAATATAAGGTAGCACCATTTCCCCCTGCAAAGGCACACTAAAATAAAGGGGGATTCTTACATACATATATATATATATATATATATATATATATATCAAAAAAAAAGAGAGCTCTTATCTATTAGAGATAGGAACTCATAGTTGTTTACAATAGAGGGATATCTCCTACCTTGAAAATATGTCATGTGGAATTAACTTAGACCTCAGGTGTTTAGATACCATCAATCCAGCCTTGAACCCTGGATCCCAGACACAGGAACGGCACAGTCCTTCACAACTGCTACAGGAAACAAATCCCACCCGGGACAGCCGCAATACTGCGAGGCCACCAACAAATGCCAGCTCTAATATGACATCCTGACAACGAAGAAAATGGGAACAACTTGACCTAAGTGAAGGTTATCCTACCTTTCTAGCTAACGACAAGACAAAATCAGAAGACTTGTCACCCTTTGGAAGGCCCAAAAGCCAAGATTTTGAGTTACAGATGACTGCTGCTAGAACCATGACCAGACTGTATACAGCTTGGGACCAATAAAAAAGCCCTAACGTAGGGTTTGAACTACGATCTGCACAATGAACATGATCCCCAGCTTCAAAGGTCTGGCAGAGACCATTGTAACGGAATGGGGCTTCTGGAACCACAAAGAAAGACACTGTCCTAGGTGCCATCCTAGCTTCAGTGCAAAGACCAAGATCACCAACCACAGAAGATGAATTAAAATGACAATGATGGAACAGAACTTCTAGAACCACAAAGACTGACTTCATCATAACTCCCACCGCAGGATCTGTGCAGATACTGAGATCCCTAGTCACAGAGGCCTGATAGTATCACCCAGGACAGAGCAGAGGTCTTACAAACACCACAAAAGCACCACCAGGAGAGTAAGTGATCCTGAACAGAGTCTATAGTTGATCCCATGACAATACACTCCAAGGGCGGAGAAACCCCATATCTCTTAGGCCAAGTGAATTCCTTTTCGAATGACCCCAATATTTACTGTGCCTGGGCAGGAGGGGAAAAAAAAAGCACAAATCATTATTTTTTTATATATATTATTTTATTTTCATTTATTATTATTATTTTTATTTACCCATCTATTTTTGGTCAATTTCTCTGTTTGGGTGTGATAATTGAAGTTGTCCCCAGTTATACTTATTCTTTCTCTTCCTTTCTGTTCTTCCTTTGTATGCTATGCCATGTTTCCTATATCAAGACCATGACATTTGTTTGTTTGTTTGCTTGTTTTGTTTTGTTTTGTGTTTATTTTTGTGGGTTTTTATTTTATTTTATTTTTTTTTGTTTTGTTTTTTTTGTTTGTTTTGTTTTGTTTTGTTTTTGGTGCTTGTGCTTATTGTTGGAGCCTTCACGGGATATTTGACACTTCTTTTTGTACTGGTGGAATGTTTCACCTTTTTTCTCTCCTTCATTTCTCAAACCGATGTTGAAAACCTCTGGAAGAATTCCACTTATTTTCGGCGTATTAGACTTTTACCCCAGTTTATTACTTTTCTCTCCTTTAAACAAAACCACGTAACTTGAACTAGCTAGTCCTGCCCCCCCAATTAGAGGGGGAAACAAGGGAGACACCAGGACCAAAGAGGTGCAAGACTACTATGCAGTAGGCTAGATACAGAGGAGACCACACATCCTAGCTACCCTGTGGGTGAGGGAAGAGGATATGGGTGGTAGGACAAAAACGGAGGTGTAGGGAGGACAATTTGGTGATGGGAATTCCCCCTGATTTTATGTAAATATGTACCTAAAATATCATTGTCAACAATATGTAAGCCACTATAATCAAAAATAAATAAAAAAAAATCAATGGCCTTTCTATACACCAACAGTAATAAGGAAAAAATGGATATTAAGAAAGGGAAATCTTTTGGCTTAAAAATAGGAAGACCCTATCCATGAAGCATCCTACCATAAGACCAACTGCAAGCTTCTGGTGTATTAATTTGTCTAACAAAGAATTTCTTTGTGGTCTCAGTAAAAGTTCTTTTTATTCACAGTTGTCACAGTCAGGTTTCTCTAATTAGAGATCTTGGTTATTGCACAGATTCTTTGTCAAAGTAAGGGTGTCAGAGAGCATCTTCTGGTTTCATCTCACTGTTAGATGGCGATGCAGGGATCTCTGCCTTGAAAGCAAGTTGTTGCTGTTACCAGGTGTCAGTGTGCCATATAAACCCACTCTGCAGCAAGTCTTTGCAGCACTAGAATTTTTCCAGGTAGAAGTTCAGTTCCTGGTTCTGGTGCAGGAAATTGTGCCATTACCATAGATGGGATCCAATCTTCAGGGGTGACAGTCCAACCAACTGAGGCCCAAGTCAAGTCACTATGACAAATGTTCAGGGTGAAAGACCCCACTACAATATAAAATTTATTAGTCCTTATCTCTATTAGATAAGAACTTCTTTCTATACGTGAGAGCCCCCCACTTTAATGTGCCTATGCAAAAAGGAACAATGATACATGATACTACTGGTACATATGAGGGTAAAAATAACAAACTAAACAATCACTATAACCTGGTTCTAAAGAGATCCAAAAAAGGAGATAGGGAAAGTACCTCTACATAAGGAAATACACAATAAGAATTATACCTATTGGGGCTGGAGTGGTGGTGCAAGTGCTAGGGGGTTTGCCTTGCACGTGCTAACCTAGGATGGATGAGGTTTGATTCCCCAGCATCCTATATGGTCTCCCAAGCCAGGAGTATTTCTGAGCACATAGCCAGGAGTAACACCTGAGTGTCATTGGGTGTGGCCAAAAAACCAAAAGCCAAAAAAAAAATTATACCTATTAAGGAAATACCCTACACACACCCCAGACATTTTCAAAAGACTTAAAGGGGATATGTATATTTCCTTTGTATGTTTTATTAAGGAAATATATCTAAAGAAATATATACAAAGAAAATATACATATCCCTTTTAAGTCTTTTGAAAATGTCTGATGGAGTGGGGGGTAAAATCCGGAGCACAGCTACAACCTGTGACATAGTCTTCTGGAGTCTGAAATACAACTAGGATTTTAAATACTATTAATTACACTTTTCATGAATACATTATTCTGAAACCAGATTATTACCAGAAAACCTACTTCCCTTCAGCATTGTTCTAAGGGCCCTTTCTCTACTACCACCAAGTAGACTCAGTTTGATAGACAAAATCTTCAGTTTCAATAACTTTATTCATTTGTTGTTCTCTTACAATATTTCATTATTATCCCTTATATTTGAGATATATTATTTTTATATTTCTTATGGGAGACATTTTTTGTACACATGGAGGTGATAACCAATAATAGAAATATATATATGTATATAAAATGAATAGACATAATATTCTGAAATTCTACAAAATTACAAATAAATGATAGGTTTATAAAATACTTAAAAAATAATTCTTTGTAGATGTACATACATTTAAAGAATTAATATTATAGCTAGTTTTGTGCTACACATTTTAGGTTTTATATGAAATAGATAAATCCCACAAATATAAAACTTAGTGAGAGTGAAGATAATTAGAAAAATTTAAATGGAAAATATGAATAAGCCATTAATATACAAAGTGTATTTTATTCTAAGGTAATACTGACTTTATGTTAGAAAATATATTGTAGATAATACTTAAGTGTCTACATTGATAGATAAAAAATTATAAAACATATTTGTGCATTTTAAAAACTGTTCATAGAACATAAATATAAATGAGGTGTTAATTATTTAAAAATGTAGAAACTTCCTTAGCAACCTAGGAATAAACATACCTTTCCTTATCTAGTAGAGGGCAACGAGAGCTAAGAGTGAGTGCCATACTCAGTGCCACATGTGTCCTGTCCTTTGTAGAATCTCCTTGAATACTTCTTTTTTTTTTTTTTTTTTTTTTTTTTTTTTTGGTTTTTGGGCCACACCCGTTTGACGCTCAGGGGTTACTCCTGGCTATGTGCTCAGAAATCGCCCCTGGCTTGGGGGGACCATATGGGACGCCGGGGGATCGAACCGCGGTCCTTCCTTGGCTAGCGCTTGCAAGGCAGACACCTTACCTCCAGCGCCACCTACCCGGCCCCTCCTTGAATACTTCTTATAAACCTGCTTTCAAGATCATGAATTTCTGGGGCACAGTGGTAGGACATTTGCTTTGCACTTGGCTGACCCAAGACAGACCTGGGTTAGATCCCTGGTATCCCATGTGGTCCCCTGAGTGTAGAGCAATTTTTTTTTTTGGTTTTTGGGCCACACCCTGTGACGCTCAGGGGTTACTCCTGGCTATGTGCTCAGAAGTTGCTCCTGGCTTCTTGGGGGACCATATGGGACGCCGGGGGATCGAACCGTGATCCGTCCTAGGCTAGCGCAGGCACCTTACCTCCAGCGCCACCGCCCGGCCCCGAGTGTAGAGCAATTTTGAGCACATGTCCAAGAGTGATTTTTGCATGCATAGCCAGCAGTAACCCCTGAGCATTACCAGGTGTGACCCAACCCCCCAAATTATGAATTTCTTTAATAAACTAGGCTATTGTTGCTGAGGTGCACATTTCATTGAGTTTTTGTACTACCTGCTCCATTCTCCTGTAGCTTGTATATTCCTAATTAATAGATCTGCTCTTAATCTTATTGGCTTTCCTTTGTATATAAATTTCTTTTTTGATCATGCTGTTTTAAATATTCTCTCTCTTTGAATTTTGTCATTCTGAACAAAAAATGTCTTAGATTTTTTCTCATTGAGTCTATTTCCTCTGTAACCCTTCATGCTTCTTATATTCATTCCTGCTCCTCAACTCTAAGAAATTCTTAATTATGATTTAATTATCTGTCCTTCATCAAATTTACCTTCCCCATCTTCAGTCAGGCATTGTTGTGATTCTGTTGTTCCTATTGAACTCAGCACACAGTTCTCTGGTATAATGTTATTTTCAGAGTTTCTCCTTTATTTTGTTGTATTCATCCATCTCTTCTTGAAGTATCTTAAGCTTTGCCTCAGCTATTGTTAATCTGCTGGTTGCTTAGAGTTTCTAGTAATTTTTATACCACTTACTATACTTTTTATTTTTCTCGCTTTTGCTTTTAGTTTTCTCATTTTGGTTCTTAGGCATTCTGATACTTTTCTGACTATCTGTGCCACTCTTTCTTTCAGCTCATTAAACATTCTTACCAAGTGTCATTTTCTAAGGGTTTAAAGAACTTGTTTATATTGGTTGTACCTCCCATGTTGCTTTTGCTCTTTGAACCTGTTGGACTTCTATAAGATTCCTTCATTGGTTTTCAAGTGTTCCTTCTGGACTGAAGATGAGTCTTTTGGTTTCTGTGATGAATATGAATCTTTGGGCTACTATTAGAAATTAGTCTGGGAGTTTCTCCTTTTCTTCTTTGTCCATTTTAATAGAGGAACTAAATCTCCCACTTTAGTATATATGGTAGAGGTTGTGTGTGTAGGGTGCTGGGACTTAGCTGAAAATGAACGGGTTTGTTTAACTTCAGTTGTACCACCTGGAAGGGTGGGGGAGTAAGCAGAAGTTCCATTTATGGCTGCTTCTTTTTGATGCATATTTCTCTATATTGCCAAAAAACAAGCCTAGACCATCATACTGATTCCTATAATGGAACAGAGAACCTGTAGGACATGAATACTGGAATATCTTAAGTGGGAGAATATGGAAATTTGGAGGTTCACTGAAACCAGCATAGAGTTATACATGGCCCAAAGTATAAAATTCCCTGCAGCTGAATTGGCCAAGAGCATAATTTCTTAACTCTCTCCAAGAGTCCGAAGGTCTTTTCTTAGCAATACAATAATTAGATAAGTGACTGTGGGGATCTACTGCTAAACTGGCAATCAGAGTTGTCATCCCCATATGCCATTGTCATCTCTATACAATCTTTATCATTTCTTTACTCTTTTTGCTAATCATTTCCTATGTAGCAGATGAGGGAACTGGATCCAAGAAATTCAAGTGTCCTTGTTGCATAAGCATTTTGCTTTTTAAATTTGTGCTGCCCAATTTTTTTTAGGACATGTAAGGTTTCTCCCTGGGTGAAATTTAGAGGTTGCACAGGTTCCTACAAAGTACAAGTTTTGCCCCAAATTTTTAAAATCTCCAAGATTTTTTAATAAAGTCCTAAGATGGTAATTTTTGAAGGAAACTTCTGTGTCTGATGAAGCTGAATAATTTCCTGAGGCAAATCAAACTTTCTGGTACATCCTTTCCAAACTTGACAATTCAACAGAAAAACATCTTTCTTCAGGAAGCTAGAGCAACAGCTGGAATTGCTTGTTTGTTTAAATCATGCAGACTTTAGAGATGGTAGGGAAGTTGGGCAGTATGAGAGATTTTAAAATGCATTTAGCAGAAGTTAATGAAGAAGTCCACAGCTTGGGGCAACTAATGCTGTTTTTGTTAATGTTATTAAATATTAATGAGGTGCTTTTTCTCTTTGAGGCAAAACAGCATGTCTGATGCACTTTTTAAATTACTGCTTCAGTAACAGGTAGCAGGGTTGAACAGAGCTGCTAACAGTGGTTACATTTAGGAGAGAACATGAATGCATTTCTCTCCTTGCCAAAACGTAGGAGAGCCCCTGTCTTTAGAGATCATCAATGTTTATTAGGGTTAGCAAGAAATTAAAAAAAAATCACATCACATAATAATCAGGGGGACTTTTAAAATTTATTGCAGCAGACATTTTTAGCCCAATTATTTCTACAGATAAACAGTGCTTAGATATTAGATACTTAGTGTTGTGCTAGGAATTACTTAACTACCAGTTCTCTGGGAACAAACAAATAAGGTTAGCCTTGATTACAAGAATTTGTTTACTGCTGCAAATATTCTCAGCTTAGCTGATGTTGAGCTACCTTAATGACATCAAGGAATGCAGAATCGGAAATAAATGCAAAAGAAACCTCACATTATAAATAAAGTGTTTGTACCATGCAGATGCATGGGTGTAAATAACCCGAAGAACATAGATAATTATTTATGAGAATGTTTCATGTACAATATAAAATAAATTATATGATGCAGTAATAAATTTAATTAATGACGTTCTGCGTCTTAGTCCTTTTCAATGCCTTTAATGATTCATTAATTGAAATTGTATAGAACTTCATTTTTAATAACGATTGTATTTAACCAATGTTAATTAGCTTGCAAAGATCCTGGATTATAAGTTAGCTTTTATTGGCTACAACTGGCTCAGCACCAAGTCACTGTGAACTTTCAGATTGGGAGATCTCCAGTTGTTGATGAAGAGGCTTAGAAAAAGATTGACTTGGCAGATGTGTCCTTTTGTCCTTTTCTTCCTGTTCAACTTATTCATAGTCACATCAAGGCTAGTCTAAAATTTTTACCTTTTATATAGTGATTGAAACCACCATAGTTCATTCTTTTTTAGGGGAGGGGGGGTCACACACGGCAATGCTCAGGGGTTACTCCTGGCTCTACGTTCAGAAATCGCTCCTGGCAGGCTCGGAGGAACATATGAGATGCCGGAATTCTAACCACCATCCTTCTGCTTACAAGGCAAACACCCCACCTCCATGCTATCTCACCAGCCCCTATAGTTCATTCTTGCTTTAGAAAACATTGCCAAGGATTTGGAATGTTATCTGCAGTCCATACCAAAATGTCTCTGTAGGGTTCTCAGTATTCTTTCAGACAGAACAAATGTAGTAGCAGCTGTAGGAGTAGTGGAGCTAAAGGAGGGCTTCCAAGCTGTACTCAGGTATACCAGGGTCCTCTCCACACAAAACTTGGCCAATGGGGATGGTCAGTTTACTGCTAAGATCCACTGCTAGGGCCCAATATTGCCAACCTGTTTAGGTGCTGGTGTCGGGAAGACCTGGACTATAGTAGGCAGTAACAGGGGCCTTCAGAGTTTATCCATCACTGCTGGCAGGGGCAGAAGTAATACATGTGATTACCAGGGTCCAAGCCCCAAACCTAGCACATGCAAAAAAAGTGTCCATCACCACTGGGATATTCTTCTTTGCTCCAATTTTAAAAATTCAAATGGAACATTAAGTGCCCACTAAATACGTTTTAAACATCTGCATTGTCCTAGGTATTACATTAATAGTCTTACATTAGCAAGATACCTCTGGTTTTTGGGTTCTTCAGCTTTTCAACAGACTATAGCATAAAGATTTCTTTCCATCCCCAGGTAAGCAATGATATTTTCATCTAACCTAGTTATTGAAGAGTTAAGTAGAAAACTGCCAAATATCAGAAACGGAGGAGTGTTTTCCAGAAAAGTGCAATATTCATACATTTAAAAGCCAGAGGAACCTATAGGTAATAAGAAAAACCTTTGTACTTTAAACATGTTCTTCCTTGGGCCAGAGAGATGGCATGGAGGTAAGGCGTTTGCCTTGCATGCATAAGTTTGGTGATTTGAATCCTGGTATCCGATATGGGTACCCTGAGCCTGCCAGGAGCGATTTCTGAGCATAGAGTCAGGAGTAACCCCTGAGCACTGCTGGGTGTTACCCCCCCCCAAAACAAAACAAAACAAAACAAAACAAAACAACAACAACAACAAAAAAAAACCATGTTCTTCCTTATTTCTCAGTATGGAGGAAAGACAAGAGCTTATGCTGATGCTCTTTTTTTTTTTTTACCACCCATTCATCATTTCCTTTCTCCTTGGGTCAACCTAGTTCAGTTAACATCCACAGCCTTTCAGGGAAGGGAAATCAGTCCTAAATATCTTTCCCAGTCTTTTTCAGATAGGACACTCCTCCAAAATGTCAGGAAGAGATGAACTGTAAAATCAAACAAGTAACTTGGTGACTAAGTGTATGAGTGTGTGTGTGTGTGTTGTGTGTGTGTGTGTTGTGTGTGTGTGTGTGTGTGTGTTGAGGAGAGAGACAGAGAAAGAAACAGAGAGAGATTAAAAAGAGAATAGCATCTTTAAATTTTTGCTCCAGTTTTGAATTCCTAATTCCCAGTCCTGGAGCATCGCCAGCTGTGACTCAAAAGCAACAAACAAATGAACAAATAACAAACAAAAACACCTATCTTGTTAATGGCAAGGAATGAGACTCTAGATGACAGAATTTGACCAGAAATTAGCTTCCTTTGCCAATGATCTGAGAATGTATCTACCTTCTAGATTGGCCATATTGCATTGTCACTGCTCAAAGTCAATTTTGGTCAAGCAGCTATGATTGAAAGGCTCTATAGAGCACAGAGAAGTATGTAAGTATTTCCAGACTTAATAAATTGTATTAAAAGCAAAACAAAACAAAATTAAATTAAAAAGTAATTAGAATTTTACTGGATTATATTGAATCTACATGCAATTTCAGTGATAATGGAAATTTTTCTATATTTATTCTTGTCATCCATGTTCATGAAATGTCTTACTGTGTCATAATATCTTTATCTGTGTTTATGTGTATTGATTCTACATATTTTTCTTCTGTTAAGTTTATTGATAGATAGTTAATTCTTTGGGGTATAGTTATAAATTGTATTATGTTCTCAAATTTTTATGTTTATCATTACCACAAAGGAATGCGACAAATTTTTTGAATATTGGTTTTGTTACTGGCCATTTTGCTGTAGTTAGTAAAGGTTTTATTTGTTTGATTTCTTTATTTGTTTGTTTGATTTGGTTATTTGACCATACCCAGAAATGCTCACATGATACTCCTGGCTCTACACTCAGGAATTATTTCTAGTAATGTTTAGGGACAATGTGGACCAGTCACATTCAAGGCATTGTACTATCTCTCTGACAATACTTAGTTATTTTTAATAATAGTCTTAAAAGAATGAGATGTTTATGTATTTTATAGAAAATACTTCTAATTATTATTTCCTTTTAAATTTGGATTTATTTTAATTTTTGTTGTTGGCTTGATTTCTCTGAAAAAATCTGTAATACTCAAGTAAATAGAAATGGTCTAGTAAAGAGTCTTATCTTGTTCCTGATTTAAAAAGAAATGCTCGCAATTTTTGACCATTATCTATATTAGCTATGAATTTATAGTATATCATACCTATTGTGAAAAGATGGTTCCCTTCTGTCAGTTTTATGTAAATATTCATCACAAATGTCTTGTTTCTTTCAAATGTTTTCCCTGCCTCTTTTGATAAACAGATGGTGTTTGTTTCTGCATTGATTTATACTGCACTGCACTTTTCATTGTGTAGTTTGAACCATCCTTGCAATGAAAATAGTGTATGCTTACATCACCATTAATAATGTATGATCCTTATAAGGCATGTGGTGTTCAGTCTATTGGTGCATTGTTGATAATCTTCACGCCTATTTTTTTCACACCTATTTTTGTCAGGCATACTGTTCTCCTGTTTACTAATTTTCTTAACTTATTTTGATATCAAACTAACATTAACCTCATCAAATACATTTTAAAAAGTTTCTTCTTTGATTATTTTGAAAGAGTTCTAGTAAAATACACTTAAATACTTTTTTAAAGGCTTAGTAAATGGGCTGGCACAATATCACAGTGGGTAGGGTATTTGCCTTGCACGCGGCCAACTCAGGTTCGATTCTGGGCATCGATATGGTCTCCTGAACATAAGTATGATTTCTGAGTGCAGAGCCAGGGGTAACCCCTGAATGCAGCTGGGTGTATAAAAATTAAAAAAAGCTTAGTAAATTTCTCAGGTCACAACCATCTCATTAGGACTTTTTTCTTTTGTTGAATGTTTTTTTATTATTATTTTAAGTTTCATGCATTTTTAATAATAATAATTTTTATTGTTACTTAAGAGTGAATAACATATCTTTCACAGTAGTATTTATGGTACATTATGTTTCATACTTTTTGTAGGTGGTTTCCAAATAGTGCATGGAGAATGAGGGATCACTCCCATTATACTTAGCAAAATGTCCCAGTGTTTCACTGTGAAGATCTAAAGATACATTGCTGGGACCAGAATAGTAAGGCATCTGCCTTGCCCGAGCTAGCCTAGGACGGACCACAGTTTGATTCCCCAGCATCCCATTTGGTCCCCCAAGCCAGGAACAATTTCTGAGCAAATAACCAAGAGTAACTCCTGAGCGTCACCATGTGTGGCCAAAGGAAAAAAAAATAATAATAAAGTTATATTGCTATTTAGTTTGTGAGTTGCCTGTATTACCTGGACCATCCCAACACTTCTCAAAAGACCGTGTAGTGAGATGATTGGTGTATACAACCATGATTAGACAGGATCATTAAAAAAGTTCTAGCCTAGGATCTGGCCTACGATCTGCACAACAAACAAGATCTCTAATTCCAGAGATCCAATTGAGATAATTGCAATTGCAACGCAAAGACCATGACCACCAACTACAGAAGATGGATTAAAATGACACGAAAGGAGCAGAGCTCCTAGAACCACAAAGAAAGTCTTTACTACAAGCTTCATTTCTTGATCTGTGTAGCTACCAAGATCTCTAGGTACAGAGGGCTGATTTTATCACCCATGACAAAGCAGAAGTCATCCAAACACCACAATAGCACCGAGGAGAAAGTAAATGAACAGACAAGGAGTCTACAGACAGTCCCATGACAGCATACTTCAAGTGGGGAGAAACCTAGGCCGAGGGAATTCCCTCCTTAATGTCCCCAACATTTACTATGCCTATGCTGGGTCTCAAATAGAGGAAGAAATAAGGGAGGATACCAGGACCAAACAGATATATGATCAATAAGTAATAAATTGGACACAGAGGGGACCACCTGTTCTGGCAGCCCGGGGGGTGAGGGTGGGGGATATGGGAGGCAAGATGGGAACTGGTGTGGGGAGGGAGGACAAACCTGGTGACGGGAATTCCCCTGATTCAGTGTTAATGTGTACCTAAGGGGCCGGTGAGGTGGCGCTAGAGTTCAGGTGTCAGCCTTGCAAGCGCTAGCCAAGGAAGGACCGTGGTTTGATCCCTCGGTGTCCCATATGGTCCCCCCAAGCCAGGGGCAATTTCTGAGCTCTTAGCCAGGAATAACCTCTGAGCATCAAACGGGTATGGCCCGAAAAACCAAAAAAAAAATTTTAATATGTACCTAAAATATTATTGTGAAATGAGGGAAGTAGAAAGCCTGTCTAGAGTACAGGCAAGTGTGGGGTGGGGAGGAGGGACACTTGGGATATTGGTGATGGGAATGTTGCACTGGTGAAGGTTTTATATATATATATAAATCAAAAGAAAAAAAGGATGGGGCCGGAGAGATAGCATGGAGGTAAGGCGTTTGCCTTTCATGCAGAAGGTCATCGGTTCGAATCCCGGCGTCCCATATGGTCCCCCGTGCCTGCCAGGAGCAATTTCTGAGCACGGAGCCAGGAATAACCCCTGAGCACTGCTGGGTGTGACCAAAAAAAAAAAAAAAGAAAAAAAGGAAAATTTATCTTAATTTGTATCTCACTACCAGAAAATCTTATATAAAAATCAATTAGGTTTGAATTTATTTTGAGGCCATCCTAGCAATACTCAGAGATTTATTTCTGGCAGTCCTAGGGTACCATATGTGATACCAAAGATCAAACTGGTAAACTGAGTGGCTGCTATGAAAAGCAAGAGCCTACCCCCCCTATACTGTAACTCCAGGACCAGGTGATATTTTAAGGAAATGTTAATATACTTGCCCTACACTAAAAACATTGGCCTAAAATCTAAAGATAAAAAATTCTTATAAACAACAGCAAATGCCTGAGCAGGGAAGACATCTGACATGCATGCAGTAGACCTGGATTAAAAAAAAAGAAATTTTCTCAATAAATAAAGGGTCTTGACTTAAAATCTACTTATTAGCATGCTGGGAACAGGGGTGGAAGTAGGACAACATTGTTAGTGGGAATGCCCCTGATTCAATGTCACTATGTATCTAAAAATTTACTGTGAAAGATTTGTAATCCACGTTGGTCAAAATAAAAATTTTAAAAAATCTACTTATTCTAATTAACTTTATTTCCATTCAACTCTGGCTCAATAGGACTTTAAACTTGTAGCATTCCCTATAGTTATCCAAAGTTAGAATACTTGACAAATTATATATATATTCACATTTTGACCTAGAATCTTTTTGGTAGCCCACTATTTCTATAAATACTAAAATGTAAATGACTCAAGATCATTACAAAATCTAAACATTTATTCTTAAGTTATGAATTTTGCATTGACTAAGAATATTTAAATGAATGTGCTTCAAGATTTGACATTGTGGAATATATTTATTTGGGGGTGATGAGGATGGATTTCAAAATTTGTCCTATCTATACCAATTTTAAATATTTATATTTTGAACAGTGACTATGGCTATGAGAGACACGGAGAGACCCAATGTGTCCCAGCTTTCTGGTATAACCCAGCATCCCCATCAAAAGATTGCAGCCTTGGTCAAAGCTACTTGAATAGCACTGGGTAAGTAAAACACCTGAGGGAACTTTACTCACTATTTTCCCATTTTTCTTAGTTGAAATTGAGGGAATATCTGTATTGAACCAAGATGGAGTGTGAATAGAGCTTACTCAGAATAAGTGACTTTTGAACCAGAGAAATATTACAGCAGGTAGGGTGCTTATGTTGCTGGTGTCCACCTTGATTTGATCATCAGCATCCCATATGGGTCCTCAAACCTTCTAGCCATAATCTGATTGCAGAGCTAAAAGTAAGCCCTGAGCACAATTAGATAGCTGTAGGTGGCTTCAAATAAAGTAAGATAAATTAGTTGCCCCGCAAAAATAAAAATTAAAAAAACAAACAAACATGTAAATCTTGAGTACTTTAACTAAAGGTAACTTTTAGGGAAATTTTCGAAAGAGATTTATTTATTTATTTTTTTTGGATCAGACCTGGTGGTGCTCAGGGTTACTCCTGACTATCTGCTCAGAAATCGCTCCTGGCAGGCACGAGGGACCATATGGAACTCTGGGATTCGAACCAATCACCTTAGGTCCTGGGTCGGCTGCTTGCAAGGCAAATGCTGCTGTGCTATCTCACCAGCCCCTCGAAAGAGAGTTCTATAAATCCAGTTTCCATTACATTTTAGCATCTGCCTCTGACACACCATCACTAATAACTATTGTTTTGGTCAGGCCTTCTAATAGCATCTTACTTGTACCTGGTATAAATAAATGAACACACTGATGTACAGATATAATCTTTCTTGATTACTTAGCTAAAGTTTGCATAGACTAGTGCTGAAAATTTAAGATAAAAACCAGTCCTAATTTCAGAACTCTTAGAATAGAAGATCAAGACACACACCGTTATCTAAATGCCTTGTTTCTCTTTTTATTTACTTATTAGCTGTTTTCTCAGATATATGAAAGAAAAATATTTGGGTATTTGTTGCCTTCTATTTGCCAACTTTTTTGTAAAGTAGGCTGGTTGTTCAAGGCAGCCTTTTCAAACTTAAATGATCTATGAATTATCCAGGGGTCTTGTTAAAAGAGCTTCTGATCCATGAGATCTGGGGTGAGTTGGCATTTCGTTATTTTTCACAAGCTCTCGCAAGCAGTCAATATTTTTGGTCCCAGAACTAGTGTTTGAATAGCAAGGAACTAAAGTATTTTGTACATTAGTCTCAAATCTTCTTGCATATCAGCTACCTTACTTATGACTTCAGTACTTTTGACTCAACTATCTTGTAAAACAGTAGTAGGTACTATATATACAATGCCTCTGTATGGAGAGAATCAATGTCAGTAGCAACAAAAATATGTTAACATAAAGGTGTAGAATAGTCTAACATAATCTAGAAAGCACAAAATTTTAGCCAAAAGTTTTGTTTTTAGGGGTTATTTATGGTATCTGTGTAAAGGTTTAAGGATCTTTGGTGTTACATTGTTGGTATTTGGTATCAGATTTCAAGATTTTTCTATTGATAGGACTATGACCATGAACATAAAAAATATAGTGTCAAAGCTAGAGAAACTGTACTGTGGGTGGGGTGATTGCATTACATGCAGCCAACTTGGATTTAATCCCAGTATCCTATTTGTTCCCCCTAGACTTTCCAGGAGTGATCACTTTGCATAGAGTTAGAAGTAAGTCCTAAGCACAGCTGGGTGTGGCTCATAATTCAAAAGAAAAACATTTCATATGGTTCACCAAAATGTCTATACATACTCTTAGGATGCTTAGATCCTAGTTTATGTTATAGTAATCTGTCAGTGAAGCAGTTGATGTTGAAGAGGATAGGCTTCCCCGTGCAATGCCTCTCACAATATCTTAATACCTTATAAATATAAGAGTCCATAAATTATATACAAAAGAAGCATGCTTAAGAAATTTAAGTTTGTTACATAGTTTAATTAGATGGGTCTAGGTCCCAGCCCGATATCTAGGCCACTTCTTTTGCCTATGTACAGAATCACTCATCCTCTCGCACAATGTCCAATCTAAATGACCAAGTCCTTGTTTTGTGTCCCACTAACTACTCATCCACAGTTCACAATGACCCAGTCTTATCCCTATGCCAGTCTGTCCAGCGTTTGCTTCCCTAGTTTGAAATCTGCAGCAATACTGTCAACTTTCTTTGTGCTGGGACTTTTCTGCTTTGCAGTCTGTTATTGGACTTCTTTAGGACTGTATCACTGTGGGACCCTATCCCCCCAGCTTTCCTTAGTTTGACCATGGCCAAAAATATATGGATGAGATCCCCGCTCTTCAATGGTCTGTCTAGACATAGATGTGGGGGCAAAAAAAGTGTCTCCTGTTTGAGAGCTTCCTTTTATCTCCTGCTGTTTCACACCCCCAGCCATTCCATTACCTATTTTAACTAGGTGCCTTTTCAGTGGGCATGGTTTAAAGTGACTAGTTAAATAATTCCCTTCTTCTATTCCATTTTTCAGTGATACTGGCTAATTTCTTGTGCATCACTAGAACATTGATTTTAGTAAAGCTTTACATCTAGTGGTGGTCCTGGCATTGATGACTTCTATGCAGTTCTGGGCCTTGGCTAAGCTTTTGAACTTAATTCCTGTGTTGGGCTATTGGGAAAGTCAGATGGCATAGCTCTGTGCTCGACAGTGCCCTGGTTTGGAAGATCATCATGTCTTGTGAGAAGTTTACCCAGGCTGACTTACTTATTCTTTAAAGATGAATAGGAGCTTCAAACTTGTGCTTTTAGAGTTACATTTGTGTTGAGTGTGAAGTGAAATACTAACAGAGAGAAATAAAATATACTATAAAATATATATAAAATATACTATAAAATAGTCCAGTGACTTTGAAGAAAGGACTATTAGATATTCAGAGATGGAATAATGTCCTAGGGTGGAGAGAAGACAAGAAAAAGGCTTCTCAATTAATCATAGTTAGAAGTCTGGTCTCTGAGTTGCTTTCTGGTATAAGGAAGTCGATGATGGCTGCCTGAAAATAGAAGCAGTTCTTCCCCCAAAGAAAGAAGCCCCTGCTTCTCCTGCCCCTCAACCCAGTGGGACAGCATCCTCCTCTTTTGTGCATGAGGCAGACATTGATTTTTGTTGACTGGTTTAGACACTGATCCAATCCATGGCTCACCAGGTACAATCAATAATAATGTTTAAAGAGCTACTCTTCCTGAGATGGAAGGATAGCAATTCTTCTATATTTGTTTGGCTTTCCAAATGACTTCTTTGAAACTCAGTTTTTTGGAAAAGCAATGTAAAATCTTGCTCAATAGTTCGCTTTGTGTTTCCTTTAAAAATACTTAGTCACTGTGTATTACAAACTAATACATTATGGTGTTTCAGGCATGCAGTGTTCTAACACCAGTCCTTTCACCAGTGTCCATTTTCTCGCACCACTATCCCATTTCTCTCTCATCCAACAGCCTTCCTTTCTGACAGGGACTCTTAAAAATAAAGTTTGGACACTGTGGCTTATAATATGGTTATACTGATATACTGTTATACTGTGGTTTATACTGATATGGCTTCATAAATAACACTTTACCACATTTCAGCATCTTTACTCCTCACCCAAGTGGCCTCTTTTCTCCACCTGTCATAATGTTCTCTTCTCTGTCCTACTCCCTGCCCTATCAAATGACAAACTTTCTACTGAAGGCCAGTTCTCATGTACTTCAATTGTAATGACTAACATACATGTGCTCATAGACGCACACATACAACACACACCCTGATAATTTTCTATATCCATCAGGTACCGGCGGATTGTTTCCAATAACTGCACAGATGGACTGAGGGAAAAGTACACTGCCAAGGCTCAGATGTGCCCTGGGAAAGCCCCTCGGGGTCTTCATGTGGTGACAACTGATGGGCGCCTGGTTGCAGAGCAGGGCCACAATGCAACCTTCATCATACTCATGGAGGAGGTGAGTACTGGGCTGAGAGTCTGAAGCCAGAATTCAATAGAAGGTTTCTAAAGAGGGAAGATGGAAAAAGTTTATGGTCTGGAGAGATAGCTCAGTGGGTGGCAGGAAGGCATGCTTTTCTAGCAGGACATCCAGTTTCCATGTCCAGCTCTGTTTGGCTCTCCAGCAATTCTAGTAGTTACTTCCTAGAACAGAACCAATAGTAGAACTTACACACCACCCAATGTGACAAGAAAAGGAAAGAAACAAAAGAAAAAAGCTAATATTACTATAGTTGTCTAAAGTAAAAACTGTGTGTAAAGCTTAGCCTTGTGGGAGAAGTGACAGGTGACTAAGAAGATTTGGCTTATTCAGACTTTCTTTCCTTCCATAGCATAGAGAAGTGATGAACCAGTTGCCCCCCACCCCCACACACCCCTATTGGTTCTGCCTTGTTGGAGGAACATGTCACCTTAGGACCATATACTGTAAGCTTTGCCATACAAAGCATTAGAGATGTATTTGCTACTTTTAGGATCCTCTTTTGCTTTATTTTAACCCTTAGCCCCAAGGATCAGGAATCACTCAAGATTTTCAAAGGTTTTTGAAAGGAATATGGTCTGGGGGGTATGAGTGCAGTCCTTTTAGTTTTTTCCTATAATAATGTTATGTGGTTTGCTAATAAATCAGCTATCTACTGCTCCACTGGCTCATTTTTAGCACTTTTTGCAATAAGAGCAGTAAAAATCAGAATGCATACATTCCATCCAGAATGGAAGTGGCTCTGTTGTATGCTTTTTGCTCCAATATGAGCTGTTTCATCTCTTCCCAAACCAGGGAAGGTTTGAGGCACTCCTTCATGAGGTGCTGAGGAAAGAGAGTTTCCCTGACTTATCAGGATATCTTACTGTATATGAAAATAGCTTTATATATGTGTGTATATATATATATATTGATATATGAGTTGAAAGCATGTCAGGGGTAGTTGTTGTTTTTGAGTTTTGTTTTCTTTTACCCCCCCCCCCCACCTCAAGTGTGAATGGTTTAGCAACTTTTAAATTGGACTCATATTAGCTAGTGTGGGGAAGGCTCCTTATCATAGGATGATATATTCTTCAGCTTTCACCCACACTGGGCACTTGAATTAAAGCACTTGAAATCCCTAGGAACTCATTATCACATTTACACTAGGGAGTTTCTACCAGTGCTATAAATACCTTCTCTTGAATGGATGTGAAAAGCCATGATCATATCCATTTGAATTGCCTCCAGTTCATTTCCACTTTAATTTATATTCATAAACTCAAGGGTAGTTGACATTGTGTGGGGAGCAATGAAATACCTATCAATATTTCACTCACATCTGTGGGGAGACATGAAAAGCAAAATGGTGATCATGCCTATTCCCTGGGCAGAAGAACAATTCTAGTAGTAGTTATATATTTTTCCTTTATCAGTCATTTTTATAAATAAGGCATATCTGATTCAATTCTTTAAATCTAAAAGCCTTTTTCTTTTTTCAGGAGAAAGAAAGTTCAACTCCAGTTTTTAGAGACTGGAGCGATAGTACAGTGGGTAGGTCACTTGCCTTTTATGTGGCCAATCTGGATTCAATTCCTAGCATCCTATATTGCCCCACCCAACACCCACCAAGAGTGCAGAACTAGAAGAAACTCATGAGCATCAGTATTTTGTTCCCCAAAAAACCCAAATAATAGCTTCAGCTTTTAGAATGCTGAACATTGATATGAGTATAAGAGGATCTCACCTAAAACGTTAATATTATATCACCAAGCAAAATCTCTTCACTGCCCAAGACATAGATATATATCTTCGTTTGAATAGTATAAAATACTTTCATAAAGAAGGGCAGTATGTAGGCTTGAGATGTCCAACATCAACAGAACTCAGATGGAATGTTAGCTGGTATGCAGTATTCACCATCACATGTGAATAATTATTGTACCTCAAAGAATAATTCTAAAACAGCATCATGATTAGCATAGTAATAAGCATAGTAATAAGTATTAAACAGAATAACAATTTTAATTGTAGCATGATGGTTGAGAGCATTAATATTGAAAGCAGACTTCCTGGGTTAATTACAATGCAGACACACACACACACACACACACACTTGTCTTTTCTACTCCTCATTTGTCTAATTTATTTTTGTCTCAATTTGTAAACTTAATGGAGTAATGTCTTTTCAAGATAGAGTTGTGAAGAGATTCATTGCTAAGAACTAAAACAAAGCTTTATTACACTTATTAATAATGTTAAGGTTCACTATTATGTTTACTCTATTGCTATTATTTTTATGATATAGGAAAAAAATCTTAAGCTCTGTGTGTGAGAGACCCAAGCAACCTTGGCCTCCTCACCTCAATGCTTCAAAGAAGCTCTTTCTTTCATTTCCCATGTTGCACCAAATCAGTCAGTCCTGAGCTTGGCCATACAGAGAAATGGGTCCTTAACATCTGCCTCAGAACATGAAAGATAAGAGTCTATGGCTCTGTTTATGGTGTTTCAGCCTTTGCAATATTAGAGGTACCCCAAGTTTTTTACAGAAGGCATGGGAAATCACCATATGGGACTCAGCCTGGACTACATAATGTTCACAAACCAATTGCTATTGCCTCCTGCAGGGTGATCTCCAAAGGACAAACATCCAGCTTGACTTTGGGGATGGGATTGCTGTGTCTTATGCTAACTTCAGCCCTATTGAGGAAGGCATCAAGCACATATACAAGAGCGCAGGGATCTTTCAGGTGACAGCCTATGCAGAGAACAACCTGGGATCTGACACAGCTGTTCTCTTCCTGCATGTGGTTTGTAAGTAGCAAGAGTCAATTCCTTTCTCCCCATTTAACAACTAACCTCCTGGGATTCTGAGCTGACATTGATTTTAGTGTAATATCTACCTCAAATTTTGACATCTACACAGAAATATTAAGATGTATGATTTCCATATTTCAGAATTTTAGGAAATTCAAATAAATTGATTTCTTCAAATGTTTAAGGACTGGGGAGCTAGTACTTGCTTTGTACACAGCCAAACCAAGTGTGATTTCTGGTATCTGCTAATCTGCTATGGCCCCCTGAGCCCTATTAAGGTAGATTCCCTGAGCACAGAGCCAGGAGTTTGCTCTGGACCCTGCAAAGTTGTAGCCTCCAAACAAAGCAAAAAGGTATGTGTATCATTACCAATAAAATCTATCTTTTCAGTTCTACTCTGTTCTGATATCAGTGTTTACATAGAGATGCACATTACTGTAAAAGACCCTTTGCTTTGCTTCAAAGACAATTCAATATATGGGAGAAGTTTATCTAGTTAGACATAGGGTAATTTTCAAGGGAGCACAAATTGAAGTAAATTGCTGAGTCTTCTGTAAGAACTAAAGAGAATTCAAAAAACATACCATATTTTTTTCTCTATAAGACACATCTGACCATAAGATGCACATAGTTTTTAGATGCTCTCCTCACTTGCATTAAAGCTTCAACTCCAGGCAGAATTCATTCCATAAGACACACTATCGGCGGAGGGGGGGAATGCATCTTTTGGCATGAAAAATACAATATATAGGATAGTTATAATGTAGAACTTAATACTACAAATTAACTAATTTTTACATATAAAGTTATTTAAAGTTAATTTCCATCAAAGGTAGTTCTAAGAAATCCCCACTATAGTTTTTGGGTCACACCCGGCAGTGCTCAGGGGTTACTGCTGGCTCTATGTTTAGAAATCATTCCTGAAAGGCTCAGGGGATCATATGGGATGCCAGGATTCGAATCACCATCCTTCCGAATGCAAGGCAAACACCTTACCTCCATGCTATCTCTCTGCCCCCTCCCCACAATATTTTTATTTAAATGCCTCTTAGCACTTATTTGCTACTAGATGTTGCTTGGCATAAACCTAAACACAGCTGAAGTTCTGAAATATTTTGTTTGTGCTGTATACATGTGTATTTGCTATGTTGGAACTTGACTTACCTAAGCTGAAACATAAATATTATTATGTTAGGATATTGAATCAAGGAAATAATACCAAGGGGTTAGTATTAGTTTTCTAAAATCTTATTATTTCTATAGGTCTAGTCTTACTTTTGTTTCTATCATTGATATGATAATCTATCATTGATAATATGATATAAGATGTCTGTTTCATAAAAAGTTTAAGAGTATAATTGAATATATCTTTTCAGTCTTCCACACACCACGAAAGCAACAAGGGGAAAGTAAATGATCATGCAAGGAGTCTAGAGTTAATTCCATGACAGTATACTTCAGGGGTGGAGAAACCCTGTATCTCCTAGGTCAAGGGAATTCCGTCTATAATATCCCCAGTAGTTACTGTGCCTATGCAGGGGGATAAAGAAAAGGAGAGAAAAAAAAGCACAAAACAATCATTTTTCCATATGTTTATTTATCGATTGATCGATTTTTTTTGACATCTTTGTTTTGGTGCGGAGACTACGGTTGATGTCTCCAATATTATTTTATATTATTTTGTCTTGTCTTTCTCTTCTTTTTGCACTTGAGCATGATTTGATTTCAGAACTGAGACTATTGTGTGGTGCCTGTCTTTATTGCTGTAGTGCTCACCAGTTATTTAATTCGATATATTTTTTTTTGTATTGTTGTGGTATCTCAATTACCTTTTTCACGTCCTCTCTCAAACTGAGGTTGGAAGCCTCTAGAGGGACTCTGCCCATTTTCAGTGTATTTGATTTTGACTCCTTTTTTTTCTCTTATTTTGTACCCCAATTTATTGCTTTTCTTTCCTTCAAACAAAACCACATTCCTCAATTTTTCTAGCTCTGCTTTTTAAATAGAAGGGGAAACAAGGGAGGGTTCCAGGACCAAACAGATATGTGATCACTAATAGTAAGCCAGTCAAAGAGGGGTCCACCTACTCTAGCAGCCCGGGGGTGATGGTGGGGTATATGGGTTGTAGAAAGGGAACTGGAATACGGGGAGGACATAGTTGGTGATGGATATTCCCCTGATTCAATGTTAATATATACCTAAAATACTACAATGAAAGATATGTAAGCCATTATGGAAAAAAATGGGTTTTTAATCAGAAGCTTTCTTTGACTTACATGTATTATTATTATATCAATTATATTATATGTTATGTTATGTCACTATATTATGTTATGTTAGTTTACATCATTATGTTAATCAATTTTGTCTCTTGAATAAATTCTTACAATAAAAAATTAAAATGATAAAAAATAAAAGAATTGAACATATCTTTCCATTTAATATAAATGAAATGATTTAATTTTCTGAGGATGACTCTACAAATAGTCCACACTTAAGCAGTGCCTGGAAAAGTCAGTTTAGCTAGACTCTAAGTTCTACTATTCTAATAACAGCACAAGGATCAATAGTGGTATGGTAGCCTATGAGAGATGACTTGAATTATAGGTCATTTGTATTCTTTTTTTTTTTTTTTGGTTTTTTGGGCCACACCCATTTGACGCTCAGGGGTTACTCCTGGCTATGCGCTCAGAAATCGCCCCTGGCTTGGGGGGACCATATGGGACGCCGGGGGATCGAACCGCGGTCCTTCCTTGGCTAGCGCTTGCAAGGCAGACACCTTACCTCCAGCGCCACCTACCCGGCCCCTCATTTGTATTCTTAAATATAAAAAAGTATGTTAGCCTGAGATGAATTTATTTATTTTTATTTTTTCTGAACTCCAGACTCAAACTGAACTTAATTCTTTCCACTACTTATGTTAGCATCCTCATAATAGTAACTGGAAATATACAATAATTCATCAATATATTGAACAGATTTCTATTTATTTTGTGATATATATTAAATGTTAGGGATAAATAATAAAGATATGGTCTGCTTATATGAGTTACATCTAGGTGGAGGTGGTAAGATGTTGCTAAAATATACCATTTTGCCGGAGAGATAGCATGGAGATAAGGCATTTGCCTTGCTTGCAGAAGGACGGTGGTTTGAATCCTGGCATCCCAGATGGTCCCCTAAGCCTGTCAGGAGCAATTCCTGAGCATAGAGCCAGAAGTAACCCCTGAGCGCTGCCGAATGTGACCCCAAAACAAAACAAAACAAAACAAAAATATATACCATCAATATATATAGAGCATGTGAGTATTACAACATTATGTCCAGTATGACCATTCTGGGCCAGAAGCACCAAATTAGAAGCACAAAGAAGTACTGTGTAGCGTTTATGAGCCCAAGACCTAAAACAAGAAAGACTTCTCGATGGATTGTTATAAAACTTTGCTAAATATCTGTTGCTGGTTAACTTCCTAAGTCTTTACAAGCCTTTGCTACCACATCAGTAATTCTTTGATTATGGGGTGACTGTGTGAGTTTAGAATTTGATTATGACAGGAGTCTAGTTCATAAGACTACTTCTACTGTGGCCTCTAGTGGTACTTAATAATTATGATTCACTACTGTGAATGGTGGAGAAGCAAGATCAACTGAGAAACAGAGTGTGAAGGTTCACACATGAGGCAGAGACCAGAAGCCACGCAGAGTACTTAAATAAAGAAATTGTTTTTTTAAACAAAAAGCATCTTGTGAAGCAACCAAGATTTGCATCATTCCTTGTTTGGAACAATGTGTTTGAAATGCTATCTATCATAAATGCTCACTTGAGACTCAGTATTTTGGTTTATTATTGAGGTGTGTTCCAATAGGCATCTTATTTATCATTTACCAAAATTTCAGACCCCTAGGAAAACAGGTTTCCATAATAAACAATATTGTTGACAAAAAACAGCCTAAAGGAGATGAACCACTCACATAGACAGGAAAGAGTACCAAACTCAGCCTCACAGGTGCCAGTTATCACCAAGTGAGTAAATAAGCCCTCCTAAATATGGCAATTATAGGTCTATGTTAACATTTTCTTCACTGTACAAAATTCTATTCAGTACATGATGGTTTTCACCTGTTATTGTAATTACTAAGTACATCCTATTAGTATTCTGTCTGATACTTCTGTTGCAGTTAAAAATTAAGACAAAAATAATTACTTTTCTCTGATCCAAGAGTTGGTTCCGCCCATGTTCCTAATTCTGCCAAGAGTGGGCCTTACCTACAGGGCAAAAAGACCAATGCATCTTTATCCAAAAAACAGAACAGGAAAGAACAGGTTTATTCTGTGGATTATGTGCCTGAAGGAGGAAATGTACCTTGAAACTTTTATTGTGTCCATAATTCCCTCCAAATCAATCATGGCTGCATTTTCCAGACAGTTATTATAGGGGAAACTGCTCTAGGCCTCACCTTGGGCCATTAGCTAACAAAAGTAGTTGTTAGCCATCCATAATAACCAATCTTGCACAGATTATTAGATTTTTTTTTTATCAACAAGCACTTGATTTAACAGGGAGAATTTTAGGACTTTACTGCTATCTCTCCTGTATCCCTTTTCTCTCTGGTCCATGATCATTTTCTGGAGAGAAGCCTAGAGATATTGGCTGAGTCTCTTTGCCATGAAAACCTATGGTATATTGTTATTCTTTCAGATTATTTTTACTCAATGTGCTTGAATTGAAATTGGCATTAAGGGGATCATATTTGTTGGTATTCCAAATCATAATAACCTCATCGTCTCATGTTTGGCATAAACTTAGGGATAAATGAGCCTTCTTTTCTCTTCTTTTGTGTTATTATACTCAGAAATGTAAATTCTGTTTAACCCAAAATCCTTCCTTTTAAAGAAAACCGAAAACATTTCATGACCACAAACTATAACAGTTTTATTACTTGAGTGTAAAAAATGTTCATGAACAACTCAGGGGAATGGGCCTCTGTTCCTTTTCCTATGAGAATGAGCGAAATGACTTTGAGGGTCAAAAAGGTTCCCTTTTCCTGAAGATGGAGGATTTGGCACCTTAACTTGTATAAAACAAATTTCTCATCACCCTTCCAAGAGACATGCAATTAGGGATCTCTTCCCACTATCTCATTCTCTGATTAATGAAACAGAAACAACCAAAGGAATAAAAATAAGGTAAATACCTGAAAATGCGTAAACAATGCACTGAAAGTCAGCAATATTTTATCACACCTGCCACATTTGTACTCTAACAGTCAACCCATATGAAAGTAATTAAACAGATTTTCTCATTGAAAATAATTAAATCTTCAGCCAAATGTGTATCCCAAATGACAAGGTTGGAATTATTCGCTAGAAGAAATCTTTAGTGTTCCATATGTCTGGGGTCAATTAGAGAACTTCGGGTAGAGAGCATTTTAGGGGTATTTTTAGGCATTTTTAGGTGTGGATTCCTAAACACTTGTTGATGGTTCAGAAAAATAAAATACCTGGACAGTGACAATCTGGACACGCTCAGCTGGTTTCCTTGCCTAAAATTATTTTTTACTCTAATATAAATTTATCTCCAGTGAATAGATCCACTGATATTGAGAAGAATATCTAATGCCTTCAGAATATTTCTACCCACTGATGGATGGAAACAATGATGCCATGATAGTAGTGTTAGAGCCAATTATAAAGAATTATGTCATAATTCTTATCACTCACATATCACTTTTACAAATGGGATGCAGGAAAGATTAGGATGTAGCAGTAGTGTGAGTAGTATCAGGCTCTGCTAGATAATAAAAAAGATGAAGGAGAAAATGGAAAAGATGAAATTGTAATCAGTTGAAATGCAAAGCATTATGTATTCTGGTTGGGAGCATGGGAGTTACAAAGCAGGAGGGTAGGAATTAAGAATGCTTACTATGTCCTATTTGTCTCCCCATAACCTTGCTGGTGAAGGTCTTGAGGGAGTTGAGGACTCCTTAATGTCTGAGAAGCATATGTTTTTCTTAATTTTTTCAATTCTTTTATTTAAACAACTTTATTACATACGTGATTGTGTTTGGGTTTCAGTCATGTAAAGAACACTACCCATCACCAGTGCAACAATCCCATCACCAATAATCTCCCTCCTCCTCACCCAACCCCAGCCTGTCCTCTAGACAGGCTTTCTGTTTCCCTTGTACATTCTCATTATTAGGATAGTTCAAAACATAGTTATTTCTCTAACTAAACTCATCCCTGTTTGTGGTGAGCTTCATGAGGTGACCTGTAACTTCCAGCCCTTCTCTCTTTTGTGTCTGAAAATTATTATTGCAAGAATGTCTTTCATTTTTTCTTAAAACCCATAGATGAGTGAGACAATTCTACATCTTTCTCTCTCTCTCTGACTAATTTTACTTAGCATGATAGATTCTATGTACATCCATGTATAGGAAAATTTCATGACTTCCTCTCTCCTGACAGCTGCATAATATTCCGTTGTGTATATGTACCACAGTTTCTTTAGCCATTCATCTATTGAAGGGTATCTTGGCTGTTTCCAGAGTCTTGCTATGGTAAATAGTGCTGCAATAAATATAGGTGTAAGGAAGGGACCTCTGTATTGTATTTTTGTGTTGCTAGACTACATTCCTTGGAGTGGTATAGCTGGGTCGTATGGGAGCACGATTTCCAGTTTTTGGAGGAATCTCCATATTGCTTTCCTTAAAGGTTGAACTAGATGGCATTCCCACCAGCAGTGGATAAGAGTTCCTTTCTCTCCACATCCCTGCCAACACTGCTTGTTCTCATTCTTTCTGATGTGTGCCAATCTCTGGGGCAGTGGTCCTCAAACTATGGCCCATGGGCCACATATTGTATTTGTATCTGTTTTGTTTCTTCATTGCAAAATAAGATATATGCAGTGTGCATAAGAATTCGTTCATAAGTTTTGTTTTTACTATAGTCAGACCCTCTAATGGTCTGAGGGACAATGAACTGGCTCCCTGTTTAAAAAGTTTGAGGACCCCTGCTCTGGAGTGTGAGGTGGAACCTCATAGTTGTTTTGATTTGCATCTCCCTGATGATTAGTGATGTGGAGCATTTTTTCATGTGTCTTTTGGCCATTTGTATTTCTTCTTTGTCAAAGTGTCTGTCCATTTCTTCTCCCCATTTTTTGATGGAATTAGATGTTTTTTTCTTGTAAAGTTCTGTCAGTGCCTTGTATATTTTGGAGATTAGCTCCTTATCTGATGGGTATTGGGTGAATAGTTTCTCCCACTCAGTGGGGGGCTCTTGTATCCTGGGTCACACCCAGTGACACTCAGGGGTTACTCCTGGCTACACTCTCAGAAATCGCTCCTGGCTTGGGGGATAATATGGGATGCTGGGGGATCAAACTGCTGTATGTCCTAGATTAGCACGCATAAGGCAAATGCCCTACTGTTGTGTCACCACTTTGGCTCATGTCTTCTACCCTCTTAAGAGTCACACATGGTGAAGGTGGGGGGGGGGTCGGAAAAATGTCTCATCAGATATAAGAACAGGAAGTCTCCAAGCTAAAAAAAATTTTTTGTTGTAGTTGTAACCTTCAGTCACTTTTACACATGAAAACTATCTTGATAGTGATCCAAAAAATTGACTCTGACATAGCATAGTATGTGTATTTTTATTGAATTTAATTGCTTTGGTTGAATAGAAAGATATGAGAGAGGAAATGAAGAAGAAAGAATTCATAAAAAAAAAAGAATGGAACTGGATACAAAGGAGAAAATAAAAAGGAATGGTGGGTTAGAATCAAGGAAGCTTTCAAAGCTTAAAAAAAGTAACAGAACCATCCCAAAATGCAATGCTGATGTCTAAAGTTTTTCCTCAACACCATCATTCTTTCATTTTGGGGTGAAATAAGTTAAAGTAAAATACTCATTTATTATTCATAGGTTATATTCATGTATTTTCTCTTACTGGATAGTTTGGAATTTGATGATGCTTATATCAGTTTTGTAGGGAGAAATGTATTTGGTTTTCTTTTCTGCAAGTAGCTCTTAAATTACTGGGGGAGGAGTCTAGCAAATTTTCCTCTTCTAGTAAGAAAGCCAGTTTTTCCTTTTTTAAAACAGCTTTGCTAGCTACTGAATGACATCCACTGAGTTTCAAAGATGACTGGCACAATGGCCAATTGTTAGAGAGGATGGAACCAATTAACACAGAGGATAATGGAAGAGCTCTCCATATAATGCATTGACCTCAAATCACAAGACAGACTAGAGACTCCTGTTTATCTTTCTACTTATTGGCTAAGTGTCTAGTAAACTAGCTTTGTCCTTGGATTGGAGTCTATAAATATTCATGATTGGTCTCATCAGATGTAAATTAAGCTCAGATGTCACTCAAAAAGTCTGATTTGAGTCTCCTGTTATATGCAATGCTTCATTTCAAGAACACAAACAAGAGCACATCTTACCTTTCAACATTTGTGTTTGTGATTCTTTTTTGGTGATAGTAACAGGAATGAAGTTTAATACTATTGTGTTTTTTTACAACTTGGATGGAAGTGGATGGATGGTGTCAGGTTCAGCACAGTGAGCCAGAAGAACAAATGCTAGATGATATCACATGAGGAGTGTAATAAAACAATGCAGTGGAAAAAGCAATGAAAACAATTCCTATCAACAGAACTGAGTTGGCCTGAGCAGAAGTCAAGAGCAGAGGTTAAGAAGCAAAATGGAGACAGAGTGATAGCACAGTAGCTTGAACATTTGCCTTATAACCGGGGTTTGATCCTGGCATCTCCTATGGTCCCCCAAGCCTGCCAGGAATGATTTCTTAGTGCAGAGCCAGGTGTACCTGAGCACCACCAGGTATGATACAAAAAAACAAAAAACAACCAAAAAATAGAAAGGACAATGATGATAAGATATTAATTAACACTCTGATTGTGCTGCAAGAGTTGTAAAAAACTGATACTACTATGAATCATGATACTTCAAAATTATAAAATTTAATTTAAATATATATTCAATATGTATTTAAATTAAATATATATTTAAAAATATATGAGAGTGTGCTAAAGTTTTACTATTTATTCCAAGAATATAAGCTCTCACATAATTTTTCTTCTTTCTGTAGGCCCTGTGGAACATGTTCATCTCCGAGTTCCGTTTGTTGCCATAAAAAATAAAGAAGTCAACATCAGTGCAGTTGTGTGGCCCAGTCAGCTGGGGACCCTTACCTATTTCTGGTGGTTCGGAAATAGCACCAAGGTATGTCCCTATCTGGGGTTGGGGAATGTCTGCTTATATCAATACTGAGAGCCTTATTACCCTGAGAAAGACGTCCATGCTCTATTTTACGTGTCAATAGGGAGGCTAGGAAGATAGATAATGGGGAATAATGAAGCTGTTGACCCAGAGAATCAAGTAATACCTAACAAGAAACAAAGTCCAGTATTTTAATGGAAACTTAAAAAAATCATAGCTAAGAAAAGCAAAAAGAAAATAAATTGTGTTCTTGCTCCTTTAATCATTATTTCTAAGACCTTATTTGATCTGCTCTGTTTTAATCCTGGTTTTACACTACCAAGGAGTTCAGAACCTGAGACCAATTGAACTTATCAGTAAACTAATTATAGATAGGGCTGTAAAATGCAGAACCTCTTAGGTAAGAGGAAGATGCTTCCTCCCATTTCAAGGATGAAAAGGAGCTAAAGATCCAACTCTGGACTTTACAACTGCTCCCAACAACTGGTGATAATTAATGAATATGTATCAAGAGTGACATCATTTGTATATTGGAAGTAGCAGGTGGTAGACTCAGGGTCCTTCTATTAGATGGTATAAGGTACTCTACTCTGATATTTGTCTTTTTCTTTTCTTTAATAATTTTTATTAAAATTAAAATTTTTATTTCCACCAAAGTGAAATCATTCACAGTAGTATTTTAGGTACAAAGTGATATTTAATCAGGGGCATTTTGAGAGTGACCACTTACACAGTTCTCAGAGATCTCATGGGCTTAGCACACTGACTTGACCCAGTTGTGCAGGCTTAAGCCTACATTCTTAGCTATGGTGAGAAATGCAATAGAACTTGGATTCAACACTGCTGGATCACCAGGGTCATAGCCAGTGATTCTCAGTGCTGTCCCAGCTGTCAAATTCAAGGACTCTCAAAACATGCACTCCTGTCTTTTAGGCTATATCTCCAACCCCTAATCTTGGTTATTCTTATTGTGATTGCATTTAGTGATCTTAATCATTAAAAATAAATAAAGAATTTAAGAAAGGTAAATTATTTAAACAGATTTTGAAATGCTTATTTTAAAGCAAAGAGGAAATACCCCATTACTAGTATAATAAATTCTTTAAAAAGAAACAGAACAATTCTCATTCATTTGTTTCAAGGTTACCCAAGGGAACTTTAGCTTATATTATTAGAGTGGGGAATTATTTATTCCTTCTCTTTGTTAGGGAGGCAGCACTGTTTGGTAGGGGAACATGACCTTGGAGACAGAGTCAAGGGTGAGATGCTGCTCCCTGCGATCAAAGATACATGAGCAAATTACTTGACCTAATATCTACTTGACTCAACTATAAACTGGAGGAAATAAAGGTTATGTTTTTTTGACTGTTGTACAAACTAATATGACATGTATCTCTCTTGAATACATGAGTTACTCCACTCAACAGATGCTTTAAATTCTACATTAAACGGATTTAGTTATTGATTGGTAAATGATAGAACTAGATTAATGAAATCAAAGTGTCTATTTCTGCTTGTATTATTTATGCTGTGGACTTTCAGATCAGTTAATTCCTCATGTAGGCTACCAATACTCAGAGAGTTTCTGGGAAAAATATTCACCAATGCAAGAAATAGTAGAAAAGGTAGGTCAACAGATCTCCCTCCTGTAAATCAGAAAAGTCAAGTTCCCTTTGTTATTTAAGCATCCCTAAAACAGTATAGACTGTCTGGAGCTGGAGCTGTTCTCTTGGTCCCTTGGTCTGACCCAACCATTGGATGTTTTAGCTCATCAGTCTGTCCTAGAAGTTACAGGTGCTTAAATTCCTGCATTTGCTAAAATTACATTTGTTTTTGTTGTTGCTAATTTTAGAACAATGCTGAAGCAGACATGCATAGTAAAAGAAAAAGGAAATGGTTTGGGAAGAAAAAGTTAGGAGAGGATTTCAAGTTCATTTCTCCTCTGAGTATGTGAAATTTTGGCTATCAGACATGGAGATTCTTTTTTGTTAGTCTTTTGACTGCTTATTTTTACTATTCTGTTCAAAAAGTCTCAATCTTGCTACTTACTAGCACAATAATTAACTCAGCAGCCCTTGCTGAATTCAAAGATACTGCATTTTTATCAGTACCATTTTCATGTATTTGAGTGATGAATCTAAAACTTGAAATACCAGATAGAATCTAATAAATATTTGATAAATAAATAGAAAAGGGGACAAAGTAATTAGGAAGTCTAGTTTCTATTTCTTTATTGATTATGTGTGTTAGCTTGAACAAATTACCTAATAGGAGTCTCAGGGTTATTTCTCTACAGTGTAGCTACAAATATCTAACCCATGTTTATCGCTGAGTTTTTAAAAATATATTTATCTTCCTAATCTATATTATGCAGTCTTAGAAGAAGATAATTTAAAAATAATTTTATAGTTTTATTATAAAATTGATGGTGAACCTCAGAAATGTGTTACTCATAATTTTGAGTATGCATTGCTATATACATATTTGAATTCCAAAGGTGTTACTAGTTGACTTTGTTACCAAGCAACTAAAATTATAATACTATAGAAGAGGCAGTAGAATAGTGGGCTTTGAAATTAGACAAACATGGCCAGGGATTCAGACTTAAGTTTTTTTGTCTATATGCTTTGGGTCAAATAATAATATATCTCTTAGCTTCAGTTAGGTTAACTATAATGCCAAACTAGTAAAAGAGTAGTTAGCTACCTTGTCATATGGATTTGATTTTTTTTTGTTTTGGGGCTACACATGGTAGTGCTCAGAGCTTAATATTGTTTCTGTACTCAGAGATCACTCCTGACAGGACATGCAGACCATCTGGGGTGCTGAAATTTAGTACATATCAGCCCCATACAAGACAAGTGCTCTACCCACTGTACTATCTCTGTAGCGCCAAGTTTCATACTGCTTTGAGGATTAAATAAAGATATGGTTTACACATAAAGCAGACATGAACAATTAAAAACCGTGGCCCTTTTTGCTTATTTGTATCAACGAAATCTGCATCTTGCTGGCAAATCTGACTTAATTCACTTAATTCATAGATTTCTCTTCTAGCTCCAAAAATGGTTTAGGTGAAAGAGGCATAGTCTTTGTAAATTTTGCCTGAAACATAGCAAGGTAAACACAGGGTTCAATAATTATTTCAGTCAGCACCATATTTGACTGGAAAAATGGATATCTTTGGAAAATGAATATCTTACTAAGTGTACTGATTTGAACAAGCTATATATTTCCCTTGATTTGCATCTACAAGCTCCAGGACTCACTCACAATTCTGAAGCTCACAAATCTGGGTGATTTCTCTCTTATTTTTATGTAAAACACTCTCATTCTTTTCCTATCTCTTTCATATTTCATAAATAATATATTTTAATTTTATTAAAAAGAGTAATGGTGGGGCATGAGAAAAGAGTAATGCTATTTTTGGACATTTATTGCTTTTTTAAATCATAATTATAAATCAGTCATCATCGTTTATATTTATTATTTTATTTAATCATCTGAATATCACTGATGAAGGAAAAGAGCCACAATTTACAGAGAAACCACTTAAATGAAATTATATTATGGATGTGTCTTATTCGTGTGCATATACATAAAATAGAGTGGAAAGAAGTAGTTAAAAGAAATGATTGAACTTATACAGGTGGTTCAATCAAATCAAATAAGCCTCTATATGAGAATCAATTAAAACTCACCTCTCTACTAAACCCTATGCTTGATGCTCTTAGGCATAGGAAAATTCATATAGCATTGCCCCTACTTTCAAAGAACACATTTCGAATGAGAGAGCAGGTTAAACACACACAATGACTGACAAGCAAATGTGATAAGTATGTATAACTATATGGAGGTAAATAAAAGTGCACACATTCGTGAAATCCAAATATAGGCTCAGTTATCTACAAGCCTATCAGGTGAGAGATGTGAAATTGAATCAGTAGCTCCACAGATCTTTTTCAAGAGCCTGTATTTTGTGCTAGATGTTGTGAAGAATACAAAGTACTATAAATTCTATTTGTTGCTTTCAAGAAACAATCACAATATATTTGAAAACACGAGGTTAACCAAGAAGAGATACTATAAGGAAGGTGATAGAAAGGGAATATGATTGTACTAGCCAGACTGTCAATGGGACAATGGATACAGGCCTTGTGGAAGGGGCGAATCCTGAATAAAACTTACCCTACTCTTGTATTAAAGGAGCAGTATAATTGAGATAGGGACAAGAGAAAGGGATTTGTGTATCAAAAGAAGGCTTGGGGCATGCTTGTGTTCTATAAAAACTGATTTAAATAAAGCAAAGTCTTCATCTAGTCAAAAATTAGAAATTAAGAAAGGTAGAGGTGATTTTTATTGACATTTTTCATAGAATTTAATATTTAGGCTAAGATGACAATATGCAAACCAATTCACAGACAATGAGATGCATAGAGACTTTCTGAAGAGGATGTAGGCGTTTTGTAGAGAGCTTTGTGTGTATTTGAGAATTTCATCTCCTAAACTGAATTTTTGCATTAATCTGAGTGAATGTATTTAGAGATAATATTTCACATTATTTCTTTCTATCCTTTGTGTGTATTTTAGATTTTTACATAATTTTAATCATAGTATATTTGCAGTTATATATTCTGCTTTTTCCACTTCACATGATAAGCACTTTTCACACATTACCGCATAATCTCCTGAAGATTCGAAGTAAGGCAAGCATAGTGATTGCAAAGTCTGTGCAATTTGGAAATGACAGCTTTTTATCAAGGTTTACATTTAAATTGTGGAGATTTCATATTATTCAATATTAACTTGACTTACTATGTCTGGGAAACTGATATAGGCTGCCTCTAAAGATTTCCCTGAAGTTACTTGTTCCATTCGTCAAGTGGAGATCTTATAACTAAATAGTCACTCAGAGCTTTGTCAATTTCTTGCTTGACTCTATAGATAATATGTGACCTATCATATATGAGAAATATTCTGTTGGCAGAGAGTTAGATCTCAATTGAGGCAAGGCTGGAGATATTATTTTAAGGCCCTACAATGGACTGGTACTACAAGTTGGAAAAAGCTATAGAAAAGTCAACTGGTTGCCTGTTGGATTTGTGAGGCTCTGAAAGAAGAATTTGCTAAGTTTAACAGAGGTCTGGCTTAATAAAAGTGTTTGCATGCCTAATAGATTTAGTAAATGAACCTTAAAATATTTGATTTAATGTAGCAGTATGCACTAAACATTGGTGGCCAACTCAAGGATCCGAAGGCGTGTTCCAGCTTTGAAAGTTAAATCAGCCATGATGCCATCACAGCATATGAAGAACAAAATAAAACCAATTTGAAAAACAAACTTAGTTCCTGCCATTCTCTGGCACAGAACTTGGGCCTGCCACTCTGGGACCAAGTGTTCCCTTTCAGCAATTTGTTTGCTATGGCTCAGAGTCCTTCCTGGCAGGCAAGATGGCCCACTCCCTCCCATCTCTGCTGGCACTCTATTGGCCCTGCTGCCCTGCCTTCTTGGCCCCTGGAATTCTTAGGGACTCAGCCAGATGGACAAAACATCAGATATTCAGGGACAGAAGGAATTATGCTTCTCTTGCAAAGAATGGACATTGTTTTGCACAGCACCAACCACTGGGAATAATGACACATACTGAGTGTGCAGAGGAGGGGAAGGGGAGCACCTACACCACTGAAAACTGCAGAAGGTAACATGAAAGTAGTAAAGAAACAGTTGTTAAGGTGGGAAGAAAATTGCCTGATGCTGAGAGATGGGAAGAGATGATGAGAGGCAGGAGGGCAAAGAACCAAAATGAAGGGCAATGTCATATAATTGGAATAATTCATGAAAACAAGAAAACTGATTTTTATATTTATCTACATTTTATATAAATATTCACTGAACTTTAAACAGTTTTATAGTAAACAGCAATATTCCCACCACATATAATTTCACATTAATATTTATGAGGTGTGCCAGAGAGCTAATGTAGGAGTTACAGTGCATGCTTTGCATATGGCTGACACTTGTTCAATCCCCAGGATCACTTGATACTCTCTTCAAAAAACACAAATATAGTCTTAGAATCCTATGAGCATTGGTCAGTAGCCAAGACATTACCTTGGATGGCCTGAGATTGCTGAACACTGCTTGGAAGCTCCCCTAAATATTTATTTTCACTAATATTTAATGTACTGGTCTTTTTAAAAATCACTTATTAGTTTATCCATTATCTATCCCCCATTTCTGTACATTCATTTCAAAGTTAATTTTTAAGATACAGATTGAAGCTCGGGTGATGCATCAAGGATTGGTCCACTTGTTTTGTTTTTTTGTTGTTTTTTTTTTATCTCCAACACTGAATGATTTTCTGAGCACTACCAGATACATATTTATGTCCTAAGTGTTTCAGCTTGTACTCAAGTTCAATATTTGTTAGATTTCCCTTCCCTGGAAATCACAAAAATGTATATTTATAAACAGTAAAATGTGCAAATCTAAAGAATCTAAAACTTTCTAAGTTTTGACAAAGTTCTATCCCTCGAACTCAAATATTTCTCAAGATACTATGTGGCCATCATTCACAGTGATGTCCCTTCTAGGTCATTTCTGTCACCAGTCTCCAGAAATAATTACTATATTTTTCCATCATATATTAGAATTATCTTTACTAAGAATTGGTATAGATATAACTAAACCATTTGAGTTGTTTTTCATGGATTTTGAAAATTCTTATAGTTTCAGGATTCATATTGTGCTTTTCAGTATTTTTTTTATGTTGACTATATAATATTATGCTTTGTTTACTTTTCTATTTATACACATATAGCCTCTTTTTCTTTTGGCTGTTATGAATATACTGTTATGAACATTTATTTTGAGCATATGTTATCTTTTGATTCTGAAATTATCATAACTTGAAATGTAGTAGCTGAGACATAAAATGTGAAATGGTGCGACTAATTTGGAAATATATCAAAATTTCTTATAATAAGGAAAAATTTTCCACATGGTAATATTATTTTGAATTCTACCAAAAATGAATGATTTTTCATTGTTCTGCATTATCCTAATATTTAATATTATCATTGTAAAAGGAAATATGTTGTTTCATTAAACTAATATAGAATTATAATACTTTATTTTCAAAGATTATGAGTAAGGTAAAAATGATGGTTATGTGACAGATGTAACCTAGGGTTTTTATTTTTATTTGGGGTATTTCAGGATATTTTTGGGAGAGCTTTGGCAGAGCTCAGTAATTATTCCTGGCTCTGTGCTGAATTATCATTACTATTGAGCCATTATAGTTGAGGTTTATCAGTGAAACAGTGTGCTCTATCTGTTATTTAACTGGGAATTCCTCACCATATGTGGATCATCATGAATTTACTACTATGAAAAATAATACTTGAACTCTATATCTTACTCTTTATTTGAGTGAGAAATTATAAACTATAGTCAGAAGTTTAGTTTATATCTAATCCTGTCTAATTCCAGCCATTAGTCTGATTATAAACTAGTACTATAGAAATGTAAAGTGGAATGAATCAATTTATTTCAGCCATTTAGTTGAAAATTTTGAGCTAGGTAGAAATTGTAGCTTTGTAGTAAGTAATGCCACTTTCTGAGGTTGCATGTACAGGCCACACTAGGTTACTATGGAAATATAGTAAGCCAATAATAAATGAAGAACTTTTTTTGTGTTTTTTGGGTCACACCCGGCAGTGCTCAGGGGTTACTCCTGGCTCCATGCTCAGAAATTGCTCCTGGGACCATATGGGACACTGGGATTCGAACCACCGTCCTTCTGCATGCAAGGCAAATGCCTTACCTTCGTTCTATCTCTCTGGCTCCAGAACTTTTAAGCATGCATGGGTATTCTGGTTCAGCACTATTCCTACTCACCTTCTTCAAGGGCACTAGATCTTTACATGCCAAACTAGCTGCACTATTACTGCCTCCTCTGTACTGTTCTAATACAGAGAGGAAATCTGCTTAAATATAGTTGAAGCATCTCTTTTGAGCTTTCTTAGAGCTAAGTCATAATGCTTCTTTTGCAAACACCAAAAAACTTGAGAAGACAACCCCCCCCAAGTGACCACTTTTGATCTCAGGAGTATTCTTCTCCTCAAGAAGCTCTTGCTTTTATCGAGCAAAATTCTTAGAAAAAACATATAATTAATCTTTTTCACTATCTATCATTGGGAAGTACCAATCTGTTAGGATAAGAACATAAAACAAAAATAAACAAAATCACAGATGTGTAGTTCATAAATAGTCTTCTAGCCCATTAAAAATTACTTACAGTGGAAAAAACACAGACATCATCAAATAAGCAAACAACAGACAACTGGTTACATGAACATAAGTACGACTTTATATATGTGTATTATACTACATGTGGGCAGTATTCCAAAAATTGATAATACAAAAGTTAAAAAAGGTTCATCTCAATGAAAGGTTTTCCCACTCAATGAAACACAAGACAAAAAATATCTGTCGTGGGGCATAAGAAGAAAAATGACTTTAGCTTCTGAAACCCAACAGGAGTAGATTACGATAGCTGCCACTTCTTTGGTTTATGAGTAGGAACTGAATGTTATCCAAATTGCATTGAGTCCCATTTCCTTCTCAGGACCGGTCATTTACAATGCATACATTTATTAGTCTTCCTAGGTACTGGATTTAATAATAATTTTAGTAAGATATGTAAAGACATTTTATGCTAGGTTACCCTGGGGATATGCAAGTATTGTACAGATTTCTGATATTCTAAGATTAACAGAAAAGTAGGAAATCGACATCTTTGAGGACTAAATGGATATTTCTATTTTTCTTTTAGCCTCTCATCACCTTGGACAGCAGCATTTCCTTCACATTCCTTGCAGAGGGAACCAATACCATCACTGTACAGGTGGCAGCAGGAAATGCCCTAATCCAAGACACAAAAGACATTGCAGTTCACGGTAAATCCTAAGAATTACTCTGGAAAACTTCTACCTTCTTAGCTGGCCTTCTGCCCTAACTTTAGGGGAAACCTCTGGCTGCTTTTGGAAATTTCCCTGACCAAGAGAAAATTAGAAAATTATGTAGACTTTCAAGACATCTTCAAACCTAACCTGTCCTAAAAAAAAGTCTAAAGTTGTAAAAAAATTATTCAGAGTGGTACATGTTATTTTTGTGATGTTCTGTATTATAGAATCAGGGGGCTCCCATTAGACATAGATGCATAATAATTGGAAGGGAAGATAAACCAAACAATTATCATAAGATTATTTAGATATGATACCTGTTAAGGTCTGACAACACACGTGGGATCCATTTTTGTGAGGATAGGTGCCAATGATTTCAAAAGCTGCATAATCATAATTCTTACTTTCTTCAGAATTTCTAACAGAAGAAATACATATAACTGATAAAATGTTCTTGATTACTGGTATTCTAGTATCATTAAGTGGAAATAAAACTAAGAATAGAATAACAGAGAAACTTTTTTACTTATTAGGCTTGTTTTAAATCAAATTGTGCTTCTTCATTAGTTAATGCAGCATTAGCTAGGCACTTTAAAACAAATGTTAGGGCCGGAGTGATAGCACAGTGGTAGGGCATTTGCCTTGCATGCAAATGATCTGAGAAAGACCCTGGTTGGATTACCGGCATCCCATATGATCCCCCAAGCCTGCCAGGAGTAATTTCTGAGTGGAGAGCCAGGCATAACCACGAGGTGTGGCCCAAAAACAAACAAACAAAAATACCAACTATTATTCCTGGAAATGTTTAGCATTTTATACAAAGATATACAGTGCTCTCAGATCATATTCCTTACTCCTTAAAAGCAGATACCTCTCTCTTTACATCTTTTCAGGCTTGATGCCCAGGCTTTCATATTGAACCCCTGAAAGTTTTATTTTTAAGTACAAATATTTACATCAAAATGTAAATTTAATACATAAAAGTATGCATCACATAGCTTCATATATTACCATTAAGTAAACAGACCTGTGTTCCAAAATGCAGATAAGAAGTTAAATGTAACCCACAAATTGTATCCAGGGTTTCAATATAGAGTTAATCTGTTGGGGAAGTTTATTGCAATATAGACAGAAGAACTTATAAATAGACAAATTAATATATATCATTCTACTCAAGTTCAATTTGGTGATACATTTTTGTTAGCTCAAAATTAGCAAAGACCTCCTTCTGAGGTTTCATACATCTTTCATTTTAATCAATATTATTTTGCCAAAATAGCCATTTCAGATCTCAGAAACTATAAAAAATGTAGGCATATAAAAGTATCTCCAGTTGCCAATTCCAACTTTCTCTCTCAAAACAAAACAGGCAAAAGTAAGTAAATAAATAAAATAAATGCACAAAGATTGTGATTCCCAATCCATTCATACTCCCCTTAGCATCACTGACAAACTCTCTTTCCTTGCAGAATATTTTCAATCCCAACTCTTATCATTCTCTCCTAACTTGGATTACCACAATCCTGATATTCCTGAGTGGAGGCAAGATATTGGTAATGTCATCAAGCGAGCTTTGATTAAAGTAAGTTGGTCTTATTTTTATCTAAATCTGTGTGAATGAAGAAAAGAACAAAGAGAGTATGATCTTGAATACATATCCATGGTTTAAAACTATAATTATACAGTTAGATAAAGATATATTTTTGTTAAACGAAGAAAGAAAAATAGAGGAGTAATGGAAAGCTGGGGGAATAGAAAAAAAGAAGAGAATTTGAGGAAGGAAACTGGCCTGTTATAGTGATTTTTTTTCTAAAGTAGGAATTTTAGCCCGTATATTGTTAATAAACCAGTAGTCCCCATTGCTGGACCTGTGCTGATATCATTAATTTATCTATTTTATTTTTTGGAGGGGAGGGGTTACCACATCCAGTGATGCTCAACGGATACCCAGGAATCACTCATAATTGGCTGGGAAAACCATATGGGATACCTGAAATCAAAGTTTGGTAGGCCAGAGGCAAAAGAAACATGTGTACTATCATTATACTATCTTCCAAGCCCCAAATTGGCCCATTCTTTACTTATAAAAGGTTTATCTTAGCCATATATTCATGTTTACATAATTATCACTGCCAATGGTAATCAAAAAGCTACAGCCTAGGAAACAGAATGCTATCAGGTTATATATACAGGATCCTTAAAGAAAGTTAAGTCTTTTGTTAACCCTCTGCTTAGTATAGGCACTATATTAAAATTATGAATAAAATTAATTCTGTTCAAATTAAATTATTATTCTTACATGCAAATAATCTGTGGTAGAGGCATGGCCAATATTTAAAAAAACATGAGGGAAAGTATTACTCACCCTCTTCATGGAAGTACAGGTTTAACATACATTCGATTTAGTAACCACATGTCAGCATGGTCTCTAGAGGGGATAGTAGTGATTTGTTGTCTATCAACATGGTCTTTAGAGGGGAAGGATGCATAGTAGTTAACAGAGAGTAGATGGTGTCTTTCAGGATAAATAAACAGCATGTGCAAAACCACTCACTGTTGAGAAAGCAGCATGTTTACTAATGGCCCAGCTGGAATGGCCCAGTTCCAGGTTATCATTTAACTGTGACTGATAAGGAGCTTGAATAGTTAATGCAATTGCAAAGTATCTGTGGAGCAAAAAGGTGGTTGACATACAGCTCACAGGCATTAGAAAATGTGACTATGCGACTAAAGTACAGTAGGTAGAGCACTTGCCATGCACTGGGCCTATCTAGTTTAAATCTCTGGCACTCTACATAATCACCCTAGACTGTCCAGAGTGATCCCTGAGGACAGATCCATGAATAAGCCCTGAGCACCACCGAATATAGTCTAAAAACATACAAAAATAATGTCACAAGCATTTTCTTACTTGGGAAAAATATTGTTAATATTAAATTAATATTTCAGACACCTACTCTAATAACAATACAGAGAAGGGACCCTGCTGGCTAGGTAATGAAAGGGGTGGAGAAGACATTTAATGGAAGCTGACTACTTCAAAGACCTCCACTTGTCTAAGTCAACCATGATAGAGATCCTGCAGTGAGAAGATTTAAAGACATTTTGGAAGTTGAATGATAGAATTGGGATCCATATCATAGGAATATTTTCTCATTTCAAGATTTAGTTAGCCTTACTCTTGATCCAGGAACCTATGTTAGTTTTAGGAAAACTGGTTTGATCTTCATTGTGTTTGGAGCCTCAGGAAAACAAGTGGGAAGTTGAGGAAAGCTGGAAATAGGGATGTAAATATGGAGAAAAGAGGCTCCCTAGAAGGTAGAGATGTAGGACTGGGACTATATCAGGCTTTAAATTGACCAAGGGCATTGAGGGGCAGGAAAGACCTGAAGAGGAAGAAGATGCAAGAAGGTCATATAAAAGAACTGACTAAAAAGAAGAATAAACAAAAGAAAGCAGTATAATAAAGCATTTCTGTGGTGAGATGTCCACAAGTAAAACCCTTTAAAATCCTTTCCTTTAGAGAAATAAAAATAAGACTGTTCTCATATACTTTTGGCTGTAAAGCATTCAGAATTGTGTTGTATTGTCTAATTGCATTGACTAAAATTTACAAGTTTTTAAATTAAAATAAGCAATTATCATAGAAATATTGAATATTAATAATTGGTCATGTCAGTTGATGACTGGGCCTGAAATCCCATGATAATGTACCACCCTTATATTTTATGGAAGGGGTGACATGATTCTAAACACTTAATCAAATCAAATTATCCTCTGCCTTCCTCTCACACAACTTTCTTTAGGGTGCCAAAAACAAATACAATATTTGGGTTTTCTAGAAAGCAATTCTAAATTATGTGATCTTCCAGTTTAGATCTTCTCTTCAGCCTAATTCCAATGAATACAGACTCATCTGGATCTCTCCACATTGTTTTGACTGACATGCCTGAAACCAATGTTCTCTGGGTCAGAGAGTCACACCAGATCTGGTTCTAAGAAGCTAACCTCTTTTTAAACACCTTCTTTGGTTGTATTAAGCAACCTGACTCTTTGATTTGATTTGAGCCTTTGATAAAAGGCTCTTTGATTCCAGCTAGTCATGATCATGCCTGAACCAGGAGGTATCTAGCCATGTTGTGTCCCTGCTGGATGGGCTTTTTGTGTCCTTGCTTTTGTTTTTTCTCTGCAAATTAGCTCCATCACTTTTCTTTATCACATCTCTGGGAGTTAATTCTAATCTGGAAACCTAGTTCCAAATAGGAATTAGAGCTGAGCAAATGGGAAACCACTAAACCTCTGCTTCTATTCAATTTATCTGAAAACTTCTTAGTCTTTGCTCTGTCGGGCATCTCTCAGAACAGTGACGTTGCCACAAAAGTCCCAGAGAACATATGGACAACCATGTATATAAAAAACAAGTTTTACTCAGATGCTTTAATTTAGGGACCAAATGAAGCTGGAAGAGCTTGGTTGAGAAGCTGATAGAGAGAATAGTGTAGGTAGAGATCAAATTGGGGGAGACTTTATAGAAGAGGTGACTATTTAGCCAGGTCAAATACAACATATCATTTTACAGTGGCAAAAGAGGTAGTTGTGCTTTTTTTCTTTAAATAATATCTTTATTTAAGCACCATAATTACAAAAATGATTGTAGTCAGTCATAAAAAAACATTCCCTATCACCAGTGCAACATTTCCAACACCAATGCCACTCAGAGGTTGTTCTGTACAAAATATTTTTTGGATGCATCTTCTTTATAGAGAGGAAGAGTAATGTTTTATTCTTTGAAGCTAGATGTTCCCAAAAGTAAGGTTTTTATCAAAAATAATGTAACTCTTACAAAATATTAAAGAATGCAAACATTCTCTCATAATCTCAGCATTTTAATGCTTAGAATTTTGTTTCATACTTCTATGCATTTTTATTTTTATAGAGCTGTAAACAAAGAAATAGAAGGAAATAGATTCACATGCAGTAGGTCTAAGTATATTTCTATTTTGGCTCATTGTACTAATTATCATCATAGTGGTAGTTTAGCATCCTGTCAAACAATTATGCCATTATTTACTTAATAATTTCAATTTTGAATTATTGCCATAATTTGCTGTTTCAAAAATGTATTTCTTCTACAAATGCCTTTTCTATATTTAGGATAATTTCTTTAAGATAATCTCTCCAACTTACAGTTTCTAAGTCAAGACTATGCATATTTTTTGACCTTAATGTAAATCTTTTTAAAAACAAATTGGAAATATCTGTCAATTATACAGCTGGCAGCCACAAATGAGGGAGTCTTTTCACTAAAACCTCACCAATATTAGCAATTTTAACTTAAAAAAAAGGCCTGTTTAATAAATGTAAACAAGTGCTGCCTTGCTTTTTTTTCCATTTGCATTTTCCCTGGTTTATGTCATCTTATTATTTCTCTTTTGCAGCCAGTCTGTTTGTATTTCAGCCAGAAGCTTTAGTCCTTTTAGTGCATAAAAATGGAATATAGGGGAGAAACTTTTGCAAATGTTTCTAGCAGAAAGTATTTTGAAAATAACATGTGTTATTAATTTACCTTTAATATAAATGTATAGAAGAGCAGAGGAAGTAGTAAAACCAAGCATTTTTTAACCTTGCAGTTCCAGTTAAAACTAGAAGGAACCTGTATGCCTACTGATATCAAAAATGGCACATATGAGGGGACTGATGAGATGCTCAAACAGCTGGAGCATATGAATGCAGGAGCCCCAGGCTCAACATCCTGCACTGTATGTTTCACTGAACACCTCTGGGTGCTGCTCCAATGTACTTAGACACGTTGATCCTTCCCCTCTGGGCAGACTATTCTTTTTGTTATAAAAGTAGGACAATTGGATCCTCAAAGATCTTACTTCCTTGCCTGAAACTCTGCAGGTAACTAGTGTCCCAGAAGAGCAGATTCTGGTGGCTGTGTTTCCTGGACTTCCCACTTCAGCTGAACTCTTTATCCTCCCTCCCAAGAACCTGACAGAGAGGCGGAAAGGCAATGAAGGTGACCTGGAACAAGTAAGTAACAGAGCACTCAGGGGACTCCCATGTCTGCAGCTCAATTGTAGGTCCACTTTGTTGCCAGCCTGAAAGTGAGGCAAAGTTCTTTTCCATGGGCCATTAGCTTTTCATTGACCAGCACCCAGGCCTGGACGAACCATCAAATTTATCTAAGATGAGCACATATGTACAATTACCAAAGCTTTCAGCCACCTGGAGGGGAAAAGCCACTTGTGATCGTTCATTCAAATATTAGCATCCCTGACCCATCCTGCAGTTCCCATCCTTTGACTTATTTGGAATAAGTGAGAGACAGGAGAGGCAGATGGAAGGAAGTTTCTCTATCTGCGTTTGGGAAAATGTGCTTCTTATCTTTAAAGCTCCTGGTCTGTCAAAGTTCTGCTTCTGAAGAAAAGAAATGAACTGCTTGGCAGTAGGTTTCTTTGGAGAGAGATGGATTGCCTCCTTTTGCTTTGACTTGTTTTGAAAGCTGCATTACAGAAAGGAACTGGGATTTACTATCACTCTCCAATGGGCCTGTAGCTCCTGTGATGTGTGCACTCTCCCAGAAGTGGAGATGACAGAGCTCCTGGCAATCCCTGTCACACATCCTCCTGGGGATGTTCTGCAAGCAGTCTTTCCTTTCTCTTCTTATAATGCTGTTGAGAAAAGTAGAAATACGTGAGAAGGGGATTGCTGAACACTAGCATGATTCAAACATATTAGCTTCCTGCTAAAAGGTGATTATTGTAGAATAGCTGTGTCCCTTCTTCTAGGTGTGCCACTCTTCTAGCTGTCTCCTCATCCTCATGTCCACCCATTGCTCTCCTTCAGCTGGACTGGGTGCACTGCAGCCTCCAGACAAAGCAAAGTTGACTATTGAAGTCAGCATGGAATAAATTCAGCCTCCCGATGCATCCATCACTTTTATAAGACCTCTTTATTCTGAAATAGCAAGTGGCATGTGTGAACTATATTTGGAAGCTACAATATCCATCCATTTAGATAAATAGGTAATTACAGTGATGAATAGCAGCTGTGATATTAAGATGAGTACTGCAAGATAAGAGTTAGGGACAACAGCCCAAGTCTGCCATAGCTTTCATGTGGGAATTACAGAGTGATTAAATCGATGTTATGTGTTTAAAGTCTTGCTGGGAGAAAACTAAAGAGGAAAAATTATCCCATAAAAAAGGAGGCAGCTTCCGGGGCTGGAGAGATTGTACAGCAGGGAGGGCAATTGCCTTATAAGCATACAACCCAGCTTTGATCCCCAAAACCCCACACAGTCTCCTGAGCAATACTGGGAGTTTTTCCTGAGAGCAGTGCCAGAAATAAACCTGAGCATTGCCAGATGTGGCTGAACATAAAACATAAAAGCATTAATTTTTTTTAAAGGAGGCAGCTTCTGTTTTGATATTTGTCTTCCATTGTCTTAGAGTATGTGGACAGGCAAGACTGAAGGTGGATGGTCATGCTTTAATCCTGATAACCTAGAAGGTTTACTTGATAGATTAACAAACTAATGATGGCTTGACATTTTACATTGAAACCTACCATGGGTCTTTCTATGGGATGTTATAATGCTGCTGAAACTGAAGTTGGAGCTGAACATCTCCGTTTATCAACTAATTCACTACATGACTTTATGTATACATGAGTAATTATACATGACTTTTATCCTTTCTATTATTACCTACAACTTCCATGGTTTCCCAGGTTTTCTCAGATTGGGAGAACTAATGTGACAAAAATCTTCCAGTATCCTATGCACTGATTGAGCCTGGTCATTTCTTGCCTAAAGAACTTGAGTTTTGCTATTCCTGTTCCCTGAGGAACATCCTTACATGTCATGTTCTCTCTTGGAGCATCTGATCTTTTTGGTTAATTTTTTTCTAGATTGTGGAACTGCTGTTTAATGCCTTGAATCAGAACTTGGTCCAGTTTGAACTGAAGCCAGGGGTTCAGGTCATCGTGTATGTCACACAGCTGACTTTAGGTGAGTACATATGAAGAGCTGGGAGGAAATGAATAAAGAAAATAGATAATTAGCAAACAAAACCCCTTGAATGCTTGAATATGGCCATGTGGCAGAACTCTTTCAGTACTAATAGTTCAGAAAGATAAATCACATCTTTCTCAAGACTTCCTGTGAGGTGACAGGAAGACTTTCTCAGAAGTGGTTTTGCATCTGAATTACCTCAGTGATATTAAGGAAAACCTATAGTTTCTTTGTTCCTTGACTAGATTGATATTTTTAGTTGCAGCTTTTGGGGTTCTATTAGCTAATCCCAGGCTTTCACAGCTTCTATAATTCTCTGAGACCCCATGGGTCTAGGTTGTGAGTCCAAATCAGGTAACTTCTGAGATTTTTTAAAGTGCACGTAGCCACTAAGAAACAAGAAACAACTTTAGTTGGTGAAAACAAATACAGAATCAATGAAAAATGCATATCCTGCTGGAGAAACCTGGAGAGGCTTTTGTTAATTCTTCTTATTAATATAAGGCTTTCTAATTATGGACATCCAGCAGATGTCCATGTCTATCCAGCATATTCATGTATATTCAGTCTATATATGGCTGTGAATATATATATGTCTATCCAGCAGATTTTTAGCACATTAAATTAGAGGCAGAGGTTAGAATATTTTATCAGTAACCATTAATTAATATCAGAGTTCCTCAGTGGACCTCCTGCAGTTATATTGACAGGAACTCAGCCCTTGAGAAAGAATATTCAAGGTATTCTATTTCCAATAGTTGGACATGCATTGCTGAGTATACCAAAAGCTACAGATTTCCCCAGGTGGGTGGATTTAAGGAGTTTAGGCTGTGGTTGAAAATATGGTTAAGATCTCATCATCTTAGTTTAGTTTTTAGTGGTCAGCTAGCACTCAGGACATCTGAAGATGCTTCCCTCTTTTCTGAACTGTGTACTTCAGCATCTACTTGAGCATTTCTCTTCTTTCCCCCTGACTAGCTCCTTTAGTGGACTCCAGTGCTGGACACAGCAGCTCAGCCATGCTTATGCTACTATCAGTGGTATTTGTTGGCTTGGCTGTGTTTCTGATCTACAAGTTTAAAAGGTAGGTGTTAAGTTTTCATCTCAGAGTAAGTTTTATGAAGGTTGATAAAAAAAAAATTCAGTAACCAATATTCTTAAACAATGCTCCAACTACGTGTAATTAAATTTTTGGAGCTCATTTATCATAGAAGTAAATCAAAACTTGTTGACTATAAGGGGTAAAATGAGCTTAAGAAACATTGAGGTGGGCCCGGTGAGATAGCACAGCGGGCGTTTGCCTTGCAAGCAACCGATCCAGGACCAAATGGTGGTTGGTTCAAATCCCGGTGTCCCATATGGTCCCCCATGCCTGCCAGGAGCTATTTCTGATCAGACAGCCAGGAGTAACCCCTGAGCAATGCCAGGTGTGGCCCAAAATCCAAAAAAAAAAAAAAAAAAGAAAGAAAGAAAAAAAGAAACATTGAGGTGGAACAGAATGGTAGCAAAGTAATAGGGCATTTACCTTGCATGTGGCTGACCCAGGGCAGACTCTGGTTTGATCCCCAGCATCCAATTTGGTCCCTGGAGCCAGCAGCGATTTCTGAGTGCAGAGCCAGGAGTAACCACCAGATGTGGCCCCCCAAAATACAAAATAAATAAATGAATAAATAAATAAGAAACATTAAGATTGTACATAAAAGTCATTCATGTTAATACTTTTATAACCATGTTACTTAAATCACAATAAAAATTAAAATATGTAACTAAACTCCATCCAACTTTTAGATATATGATTAGAAAAGTAAAGAGAAACCTGTAAAGCCAATTTAATCCCTTCAAGAGATATGTAAGGTGTTTCAAATATCATCTGAATTTCTCAAGTAAGATATCAAATATTCAGTAGCTATTTTTAAGATGAATATCTAGTCTGGGTGCTTATATAGAATAAGCCTATTTTCAAGCCTAGTCTGCTCATTCATATACACATACATACATACACACAAACACTGCATGCACAACATGATATTGTAGTGCTATTAATAAAATACCTTACATGACATTATAACTATATAGTATCTGTGTTTTAGTCTGTCTGAAAAGAAAACATATTCACCCATTTGACCCTTTTTTCTTTTGATAATGGAAAATGTATCAGCAATGCCAAATTCTAAATTATTTTGAAGCCAGAGGAATGAAGTAACAGAAATGTAATAATAAATAAAACACAAAATTTATTTCTGTATCATTATCCAAATAATATAATGCTTCTTTCAAGCAATGTATTTATTAAGGGTAGGAATTTTATATTCTTGCAGATTGTTTTTACTTTCAGCCTGTATGACTTTGGGCAATGCCTTCTCTATGCCATGGAGATTTTCTCTTTGGTTTAGATGTCAGAACTTCTAAACCTGGTACAACTACATAATCAAGAAAGCAAAGCTATTATAAATAACAAACATATCTGTCAAAGGTTCTTTATGTGTTCTAGACAGGCATATAATAGACTCAAAAAAACCTTTGTGAAATAAAGATGTGCATTTGTAAGAAGCCTGAACAAAATGGAGTCATCAGCAATTACTTATAGATGGGAATATCACTCTGAAAGCAAAACTTGGTCTTGGGAGATCTTTATAGATGCCTAAATGTAGCTTTTTTTTTTTTGCATGTTGGAAGAGATCAGTGATAATGGTGCTACACTCTAGCCAAACTTTAAAACTCTCTAACTCTCTACTTGTCTCAAGGTGAAAAAATTAAGACTTACTCACTACACATATCAGCATATAGCAGATCAAGAATCCTCCAAAATTTGCCCCTGAAAAACAGTAGAATTTATCTTCCTATTTGATTTATTGACCAGTATGTGAGTGTCTCTCTGCTTGGATTTAGACACATCTGCTTCCCTGCTGGCATTGTCTTTGAGGAGGAGGGAAATCTAAATTAAAAAGTCAGGATTTGATAAAGAAATGTTTTAGTTAAAGCAATACTTATCTATAGATGTGTTTTACTTGCATGCAAAGCACAGTTTCATTCATTCAAGTATCTCATTGTGGGGGAACCTTAATGGTTTCTGAGGTTTATAGATGAATGAAAGCATATTAATTACTTTCTGATTACTGTCCCCATTATTTGTGGGTACAAGGCCCCAAAAGGGCTACATAAACAGATTATCTTGCTGTTATGTACAATTCTTCTCTGCTTCTATGTTGCCTTTGCTTTGTCTATTACTGTCTAGATGAAAATGCTCCTTACTCTGTACTGTTCGAAATAGTAGTTCATTTTACAATATAAAGCTGATTTTTTGGTTACATTAAATTATATTTAAATGAAAGTAGCTCCATTAACTAGCAAATGTGACTAACACAATCAAGGTTAATTCTGTTTATTTCTAGACTACTAGCCATGTTGGAGTTCAACCTCCAAACTTCTTGTAATCCAGTATTAACTTTTAAAATTACTTATTTATTCAGATCTTGTTTATTAGTGGGACTTAAAGATATTCCGTGAGGAAGCAAGAAAGGTCAAAAGGTAACATGATTGGAAACCTGATTAACACAATTGAGTTTCAGTAGAAGGGAATGAGAAGGAAGGCTGCTAAGGGAATTAGGGGAGGAATTTGGGCATAGTGGAGATGGAGATGGCTGCAATATTGGCATTATGAGTGTGACAAGCCATTATTAATATTTATCAATTAAATAGACAAAATAAAATTAATTTAGGAATAAAAATAAAATCACTTAGCCAATAAATAATATTCATCAAGTGCTCGTTGTGTGCCAGAAGTTGAGAACAGACTCAGTGACCCACATGATCAGCTAACATGGCAAAGAGAAGAGTTGCCATGAGTCCCAATTTTTCTTAAGTAAAGAGGACCCCAAATCTCACATTTGATCTTGTTCTTAATAATCACTATACTTTTCTCATCTCTCTGGTAATAGTATAAAAAGCCACCTTGAAAAGTAATCTGAAATATTATGAAATTTTCAAAATAATACTGTTGTATGAGAGAGATAGTACAGGGGTTAAAATGCATGACTAGCACAAGTCAACCTCAGTTCTACCGTGCTAGCACAGCGTACAGTTTCTTAAACATAGAACCAGAAATAAGACATGTGTACCACCAGAAGTGACTAAAAGTAGAATAAAATAAAATAATTAAAAATAATACTGTATCCCCTATTCTTGTTATCCTAAATTTGAGATTTTATATTTCTTCCAGACTACTCTTTAGCTAGTTTAGGTTCATCATATTGTGAATTCTACTTAATTATCTTTAAATTTCCTCAGAGGAACTGTGACAATAATTGTCCCTATTATTTTCTTATTAAAGTATACATGAATGTATCACTATGACATTTTTCTATATTTCTTTATTTCTCACTTTATTTGAAAAGTAAAATTTAATCTTGAATTCCATTCTCAATAGTTCTGCATGATATATGAAGAAATCAAATCAATATTTAATATATTACATATTCTGGTATCAGTGGTATTAAAGTGGTATTCTCTACCAACTTTTGTTTGTTTGTTTTTGGGCCACTCCTAATGATGCTCAGAGGTTACTCCTGGCTATTCGCTCAGAAATTGCTCCTGGATTGGAGGACCATATGGGATACCAGGGATCAAACCCAGGTGTGTCCTGGGTCAGCTGCATGCAAGGCAAACTGTATTGCTGTGCTATTGCTCCGGCCCCTCTACTAACCATTTTTAATATTAAAAATTTAGCCTTTCTTTTAGAGATTGGAGTAAGGTGAACAATAGTCATACAAGTGTATTTATCCAAGCTCTGAAAAGGACTTATTGTAAGGAAAGCAAGCAAGAGAAAATTTTATGTTCTTGCTACAACGAACCTGTGTGACTAGGAATGGTTTGACGTCCCCTAGTACAAAAGAAATCTTTAGTAGATACTGATGTTCATGAGTAACATCTAATATTAAGACTAGAAAAGTTCTAAACTTTTTATATAGATAAGAAGGAAGGTTCATCATGAAATTTTAATTCTGCACATTCAAAGAGCCTTTGTCTTAGATACACATAGAACTAATGCTTTTTAGGTTATTGTACATTATATTTAACTGGTTTATGTCAATACAGGCATTGGGACACCTTTCTTAATATATAGACATATATGATATCTTCTTGTTAAAGACACAAAAACAGAAAGTTTGCACTTTTTTTAAATTTATTTAAACACCTTAATTACATACATGATTGTGTTTGGGTTTCAGTCATGTAAAGAACACCACCCATCACCAGTGCAACATTCCCATCACCAATGTCCCAAGTCTCCCTTCTCCCCACCCGACCCCCGCCTGTACTCTATCTAGGCAGGCTCTCTATTTTCCTCATACATTCTCGTTATTAGGACAGTTCAAAATGTAGTTATTTCCCTAACTAAACTCATCACTCTTTGTGGTGAGCTTCCTGAGGTGAGCTGGAACTTCCAGCTCTTTTCTCTTTTGTGTCTGAAAATTATTATTACAAGGGTGTCTTTCATTTTTCTTAAAACCCATAGATGAGTGAGACCATTCTGCGTTTTTCTCTCTCTCTCTGACTTATTTCACTCAGCATAATAGATTCCGTGTACATTCATGTATAGGAAAATTTCATGACTTCATCTCTCCTGACAGCTGCATAATATTCCACTGTGTATATGTACCACAGTTTCTTTAGCCATTCGTCTGTTGAAGGGCATCTTGGTTGTTTCTAGAGTCTTGCTATGGTAAATAGTGCTGCAATGAATATAGGTGTAAGGAAGGGGTTTTTGTATTGTATTTTTGTGTTCCTAGGGTATATTCCTAGGAGTGGTATAGCTGGATCGTATGGGAGCTCGATTTCCAGTTTTTGGAGGAATCTCCATATTGCTTTCCATAAAGGTTGATCTAGACAGCATTCCCACCAGCAGTGGATAAGAGTTCCTTTCTCTCCACATCCCCGCCAACACTGTTTATTCTCATTCTTTGTGATGTGTGCCATTTTCTGGGGTATCAGGGAGATGCAAATCAAAGTTTGCACTTTCAAACCTATTTTCGGATTTCTGAATTTAGTACAGGAAATCTTATTAAATACTTGGGATTTGGGACAGGCAAAGGTCTATAGATTTAAAAATCACTATTTGGCACCAGCCCAGCACAATTATTCTCCTTTTGAAAAGTATAGGATGCTCTGATAGGTGTCAACAGTCTCATCTATGTATTATTAAATATTACCTATGTTTAATATGTTTCTTGAAAGGTCAGGACTTTAGTTCAATTTCTCCATCCCGAATAAGATAAAATAATTATCTTCTAGGAGAGTAATAGAGTAGGTGAGACACTTACTTTGCTTACAGCTGACTTAGGTTTATCCCCTGTACTCTATATGGTTCCCAAAGTAATTGCATGAGTGATCCCTGAGCCCTGTGCCAGAAACCTTAAACATTAAAACACTTCTAGGTAAGACACAGAAACAAAGAATGATAACAATAAGAACAAAGGTAGCTTCTGTATCTGAAATGTGAAATAAAGATGTCATCTTCAGTCTTATAATGTAGTGTAGGGAAATAATAATTTCGAGTTTATTTCTTTTTATATATTTAGTATATGCTTACTGATTGTAAACCATATATCTAGCACTATATTAAATTCAGTGTGTAGAATTAAAGAGAAAACCAGACTTTGTTCAAATGATAATTTTAGTCCAATAAAGCAAAAGAAATGAATATTGTTTATATTTTTCAGCTTTGTTTGGGGGCCAGAACTGGTAGTGTTCAGAGATTACTTCTGGTTCTGAACTCGGGGGTCACTCTTGGTGAAGCTCAGGGACTATGTGAGATGCAGGGATTGAATGAGGGGAAGTGCCCTTCTCACATACTCTCTCTCTCACTCTCTCAAGAAATTTACACTTCTTCTTGTATCACCTATATTACCATGGAATTTATTTTTCTTTTAGATACAGTCCTATAATTAAATATTTATAAAAGGAGAGCTTGGGTGGTCAAAAACTATTCTTGAAAATTACTTGTAAGCCAGGATTTGAAGGACAAAAAGGACACGTGAAGAGTGGAGACAGATGTTTTTCAGACAAAGAGAACAGTTGGTTTGATGTCCCCAAAGAAAAGAAAGTTTTATATTATAACATCTGCAACACAAGTTTGATCTCTGGCCAGGGGTATCCACAACATGTGAATGCTTGAGAGATTTCAACCCATCATGTTAAGATCTATATAATCAGAATCTACTGACTAAGAAGGTTCCTGGTGATATATTAATACATTAACAATTGAGAAACTCTGACTTAGAGGGATCTACAGGAGGCTGCATAAATTAAAACAAAGGGACTCAGCAGATAATGAAGTTGGATCAGAGGAGCACTGCAGAACTCCACTTTAAACTTTAAACACTTTAAACCCACCTTCTCCAGCCTTGTTTGTCTGCCTTGTATTTTCAAACTATATATATATAATTATATATATATAATTATATATATGTCTGAGAGAAGTAACCTAAATTTATATTTCTTGTGTTACATAACTCCATAATCATGAAAGATATTGGTATTTTTATTGAACAGATGAGGAAATTATCAAAGCTCTTACTTGACCAACCATACAATACATGGTTGATTTTCTAAAAATTGGAAATAATTCTACCTTCCATTTCTTGACTATTCATAGAAGTTAATGCAAATTTAAACAAAAGCAAGTTTAGAAGATGTACTTTAACTAGGCTATAAATGTATGAATCTCAGAGTCTAGATCCTTAAAATTTTTTGTTACAGGTAAGTGTAATGGTGCAAATGACACTTTGTGTGCATCTTATTAACTATAGTATCTATTTATATCTTCTGTTTGTTTACTTTAGAAAAGGTAGATTCCTCAGAAGCTCCATATATTGCATCTCTCCTAGAGTTTGGCTTTGTGTTCCTTAATATCATAGTACCCCTTTCTTGTGACCATCCTGTTTCTCCAACATTGGTGTGTCCGATAAATTGCTTCTTTCTCCTTATTGACCTGGATTTCTATCTACCCAAAAATTTGGCATAGATTATGATCTTAATCTGATTTCGCTTCTACCCTACGTAGGAAAATTCCCTGGATTAACATCTATGCTCAAGTTCAACATGACAAAGAGCAAGAGATGATTGGATCAGTAAGCCAAAGTGAAAATGCCCCTAAAATCACACTCAGTGATTTCACTGAACCTGAGGAACTGCTGGACAAAGAGCTGGATACCCGGGTGATTGGTACGTGTGCAAATATCTCTGAATATCTGTGTTCTCTGTCCATGAACACAAGATTAGTCAAACTGGGCCTTTCACAAATGGCAAATTACTGGAGGGGGGGGGAACAACTGACCAAAGTGGCATAACTTTGTATAGACTCCACCTGACCACATGAAATGTTTACCTTAAATGTAGATTGAGATTAAAAATGCTATAGTTAGAGTGGAGGGGAATGAAGGCAACTCTGTATTACATTGAATTTCTTCTTTATTTAAGAATAAATAAAGAAAGGGCATTATTTCTCCCTTTAAAATAGGGCAGAAAATAGACATCTGCTAGCTTTGTATTCATATTCTTGCTCTTTCTAGTTACTATGGGGCCTCTCTGTGGTCTCATAACTATGTTCTTTCTCTCTCTCTCATTTGTGAGGTGGGAAGAATATAGCCTTTCTAAGATAGTAGTCATGATGAACTATGTCATTAACATAATATCTAACATGTATCAAGTGTTAAATACATATGGCTCTTTTATTATGATAAGTACAATAGAATATTGCAATGCAGTTGTCTTACCTTTCATTGAGTTTGATAGCAATGGTAGTGGTGATGATATGTGTATATTTGTGTGTGTGTGGTGAGACAAGATAAGTTGGGGGATAGCAAACATGAAACATGAGTGATTCAGTGGTATGATAGAAAAGAACAAATACATTCTTATTAAACTAACTTTTTTTAGCAGTAAATAGAGAAAGAACCTCACTTTATAGAACTTATGTTCTTTTCTCTCTCTTATTCTTGCAGGAGGCATTGCCACCATTGCAAACAGTGAAAGCACAAAGGAGATTCCCAACTGCACTAGTGTTTAAGACCAACAGTCATGTGGTTTACCATCTTTCTGAATTTTTAATTTTAATGACGATGATTACTATAATTATTGAAAAATGAAAATGTCTTTTTTTACCTTTTGTTTAGGAAGGGCCCCTTCATACAAAGCAGTTAGAGGCTTGGCTTTGGGAGACAAGCGCATTCTTAGATGATTAAAATGAGGGAAAACCCATAAATGGTGATATTTCTGCTAAAAACAAAGAATGAATCTTTCCATGGCCTTCTTGCTTTATTCTGCCACAGATAGAGCAGGAGATTCTTTTTATGAGTGGTTTGTTTTTTTTCTTTTTCAGTCAGGTTGGTTTTCCATTAACTCTCCATATACCCTATAGCACCAACAGTTCTCCTCAGCATATGCTCCTTCCATCCAAACCATTTCCCAGTTAGATCTGCAGAAGACAGGTTGATGGGGAGTGACCATAGTCTACAGAAAGCTTGCACATCTTAATGAGAGGCTCTGCCTTGTGCATGTCCATAGTGAGGCTGCAGATGGCTTATTGTATATACTTACCATGTAAATAGCTTTTTATTTCCTAAGAAATAATTTAATGTTTAGTAAAAAAGAAAACAGAAAAAAGAAAGATGTGTGTGTGGGGCTTATGCACTCATCCTCAGAGCTGACCAATCCCCCAGGCCTGCTTGAAATGTTGGGTTCTGGATGCTCTCCAGTTGTCTGTCACCCTTAACTCTTGCATTTCTGTGTCCACTTCATATCTGGTTTCTACTTATGTATATAATGGGGGTGGGGGGGAGGGCTTCTTTGGGACAATTGGTTAAGGAAGACTATAGTGACCTCATAGAACAGCGGGGTCTTTGTTCCACCAGTTGCATGGAAAAAGTTCTAAATGAAGCTCATTAGGGACTTTAGTCTGAGACACAGGTGGGAAAACTAGACTTTCCTCCACAAAAAGAAAGTTGAGGATGGATATTTATCAGCCTGAGAAATAGGATTTTCTCTCAAGAAGTCATATAATGGATCTAAATATGGTAACCTTTCTGATTTCTGGTCAGGTAGTACAGAAATATGTAGTACTGTTTAATGTTTCTGGTAATTTCCATGCTGTTTTGAGCTCAAACTAAAAAATCTACTGGATGGTATGTTAAGTCTAATGGGTGCCTCTTGGCATGGGAAGAGTTAGAGAGGTTGGGAGGGAAGATGCATTTGTGGAATCATGTATCCATGCAAACCCTGCAGGCCAAATAGGGGTTTAGCCCTTAAAGATATTAGTCAAAGATGATTTTAGCAAAGCTGTACTATTTGCTTGTCAGATGTACACAACTTCCTTAAAGTCAAATGTCTGCCTTCAGTTCCCTTAAGATAGTTCTTGCCTCTGGGGTGAGTGGCTGCCAAAGCCTCTATTTCCTTCTCAGCATCCAACCCCTTCATACATTGGCACATATCAATTCTTTTTAGTAGGGTCACTTGAAGCCATGCTGTAAGAATTGTTTTTATTTTCAGGCTCAAACTGAGCACATTTGTTTTAAAAATGATATGCTGTATATATGGATGAAAGGATGAATTCTGTACTTGTAATCTGTGGGCTGTTGCTCACATTCTTCCCTGTGAAATAGAGAATATGATCAAGAGAAATATGACTGGAGACAGCACAGGTCGGAATTTAAAGAGTGTTTCTGAAGATTCTGCTTTATTGTTTCAAGGGTTAAATGGGGCAGACAATTGCAATACTTGTACTAAACACTGGAATACAAATGCATGAGTCATATCTATATATACAGTATATGTACATATACTGTTCTTGGTTTTATTGTTCCATTTGAATATTTCTACTGTAAAAAAGACAGTGGTTTTGAAATTGTTGAAAATAAATGTATTTTTGTACATCAAAGCTATACAACTGGCTAATATTTTCTTTTTGGGAAATTATTTTTATCAATTAACTACTGAGTTATTATATTATATGGCAAAGAAAATCCAAATGTTTATATTTTTCTCAAGCTTCTTCAGGTTATCTGTGGTTTGGCTAGTTTATATACCAACCACAGTTGGTTTAGATCTGCTATCTGAACAGTCATCATTCTTAGAACTGAAGTTATTATAAGATAGAATTCTAGTCGTGGACAGTGGAATTCTACTGGTGTATTATTAGATTAGGCTAATAGAACATTCTGGATCTCAAGTCCTGAAGAAACACAGCCATCAGAATTCTTTTTTCAAAGACAACCCTAATCCAGATGAGCAAATTTCCATTATAGGGAAGCACAGATATTAACACTCTACCTTGATTCCACAAGGATTATCCTATACCCTGAGGTTTGAATAACTACTCTTTCTTACATTAAAATAGCTCAGAGAGAATGACTAGGTAAAAATCCTTAGCTCTTGTTACCAGTCACCTTAAATTACAGAAGTGAGAATAGCTTCCAAATTTGCTCATTTCCTTCAGGGCAACAGCTGCAACTCTGAGAGAGTCCTCCAATTGAGTTATTTGGAACAAAAACACACTGTAAGTCAAGGTGATGATGGATTGTGCCTGAGAAAGAATACTACAGCAGAAATTAGGAGAATGACTTTCAGCAGGATATTCTGGACCAAAGTTTCCTTCTAAAAGGAAAACATTTTATGGCTTTCTAGACAGCTAGGTTTGTTGTTGTTATTGTTTTGTTTTAAACTATGAACAGCATTTTGCCATTTCCAAAATGAATAGAGATGACCAGTATTGGCAGTAGAACTGTTCTGTAAAAGGAGAAACTGAGACTTAGGAATGACTTTCTAGACAAGAACAATAGTACAACAGGTAAAAAACTTGCCTTGCAAGTAGTGACCTTATTCAATCTTTGGCACTCCATATGGTTCCTTGAGTCCACCAAGAGTGATCTCTGAGCACAGAACCAGGAGTAGGCCCTGAGCACTGCTTGGTGTGGCCCAAAAAATGGGGGTAAAAAAGAATATGATTTACCTAAGATTGTACAGTAAATAGGATTGAAGCTGAACATAAAATCTGTATCTTCTTTCCATTAATGAAATGCTTTTTATCACACAACTTCTTAATCAAGTAAATCAGTAGAACTGCACTTTATTGGAGAGTCTGTCATTTGTACCAGTAAGGCTTCTGGATATTTACAATATCCAGACCATTTTAAAATCTTAACTTTCCAAATGTGTCTTATTCAGCATTCCCAACTTTCACATGCCATGCCCTGTTGACCCATTTGTTAAGCAGCCCAGGGCCTGATGCCATGCTTCTACCACTGCACTGAAATAGAGCTGCTCACCACTTCACATGTATTTCTATGAGCCTTTCAAAGTGATGGCCTTGCTGAGGAATGAAGGCCAGGGAGCAAGCAGAAGCATAAGGAATGCCTCATCGCCACACATATTCCAGATCCTGCCAAATTCTCTTGTCTGCTCCAATAGCACTGCCAAAAGAAACCAGATGCAGCTCTATCATTACTCGCTGAAGTACTAATAAATCTTGAGGCCCCTTAAACTTATTTTAATTACCACTAACTTTATAGTAGCAAAGTGCCCTTTAAAATGCTCTTTTCCTCTGTGTTTTCAGACCATCGATCATGATGAGATATAGATTCATTTAGAGACAAATCGATTGGACATTGTATACAGAAAAATGGAGGCAAGTGCAATTTAGCAAAGACCAAAGTCTCCTTAAATTGGGATCGGTTACTTTTTATTTGAGAACCAGAAGAGTAAAGTGATAGAATCAGGGCCCAAATTTTAGGTCCCAGTGGAAAGTTGTACCATCTACATTTTAGAGTTGTTAAAAAATGTGTAAAACTAAGGAAATAAACTGACTTATTTGCTGAATAATGAATAGAAGCTGAGGAGTTCTTATCCAGTTGTCCTGAATCCTTGTCTTCTGTCCATTCTGTTCTTGAAATTGTGAAAATTAACTTTTCTTTACTAGCATCTCACATAGAGCTGTACTCCCAGGAATATAAGTCACATCTTCTTCCTAGGTTGCCCTAGAAAGTTAGAACATACCATACTTGATTCAAAAGTCATTGCATCTTTTGTATGTGTGTGTGTGTGTGTGTGTGTATATATATATATATATATATATATACACACACAAAAGATGCACAATATACACAATATACACATAACTAATATAATTTTCTTTGAATCTTATGGACGGGCCAAGGTATGAACTATTAAAATCCAGGCTGCCAGCAATGTGTCACAGAATTTAAAAATGAAGGCTCTTAGGCTCTATGAAATGAGTGTACTCTTGATAACCCTGGTAGCATCCTAGAGATTGCCACACCACTGTGGCAAAACCAATTTGGTCTTGTATATTTCTGGGCTTTAGAATATAAACTAACTTGCTTCTTGTTTTCTCACCTTTTTAGGCCAAAATTTTGTGAGTCCATATGCTCTTCTAGGTGTTGTGTTCCCTGAAATTCTCTCTGATAGACTTTGATTTAAATACTTTCAGTTCTGTACAGTGAAAAATAATCAGGTGGAGTTAAGTTATCTATAAAATATATCTTTAATGTATGGAAATGCCAAGAACAATGTTTCTTGTCTTCCCCTCCAGTGATAGGTCAAGGAGAACTCTTTCAAAACATTAAACATAAGGTACAGATTCTTTTCCAGAATGTCAGTAGAGAAGAAAATAGATCAGGACAGGCACACGTGCCATCTGTCACTGAGGATTAGTCCCTGGGGAATAATGTGGTTTGAGGTTACTAGAAATAACTGGATAAAGTAGGTCTTTAGTAATTTGATCTAGGAATGTGCACATTCCAGTTCCCTAAGAACAGGCTTCTTCAGCTGGTCCTATCTGCCTAGCCTGTGTCCAGTGCTGAAAGTTGTTGGACTACAATGCCTCTCCCAACTAAAGACCCTGCCGTTCCTCCAGGACCGTCTCCCAGAAATCTTTTTTGCATGGTGAAGTGTCTGGTTGCTTGATCTTCTTGAAAAAAAGTTTTTGCTATAATTACTCCAGGAATTGGCTAATTGGAAAGAGAAAGGAGCAACAGCAGTAACAACAGAGGCAGAACAGAATTGTTTTTCTTGTCACTAATCTGTCTTTCTTGGTTTCTAGGTAGAACCACCTGGGATGCACGTAATTGTCTCCCCAAAAAAACACACCTGGTCCTTGGAGCGCTAGAATGGTTTTCTTGCACTGACCTTCCAAAATCTTATGGTTCAATTAGAGATTTTCTGGGCTTTTTCCATTGGCAGCTGGGACATTTGGAGAGCGAGATGCCAGGGGGAGAAGAGGGGAAAGAAGAGTCTTGGAAACTAGAGTTAATCTTTGTCAATTACAAAGCTGTACTTGACACATTCTCCTTTCGATGTGTCAATTTCAGATTCTCCTCTGTGAGGGAAAATACAGATGCTCCCCAGATTTCTAATCTATTTATAATGGTAACAAGACAACTCTAGGCAGTGTGTGCTCATCATGAGCTAATCATCCTCTGCTATGCCTTGTGCCTCCTAATTAGTGGCATGTTGGTTGCCTACTGATCAAGTTGGAGCTTCATTCAGGCAACAGGGAGTGCAGTTAGAGGGAGAGAGAGCTCTGAGCCCAGTGGAGCTCAGATCTTGGCAGACTTTCTAACAACAGGTGGACTTTCCACCATGTCTTGAATTGCAGCCCTTTTAAAGAGAAAGCCACCACGTCCATGGGTGCTAACAGGAACATGGCAGATCTCCAGACACATGGTTTTTTAGCTAGGTACTCTCTACACTGTAGAGTCTACAGCAAGAATCTGTTCTTCCAAAAACCTCTTGGCATGAATGATATAGATCCAGCAAGCATCATCAAGTTAAAGAAAAACAATTAGTTGGTTTTCTATAATTGATAGTGAAACAATATTCCCTTCATTTTTTCAATAGATCCTATTAAAATATTGCTTCAAAATATGTGGTCTGCTATGTTCTGTTTGGACTTGGGATATATCAGAGATCAAGACTCATTTAGGAGCCAGAGCTATAGCATAGCGGTAGCACGTTTGCTTTGCATGCGGCCAATCCCAGATGAACGGTGGTTTGATTCCAGCATCCCATATAGTCCCCCAAGACTTTCATGAGCAACTTCTGAGCACAGAGCCAGGAGTAACCCCTGAGCACCACCGGTGTGACCCAAAAACAAACAAAAAAAGACTCATTTAATGCAGGCTGACCATATCAATCTTTACTCAAACCTGGACACAATTTGAATGATAGGAGGACTCTTAGTTACCACTACAGGAGAAAACAACAACAATGAACAGGACTTTCAAGCCAACCAAGGTATATGACTTCCTCATTGAAAATTCAGAGGGAGTGTAAAGTTAGAGATTGTGTCATGTGCCATTTATATTTGGATTATTTTCCTCTAAAATTCTGGTTACTGGATAGAAACCCAAGTTTTAGAACCCCATTATTGAGGTTTCAAACTTATAATGAAAGGTTTTAGCTACCTTTGATATTATTTAAGGTCCTCCTATTGGGTTGATGAACTCCTACATAATCAGAAGCACTGAGCATAGCTTTTGGTGATTTTTAAAAATATTTTAAATGTTACATGAATAAGGTCCTTGAGTGAAGAAATTAGACACTGGTCCTAGCTAATTCAAGCAAAAAGCAATTTATAGGAAGATTATCAGGAGTTCAAACTTAATTCAAATTTTGAGAGAATAAGTTGGAAAGAGGTAGGAACTAAAAAAGATTTAGCAGGCTGTAATTCAGGAAACACTGAGATGGTTTTCTGACAGATAGTTCCTCATTAGAAAGTCTCCTTTTGGGTGAATGAACTCTGTCCTTTTTCTGTCCCTGGACTTACTTAAAATTAAAATGCCAGGTAAATTCCTTCACGGATAACATTTAAGTCACTTGCTAACTAAATTGTCTAGTGAATATCATGAGTAAGTTTGTGCTTCCTCAGCATTTATACATTGAAATCTACCCCCCCCAACCTTAAACCTATGCCTATTTTTAGAGAAGAGATTATTTACTTATTTAGAGAAGAGAATATTCTGGTACAATGTGTTCTGGAGAGTATCGCATACACTATTAGGATTGGTTTGCTCATAAGTGAAAACTAGAACAGAGACATTAAGTATGAAGAGCATGAGTGAGTGAGTGAAAGTGTGTGTGTGTGTGTGTGTGAGAGAGAGAGAGAGAAAGAGAGAGAGAGAGAAAGAAAGAGAGAGAAAGAGAGCTGGTCATCAATAAAGATAGGAATGAGGCCTCAGAAGAAAACCCCTGCTGATGCTTTAATCTCACTTCTAGCTTCCAGAGTTGTGAGAAAATCAACTTCTGCTGTATGAGTCATCCAAATGCAGTACTTGTACAATCTGAGAGAACTGCACCCTAAGAAAAACTCTCTGGGATATGTCTGAAAGGATTGCTCTGTCTTCTAAAATGGGATCTGGAATCCCTATTCCACTTAGATTCCACATAGGAACTTCTTCCCCCACCCTCATCCATCAGTGCAAATGGAGATACATGAATGGTTATGAAGACATAAGAGAAACTGGCAGCTCATGAATATCCACCACATTAACCTTTCGAGTGATTTCTAAAATCATTGTTCTTTTTCAATTGATCACAAACCAAGAAACAAGTGCCTGGCACTACGTTATGTATTAGAATCTCACAGATGAATTTGTGGTTCTGTGCAGTGTAGTTATTTGCTAGATGTATTTTGGCCACATCACTGACAATAAAAAATGTAATCTTTAAAGATAGAGTGAACTGTTGACAGTTTGATTGGATGGTTTGGTTTCAAACCTATTTTTCTGTTGTGAATTGTAGGGGGAGGTCAACAACCAATGCTACTGTGAAGGTACAAATGGTTTTAGGGATCTAAACTCAGCCTTGAACGGGAAAGGCTTGTGTCCTGCTCCTGAATTACTTCGCCTGGCCTTCGAGTGTGCTTTTACATTTCTTCCAGTTAGCACTGCGCCTGATGGCTTTATTGAGCTGACAGATAAGAATGATTTACCCCAAGATTTGAGAACTTGTTTTGAGATACACACCTTTGGAAAAGAAAAAGGCAAAAGTATTAACGGCACTGAATTACACTCACATTTTCTGTAGAACTCTGGAACTTCTATTAAAAGATGTGTGACAATATGACAAGAACAAACAGTATAGAAAGTTTTCACAAGACATACAAAGCTCAGTTGAGAATATACATCCTTAATCTTTATAGCTTATACTCCTTAGAAAATCACTTAGCTTTTTCCTTTGGAAAGAAATAGGAATCTTGTTCTTTTCTCCAAGTTTTTATTGTGAATAATAATGGGGAAAATAGAGCATTAGAGAAAGAAAACTATCTAAATTAGCTAATGAATTGATAATCCATGCCTTAAAAGCGTTTGGATCAATCACTGTTGACCTCTTGTGGCTTGTGATCAAACCCAAGGTCTCTTCTGTATTCTACCTTTGAGCACCATCCTGGACCCTGGATGCCTTTCTCTCATATTTGCCATAGACAACTGGAGGGAAGGATGGTTGTGTTTACAGAAGGTTTAACAGGTTGATATGCTAACAGTTTCTAGAGTAGAGTATAATATGGCTCTTCACAAATGCAATAAATTTACCCCCATTTTTAATTAAGTCAAGCTAAGGGCTAAGATTTATAGAATATTAAAATAAGAGTATGGCACCAATTGAAATAAGTAACAGTCAACCAGGTATTTTATTTTTATTGTAGTTGCCTCATTTTTGCTACAAAAGGCTTGAGGCAAACAATATTTGGCCAAAGTCACTAGACATATTTTATGCAAACTGTTTCCTACCTGAGAAAACTTACATTTCAGGAGAATTCTTGTTCAACCTCTACCACAGTTTTTCAGGACATGACAATTTAGAAAAAGGCGGTGGAAAGATGGAGGAAAATAAGCCCTTTTAATCCCAAGGAGAGGGTTATGGGAAAGTTATGGAAGATTTACCAAAGGAAATTGCATTTAAACATGCACATCTTTTTCTTATGTGGAATTTTTCTTTCCCTTCATTCTTTGGCAAAGTGATAGAGCTCTCAGCTTTGAAGAAATGGCATAATTAGAGGAAGAATAGAATTGAGAGAATAGAGGGAAATGGGTTAGGAAAACAAAGAAATGACAAGTTAGAAATCAAGAGTTGAAATTTAGAAATTTTAAATAGCTTAATATGTGCATGATATTTTTTTACTTTTACATTACCCCCAAATTTTATAATTTTCATAAATAATTTTTTTTTTGTTTGGGGCCATACCCGGTGATACTCAGGGGGTTACTCCTGTCTCTGTGCTCAGAAATCACTCCTGGCAGGCTTCAAGGACCCTATGCGATGCCAGGAATTGAACCCAGGTCCATTCTGGGTCAGCCGCTTGGAAGGCAAATGCCCTATAGCTGGGATATCTCTCTGGCCCTATATGAATTAAAATTTTATAACAAAAAATACCATATCAAATGTTCACAAGCCATTTTTCTAACTAGTGTATAGCTGGATATTTCTTTAAGTTCTTTTTCATAATTTTTTTAATGAGCAGGGATTTGCAGTAGCGATGAGGCTTGCTTATGTGAGAGGACTAGATTAAATTTCCTGCTAGCCAAAAAAAAAATTATACTCTTTCGCAAAACGTAACATTGTTCTGAAATACTGATGATTAATTACAGTTAAAATAGAAATATTCAATGGTCAAAGAATTGATGATTATATCATAAGAACCTGTGGTAACTATATCTTCTAGTGAATAGCTTACTGGTCTTTATAAAAAGGAAATAGAAACTAGTTATTTAGATCCTTCACATTGAATACTGAAGATACAGGAAATTATTGCTCAAGATTCTTGGCAAAGGAAATGGGTCTTATATTGCTCTTCTTTTTCTCATTCCTTTCACAAAAATAGAGAAACTCTTTTGTTTGGTAATTTTGCTGGCAATACCCCATCAGCAAGTAATTTACTATTGTTAACATATGTTGGAACAAAACAACACCAATTAAAGTGTAAGTGGTTCTCAAATAGGGCAAGAGATTGTGAGTGAACTGTGAGGTGAAGAATTTGGCTTCAAACCTCTTGGTGCTGGGAGACAATTTAAACAGAAGAGAAACTTGGAAGAAATTTCTTCCCTGAGTTTTGTGCACCACCTGAGGCACTGATGCAGAAGAGAAATAGCAGTTCTGGGATGTCATTGCCTAGAAAAGACATCAAAGAAAAGTTGAGCAGGGCCTAAATGAGCCCATCAGTTTTTCCTTTCTCTTAATATTTTTTTTAGGCTCTAGCATCCCAATATGTTATGTTTCATATGTTATGCATCTTTCTAAGTCACCGTCTGTATCAAGTAGGATCATTCACTGAATGCCATTTTTTTTTCTTTTTTTCTTTTTCATTTTGCCATCAGATTACCAAAGATCTGTGTTCATCTCTCAGTGGTCACCACACAAGTCAAGTCCTTTAGGAGCCCCAACCCGATTCCTAAATATACAGTGTCCCTACTGTCTCACTCCAGTTACCAGTTTCTCCTTGACAACTGGAAGAACAGCCTTTAGTAAAGACAGTTTATTTAAAAGTGGGAAGATTATCGTGTTGGTCTGCCCTTACAGGGAACACACAGAGTTCTGTATTGACCACCAAAGAATACCATTTATCAATCTTCTATCCCCTTGACTTCTTAAGATCATCTAGTTCAATTCTGAAAGGTTTAGCTTTAGTTGTTAGTGTGGGGCCCTGGTTTCTGAACAAGGAGGAATGTCATTTTGTAAAGTTAACATGGCAGGTTTCTCTTAGGTTCTGAACATGGAGGGACGCCATTTTGTAAGGACCACATGGTGTAAGCCACATGCTTGGTTTCCTCAAGCCTATTTCCATTAACACCACCCCAAGCTATCTGGCCATTCCAGGTAGCCTATCTGTGAAGGACACAAGGAAGGAGCAGTAGGATGACACCCCTAGCCAACAGCTAATCATTTTAAAGATCATCAGAAAGCTAGAACCTCCCTATATATCTTCCCTATATAACTCTATTCATAACCTTGGGCAGGGGTTATCTCCTTCTAGAGACAACTCTGGTCAGTTTTGGAGCTGTTGGTAAATAGATTAAAGATTTGTTCAGCTTTACTCCAATTGTGTGATTTCATCCTTTGACTTCGTACATTAACAGTTAGTTTATGATCATATTATTATTCCACATATAAGTGGAATTAATGTTTTTGTCTTTCTTCATCTATCTTGCAAAACATAGTATCTTTTGTGTCTACCATGTTGTGCAAATGTCCAGAAAGAAAGAAAAACATCTGTGGTCTCAGCAAGTTTTCATTTACAGAAGATACTTTCTTTGAGTGGTTATGGATGCTTCAATGTTTCTTATTTAAAACTATCTCTCTCCTATTTCGTTCTGAAAATTATAAGTGTTTTTGCTGTAGGTGCTCCTAGGACAGGAATTTTCATGAACCCCAGTCCCAGGACCTCTGTGGATCATTAATTTTAAGAAAGGTAGAAAAAAATTATGGAGAAGATGGTGTTATCACAAGGTTTGATGGAATGCCATTCAGGGTTTAGCTATAACTTTTGTTTTTAATAGTTCTGCAATTTGGATAGGTCTTGACCCTCCTCAAGCGTTAATTTTCTCATTTTTTCTCATAAAGAAATAATTGAGCCAGAATGATAGAATAGGGCACTTACCTTGCATGTGGCTGACCCAGATTTGATTCCTTATCATCCCATATGGTCCCCTTAGTGTCACCAGGAGTAATCCTTGAGTGCAGAGCCAGAAGTAAGCCCAGAGTACTGCTAGATGCAATCCTCAAACAACAAATATACTACAATATAGGCATAAATATATATGTATATATAGACATATATGTATATTATATATAGTATTTATTCACACACAAGCACACAATCATACAGGAAAACATGGAAGTAGGGCTGAGCACAGTAGACCTAGGAATCTTTGAATCCCAGTTTGCATTTTTTTTTTGTTTTTGGTTTTTGGGTCACACCCGGCAGTGCTCAGTGGTTACTCCTGGCTCTACACTCAGAAATCGCTCCTGGCAGGCTCAGGGGACCATATGGGATGACGGGATTTGAACCAATGTCCTTCTGCATGCAAAGCAAACACTCTATCTCCATGCTATTTCTCTGCCACCCCCCCCCCCCCCAGTGTGCATCTTGCAATCATTGGCCTCTTTTTCTTTCAGTCCAATCTTTAACCTGCTAGGGTCTGGAATTGAAGGACAAGACCACACAATTGGAGTAAAGCTGAACATTACTTTATTCTGCCTGCCAACAGCTCCTAACTAACCTGGTCAGGGTTCTCTCTGGCAAGAGATGAATCTCACCCAATATCCTGAATGGGATTATATAGGAAAGAGATAAAGGGAAGTTCGGAAGTTCTAGCTTTTTGATGACCTTTAAAATGATTGGCTGTTTTCTAGGAGTACCTTCCTACTGCTGCCTTGTGTCTCTTTAAGATAGGTTACCTGATATGGGCAGGTAGCTTGGGGCTGTGTAAATGGAAATAGGCTTGGGGAACCTACCTTGTGGCTCACACCATTGGTAAATTCAAAATGGCATCTCTCTTTGTTTAGAATTGAAGGGGCCTGCCATGTGGCCTTTTCAAAATGACATCCCTCTTTGTTCAGAAACCAGGTCCCAACAAACCCAGTATTTCTTCCCTTCCTGTTGGAATCAAAATAAGTTTACAGAAGAGCATCTCTAAGCGAGAGTCAACCTATCAGAAATGTTTACAGGTGCTTTGATCGTGGCTCAGAGAAGAACCACAATACCAATAATTTTGTGAGGGCAAAATGAGGATTGGAATGGTAGAAGAGAAAGAGATGGTTTGTCAGTTCTGTGATATGACCAGGGGGTAGTGCAGGATAAATGCAGCTTTGCAAAGAGCAGCCCTGATTGCCAGATAAAGGGTTTCTTTCCTTTACAATAAATATGAAACCAGACAAGTCCCTGCAGAGAGCCTATCATTAGTTTTGTTATTATGGTTATTATTTCCCCATCTCATTTAGGATCCTCCAACTACTATACACTGAGGTTTATTTGTTTTTCCTTTCTCTTCCATCTCTTTCCTCCATGGTGCCAAGGTTTCCTTTTCTTCATCCTCCCAAATCATTTTCTGGATGAAAGAGTGGCAGTGACAGCCATGGAAACTCCCTGGGATTTGGGAACTCTCTAATGGGAAAGAAAGATTTGTATATTACTCAATATCCTCCAAGTTATTCATCAGAAGTTTTATTTTTCACTCATCTATTTCTTATCATAGATTCACTGACACAAACATATATCAAATAGTTAAAAAGATTGAATTCTACTTCACTGGCCACTGCTAAGATTCATGGAGGTGCAGATTCCCAGTTCATTCCCCAAGTATACCCAAGCTGTAGCATCTTAAGGCTTGATTTTTTTTCCCCTCTTACCAAAGAAGTGCTAAAAGAGGTTGTCTCTTCATTGTGAGATGGAAATGATTGAACTTCTACTTGTATTGTTTGATCAAAGACCTTTACCAAAGAAAGCAGTTCCATCATCTTCCATGTCTCAGAGACCCCAAATTGAGCTACCATTGGGCTTAATAAAATGTTTTGGAGAAGTAATTTTGCTTGGTTACTGAGGGTAGGAGTGGCTGTTGGGAGATCACCCTCCCCACAAACTCACTGAACACTCCCTCCTTTCAATGCTGATTAACAACATAGTTTGTTAGAACTTTCATTCCTAAGAATGAAAGCCTTTGGGTTTAATTGCTTTTCTAGTCTTGTTTTCATGAACCTGTTGTAGAAGGGACATAACTTGATGTCTAGTAAGCTAGGCTTTGATCTTTATAATTATCTATCTGACTTAGATTAGTGACCTCTCCAGACACATTTATTTCCTTCTTTAAAATAAGAGATGGTATTCACAAAAATGATGCCTGCCCTGATTCTCTTCTCAGGTCATCATAGGGTCTCAAAGGGCTGTCCCAGCTTGAAATGAAATAAATAACCTCAGAGTTGTCAAAACAATGCATTTAGTGTGAGGGCAATTTCCTGGCTTCCCCTTCACCTGTACTTGACTCCCTTGGGCTGCAGCAGTGCTTGATGGATGCTAATGTTTCACAGCAGCAGGCCCATCTCCTGGGAGTAAAGCAGCAGCCCCACCTATCATGGACCAAGTTTATGATGCCATTGATGCTTAAACTGAATTTAGCCCGAGAATACTTCAGAGCTCCACTCTTTCTTTCTTTTCAAACTTTCTCTTTTTTTAAACAACTTTATTACATACATCATTGTGTTTAGGTTTCAGTCATGTAAAGAGCACCACCCATAACCAGAGCAACATTCCCATGACCAATATCCCAAATCTCCCTCCTCCCCACCCAACCCCTGCCTGTACTCTAGACAGGCTTTCTATTTCCCTCATACATACTCATTATTAGGATAGTTCAGAACTTAGTTATTTCTCTAGCAAAACTCATCCCTGTTTGTGGTGAGCTTCATGAGGTGAGCTGTAACTTCCAGCTCTTTTCTCTTTTGTGTCTGAAAGTTATTATTGCAAGAATGTCTTTCATTTATCTTAAAACTCATAGATGAGTGAGACCATTCTGCATCTTTCTCTCTCTGACTTATTCCACTCAGCATAATAGATTCCATATACATCCATTATAGGAAAAATTCATGACTTCATCTCTCCTGACAGCTGCATAATATTCCATTGTGTATATGTACCACAGTTTCTTTAGCCATTCATCTGTTGAAGGGTATTTTGGCTGTTTCCAGAGTCTTGCTATGGTAAATAGTGCTGCAAAGAATATAGGTGTAAGGAAGGGATTTTTGTATTGTATTTTTGTGTTCCTAGGGTATATTCCTAGGAATCTAGGATATTGCTAGAATCTCCATATTGCTTTCCATAAAGGTTGAACTAGATGGCATTCCCACCAGCAATGGATAAGAGTTCCTTTCTCTCCACATCCCCACTAACACTGCTTGTTCTCATTCTTTGTGATGTGTGCCAATTTCTGGGGTGTGAGGTGGTACCTCATAGTTATTTTGATTTGCATCTCCCTGATGATTAGTGATGAGGAGCATTTTTACATGTGTCTATTGGCCATTTGTGTTTCTTGTTTGTCAAAGTGGCTGTTCATTTCTTCTCCCCATTTTTTTATGGGATTAGATGATTTTTTCTTGTAAAGTTCTATCAGTGCCTTGTATATTTTGGAGATTAGCCCCTTATCTGATGGATATTGGGTGAATAGTTTCTCCCAATCAGTGGGGAGCTCTTGTATCCTGGGTGCTATTTCTTTTGAGGTGCAGAAGCTTCTCAGTTTAATATATTCCCATCTGTTAATCTCTGCTTTCACTGGGCCTGGGCTTTTGTTTTGGGGCAGACATTTGATTACTGTCTAATTTCCTTAGTAGTGATGGGTGTATTTAGATATGCTACAACCTCTTCATTCAACCGTGGAAGATTATAAGAATCCAAAAATTTATTCATTTCTTCCAGGTTTTCATTTTTAGTGGCATAGAGTTTCTCAAAGTAGTTTCTGATTACCCTTTGGATCTCTACCATATCAGTAGTGATCTCTCCTTTTTCATTCCTAATATGAGTTATCACGTTTATCTCTCTCTCTTTGTTAGTTTTGCCAGTGGTCTATCAATCTTGTTTATTTTTTCAAAGAACCAACTTCTGCTTTCGTTGATCTTTTGGATTGTTTTTTTGGGTTTCCACTTCATTGATTCCTGCTCTCAGTTTTGTTATTTTCTTCTGTCTCCCTATTTTTGGGTCTTTTTGTTGAGTACTTCCTAATTCTATGAGCTGCGTCATTAAGCTATTCAGGCATGCCCCTTCTTCTTTCCTGATGTGTGCTTGCAAAGCTATAAATGTTCCTCTCAGTGCTGCTTTTGCTGTGTCCCATAGGTTCTGATAGTTTGTGACTCCATTGTCATTTGTTTTCAGGAAGGTTTTGATTTCCTTTTTGATTTCATTTTGGACCCACTGGTTATTCAGTATTAGTCTGTTTAACTTCCAGGTATTAAAGTTTTTCTTCGTGTCCCTTTGTAGTTCACATAAAATTTCAGGGCATTGTGGTCAGTGAAGGTAGCCTGCAAAATTTCTATCCTCTTCATATTATGGAGGTATGTTTTATGTGCTAGCATGTAGTCTATCCTGGATAATGTCCCATGTACATTAGAGAAGAATGTGTATCCAGGCTTCTGGGGGTGGAGTGTCCTGTATATATCTACTAGGCCTCTTTCTTCTATATCTCTTTTCAGGGCTAGTATATTCTTGTTGGGTTTTACTCTGGTTGACCTGTCATGTGTTGACAATGCCATGTTGAGGTCTCCCACAATTATTGTGTTGTTATTAATATTATTTTTTAGATTTATCAACAATTTTATTAAATATTTTGCTGGACCCTTATTTGGTGCATATATGTTTAGGAGAGTGATTTCTTCCTGCTCTACGTATCCCTTGATTAATACATAATGTCCATCTTTATCCCTTACAACTTTCCTAAGTATAAAGTTTGCATCATCTGATATTAGTATGGCCATTCCAGCTTTTTTATGGATGATGTTTGCTTGGATGATTTTCCTCCAGCCTTTTATTTTGAGTCTATGTTTGTTCTGACTATTCAGGTGCGTTTCTTATAGGCAGCAGAAAGTTGAATTATGTTTTTGATCCATTTAGCCACTCTGTGTCTCTTAAATGGTGCATTTAGTCCATTGACATTGAGAGAAAAAAATGTCCTGGGAGTTAGTGCCATCTTTATAACAAAGTTTGGTGTGTCCATTCGTCAGTCTTGTCTTAAAGTAGGCCGTTCAGTTTTTTTTTTTTTAAGAATGGTTTTGAGTCTGTGAAGTTTCTGAGCTGTTGTTTGTCTGTGAAACCATGTATTGTTCCTTCAAACCTGAAAGTGAGTTTTGCTGGGTGCAGTATTCTGGCGAAGCATTTATTTCATTGAGTTTTGCCATTCTGTCCCACCACTGCATTCTGGCCTTCAGTGTTTCCGGTGACAGGTCTGCAGTAAATCTCAAGGATGTTCCCTTAAATGTAATTTCTCTTTTCAATCTTGCTGCTTTCAGAATTCTGTCTCTATCTGTGGGATTCGTCATTGTGACTAGGATGTGTCTTGGGGTGTTTTTTCTGGGGTCTCTTAGTTGGTACTCTTCGGGCATGCAGGATTTGATCACATATATTCTTTAGCTCTGGTATTTTCTCTTTAATGATGTTATTGACCATTGATTCTTCCTGGAGATTTTCTTCCTGGGTCTCTGGGACTCCAATGATTCTTAAGTTGTTTCTGTTGAGCTTATCATAGACTTCTATTTTCATCTCTTCCCATTCTTTGAGTAATTTTTCCATTGCTTGATTATTTGCTTTAAGGCTTTTTTCCAATTTCTTCTGCTGTATGGAATTGTTATTCATCTCATCTTCCAGTGTACTAATTCTATCCTCAGCTACTGTTAACCCGTGGGAAAGCTCAACCATGTTTTTCTTTAATTCATCTACTGAGTTTTTCAGACCTGATTTTTGACCTGAAATTTCAGTTTGGAGTTTTCTGATTTCTATCTTCATATTCTCTTGATTCTTATAAGTGTTCTCTTCTATACTTTCTTTGAGTTCTTTGAACATCTTCCATATTGTGACTCTAAACTCCTTATTTGAGAGACTGACTAGTTGGTTGGTCATGTTCAAGTCATCAGAGTTGCCATCATCATTCTCTATGTCTGGCGCTGGCCTGCGTTATTTCCCCATTGTCACATTTTCTACGTGTTGTGGTTGTATTCATTGGCTAAATGATGTGCACAGCTGGGAAGCGAAGTGGAGCAGCCAAGCTCCTCTGGCTCCTCCCTTTCTGGGCTTGTAAACTCACCTCCAGGGAAGGTAAGTCGTCAGCAGATGAGCCACACACAGGATGAAATCAGGCCAAAAATGCAGCACAGCACAGAAGACAGGCAGATAGGGGTGCTGGCATCTGAGTTCCCAGAAATCCTTTAGAACTTTAATCCTAGCCTGAAATGGGTAATCCCCTCAGATGGTTGGGGCTTCCCATCCTTTTACTGACAAAGGTGAAAGAGCTTGAAGCCTCCAAAACCTTCACTGTGGTCTCCAGTGTCACCCAAAAATTGACATTCATCTCTGAAGCAGGCAGGATCACCGGCAGGAACGCAGATGAAATCCAGTCTCAGGCAACTCTGAAGCAGGCAGGATCACCAGCAGGAATACTGATGAAATCCATGTCAGGCAGCTCTGAAGCAGGCAGGATCACTGGCAGGAACGCTGATGAAATCCAGTCTCCGGCAGCTGGAAATCGCATGGCCCAAGATGGCTTCTGCGCCCTTCTGACTCCCAGCAGAAATCAGCAGGAATCAGTGTGTATACGTCCCAACCCACCTCTGATGCAGCAGGATCACTGGCAGGAACACTGATGAAATCCAGTCTCAGGCAGCTGAAAACAGCATGACCCAAGACTGCTTCTGCACCCTTCTGACTCCTATCTATTCAAACTTTCACCCTTAGAGCAGTATTTCAAAGTGACCACAGTAAAAAAAAAAACAAACATGTACCTCAATTTGTAAGGCTTGATAAGAAACTAAGAACCCAACAAGTATGGTAGTGGATTCCCAGCTAGGAAACAAGGTCAGAGGGGAGTTTAGTCAGAATAAGGCCAAGTAACAAGCACTGCCTTAGAGCACTTTCCACCAACTTGATTCGCCAAATTTGTTCCAAATACCACTCCAGGAAACTTAAGTGGTCAACAGAACATAAAACACAATATCCCTGTCTCTGTGACTCAGAGTGACCTCACTGATAGAACATACATAAGAAACCGATGCATTCTTCAACGTCTTCTAGAGTGAAAAATTAGATTCTACTTCTACCCAAAATCTTTATAGTTGAATATATGGTATCTGTTCTTAATGGTATGCTCAAAGTCAGGATTTTTGGGAGACAGAAGGGCATGGGGCAGAGAACCAAAGCCCATCATAGCAGTTTTTCTTCCATAGAAGCTTTGATTTTTGCCAAGAATTTTCTTCTTGGCTTCTAAGCAACTAAATACAATGATTGTTTTCAACACAAGCTGAGATTTCTTGGAAGTAGTTATTTAGTGAAAACATCTGGTGTGCAAATAGACAACATCTATATTTTTTCTTCCTTTCTCTAGTAAATACTAAGTGAATATATAAAAGCCTACCCTGATTCTCTCCCAAGGATATAACTGCTTTATTAGTTAACTCTGCTCTCATCACTATGTAAGTATTTGCAAACTTCTTTTCCTGGCAGAAGAGGATATTACCCACAACTTGTGAATTTTTCTTGCTAATTAAGTTTCTAATATCTGTTTGCCAAAGAAAACACTGCCATGGTACTTGTTCAATTATCAATGATTAAATAGGATCAGCTCATCATGCTCAACAACAGTATCTATAAGTCCTGTGGATTTCTATTCATTTGCTCCAGTTGGTCTGATTACATATTCATACATGCTTATATTCCTGTGTGTATATATGAGTGTATAAGATATCTGTGAACTTAACATCATAGAAATGAATATACACTTATATATTATCTTTTATTTAATTAAATTCAGGCTTTTGAATTTTTTCTTTTCAATAATCTTCTCCAAAAGCTGTAATTATAATGAGGATGATTAGTGTATGTGTAGTAGACTATTGGTTATTCTACTATCTCCAAGAGTAAGAGTTAATTTAGGAAAAAGTCTTCTATACAGTGCCTTCAGAGCAGAATAAAGAAGACCATGGAAATAGATTTGGTCTCTCTTCCTTCTTGTTGGAGACTCATCATTAAGCCTTAGATTCTTTTCATCTCAAATAACAAATAATAGCAGGAATTTCAAGATTATATCAGGCAATTTAAAGATTATGTCAGATAATTCTAGCATCCCATGGACCTCCCATTGATCAAATGCTAATCTACATCCCTCTGGTTTGTACATAATTTGTGTAGCTTTGTTTTGGGCTTTTCATGAAGAAAAATATCTTTACATTTTATAGGAATTGACTAAGACAAATCAACAAAGAAGCAATACTCAATCCATTATTTATAACAAAAAAGAAATAAGTCTCTCAAGTCAGTTAAATATCCAGACTTTTTGAAGAGATGAAACAATAGTTATAAAAACAGGTATGCTGCAAGCTATTTTATACCAGTGTGCCCTGATTTTGCTGATAGAAAATCAGGCAGCCCTTCATTTATTGCTGAAATGTACTACCCTCAAATTGTGACTTTAGTTATGTTTTCAATTTCCCTTTCTATTTTTCCAGCAAACCCTTTTAAAATAGTTTTTTTATATTTCCCACTGTGAGAACTATTTGGAGATGATCAGAATAGGGTCTTATTCTCTGTGCCTAGTACAGAGTCAGACTAAATCTCTGCTGAGGGTATCAAATTGCAATAAGAAAAGGTAGTGTTCACTAAAAGCCAGGTGTCTGTTAAATTGGGTCCTTTATATTGTCAGTAAATGAGCTCTTGTGTCAATTGTCTTTGCATGTGACTTCATTCTTTCTCTTGACTTCTCAGCATTCAGTTCTAGTTCATAGGCAGCTTGATGACAACCTCACTGTCACTGAAAACCTCTACCCACACATCTTCCTGTTTGACTTGCTCTTCCAGCACATGCTCTCACACTTGGAAGAATTCCAGCTCAAAGTTCTAGAGAAGAGTTACAGAGATAAGGAATCATATTGCTGTACTTGCTTCTTTGAGTGAGCATGTTACTCTCCCTGTACAGGTTTTGAAATGCCAGTCTGCTGAGAAGTTGCCCATGCCCACCATCAGCTGAGACCTGGATAATAGAATCTCATGGCACAGAGTTCAACCTCTGTTTTTACAAATAGATGAGGCAGTTTAGGAGAATGCAATGGTTACGGCTAAGCCAGCAATGTACGTCTCACTCTTTTCTTCTTCCTCCTCTCCCCCAAGGTTGCTGCATCTTTTATGAGTCAAAAATGAGCAGAGAAAATATTCCCTCTTGGAGCATATGTTCAGGGTAAAAGCAAGGTACTCCCTAAGCATGAAATTTAGATTACCTTCTGAGCAGAAAGGAAAAAAAAACAGCATGTGGGAAATGAAATTAGCCATCTGTAGAAAAGCCTCCCCTAAATGATAATCTGTTGAACTTCCAGGTTCAATGATTTGGGCACCATCAATCTCAGGAGAGTACAGTTGCTTAGCAAAGCTGAAGCTGTTGCTTGTTCGTTCTCCATGAGAAGAAAAACTACTATCCGAAGGCAATTTCCTGCATGAAGAAAAGAAAATAATTATTTTTAAAAAGGGAAAAGAAAGAAAATAATACTAGAGGAGTTGCTATTTGGATAAAAACTCCCCCAGTTCTTTACTTTCAGAAGAAGGGATCTCCCTCATTTGTTATGTTTTGTTTGGTTTTGGTTTTTGGTTTTTGGGCCACACCTGGCAGTGCTCAGGGGTTACTCCTGGTTGTCTGCTCAGAAATAGCTCCTGGCAGGCACGGGGGATCATATGAGACGCAGGGATTCAAACCAACCACCTTAAGTCCTGAATCAGCTGCATGCAAAGCAAACACCGCTGTGCTATCTCTCCAGTCCCGTCATTTGTTTTAACTTAAACCATTGACTTTACCTTTTAATGGAACTCACTCATTCCATATTGCTATTTGGAAATATTTTGCTAATTTTATAAACAATTCCATTCAACTTAGCTTCCAATAATGCCCACTTTTCAATTTCAGATAGTTGTTGGAAGGAGATGGTATTATTGTACTCTCTTTTGTGAAATCCCTTTTTGATACTTCATGTCTGATTTATTCAAATCCCTTTGAAGTTATATATTTTACCGCTATAACAAATTTTTAAAAACATTTCTCAGTCATCTGCATTGTTATTCTCTTAGAAATTTAGTATTCCAAGATACTTCTACCATCTGCCTTTTAATAACACCTAAAGTGACTTAAACATTCCAGTGGTTAAGGAAGCCGCAATCTTTCTCTTGAACTCATGGAAAAGATTAGAAGTTTAATTATCTCTCTTGGTCTACATGTACAGTGCTCTGTTCCTCTGTCCTCCTATGAGCCAATAAACCGTTAACAACCAGCTTCTTCTGAGAGAGGAAAGGGGAGCTTTGATTTGAAGTTTGCCGATTTCCATGACATAAATGATTACCAGGGATAATTTTTAGCTACTAATTTGATATCAACCAGATCAAAAATAAGATTTAATAATTGACTCTCTAGAGCCATTATCCAGAGCCAGCTTAGGCACCCCATTACTCCAGCTGAAAAATGTCCTCTTGATTAACTTATATGTAGATATCTCAAACTCTGGAATCTAGAGTCTAGATAGTCAAAGCTGAACATCCCATGTGACTAATTTTCTCCAAATTAGCATTTTCACCTATCAGGAGCAATAGAATAATCATCCACGAGGAAAGAAAGAAGCTTGATATTATTTACTGTGCTATCTCAGCAAAGAGAACACTGCTGGTCTATTGCACAATAAATATTTGTAGGAAATAAAGAGATATAATGCCCAATATTCCACTCTTATTTTCTGGGACTAAGTAGCCTTTTATATGAACAGGAATTCTTATAGATAAGATTCTCAGGAATTTGTCAAGTTAACTTCTGATGACAGAAATTGTTTGAGTTCTGAGACAAAAAGTCAAGAACTTCAAACTGAACCAGGGGAATGTATCAAGGACTTGTGCATCCAGATGTCACCTTCCTGTCCTGATCCCTGCATATGTGACACAGAAAATATGTTTTTCTAAAGTTCTTGATAAAGAATAATGATAATATAAGAACACCGAGGATTCAGAAAGGATAGAAAATGCATGGATTTCCGATCTTTTAAAATCAATGTTCAGATTTCAACCTAGACATTTGTTAAGCTGGGGGCATTGAGTGAACTGTTACACTTTTGCTGACTGTAAAAATGTTTATAATAATATATACTCATAATTGAAGAAAAGGAAATAAAGTATATCATATAACTGATGTTTAATATAATGATTCAAAAATTATATTAATATAGCATAAAGTTAGTGTTGATACCTAGAAATAATGCAGAAATTATTTATAAATAGTTTAATATTTATAAATGGCATTATATGGTATTTAGAGTGATACAAACTTCCCATTAAATAAATAAGTGAAAGGATGTATGCATGAATTAATAACTGGGAGATGAAGTGCTGAGAATTTCAGTGGCTTGTCCTATGCAAGATGGAATGAAATGCTTTTTCTGGTGAATAAGAATTGTTAGGATCATGTCTTGGGGCTAACAAGAATTATGCCATATATGGACCCTTATCTGAGGCACCTGCTGATCTGGCTGATGATGACAAAATAGACTAAATCTTCTTTTCCTCCACAGTGGCGCTGATTCTGTTAGCAGAAAAAGGGTCAGCGCCCTAGCAGCTGGCTGTTGTCTGTGCCAGGGCGATGAAGCACATTGCAGAAAGGATGGAGGTGGGTCTGCTTCACTGGGCTGTGGATGCCTCTATCAGAGGAGACAGATTCCCGCCTTCTATTGGCAACTTCTCCATTTCTGCCCCACAGTCAGTCATGCTTTGAGCTGGGAAACTAACTGAGCAAAGAAGGGAAACCACAGCCACAGCAAAGTCTTCAATTGGGACTTGAATGATAATAATAATAATTAATAGTAATAAATAATAATAGCTGTAATTAAAATGATTGTCCTGCTTGCTTGGAGGGAGAGCAGATTAAAGTCATTTTGCTATTCTGTGACTGCTAGAAAATTCCTAGGCAGGTTTTCTTTATCATTTAATTCAGGGTATTTCCTGGTAACTGACTGGCTCTCGGGAGCAAATATAAGCACAATGACCGATGGTCGATAGCAGCAGATGCTCAACTGAGATCTCTAGAATCAAAGACTAAGTTTTCTCACTGTAAAGCAGCCCTGACTGAAGAGAATGGTGCTGGGAACAGACTGATCTCCGAGAACTGAGACAAAGTGAAGGGGATTGGCCATGGCCACAGAAGGAGTTCACCTCCAATAGATAACAGTTAAGACACAAAGGAAAATCGCCTTTTCCCCAGCTGCCTCTCATAGGTATGCCGATTTGGATCATCCTGTGGCAGAATCCTAATTATCTGAGTACCTTTTTGACTTTTGTGATAATTGTGACATCTGAGAATTCACTGTTGGCTCATAACCAGGTTTTTCTGGCTTGAAGATATACATAGTGGGCCTATGGTTGTTTAAACTGCTTGGTAAGGACATCATTGATTCACAATAATAGCATATTTTGAAATGTACAATTTGATAACTTTTGGCAATGTATATGCATCATGAAGCCACTGAATAAGGAAGATATACAATAAATATTCACATTACTCTAAAAATGTCCTCATTTGCTTCTGTTCCTGCAGGTGTTTTTGCTTTTAATAGAAATACCATTTTTAATCATGTACTATTTTGTTTGTTTGGGGATCATATCCAGAAATGCTCAGGGTTTACTCCTAGCTTTGCACACAGGAATCACTGCTGGCAGTGTTTAGAGATTGTATGGGAAGTCAAGGATCAAACCTGGACCAGTATACAAGGCAAGTGTATTATTCACTATACTATCTCTCCAAGCCCTACATACTATTTTTGTATCACTTTTTACTAAGCTTCATGCTTTTGAGGTAAAGTGTTAAGTTGCATAAATTACAAGTGGATTCTATTGTGAATAGTGTACGTCCATAGAGTGATCTAAAACAACACCTACTTATTGGCTCACATTTCTATGTCTTGAGGCCAGAGAGATAGCACAGTGGTAGGGTGTTTGCCTTATATGCAGCCAACCTGGGAAAGACCTGGGTTAAATTCCCAGCTTACCATATGGTCCCTCAAGCCTGCCAGGATCGATTTCTGAGTGCAGAGCCAGGATTAGCCTCTGAGAGATGCAGAGTGTGGCCCCAAAACCAACAACAACAACAACAACAAAACCCACAAAACATCTCTATAGGTTTTGTGTCTAGTATCCTATAGCTGAATTCTGCCCAGGGTCTCATGAAGCTGAAATTGAGGTGTTGGCAGGAATACCTGTCTAAGATTGCGGGCAGAATTCTGTTCTTTGTTAATGTACAGCCACATCCCCAATTCCTTGACATTCTTTGTCTTGCAACCAGCAATGTTAGATTTTTTTTTGAATCTCTTCAACATATTCTTGTGTTTAGCTTTTTATCTTTTATGATTTTAATTTTTATTAGTCTAAGCTCACACCACAGTGCAGGAAAAGTGCCTCTGGCAAAGTCACCTTATTATTATCCTAAAAATTCAAATTTCCTTTAACATATAAACTAACATAGTCACAATTATTCTGAGATTTGGGCATGAGATCTTTCAGGAGGCAGGGTCAAAATTCTATCTGCCATAGTATCTTGTAACATAAAAATGACATTAATTTATTTGGTTTTGTCTGTTTTGGGGTCACACCTCTTAGTTTTGAGGGAGAGAGGGAAGGGGCAGGAATAAAACCCAGGCCTCTGCCAACAAAACATTAACCTTTCTTTGATCCTAAATGTTGATGAAGTCCAATGCTTTACAGTTTTTTTATATTTTATTTAAACACCTTGATTACATACATGATTGTGTTTGGGTTTCAGTCATGTAAAGAACACCACCCATCTCCAGTGCAACATTCCCAACATTCCCAGTCGCAAATCTCCCTCCTGCCCATCCGACCCCCGCCTGTACTCTAGGCAGGCTCTCTATTTCCCTCATACATTCTCAATATAAGGACAGTGCAAAATGTAGTTACTTCACTAACTAAACTAATCACTCTTTGTGGTGAGTTTCCTGAGGTGAGCTATAACTTCCAGCTCTTTTCTCTTTTGTGTCTGAAAATTATTATTGCAAGAATGTCTTTCATTTTTCTTAAAACACATAGATGAGTGAAACCATTCTGAGTTTTTCTTTCTCTCTCTCTCTGACTTATTTCACTCAGCATAATAGATTCCATGTACATCCATGTATAGGAAAATTTCATGACTTCATCTCTCCTGACAGCTGCATAATATTCCACTGTGTATATGTACCACAGTTTCTTTAGCCATTCGTCTGTTGAAGGGCATCTTGGTTGTTTCCAGAGTCTTGATATGGTAAATAGTGCTGAAATAAATATAGGTGTAAGGAAGGGGTTTTTGTATTGTATTTTTGTGTTCCTAGGGTATATTCCTAGAAATGGGATAGCTGGATCATATGGGAGCTTGATTTCCAGTTTTTGGAGGAATCTTCATATCGCTTTCCCTAAAGGTTGAATTAGACGGCATTCCACCAGCAGTGGATAAGAGTTCCTTTCTCTCCACGTTCCCGCCAACACTGTTTATTCCCATCATTTGTGATGTGTGCCATTCTGTGTGGTGTGAGGTAGTACTACATAGTTGTTTTAATTTGCATCTTCCTGATGATTAGTAATGTGGAGCATTTTTTCATGTGTCTTTTGGCCATTTGTATTTCTTCTTTGTCAAAGTGTCTGTCCATTTCTTCTCCCCATTTTTTGATGTAATTAGATGTTTTTGTTTCTTGTAAATTTCTGTCAGTGCCTTGTAGATTTTGGAGATTAGCCCCTTATCTGATGGGAATTGGGTAAATAGTTTTTCCCACTCAGTGGGGGGGGGGCTCTTGTATCATGGGCACTATTTTCTTTGAGGTGCAGAAGCTTCTCAGCTTAATATATTCCCATCTGTTAATCTCTGCTTTCACTTGCTTGGAGAGTGCAGTTTCCTCCTTGAAAATGCCTGTAGTCTCAAAGTCCTGGAGTGTTTTGCTATGTGTTGCTCTATATATCTTATGGTTTCGGGTCTGATATCGAGGTCTTTAATCCATTTGGATTTTACCTTCGTACATTATGTTAGCTGGGGGTCTAGGTTCAATTTTTTGCAAGTGGCTAGCTAGTTGTGCCAACACCACTTGTTGAAGAGGCTTTCTTTGCTCCATTTAGGATTTCTTGCTCCTTTATCAAAAATTAGGTGATTGTATGTCTGGGGAATATTTTCTGAGTATTCAAGTCTATTCACTGATCTGAGGGCCTGTCCTTATTCCAATACCATGCTGTTTTGATAACTTTTGCTTTGTAGTAAAGTTTAAGGTTGGGGAAAGTATTTCCTACAATATTCTTTTCCACAATGATTGCTTTAGCTATTCTAGGGTGTTTATTGTTCCAAACGAATTTCAAAAGTGCCTAATCCACTTCTTTGAAGAATGTCATGGGTATCTTTAGAGGGATCATATTAAATCTGTATAATGCCTTGGGGAGTATTGCCATTTTGGTGATGTTAATCCTGCCAATCCATGAGCAGGGTATGTGTTTCCATTTCTGCATGTCCTCTCTTATGTCTTGGAGCAGTGTTTTATAGTTTTCTTTGTGTAGGTCCTTCATATTTTTAGTCAAGTTGATTCCAAGTTATTTGAGTTTGTGTGGCACTATTGTGAATGGAGTTGTTTTCTTAATGTCCATTTCTTCCTTATTACTATTGGTGTATAGAAAGGCCATTCATTTTTGTGTGTTAATTTTGTAGCCTGCCACCTTGCTATATGAATCTATTGTTTCTAGAAGCTTTTTGGTTCTGTATTTAGGGTTTTCTAAGTAGAGTATCATGTCCTCTACAAACAGTGAGAGCTTGACTTCTTCCTTTCCTATCTGGATTCCCTTGATATCTTTTACTTGCCCAATCACTATAGCAAGTAATTCCAGTTCTATGTTGAATAGGAGTTGTGAGAAAGGACAGCCTTTTCTTGTGCCAGAATTTAGAGGGAAGGCTTTTAGTTTTTCTCCATTGAGGATAATATTTTCATCTGGCTTGTGGTAGATCGCCTTAACTATATTGAGAAAGGTTCCTTCCATTCCCATCTTGCTTAGAGTTTTGATCAAGAATGGGTGTTGGACCTTATCAAATGCTTTCTCTGCATCCATTCATATGATCATGTGATTTTTATTTTTCTTGTTGTTGATGTTGTGTATTATGTTGACAATTTTATGGATGTTAAACCATTCTTGCATTCCTGGGATGAAACCTACTTGATCGTAGTGGATGATCTTCTTAATGAGACATTGAATCCCATTTGCCAGGATTTTGTTGAGGATCTTTGCATCTGCATTCATCAGCGATATTGGTCTGTAATTTTCTTTTTTCGTAGCATCTCTGTCTGGTTTAGATATCAAGGTGATGTTGGCTTCATAAAAGCTATTTGGAAGTGTTTCTGTTTGTTCAATTTCATGAAAGTCTTGCCAGAATTGGTACTAGTTCCTCTTGCAAAGGTTGAAAGAATTCATTAGTGAATCCATCTGGGCCTGGGCTTTTTTCGGGGGCAGACATTTGATTACTGTTTTAATTTCATCAATAGTGATGATTGAGTTTAATCTTCTGTGGAAGATTATAAGAGTCCAAAAATTTATCATTTCTTCCAGGTTCTCATTTTTAGTGGCATAGAGTTTCTCAAAGTAGTTTCTGATTACCCTTTGAATCTCTGTCATATAAGTAGTGATCTCTCCTTTTTGATTCCTAATACGAGTTATCAAGTTTCTCTCTCTTTTTCTTTCTTTCTTAGTTTTGTCAGTGGTCTATCAATCTTGTTTATTTTTTCAAAGAACCAACTTCTGCTTTTGTTGATCTTTCGGATTGTTTTTTGGGTTTCCACTTCGTTGATTAGTGCTCTCAGCTTTGTTATTTCCTTCTGTCTCCCTATTTTTGGGTCCTTCTGTTGAGCACTTTCTTGTTCTATTAGCTGCATCATTAAGCTACTCAGGTAAGCCCCTTCTTCCTTCCTGATGTGTGCTTGCAGAGCTATAAATTTTCCTCTCAGCACTGCTTTTGCTGTGTCCCATAAGTTCTGATATTTTGTGTCTTTATTGTCATTTGTTTCCAGGAACCTTTTGATTTCCTCCTTGATTTCATCTCAGACCCACTGGTTATTCAGTATGAGGCTGTTTAACTTCCAGATGTTAAAGTTTTTCTTCTGTGTCCCTTTCGAATTCACAAATAATTTCAGAGTCTTGTGGTCAGCGAAGGTAGCCTACAAAATTTCTATCCTCTTGATATTATGGAGGTATGTTTTATGTGCCAGCATAATGTGCTGGATAATGTCCCATGTACATTGAAGAAGAATTTGTATTCAGGTTTCTGGGGATGGAGTGTCCTATATATATCCACTATGCCTCTTTCTTCCATTTCTCTCCTCTGGTCTAGTATTTTGTTGTTGGATTTCAGTCTGGTTGACATATCCAGTGTTAAAAAAGCCTTGTTGAGGTCCCCCACAATTATTGTGTTGTTATTGATATTATTTTTCATAAGTATTTTGCTGGCCCCTCATTCGGTGCATATATGTTTAGGAGAGTTATTTCTTTCTGCTCTGCATACCACTTGATTAATATAAAATGTCCATCTTTGTCTTTTACAACCTTCCTGAGTATAAAGTTTGCATTATCTGATATTAGTATGGCCACTCCAGCTTTTTTATGGGTGTTGTTTGCTTGAATAATTTTTCTCCAGCCTTTTATTTTGAGTCTATGTTTGTTCTGACTATTGAGGTGCGTTTCTTGTAGGCAGCAGAAGGTTGGATTGAGTTTTTTGATCCATTTAGCCACTCTGTGTCTCTTGACTGGTGCATTTAGTCCATTGACGTTGAGAGAAAGAATTGTCCTGGGATTTAATGACATCTTTATGTCGAAATTTGGTGTGTCTTTTGGTTAGACTTGTCTTAAATTAGATCTTTCAGTTTTTCTCTTAAGACTGGTTTTGAGTGTGTAAAGTTTCTGAGCTGTTTTTTTGTCTGTGAAACCATGTATTCTTCTGTCAAACCGGAAGGTGAGTTTTGCTGGGTACAGTATTCTAGGTGAAGCATTCATTAAATTCAGTCTTGTCACAATATCCCAAAAATGTTTTCTAGTCTTGAGTATTTCTGGTGACCGGTCTGCTGTAAATCTCAAGGTTGCTCCCTTGAATGTAGCTTCCCTTTTTGATCTTGCTATTTTCAGAATTCTGTCTCTCTCTGTGGGATTCGTCATTGTGACTAGGATGTGTCTTGGGGTATTTTTTTGGGGGGTCCTTTTTGGTTGGTACTCTTTGAGCATGTAGGATTTGATCACATATATTCTTTAGCTCTCTGGAAGTTTTTTTTTTTAATGATGTTCTTGACCATTGATTCTTCCTGAAAATTTTCTTCCTGGGTCTCTGGGACTCCAATGATTCTTAAGTTGTTTCTGTTGACTTTATCATAGACTTCTATTTTCATCTCTTCCCATTCTTTGACCAATTTTTCCATTGTCTGTTCATTTGTTTTAAGTTTTTTTTCCCAATATCTCCCACTGTATGGAATTGTTATTTATCTCATCTTCCACAGCACCAAGTCTATTCTCAGCTTCTGATACCCTGTCCCAGAGCTTACCCATTTTGTCATTCACTTTGTTTACTGAGTTTTTTAGGACTGTTAGTTGACATGTTATTTCAGTTTGGAGTTTTGTGATTTCTGTCTGCATATTTTCTTGGTTCTTATTAGTGTTCTGTTCAACTCGATCCATGGTTTCTTTGTGTTCGTTGAGCATCTTCCATATTGCTTTTCTAAAGTCCTTATCTGAGAGGTTGATTAGTTGGTTGGTTATTATCTGGTCATCAGAATTGTCATCTTCATTCTCTATGTTTGTTGTTTTCTATGTATGCTGGTTTGTTGTTTTTCCCATTGTCACACTTGTATTGTTGACTCGTATTGTGGGTTTTTCTATGTGTGGTGGTGGTGGTATTCATTGGCTAAATGATGCAGGCAGCCACACTCCTCTGGCTCCGCCTTTTCTGGATGGGTTGACTTGCCTCCAAGGGAGGGGAGTCCTCCGTGGATGAAGCCTCACACAGGATCAAATCTTAGGCCTGAGCACGCAGCAGAGAAAACAGTACAGAGAGAAATGCTTGGCTTTAGTGATCCAGCATAGTTCTTAGCGTAATTCTTTCTTCTTGTTGCAATGTTGTTCTTTTCTTAGAAAGAGCTACAGGGCCGTGCTCTTCTGGAGCCTCTTTTCGGCCCACTCCCAAGAGGTTCACGTGGCAGAACAGTAGACAAACACACACAGGCATCACTCACAATTTTTCACAGTCGGGCCCCACTGGGCAGATGTAGTTTTGTAATTTTCCCAGCCTGATGTCACAAACAGGCGACCTGGCTTCTGCAAAGTACTGCTTATAGCTGGTTTTCACGTTATAGAGCAGTTCCTTGGTGTTCCCACCCTAGAATGGGCCTTTGGGAGAGCGATTTTTCTGGAGCTTCTTTTTGGCCCATTCCCAAGAGTTTCATGTGGCAGGACAGTAGACAGACACACACAGGCAGCACTCACAATTTTTCACAGTCGGGGGCTCTTTACAGTTTTTATTTGTTATTTTGTTTTCTTAAAAATGATTACTTAAAACATTATAAATGTTGTATTATGTTATGATATATTATTGTTATATTGTTATGTTATATTATGTTGTGTTATGTTATATTAAATTACAATATGTTATGTTATATATGTACATGTATATATGTGTGGGCTAGATATATGGCTTCAGAAAAAGCTCATATTTTTCTTTTTTTTTTTTTTTTTTTTTTTTTTTGGTTTTTGGGTCATACCCGGCTGCGCTCAGGGGTTACTCCTGGCTGTCTGCTCAGAAATAGCTCCTGGCAGGCACGGGGGACCATATGGGACACCGGGATTTGAACCAACCACCTTTGGTCCTGGATCGGCTGCTTGCAAGGCAAACACCTCTGTGCTATCTCTCCGGGCCCATATTTTTCTTTTTTTAAGTTATTGTTGTTATTCAGTTTGAGGGCCAAACCTAGTCTTGCTAGTCTCTCTGGTTGTTCACTAAGGAACTACATCTGGCAGGGTTCATAGAACCATATGGGGTGCTGGGGATAGGTTTGCTGCAGATAAAACCTGGGACAGCTGTCTGCAGGCAAATACCATGACTGCTGTACTATAGTTTCCTTTAAATTTATACTTATCATGCATGTGCCCCTGGGTTTGGGAAAGCTGTAGCAGCAAAACAAAACACAAAACCAAAACTAAAACGAAAAGATTTTCTCCCATATTTTCTATTGGTTTTGACCTAGGTTTGCATTTTGTAATTAGGTTTTCTATCACTTTAATTTAATTATTTGCTTCTGGTTTGAGATAATAAAAAATAATCCTCCCAAGACACCCTTCCAACCTGAAACTTTTCAGTTTCTCTCTCTCCATCTGTTAAAAATACTTCTCTTCTTGAATTGATTGTATTATTTATTCTATTGAATTGTAGCTGTTTTTGTCTACATTGGTTGCAGTTGTCTTTTTTTCAAATTTATAACTTACCTCTATAATATTATCTATGCTTTTAATGTCTTCTCCTAAAGGACTTTGGTCATTGTACTTATCTAAGAACTCTTTTCTAGCTAAAGGTAAATAAAATATTTTTTATCTTATTATAAAAATTATTGTAGTTTGAGGTAGGTATTTAAGCCAATAATTCACTTTGTTATATGTTAGCTTTAGAGATGGACTCAATTTTTCTCTTTTTCCTTTGTGTTTATTTCCCTTCTCCCAGGTGGGCAGGTCCCTATCTGGAAGTGCTCAGGGCTTAGTCATTCATGGTGTGCTCTTAGCTTTGTGCTCAGGGATCACTCTTGGTGGTGTTGGGGTGATTTTATGTTGTGACAGGATTCAAATTTTGTTGGCTATATGCAAGCAAAACTTCCTATGAGTTTTACTGTCTCTCCAGCCTTTCATTTTCTTTTTTTAAATTGCTATTTTTTTACCCAATACTATTTGTATTCCTCAGTTAAATATTTTAAGTCACTCTATCAAAAATCAACTGATCATATATGTGCACTGGCCTCTATTTTTCTCCTCTTATCTGTGATTTAACTATTGTAACCAATAATAATCTTGAAACTAGATAATGTAAGTCTTCATCTTTGTCTTCATTTATAAATATTATTTAGGCTACTTTAATTTGCTTTCTATATATAAACTTTAGCAGTCTTACCTGACATATACATGATTGGCATGGCATTGAAATGATCAATTGTGAAAGATCATTAATATATTAGTTTTAAAATATATAATTGTGATTTATATTTATTTTAATATATTATTTGACAAATTTCAATAATTATTTGAACTTATTTGTAGTATTAATTAATTAATGATGGAGCTGGATGGGGCTGGATCGTGATGGATGCCATTTCAGGCCACGTGGCTTCACAACCCCATTCAGCCAGCGAGTTCCAGGCCCAGGTGAAACGCAAAATCACTCACTCACAGGCAGGCTTCAGGAAGAATCATCTTTATTTAGGCCCTAGCCACCACATGTGTGTGGCCTACTCATAACCTTTCAAGCATTTGGCCATTCTTAGCCCTGCATCTTATAATTCAGTCTTCTTCCTCCGAGAGCCCAGCAGGGCCAAAAGGCAAAAGCCCCTTAATCCCTTCGCTTCCGGGTTTATCTATATCCTAAGACCCCTCCCAGGAATGGGCCGGGCTTTGCAGGTAAAGTCACACCTATTATCCCGGTTCCCAAGACCCCTCCCAGAAATGGGTGGGTCTCAGATAAGTACCCTACATTTCCTCCTTTTTTGAAATATAAAAAGAGCCTTTTGTAATTTTGACTCCACCTTTAGCCAAAGGTGGGTTAATATTTTCATGCAGCAACGTAATAAAGTGAAAATTAATATACCAGCCCTTTTCAAAAACATATTTTTGCAAAATATACTTTATACCTGTAACCTAAAATTCTATTAATGCTTTTCTACCAAGCACTATTCCGGAACTTTCATGTTCCTATACTTTTAAACTATATTGGGGGAACTTCATTGTTCCTATACCTTTTCTATACACAAGTACTTTAGCATACATGCATAACATACATTTTAAAAACAGGCTAAGTACATTAAAATACACAGTAAAACATTTTGAAATTGAAAATATTAACTATGAAAGACAACAAAATACATTTAAATTATAAAGAAAATGACTAAGACAAAGATGCAGGTGGTTAGAAATCAGATGTTTAAATGGGCTAAGCTGTATTACCTCCCTTTTATTTTTATTTTTTAACCACTAACTAACTAAAACTTATTCCATCACCAACTATGAGTAAACTATAAGACTACCCGCTTAGTTCCTACACCTAAAATCATAGTTCAAATGATTAATTTGTCCCACGCTGATCTCACCACGTGGCTTTTGTAAACTTAAAGTTTAGATGCTGGTTTGTTCCACGCTGATTTCACTACGTGGCTTACTTTCATGGTTTCAGGCCCCGCAGACGATTCTGTTGACCATGAGGTCGCAGGTTCCGCTGCCCGCTGCCGGTTTGCTTCTGCCGGTTTGCTTTTGCTGTTTTACCTTAGTGATGTGGAGGATGGATTTCAGGCTTGCCGCGGAGCAAAAGCTGAGCTGAGCTGAGCCAAGGCGTTTCTGCTTTTGGGCTGATAGGAGCTTTTCGCCGCTTTTTTCCTTCGGGCAGCACTTAGCAAGCCAGTTTTTGGCCACACCTCACAGGGCGCTTTTGGATGTTCAAAGTTCAAAGTTATTTAAACTAAAAGTTCAGTCCGAAATTTTCAAATTTGAAATCCAAATTGAAGCCACAGGTTATTTTCAGAAAATCAGTTCACTTTAAATACAGTTTTTTTTTCTCCTCCGTTTCCAATTTAAGCTTTTAATTAGTTTTTGTAGAGGCCGAGGTTTTTGTTTCTTGTAACAAAGTTTTAGTTTTGGGCCTGGGCCTGGGCTGGAGGTGATGCAAGCTTCCACCTCTCCTGTTTTAATTGCCCTTTTTACCCTAGAAGGGGTAACGGCCTGTTCAGGCGCCATTTGCAAGGTTTCTTCGCTGTTATCTTGGCTGGGTATTTGTGAATCCAAGAACAGTCCCCAGAATGAGAAATTACTTCCCATCCCCTTGTCCCCTTTCGGGGGAAGACCTTGGTAATATTTATCCGCAGCAAGTAATAATCCACACAGACAAGAACGATAGGGTTTAAAAGATCGGGCAAGGAGAACCAGAGAATCCTCCTGCAGCCAGCAGCTTTTCACAGAAGGACCCCTCACTCCTGTCCCTCTAGCTATTTATTGCCAACTCCACAGCGCCCCACCTGGAAGGGTTAGGTGGGGCAAAAGTCACAGAACAATCCTAAGGAAACACTTTTATATACAATTCCAAGAATCATCTTATGGAAACTTTTTCATATGCTACACTTATTTACAGAATTCAGGATTAAAAATTATCATATATATTGGGCAAATTTTAAGTAGTTCATATTTGGAGGAGTTGTAAATATTACAGTTATAAATATTGTCCATTGTCAATATAGATACTTAATGTATAGATTGAATATATGTATAGATTATTTTGCTTCCTCTCTGAATATTATTTTCATCTTCTACCTGTAAATTTCAGCTATCTCTGATTTTCTCAATTCTGAATTTTCTCCTTAACTCAAAACAACACACCATATTTCATTACATACCATTGAAAATACTATGTCCTTTAATTTTTTATGAAAACATAGGATAAGACCATTATGTGAAACTTTAAAAAATGTCTTATGCCCATATTACTCAGAAATAGGGTGTGTTTAATATCCAGATTTGCATATGATTCCCCTGAAGTCTACATGGGGGAGAATAGATCATTTCTGAGTGTCAAATCAGAAAATAGCCCTGAACATTTCCAAGTAGTACAGCCTCCTTCCTACACCAAAAAAAAAAAAAAAAAGAGGGGTGATGATTATGCACTGGCAATGATTATGTAGTAAAATATGGCATACAACCTGCTTTGTCTCCAGTTTCCTATACTACAGTCAGTTATTATCCCCAGCTAGAAGCTTAGGCAATTTTGATATTATGTTTTTAGTCCCTTCTTTTAGGGAACCACAATTTTGTGCTCTCTGTTGTCTAATACTGGAAAATATTACCACATATATTTTGTTCACTTTTATAGGTATTTATAGCTAGAGACCTGCTAGCTCACACTACTTACTCTTTATGGCTGGCAACAGTAGGTACATACTAAAAATTCATTTTTTTCTTATTTTTATTTGTAATATTTTATTGAAGATTTTTTTATCAGTGTGGTGTGATGTGTACAAGTATTTGTCAGTTTAATACCTGAGTGTTGACACCTTTGGAAAAAGACAATTTAATATATTTACTTGATATTGACAGATTGTTGTTTCTTCATGTATTTCATTAATCCTCATATGTAGATGCTTGTTTCTAATTTATCATAGCAGTATATGAACATGGTGCCTTAATAGAATGAATGAATTTTGGGAAAGAAGATAAAAAAAGAGTTTCCAACATGTACAAAATTGATCTATATCACTTGTAATTATACTTGATTTCAATCTAATGATAAAATTTCTCACTATCAGATGAATAATATCATGTGAATCTTTCTCATTGAGGTGTATCTTAATAAAGATGTAGAAAGAATAAGCCAGACAATCAAATAAAAAAGGAAGCTAAATCTGATAAGATTAAGGAACTGCATTTTTATCTCCCTCTTCTCTGACATTTGCTGCTAACAGTTATCTCAAAGAAGCACTAGCCATAGCCAAAGGATCCCTAAAGCTTTTTCAGTTTGTTGCCAAACTTTGGCTCTCCACATGGTACCATTGTCCCTTACAACATGTCAAGAACTGACTTATGTCACCAGTATTGCCAAGCAAAAATGATGGATTGCCTGAACAGATTCTACCAACACAGAACCTACAAAGCAAAAACAGAACCAAATACTGGGCCAAGTTCTCAGCACACTTCTTAATTACTCCATTAAATCTTGTGCAGGACTGTGGTGAACTTACTCTGATCCTGGCAGCCAGCTGCTAAAAGGAAGAAAACCTGTTGGGGATTTAGAAATTGAGTCTTATTTTGGATAAAGGATTTTGGATGCTTTCCATCTATTGGTCTGCAATTTTCCTTTTGCCATTGGACATATTATACTCAAAAGAAAAAGTCTCCAGTTTTGATTTGCAATTCAGAAAGTCCCTAAATTACATCCCAGGTATATACAGCTATATATTGGCAAATACTTTATAAGACTAGAATGTCAAAATACATTTTAATTTTTGTCATTTTTGAGAAACTCAGAGATGGTCAGAAATTCAGAAACCATGGATGAGGAGGATAGTTCAAAGAGGGAGGACAATTACTTTGCATTCGGGAGGTTCATGTTCAATTCCTGGCACCTGGATCTTGCCCAGAGTGACCTTTGAACACTGAAATGGGATTAACCTATGAGTGATACTGTATGCCGTTGACATTTTTTTTTAAAAAAATGTAGCAATGTAGGAACCAAATCTAGATTTGGAAAGATGGTGATTAATTATATGCAAACTTTGGAGCCATATTAGCTTTGTTTTAATCCGGATGCAGCCATAGTGGATATAAAAATATAATTAATTAACCTCTTCCTTTAACCAAATATTTTGTGTAATCAAGGGATAATTGTGTATGTTATATTATTGTGCTTAAATTATTAGATTTTTGTTGGATATTATTCACTGAAAGGTATATTTTGATCATTTTTATTTAGTTTGATAAATACAATATTGTATCTTAGAAAATTGCCCCAGGTATAGAAAAGTGACTATATACAAATGAACTCATAAATAGAAGAACATTTTTAATGTTAAATGAATTTCAAACTGTTTACTATATATGATCCACAGCTTTGTAGAGTTGTAGCTTATTTAAAATTATATGGATAATGTTTGTGAAGCTCTAACGAGAGGAACAAAGTATCAGATAAAAGACAAATATAATAATATTAGTAAATAACAATTCAGAAATTGTACTCTTGTAATATTTACAAAAATTCAATATTGGATGACTATTGGAGTCAGACTGCTATAACTTTACTTCAGTTATTTTAATAATTTTATATTCTAACTTGAACAGATTTAAAAGGCTAATACTCAGTTCATAAAGCGATATGGTTCTATTCCAGTCCTTCCCAATGCTGGGGATGATAAATTCTCTAAAAATTAATCTCAAAATTTTTCAACCCACATTAAATACCTTAAGAAACTTAGCAATGACTGACTGAAATCTGACTGAACACTTACTAAATTTATCTTTTAATTGTTTGTGCTCCTGTGTTCTTACTTATTTATCTCCTTCTCCACACACCAAACTGTTCATCACCCTCTTTAACTACCCCTATAGAGCACTATAAATATTAAAGGAATACTTTTTTCCTCCTGTCTGAAGTCTGATAACTTATTGTATTCCAATTTTATGTGGCACATATTTTGTTTTGCTACATGTTTAAAAATGTTTATTCTTAAACAACAAAGTCCAAAGAGAAACATCTTGTCATTATTGGTGAACTTTGTAAAATGGTACCTGTTTTCTTCAAGGGCATTTGGAAATGATTTTAGAAACATGAAAAGAGTGTACAACCTTTGTCAAAGTAATTGCTTTCTGACAATGTATCTATGAGAATAGCAAAAAAAAAATGTGTACCAGTATTGTACACTAAAACCTTTTATGGTTGCATTCTGAAGTTATAGAAAATAGAAAATAATTTTAATAGCCAGCATTTGGATAAAGATAAATTATTGTACAACATAGAACTTCATTTAGTATGTTAATTTGGCATGATTAAATATAATTAAATAAATTATAAATGTATTTATAAAAATTTAATTATATAAAATTTGTATAATAAATATTAAATAGAAAAGTACAGAATTAACAAAACATATGTAAAATGACATCCATTAGAGAAATGTTTAAAAATATTGAAAACTAAAATAATAAAAAGTATCAGAAATAATAATTCATACAAAGTTTAAATGTTATTTCATGCAACCAAAATATCCTTGAGTTCAATAAGTACCTTTATATTTCTTCAAAATTGTGAATAAGATACCTGTATGCCTTTTGTTTATATCTCCTCTATTGACTATATACTATTAGTACATGGATGTTTGTACAATGGCTCTCACTTGGTGGTTGCTAAATTAACAGAAATTGTAGAACTAATGTCAATATTTTTAAAAAATACTGTAAATTTTTATATATTTTAAGAGTAAAGTGTGAGGCCACATCCAAGCACCCATGTAGTGATATTATTCCATCACCATCTATTGGACTTCTTTTACTCTCCTTTCACTCCTTTCACTATCCCAGCCCTTTTCCCTTCCCTACTCTTTGGTACCCTCAGTTCTTTTTTTTTTTTTTTTTTTGGTTCTTGGGCCACACCCGTTTGATGCTCAGGGGTTACTCCTATGCACTCAGAAATCGCCCCTGGCTTAGGAGGACCATATGGGATGCCTGGGGATCGAACCGCGGTCTGTCCTATGCTAGTGCTTGCAAGGTAGACACCTTACCTCTAGTGCCACCTTCCTGGCCCCGGTACCCTCAGTTCTAAGGCAGTGTAGTAGTTAGTTTTCATTGGATTTTGTTCCTTTTGCCACATATATTACATGAGTGAAAGTATATGGCATTTATATTTATAATTTATTATTTCAATTGCGTTGCTTATCATGGTACCCTGTAGTTTCATTCAGAGTGTCTTAAAGAATAAGTTTTAATGTTTTCAAATAGCTAATTAACATTCCTGTGTGTATGTGATGTGTGTGTTTTATCTAATTATCTGTCAGTGGGTGCTTGTGTTGTTTCCAAATCTTGACTCTTATCAATAGATCTGTAATGAGCATAGAAGTGAGTACATATGCAATGTATGCATTTTTAAATTATATAAATATACATCATATACCGTATTTATTCGAGTATAACGGACACCCATGTACAATGTGTACCCCTAATTTTCGAATAAAAATCAGTATAAAATTTTGTTTCACACCAAGCATTGTAATTGACAAAAAAAGTTGTTGAACACATGAGTTTAACAAGAGTAATTGAATCTTCTCAAAGAATTGGAGAATATCAAGAGTTGGAAATATGGACAAAAATAATGCAGAGGACATATTTTACTTAAGAGAAACTTAAATGACTGAAATATTCTTGCATTGTTAGATCTGACATAACCACAAATGAAACAATCTATATACATTATGGAAGCATGCGAGACTTATGATCAGAAGACAAAGGAGCTTAGGTAAGATGGTACTATACTTTCAAACAGAACCACATAACTTGAACCATCTTGTTCTGCCTCACAAGTTGTGGGGGAAATAATGGAGGGCAACAAGACCGAACAGTCATATGAACATTGAGTAGAAATAAAAAATGATCAGACTTGAACACCAAATCCAAAGTCAACTACAACAGAATCTATACCCAATTTACAACAGGCTAGACACAGAAGGGACTACCTATACTAGCAGCCTGGTGGTCAAAGGAGAGGTGATATGGGACACATGCTGGGAACAGGGGTAGAGGGAAGACAACAGGTGAGTATGCCCCTGATTCAATGTCACATGTACCTGAAATACTACTGTGAATGATTTATAATCCACTTTGGTCAAAATAAAAATTATTAATAAAAAAGATAACATAATAAATAAAAATATACTCACTCTTTAAAAAAAAGATGGTACCATAGTTTTTCCTAAATAAAAATAAAATACTAATGACAATGCTTTGATCTCTTTCAAAAAATCTCCTTTTTACTAAATTTTTAGGTTGTGAGTCTCAAATCATAATAGGGAGAAAGAAAGTAGGAATGGCATAAAGTATTTGGAGTTCTGGATTGGCAGACATCAATGAATGTACCATCACTCATTTTTTGATACATTTTTGCCTACCTCTCTGTTCTAAGTTCAATAGTGAAATAGGGAGCTTTGTATCTAAGCTTTCCCTACTGCAAGTATTATTTAATATTCCATACATAAATGTACGTGTAATCATTAAAATTCTGCATTTTATGCAAATTATTATTTAGATTATGGAGAAGAGTATCTTATAAAGAATAGAATAGAATGGGAATTATAGGACTTAGAATCTTTACAGGTGCTATTGTTGAGGAAATAATGGGTTTTGCAGGTGTGAATGTTGGACAAATATCCACTTTTGCTCTGTTCTCAAAGTGTTTTAAGCCAACATTAAAACTGACTTGGCACTAAATCTACCTTTATAACTATATTTAATTATAGAGTGTCCCTTGTTAAAAACTCAGATATTTATTTTGAAACTATCAGGGATACGAGCACTATGAAAAGGGATTGTGTGGTAAATGAAGTAATTTTATATTACTTGATAGTCTTTCATTAAGTGGTGGCCCTATTTATTTCCTCCATCAGTCTGTTCTGGTTTATGATTAGTTTGATTAAAAAATGCTAAGATTTTAAGTGCGACTGTGCCTTTTTCAAGTTTAACTTGTAGTAGAATTGGCAGAATCTGTCTTCAATTCTTTAGATTTTTATGTAACAATTGGTCAAAACATTTAATAAGATCAATGAAGAGACACAGAAACTAAATATGGGTGGACTCCCAGGCCCTAATCTTACTCAGACTGATAATGTATCAGCCATGTAAATACAACTACTTCAGAGCTTAAGAGAAGTCCGATCACCGTTTGAATACTATTAGGTACTGGCAATATCACTTTGGCATAAGATTTTCCCAATTGAGTTGTCCAAAAATTATCACTTAACAAATCGTTAGGTTTAAGAAAAGGATGGCAGTTTAAACATGTTTCATTTTTCCCAATGTGGTATATTTTTATGATCAAGATGTATGTATGCAGCTATACCACTCCTAGGAATATACCCTAGGAACACAAAAATACAATACAAAAATTCCTTCCTTACACCTATATTCATTGCAGCACTATTTACCATAGCAAGACTTTGGAAACAGCCAAGATACCCTTCAACAGATGAATGGCTAAAGAAATTGTGGTACATATACACAATGGAATATTATGCAGCTGTCAGGAGAGATGAATTCATAAAATTTTCCTATATATGGATGTACATGGAATCTATTATGCTGAGTGAAATAAGTCAGAGAGAGAGAAAGACACAGAATGGTCTCTCATCTTTGGGTTTTAAAAAAAATGAAAGACATTCTTACAATAATAACTTTCAGACACAAAAGAGAAAAGAGCTGGAAGTTACAGCTCACCTCATGAAGATCACCACAAACATTGATGCGTTTAGTTAGAGAAATAATTACTTTTTGAACTATCATAATAATGAGAATGTACAAGGAAAATAGAAAGCCTGTCTAGAGTACAGGCGGGGGTTGGGTGGGGAGGAGGGAGATTTGGGACATTGATGATGGGAATGTTGCACTGGTGATGGGTGGTGTTCTTTACATGACTGAAACCCAAACACAATCATGTATGTAATAAAGTTGTTTAAATAAAATAAAAAATAAAAAAATTAAAAAAAGAAATACAGTAAAAAAAAGATGTGTTAAAAATACATTAGTAAAGTTGTGAAAGTGGCCATTGCTGTTGTAAAAAAAAAAGATGTATGTATGGATAGAAAATAATATGCTATAATTGTGGATATGATAGACCAAAAGAGTTAAGTATTTTAGTAATATGAGTAATTAATAATATGAAAATTTAAGTGAAAAGTTTATAAACCCAGTGGTAAATTGAGGTGTTTTAGATTTTTTTTCAGGCCACACCCGTTTGATGCTCAGGGGTTACTCCTGGCTAAGCACTCAGAAATTGCCCCTGGCTTGAGGGGATCATATGGGAGGCCAGGGATGGAACCGCGGTCCTTCCTTGGCTAGCGCTTGCAAGGCAGACACCTTACCTCTAGCGCCACCTCGCAGACCCCTAAATTGAGATGTTTTATTAATACTGAAGATAATTTAGAGTGATACAATGAGGCACTGTGTTTTTTGTTTTTTGTGTTTTGTTTTTACAAATTCAACTAACATCTTCATCTGATTATAAAGTTCTTATTAGATAAATGTTTACATTTTAGTGTGAGGAACATCTCTTGAGCAGATTTCACTTCAAGTTAAAGGCTGGTGCAAAATTCTTTAAAAATGTTTAATCATAAATGTCTACCCTTTTTACTATAGCTTGTACTTCGAAATCTGCACACATTTTAATTAAGCCACAGAATGCCCCTGTGATGATGGAAAAAGAATAACAAGCAATAATTTTACTACAGAAATATCGTCACCTCTTGGGCTAGATATAACAGCTGTTTAGCAGCTTTAAGGGATTCCTGAACTGTCATTCTGGGTAGCCAGGTTAAGGAGAATAAAATATCTGATTGAAATTGTAAAGGAAATTTGAGCAGACAGGATGCAATTACCTGAACTGGAGCCCCGCCAGCTCACTGGGATTAAGTGGCAAGTAACAGGCGCCTGAGAGCATGCCTTTTGCATATTCACAATTTACTGGGGACATTCAGTGCCTGGTGTAGACAACAATCAGAGGCTATGTAAGTCTGTGATCTGGAACATGCATTACAACGCCCTGTAACACATTTCTTCCTAGGATGATAGAATCATTATGTTAAATCTATTTGGGAAAAAGGCTCACATGGATCCTGGAAGTGAATTTGGATGGCCAAGATAAAACAGTTTCACATTAACCATACAATAAATACAGTTCAATGCAAGCAGTGCTTAAATTTTGAAGAACAATAAATAAAGTATCACAAGTCATGACTAAAACATAAAAGTACTATTAAACTCACAGGTCTATTATTACTATTTCTTTTTATTTATTTATTTATTTATTTATTTATTTTTGGTTTTGGGGCCATACCTGGTGATGCTCAGGGGTTACTCCTGGCTACGCACTTAGAAATTGCTCCTGGGTTGGGGGACCATCGGGGATGCTGGAGGATTGAACTGCGGTCTGCCCTAGGCTAGCGCAGGCAAGGGAAATGCCTTATGGCTTCCTCCACTGCTCCAGCCCCCTATTATTACTATTTTAATATGCTATAAATATACAAAATAACATTTGATTTTCTTTTTTTAAATTTTTTTAATGTTTTAATTTTTTATTTATTTAAACATCTTGATTACAAATATGATTGTGATTAGGTTTCAGTCACCAGTGCAACATTCCCAACACCAATTCACAAATCTTTCTCCATCCCACCCGACCCCCACCTGTACTCTAGACAGGCTTTCCAGTTCCCTCACTCATTCACATGATTATGGTAGTTCTCTGTGTAGTTATTTCTATAACTGCACTCACCACTCTTTGTAGTGAGCTTCATGAAGTGAGCTGGAAGATCCAGCCCTCCTCGTTGTCTCTAAGGATTGTTGCAAAAATTACTTTTATTTTTTTTAAAAATCCATAGATGAGTGAAACCATTCTGCTTTTTTCTCTCTCCCTCTGACTTATTTCACTCAGCATGATAGACTCCATGTACATCCATGTATAGAAAAATTTCATGACTTCATCTCTCCTGACGACTGCATAATATTCCATTGTGTATATGTACCACCGTTTCTTTAGCCATTTGTCTGTTGAAGGGCATCTTGGTTGCCTTGGTTTCCAGAGCCTGGCTATTATGAATAGTGCTGCAATTAATATAGGTGTGAGGAAGTGGTTTTTGTTTTGTATTCTTGTGTTCCTAGGGTATATCCCTAGGAGTGGAATATCTGAGTCGAATGGGAGCTCAATTTCCAGTTTTTGGAGGAATCTCCATATCACTTTCCATAAAGGTTGGACTAGACGGCATTCCACCAGCAGTGGATAAGAGTTCCTTTCTCTCCACATCCCTGCCAGCACTGATTGTTCTCATTCTTTGTGATGTGTGCCAATCTCTGTGGTGTGAGATGATATCTCATAGTTGTTTTGATTTGCATCTCCCTGATGATCAGTGATGAGGAGCATTTTTTCATGTGCCTTTTGGCCATTTGTATTTCTTTTTTTTATCAAAGTGTCTGTTCATTTCTTCTCCCCATATTTTGATGGGATTAGATGTTATTTTTTACTGTAAAGTTCTGTCAGTGCCCTGTATATTTTGTAGATTAGCCCCTTATCTGATGGGTATTGGGTGAATAGTTTCTTCCACATGATGGGTGGCTCTTGTATTCTGGGCACTATTTCTTTTGAGGTGCAGAAGCATCTCAGCTTAATATTCCCATCTGTTGATCTCTGCTTCCACTTGTTTGGAAAGTGCAGTTTCCTCCTTGAAGATGCCTTTAGTCTCAATGTCATGGAGTGTTTTGTTCTATATACCTTATGGTATCAGGTCTGATATCAAGGTCTTTAACCCATTTGGATTTTACCTTCATGCATGATGTTAACTGGGGGTCTATGTTTCCTATTTTGCAAGTGGCTAACCAGTTCTTCCAGCACCACTTGTTGATGAGGTTTTCCCTGCCCCACTCAAGATTTCTTGCTCCTTTGTCAAAGATTAAGTGATTGTATGTCTGGGGAACATTGTATGAGAACTCAAGCCTATTTCACTGATATAAGGGTCTGTCTTTATTCGAATACCATGCTGTTTTGATAACTATTTTTTTGTAGTACAGTTAAAAGTTGGGGAAAGTAATGCCTCCCATTTTCTTTTTCCCTAGAAGTGCTTTAGCTATTCACGGGTGTTTATTTTTCCAGATGAACTTCATAAGTGTTTGAAGAATGTTATGGGTATCTTTAGAAGGATCACATTAAATCTGTATAATGCTTTGGGGAGTACTGCCATTTTAATTATGTTAATCCTGACAATCCATGAGCAGGGTATGTGTTTCCATTTCCATGTATCTTCTCTTATTTCTTAGAGCAAAACTTTATAGTTTTCTTTGTATAGGTCCTTCACATCTTTGGACTAGTTGACTCCAAATATTTGATTTTGTGTGGCACTAATGTAAATGTAGCATATCTAAACACCCTATCACTATTGAGGAAATTAAAACTGTAATCAAACAACTGCCCAAAAAGAAAAGCCCAGGCCCAGATGGATTTACTAATTAATTCTTTCAACCTTTCAAGAGAAGATACTACCAATCCTAGCCAGGCTCTTCCATAAAATTGAAAAAACGGGAACATTCCCAAACAGCTTTTATGAAGCCAACATCACCTTGATACCAAAACCAGACATAGATGCTACAAAAAATAAAAGAAAGAAAATTACAGACCAATATCGCTGATAAATGCAGATGCAAAATTCTTGAACAAAATCCTGGAAAATAGGATCCAATGCATCATCAAGAAGATCATACACTACATCAAATAAGGTTTCATCCCAGGAATGCAAGGATGTTTTAACATTCGTAAATCTATCAACATAATACACAACATCAACAACAAGAAAAATAAAAATCACATGATCATATCAATAGATGCAGAGAAAGAATTTGATAAGGTCCTACACCCATTCTTGATCAAAACTCTCAGCAAGATGGGAATGGAAGGAACCTTTCTCAATCTAGTTAAAGCCATTTACCACAAGCCAGTGGCAAATATTATCCTCAATGGGAAAAAAACTAAAAGTCTTTTCTATAAATTCTGGTACAAGACAAGTCTGTCTGCTCTCACCACTCCTCTTCAACATAGTACTGGAAGTGCTTGCTATAGCGATCAGGCAAGAAAAAGATATCAAGGGAATCCAGATAGAAAAGGAAGAAGTCAACCTCTCATTGTTTGCAGATGGCATGATACTCTACTTAGAAATCCCTAAAGACTCAACCAAAAAGCTTCTAGAAACAATAGACTCATATAGCAAGGTGGCAGGCTATAAAATTAACACAAAGAAAACAATGGCCTTTTTATACACTGATATGATAGGGAAGAGATGGACGTCAACATTTAATTTTCAAGTCATGAGGCACCAAGGCTCATTTTTTTTCTTTCAAAATTAAAAGACACTTAAAATACAAGTAATAATCCTAATTCTACTGGAAAGTCTCTGTGTGATACTGGCACATGTTTTATCCTGGGTCTCTGCCCACTTATCTGGAAAATGATTAGGGATAATACATACTAGTATGCTCAATTTAATATTCTTTTATCATGGACCTGAAGAGCAACTGTTGGCTTCACTTTTCAGTAAATTAATTAACATTTAGGCTATATTTAGGCAAGGTCTCTTAGCTAAACATTGAGGTAAATATTTCTCTAAATATTATATTTAAATATAGATAGTGGGGGCCAGAGAGATAGCATGGAGGTAAGGTATTTTCCTTGCATGCAGAAGGACAGTGGTTCGAATCCCGGCATCCCATATGGTCCCCCAAGCCTTCCAGTAACAATTCCTGAGTGTAGATCCAGGAGTAACCCCTGAGTGTTGCCGGGTGTGACCCCAAAAAACAAAACAAAAAAATTCGAATATAGATAGTTGAAAAAGCACATTTCTTGTATGAGTGAGGCCCTAGAAACCCCTTATACATGCACAAAACATACACAAACATAATCGTGATGTCCATGAGCCAGTATTAGAGTATTAAGGTTACAGAATACTGTGATTAATTCATTTATGTAATTTGTTTAGTACTCTGCAATGAAAGGCAATAGTAAGTGCATAGGGAAAGAAAAGATAAAAAATAAAACAAATAAATGTGTGACTAAATTTAAAGACTCAATATACTGAGTAAAGGTATTTGATTATCTACAAACATTTCAGTAATTTATCATTTATAAAGCTTTCTACTTCTCTATCTTTTGAAGAAATAAAAGTATTATAAATATACAGCATCTATTTCTTACACAAGCTCTGAATATACTGTAATACTTTTCTAATTACTGACTGTGGTAGACAGACCTAAAATTTTGGCACCACCTGGAAATTTCAGAATTACAAAATTTCATCTTCACCCCCCCCCATTCTCACTACCACCACCATCACACACACACCCAGATTTTTGTAATGAGAATTTGCAATTTAACATCATTGCTGGTAATTTGCAATCACATTAAAGTTCAAGATACTCTGCTTTAGCAGATTAAAATTTCAAGGAATCCTACATAGATAAGTATATGACCTTGTTTAACTTACCTTTGAATAACTAGAACTCAGCCTTAAATATTTAGTGATATTTTAGTCTCTCAGCCATATATTCACTTGATATTTTTAGTAATTTTGTATATTTCACTTTTCTAAGTGAATATTGGCATAATTTATCTTTTATTCTTCAGCGTCTTATAATTAAGGGAAATTTCAAGCTTTAAGTGGTTACATTAAGAAAATAAGGACTCAATAAATCAAAGACCCTTTCACTGTCCCTTCAATTTCTTCAACCATAGCAATTATTTCCCTTATGCTAAAGTATTTATAAGTTTATGATTCATCACTATCTAGTATAAACCTATTGTGAATTATAATTTTATATAAATTTATTCCATTTGGCCTAAAATATTCATTTATAGTCCAGTTTGTAAATTATTCACCACAAGAGAGTAATAAAATTGCATTTCGTTAACAAAGTGTCTGCAGTTAATTTGGTTACTGAGTTATTTTGTGATCATTATTCAAAATTAGTGAGGCCTTACCAGGGATTTCATGGATATAGACATTAGCCAGAATGGTGTGAATAGCCCAATACTGAATATAAGATTTGGGATTTGTTTAGAATACCTCTTCAAGGGGCTGAAAAGGTGGTGCTAGAGGTAAGGTGTCTGCTTTGCAAGGGCTAGCCAGGAAGGACCGTGGTTTGATCCCCTGGCATCCCATATGGTCCCCCAAAGCCAGGGGCAATTTCTGAGCACTTAGCCAGGAGTAACCCCTGAGCATCAAATGGGTGTGGCCACCCCCAAAAAACAAACAAACAAACAAACAAAAAAAGAATACATCTTCAAATCTAGATGACCTGGGTTCTTTTAGACATTCACAGGATTGAATATATGGAGAGCATCTGACTTGAATTTTTCCTTTTCGATCTTCCTATTTACATTTATGTTAGATACATCAAGATGGAAAAAATAAATACACATTAAGAAGCTTAAGTTTCATTTATTCAAGACCGAAGCCTCATTGTGGAGGGCATCAAAGTTCAAATCTCAGCAGTTCCCTTTACCCATCTTTGTGCCTACCACATCCACAGAGGAAGAAACCCATTTTGTCCTATGCTTCACTTTTTTCTTACACTATCTCTGGCACAAGATATAGTTAGATCAGTTTTTCCCGATTATTAAAACTTCCGAAGAGAATCATGCCACACATCTGTGTTCTCTTTCATCCTTACATTAAGGAAAGTTTCATTGTCAGTACCTCCACCTTCTTCCCACTATTTATAGTTAACTACTTTGTTTCAATTTCCATTTTACCTTCTTGATTTATAAGCTGTGAACAAACCTCACACCATGTCGCTTTGTCTAAATTTTCTTAAAGTTCTTAAAAAGACATCTGGATGTTTCCTTCAAATAGTCTCCTATAGGTAGTTATGCGCAAGGCATTGATTTTACCCCCAAGAAGCTCAGAGCATGATGTTAGGTACCTATATATCACGTCTTTCATCTTCTTTTAATAAGTACTGTTTCTATGAAATGCAGACTGTCATGTCTTGCCACAGAGTCTACTGCGATTTCATTACTTCTTCATTCACTGATAATTTCTTAAGACATAACCATCTTCATTGTCATATATATTTCTGAGACCATTCGTAATGACTGACCTTGGATGATAGTCCCATGGGTCCTGTCTGTCCAAGGACAACCTAGCTCCCTTTAAGGAACCTTTTAAAATGAGTCTTATCATGCCATTCCCATGTTTAAAATCCAGCAATGACATTTCATTGAATTCAAAGTGAGGTAAAATTCTTACAGCCTTGTTATAGAAAGGTTTATAGACTGATAAATCCCCATACAATCACACCTCTGTCCAACTCTCACACTTCCTTTCCTATCTACCTATGAATCTAAACTACATTGGCCTTCTTTCTGATGTTCTTATATGTCAAGCTTATTTCTGCCTTTAGGACCTGAAAAGTAATGTCCCCAGCTCTTCATAGGTCTGGCTGCTCTTATTAATATCTCAGTTTAAATGTCATCTTCTTCATGCCCTACACCTGCCTCCCTGTCTTACCTAAAAAATAAAAGCCACCCAATTTATTACATCCAGTTTCAGATTGAGATATAGTGACCATTATGATTTAATCAACAGTTATTTTAACCACCTCCACATAATGCTTTCTTTGTTTTATTTGCCCTTATTCTAAATTTAGCAGTCAGTACTCTGACAAAATACTCAATAAATATTTGTTAAAAAATAAAGAATGGAATTCTCTTACATCATTATCATTTCAAAGTCATCATATGTCATTTTCATTAAATATATTGAATACTTTTAACTTCTCAATATAGGCAATATCTCCTTTGGATCATCACTTTATGTATCACAATGTATTCCCCGTTTCTGCCTATCACCTAGGAATGGTGAAGAATGTTGACTGTTGTAAAATTTGTATTGCCTAGAATGTTAGACATGTGTTTAGTTTTCCATTGGTTTGTTTTCAGATTTGTCATAGTTTTTACTAAGTGTATATTTTAAATACAAATAGTCACATGTTTGTTTGAAATAGAAACTGCACTTTTCAAAGACCTTAGTTCATATCCAAGAATAAGAAACATTTATGAAATTTAAAAGTTGCCAGACCCGCCTTTCCTTTTTAAATTACTGGTCAAACTTTTGCATTAGTAAAAAAAATAGACTTTCATGGACACACAAGTATAATACATGATTGAGATCCTAATAATATTATAGAAACTGTTGTTTCACAAATTGACCCCCACATATGGAGAATAAGGAGATTTCTAAGGAATAAGAAGACCATTCCAGATTGGTAGCCAGCAGGTTTAATAAGCAAGGCATCTTACATGTAAAGCTTGTCTCTGATGGTAGCACGATGAATAGATGTCTGCACCCACCCTCCAGAATCTTACAGGTTTAGATGGAGTCCTAATTGCTTTTAGTCACATAGGCCAGATGGTCTCAACAGCATCTAACAGCTGCTGGCATGGAAATAGTTGGCAAAACATATACAAAAAGGACAGGGGAGCATAAGGTGCCTCTGATTACTTGAGTCTAGCTTGCAGGTCTACCAGTAGTCCAATCGGCTCAACAGCCTTTTGCCACAAAAATGGGGATGACTTAACACTAATCACTTGTTTCAGTAAACTCATTTATGGTCATACCATGAAGAAAAGATTGGGGTACCAAAAACGCAAGAAAAATATTTTAATATATCTAAGAGAAATATGGAGAAAAGAAAACATGATGGCATTTAAGAACAAATTAGTAATGTGTATAGTGTTATATTTCTAATTTTATTTAAAATATTTTATTATCTTTTTCAACCCCTCTGTTGTGATGACCAGGAATAAATACACTTGCTTGTGATGCTTATATGGGTGATTGTACTACTGCGTTGGGGTTGTATATTTGGTTATGTTTGTGCACTCGGGTACTTGCTAGACATCACAAACTTTACTTGTGGTCCTCGCACACATTGTCTGAGAGTCATTATTTTTGTCTGCATTGCTGCTCATGCATTATGGCTGTAGCCATGTAGGGATCTTTGGTGCACAAGCATATATTTATGATGGGATTCATTTCTGCTTGTGAAATTTAACATTTAAGTGGTGGAGCTTGACTGGCTACCACACTTTAGCTATGTTTATACTAGTAGTTGTGTGATAGAGATTGAAAATTCTATTGAAGAGCCTGGGGTCCCATTCAGCAGAGTCAGTTGTTTTAACTAGTAGAGTAGTCATTCTGCATTTTACTTCCTTGCTTCTTTCCTTCTTTCCATTTTTCTTTCCCTTCTTCTTCCTTTTTTCCCCTTTTTAATATTTTCTTTTACTTCTGGCTTTGAGTGCGTCTTACTTCTCTATGCTCAGTGTTACTCTTGATAGGTCCCTGAAATCATTGTCCAGGGAGAGAACCTGGGTAAGCTGCATGAAAGGCAGGTGGCTTACCTACTATACTATCTTTCCAATTTTTACCTAAGCATTCTGTATTCCATTCAGTATGGTAAACTCTTTCTTTTGTATCTTCTCTACCCAACCTTTGAACACAATATAAGTACTACCTCAGAGTACTTATTGTACTTACTCAAACTTATTGTACTTCCTAAGATCTTTCTCTGAATTTTCTGAACATCTTCATTGGCCTTCATTTGGAAACAAAAAATGGAAATTCAATACACTTTTTTTTTTGCATTGAATTAAGTGCTCATTGTCAGGGAGGGGAACAAACCCTTACAGGATGATAATTAATATTAGAGTCTTGCTGATGATAATTTTTGTCTATCAATAATCATTGGGACTTATGTCAACATATTTACAAAATATGCATCATGCACCTCATTGTTCTAGACTTTATGTTGAAGAGGAAATGCTGAGAAAAGTGAGGTGGGTGCTATGTTCTTGAAATGATGATACAGTTAGAGCCGATTTTAAGCACATAATCATTAGCATTATGGTAAAATTATATACCATAAGTATAGCAGAGAAAGAAATTGGAGAAAATAAGAAACTGAGAAGATGAACAAGTTATCAATAGGCTCTACATACAGATTCTGTGCTTCACACCATGCTAAATGCTGAACATGAGCAATTTCAGTGTCTTAAAGGAATACTGGCATAATCCTATAGGTAGCAAAACTAAAGTTTTAGAAGTTAATTGCTGACAGGTGTGGTATCACACCATATGTTTGAAGAATTGTGAACATGTTCTTTGAAACATAAACAGTATGTTAACTGGAGTTAATTCAGTTAAAATACTAAATAAAATGATAAAAAGTGAGTCTAGGGGGTAAAGTACTTAGCCCTAGTTTGCAGTTGATCCTAGTTTAAGTCCTTATCTCCTAAGCTTCATTATTATTGATCCCTGAGCATAGAGCTAGAAGTAAGTACTGATTATCACCAGATGTAAACCCTGAATTAGTAATGGTACAATTAATAAAGAAGGGAGGAAGAAAAAAGAAGAAGGGGAAGAAGGGAAGAAAGTTATGGAAAAAAGGAGGGAAGAAAGAAAGAAAAGGACATAAAAAAGAAGAAAAGAAAGGAATGAGGAAGGAAAGAAGAAATTCTATTTTAATTCCAGAATAGCTTTTAACCAATCACCAAAATTTCCTATAAGTTTCACTTAATCTTACAATGGTAGAGATATGAGAGACAAATCAAGATTAGAAGTTTCTTACAGAGGGACCATTCCATTCGCAGATAAATTCCTCTGCTATCAAGTACCCCCAATATATCTCCCAAGTACTGATTAAAATTTGGATCAGTGCAAAACAGAAAAAATATCTCCAACACATCTTTTGCTATATTAAAATTAATGGTTGCTAGAATAAATATATTCAAAGATCAATAAAATTGAATCAGTTTATTCGGATTAGCTGGAAAGACAACAGGAAGTGACCTCTACATGTATAGAGAACAAGATTCAAGGAACCTGAAATGGAAATTAAAGTGTACAACTTAATGCCTTGATGAGTAAATTCAAAGCATAAACAGTATCACTGGGCCATATTTCCCCATAGTTTTTTAGTCTGTCCAGCCTTTCTGAATCACTAAAGAAAGATTAAATTACTCCATCAAATTGTGGCGATAGAGCAATACTACAAACATTAGGTAGAATTGACCTAGGTTTAATTCCCAGCACCTCATATGGCACCATGTTCACTGCCATGAGAAATCCCTGAGCTCAAAGTCAAAAAGAAGTAAGCCTTGAGCACTTCCAAGAACAGTGTAAAAATACAAAACTAAATAAATTAATAAAATACTCCAATAAATCATGAGTAGACTTCCTAATCTTTTGGAAAAGTCCCATGCAAACAGTTTCATATAGTAGAAAATTTTCATTTGTATAACATTTTTTATAAGGGTTCACATGAACCAAATTTGACATTCTCCTCAACTCTCATGACTGTTATTATCTATTAAACAATTTGAGGCCTAAATCTGTGGGTCAAAGACCTCAAGTTCACATCACAAATTAGAGGTCCAACTTCCATGACTTTTGAGTTTTATGTCTGTTGAAGCAAGTGCAGGCTCTTAGGGAAAAATATAGAGTAATTTAAGAATGTTCTAGGCATCTCTGAACTCTGAGTGAGTTTATTGAAAAGAAAGGTCAATACACTTCTCAAGAGCAGAGTGGGGAGCCCACTGCTCCCCCACCCCCAGCAAAGACATGATGTGCTAATTTTATTCTTCTCTGCAATGAAGAGTGGGATATTTGATGTAAAGTTTGAATCATATGTACATTGTCTTTTCCTGAAAGCTGAATGCTTTTACCTAGAATAAGATAATCCCTCCCTTATTCATAACCCTTCTATAGTGAACCTGGTACTTTCCTGGAAGGTTTTAGAATATTGCTGGTTATGGAGACATCCCTAGCCTGAAAATAAGGGGCTCTGATCAGATACTATGTTTTATTATAGATAAGAAATTAAGGCTGGTGGTGGCTTTGGAGAAGATAGGAGGCCTGTATGTCTTTCTGTGGTTTTGGAATATTTCCTGGAGAGGTTGGGAGTGGAGTCACTACCTACTGGAGTGCCTAGACATAGGCTGTCTTCTTCATAAATACAGGATTATCTGGTCAGGTGTTTATTTTCTGTTCCTGTCTCTTCCAACTAAACAAAATTTTCATCATTTACTTCACATACTATATATTTGTTTTGGACTTATACTGGCAATACTTAGGGACTATCCTAGCTCAGTGTGTTTTGGGAGGGGGGAACTTCTCTCTGCAGTGCTCAGGGGACTGTGTGTTGTTGGAAACTCAATTCAGTATACCTGCATGCAAAGCATGTACTTCAGTTTGTGAAGCTATTTACTGGCCCCCACAATTTATTTGAAGTTAGTAGGACCATTCTGTTTTGCAAGCTAGTTTTTAATGTAGATTTGCTTGAAAATGTATTCTTTGCATATAAATATTTGCTGACTTAAAGTCAACAAACTGTATAATGTGGATTGTTGTCATATACATCAGGGCTAGTTGTGTTTGCCATTATAAAATAACTGTTTTGCATAACTCTATAAATATTAGAATAGTCTGTTTTCCTACCATAGTCTTAATATATGTATACTCTATATAGACCTCCCAAACAATGCTCAGGAAGTCCAGGGACCCCACTAACCATTCTTGGCCAACAGGTTCAGAAGTTCAAGATAAAGGCTTGATAGTGATGCTGTTCATGTGATGCTGTGATGCCAAGTGCTTAAGTGTTCTCCTGGACTTCAGCTGGCAATATTTGTGAGGACCTGTAATGTGGCAGCAGGAACTCAGCCTGAAGTGAGAGCATATCAGGCATGTCTTTTGCCACCACACTATCTCCTGGCCCTTTTCCTGCTACATTCTTTTAGTAATATAAAAAAGTGTCTTATAGAATATTAGCTTAATAAATTTGTGATCTATGTGTATTCACCTACTATGGTAAATGTTTAAAGGAAGGGCCTGTGAAACAAAAATTTTCAGATATTGGTTCAATTTTTAAACAGATATTTCTTGCATATCCTAAAGATGATTCCTAGTCTTATTAATATTTAAAAAAACTCACCATCATGTTCTTGCTTCTGACTCACTCTGCAAAAGAAATAATAAAACCCCCAAACACTCCTAACTTTTCACTTTTCAGAAAACCTGTCAAAAATTTATTTAGCATAACTAATTCTCAACTAGATGGTGATATTCAAAAATTGAAGATTAAAAAAGGTCAAACTACCTAATTCAGAGTACAGAAACTTCCAGAATTATCATGGATGATGCTTGATTTGTTCCAAAATAAAAATACTTAGAGTTTCATTAAATCTTTGTTGGGCATATGAAACTGATATTTTATAGTTCTTTTTTGTGTATGAATCTGAATCTTTTATAATGATTAGCAGGCTATGAAAAGATTAAAACAAACTGATAAAGGGGATCTGTTTAAATTCAGAAAGATCTAGAAAAAATGACTCTTAAATCATTCTTCTGAGCAAAAATTACATACATTTTAAGTTATATTTCTATTTTCTGAATTCTTCACTGCTACCTAAACATTTTATTTCTGTATGTCACCAGGGACATTTGAGTGACCATATCCAAATCTTGTTGTCACTGACCTAATTGGTAGATGAGTCTAAGATTCTGATATTATAATCATTTCCCAAGTGGCCACTGTACCCTTCTAACATACTCTGAATGGGTGTTCAGGACAGTTTCTTACAGAATCTTAGTGCTTTATCAAGTACAAGCAATTAAATCATTTGCTCCCTGTTTTGATTTTTAAGATAGATGCCTCTTAATTTTTGTTTTTATCCTGTTGACCACTTTTTTATGTTCTAATGTATGCTTATTAGAATTCCTAGAAGCATGCAAATTATTGCTTAGAAAAACAACTGCTCGATTTCCAAAAGGATGTAGTTAAATATCCAATACACAAGGAGAGCAGAGTAATAGTGTAGGCAGTTTGTCTTACATGTGTCTGACCCAGAAAATCATATGGGATGCTTGATCTTGGAATCCCATATGAGTCCACAAGGATTTATCCTGAGCCAGAGTCAGAAGTAACTCCTGAGCATTGTTTGGTGTGCCCCCAAAACAACAGCAATAACAAAATTAAAAACAAAGACAAAACAACAACAACAACAACGAAAAACCAAAGTACAAGGAGTTTGTTTTGTCTGAATTCTGTAAAACATTTAGGGTGACCAACTCTACTGCTTTGCCCTGGACTAGGTAGTGCAAGTTTGCAAGGTAGAACTGAGGTTGGGCTTAAAGTGGTTTTGTCTAAAAAATATAAAAGAGCTGAGACAATTCCAAGTGAACTGGTATGGTTCACCATCATAGATTGGTTTAAGTTATCACATTTCTAGGAAGGGAAGGCTGCTTTAAAACATTTCCTCTTTATGCTTCCAATCATGGCCTGTTCACTAAGGATGGAATCAGTAATTTATACCACTGGGCCTCAAAAAGGGGACCTTTCCTGCTTGCTTCTTTGAGATTCACCATGTTGATTCTTTTTTGCCTTTTTTTTTTTTTTTTTTGGTAAAAAACAAATTTATTCTCTTCTCTAACTTGCATACTTTAATTGTGGACCTCAGATGTACTTGATTGTGGTGCACTAGCAATAGAACATTTCTCTTCTAGTACTGGGATTCTAAAATAGCTGTCCTGCTGGAATTCTGTTCAACACATGCTGGGTGGTGCTGGGATTCAACTTAAAGTATCACATAGCTAAGTAGGGTGCTTTTGCCTTTGAGACACTCCTTGGTTCTCCTGCCACATAAAGACCTAATTACACAGAGGCACCCAAGAGAGGGGGAACTGCAAGTCAGCTAGTGTATCAACAATTCAGAAAATGAGAGTCAATCCTGGGGACTCCAATCCATTACATAGTGTAGGCAGGAAGTCACGATGATCTGAGCTCAGCAGATCCAGATCTTGGATTCTCCCATAGGTAATAAAGTTCCAGATATAGGTCTTTAGCAACCAGCCAGAAGAATTGAATTTTGAGTCTTGACTGTTTCTATTAATGTGATTTGAAGAATGTAACTTTCCTCTGTGTTTCTGTATTCTCATCAGGTAAATGAAGGTTTTGGTGCAGGTTCTTTCAGTTCACCTCTGCTCTGGATTCACCCCTGTGCTTCCTGAGCATCTGTTATCTATCTCTGTACTTTTCATATCTTTATTCCTTTAATCCTTGCAACATTCTCAGAAAATAGTGCTATTAATATCCTCTTTCTATAGACACAAGAATGACTCCCATCCTTGTCCATTCTTTTGGACTACTTGGGACACCATTCCATCCTTTGTACACAATCTTCCCTTTAATGCTTCTGAGTCAGTTCTGCCAACAGAAAGCAGGCAATTGTAGGTACTGGACTTGAAACTAAAATTCTTAAGCTTTTGTTGTTGTTGTTGATTGACTTCTGTCATTGTGGGTTCTCCTTTAGGAATATGCATCCTCTTAAATGAAGTTTGAGCAGACCTGTCCTGCACTGGCTTTCAGTATTTTCTTTTGCCTCTACAACTCTGTACCTTTTGCATACTTGATGGAGGCTGGTTATGGGGGCAGAAGCTCTTGGCACTATTACTTTTTAAGGAAAGTAATAACATAAGTTTGTTCCCCAAGTTCCCATATCTCCAAATTCAAATTTCTATAGAGGAAAACAGAATTAAATAAGATGTCAACTTGAAAAGAAATGAAAAGATCAACATGAGGGCAAATCAACATACTGCTCTTCTCTTCTGAGTATGTTTCCTGATTTACTAAAAGCAAGAGTTGCATTTGATGATTTTTAGACTTGTTCTCAATTCCCATTTGGGAACAGGTTAGTTTTCCAAGATACTGTCCATAAAAGTACAATATACGTCCAATCCAAAAATTTGAAGATTAAAAAAAGATTAAAAATCCAACCTTTTAAGATTAAAAGAGCTTCAGCAATAATTTTCTTGAAAACATTAACCATTTAAGATAATCACTCTTGTGAAGAGAGTTTTGTAGGTTTATCATTAGAGGCTAGAAATTCAGCCCCCTGCAAACATAGACAACTCTCTGTAAGATTAGACAAATGCTTATTATTTTCACTGTGATCTCCCCTTTTAGGTTCTCTGAGTGTTCAGAGATAGCCAAGATATTTAAAGAAGTCTCTCACTTTGTGGTTCCTACTTTTTCCCTCCTCCAAGCATCTCACACCGCTGTTACTAATCAGAGTTAATGTTGTTGCAAGTTGGTGGCATCTGACATCCGAAAGTTTCCCCTGAGATGGTATTTCCAAATCCTTTACAACCTTAGGGAGTGATGTGTAATTGTTGCTATAAAGTAAGGCACTGCAATAACCTTGGGAATTTGAAATCACTACAGGAAATTGAAGAGTAAATTCCTCTTACTAAAGTAGCACAGGGCAAGATGGAGAGAAACAAGAAATTAACTCATGTGGTGGCACTTGTTGCTTTTAAAGAAAACTCATCAGGGTGGTCTTGGTATAATTTTCCACTGTAAAGTCCCCGCCCCATTTCAGAAATAGCCTTATAACATTCTAGATGAAGATATTTTAAAAACAAACTGCTGCATCTGGCTTACACTTTGATGATGATAATTTTTATTGGAGTACTATAATTTACACAACTGTTAATGATAAAGTTTATGCATTCCAAGTTCTAATGCTACACCCACACCACCAACTGCCTGTCTCCAGTGTCTCTTAGTTTCCTCTTTACCAGCCCTTAGTCCTGTAAAGTATTCTTTCAATTTTTACTTTTAGCTTATTTGTTATTCCCTTACTGTACTTCTTTATATCCTGTAGCTAGACACAGAACTCACACCCTGCTTTACCCAAATTAGTCTTTTCTCTAGTTTCCTTTTATATTCTTTCTTATTAATAATTTTTATTGTGATCAAAGTGAATTACATATCTTTCAGTAATATTTTAGGTACATAGTGGCATTAAACCCGGGGCATTCCCACCACCAGTGATGTCCTCCCTCCAATCCTGGTCCCAGCATGCATCCTATTTCGCCCCTCCTTTGCCCCTTGGGCTGCTAGTATAAGTGGTCCCCTCTGTGTCTAGCTTGTAGATTGGGTATCGATTCTGTTATCCTTGGCTTTGGATTTGGTGTTTAAGTCTGATCATTTTTATTTTTATTTCTACTCAATGTTAATACAACTGTTTGGTCTTAGTATCATCCTTTCCTCCCACCCCCCAATTAATGAGGCAGAACAAGATGATTCAAGTTATGTGGTTCTGTTTGTATGGAATCTCTCATGTTCTTTAACATTTCTTCTTTAATTTGGCTTAGTCGTTCGTCCATGAATTTCTTATACTCGGTTGCTAGGGTTTCTTTCATTCTGTTTAGTAATTCTTGCATTTCCTTCCTCATGGCCGCTTTTAGGTCTTCTTCACATGAAGTGAAGGATTTAAAAGACAAAATAACAAGCCTTACGAGTAGAACCACAGAGTTGGAGAAGCACATCGATGAACTCGAAGGAAAACTGCAATATAAAAATGATCAAGAAACCAACAAAGAAAAAAAAGGCAAAGCACTGGAAGGAAAAATCCAATATCTAATGAATAAGGACAAAAGAAACAATCTAAGAATTGTGGGTATACCAGAAGGGGAAGAAATAGGGAAGGGGGAAGAACAAGTAGTCAGGGAGATAATAACAGAGAACTTTCCCACCCTCTGGAAAGACAATTTAGGACAAATCCAAGAAGTCAAGAGAGTCCCTAATAAAATAGACCCTAATAAACCCACACCAAGACACATAATAATCCAAATGGCGAAAAACAAAGAGAAAGAGGAACTCCTGAAAGCAATAAGGGAGAAAAAAAAACCTCAAGTACAAAAGAAAGGACATAAGAATCAAACCAGATCTCCCATTTGAAATAATTCAAGCAAGAAGACAGTGGAATGACGTATTTAAACGACTGAGTGAAAGAAATTTCCAACCCAGGGTCCAATACCCAGCAAAACTATCATTCATATGGGAGGGCAGACTAAAAACATTCACAAATATGAACGAACTTGAACTATTTGTGCAAACTAAGCCGATCCTAAGCGACTTACTCAGAGACGAATTACACAATCCAAACCCCCGATTGTAACAACAACCACGCAACACAATACAACTGCACAACAGTCCTCTCTATCAATAATTTCCCTAAATGTTAATGGACTAAACTCTCCAATTAAAAGACACATAGTAGAGAACTGGGTTAGGAAAAATAAACCGGACTTCTGCTGTCTGCAAGAAACACACCTACAGTTACAGGATAAGCACAGGCTTAGAATTAAAGGATGGAAAGTAATTATTCAGGCCAATGGAAAACAAAAAAGAGCAGGGACAGCCATTCTTATATCAGACCAAATTGTATTCAACCTCAAGAAAGTGATCAGAGACAAAGAGGGGCACTACTTACTGATCAGGGGAACATTAGATCAAGAAGTGCTAACCCTTGTCAATATCTATGCACCTAATGTAAAGTCACCAAAATATGTGAGGCAACTACTGACAAACCTGGTGAAACACATGAAGGGAATTGTGATAATAGTAGGGGACCTCAATACTCCACTATCACCACTGGACAGATCCTCCAAACAGAAAAATAGTAAAGAAATAAGAGCTCTAAATGAAAAATTAGAAGAATTAGGGCTAATAGACTTATATAGAGCCCTCCATCCCCAGAAAGTAGAATACACATTCTTCTCAAACCCACATGGAACCTTCTCCAGAAAAGATCATGTCTTAGGATACAAAGCCAACCTATATAAGACCACAAAGGTAAGGATCATTAGAAGTACCCTTTCAGATCACTATGCAACAGAGCTTATAATTGATGTCAAGAAGAAGCAATGGAGGAAAACTAATACCTGGAGATTGAACAACATACTGCTTAACAACAGCTGGATCAAAGAACAACTCAAGGAGGAAATAAAAAGATTCCTTGAGACGAATGACAATGAAGAGACAACGTGTCAGAATTTATGGGATACAGCAAAAGCAGTATTTAGGGGGAAACTCATAGCATTACAGGCCTATGTTAAGAAACAGGAAAATAACAAAACCAACAGTTTAAAAGATCACCTCAAAGAATTGGAACAACAGCAACAGAGAAATCCAACCACAACCAGAAGGCAAGAAATCATAAAAAACCAGAGCAGAAATAAACAACATAGAGACTAAGAAAACAATACAAAAAATCAATGAGACCAGGAGTTGGTTTTTCGAAAAAATAAATAAGATAGACAAACCATTGGCAAAACTTACCAAAAAAAAGAGGGAAAACACCCAAATTACTAGGATCACGAATGAAAGGGGAGAGATTACAACAGAACCCCAAGAAATACAACATATCATGAGATCATATTATGAACAACTATATTCAACTAGGCTAGAGAACCCACTAGAAATCGACAGATTCTTGGACAAACACCCTCTTCCAAGACTGGAAAAGGAAGACCTAGAAACTCTAAACAGTCCAATCACTTCAGAGGAAATTGAAGAAGTAATTAAAAGACTCCCTAAGAACAAATGCCCAGGCCCAGATGGATTTACAGGTGAATTCTATCAAACATTTCAAGAAGACTTATTACCACTGTTCCATAGGCTTTTCAAAACCATAGAAAAAACAGGAATCCTCCCCAACTCCTTTTATGAGGCTAATATCACACTCATTCCTAAAGAAGGCAAAGACACCACCAAAAAAGAAAACTACAGACCAATCTCACTAATGAATATTGATGCAAAGATACTTAACAAAATCTTAGCAAACCGAATCCAACACCTCATTAAAAAGATCATACATCATGATCAAGTGGGATTCATCCCAGGAATGCAAGGTTGGTTCAACATACGCAAATCAATCAACATTATACACCACATCAACAACATGAAGGACAAAAACCACATGATCATATCAATCGATGCAGAGAAGGCGTTTGACAAAATCCAACATCCGTTCATGTTAAAGACACTCAGCAAAATAGGGTTAGAAGGCACCTTCCTTAAGATAGTTACAGCTATTTATGAAAAGCCTACAGCCAACATTATACTTAATGGCGAGAAACTAGAAGCATTCCCACTAAGGTCAGGAACTAGGCAAGGCTGTCCACTCTCTCCACTCTTATTCAATATAACCTTAGAAGTCCTAGCAATAGCAATCCGACAAGAGAAGGGAATCAAAGGAATTCAAGTAGGGAAAGAGGAACACAAGCTAGCTCTATATGCTGATGATATGATGATATACATCAAAAACCCTAAAGAATCCACAGAAAAACTCCTAGAAACAATCAACCAATACAGTAAAGTGGCTGGATACAAAGTCAATACACAAAAGACAGTAGCGTTTTTATATACAAACAATGAAGTTGAGGAGAGAGAGATTAAAAATACAATTCCATTTAAGATAGTATCAAAAAATATCAAATACCTAGGAATCAACCTTACAAGAGAAGTGAAAGATCTATACCAGGGAAACTTCAAAACACTTCAGAAAGAAATTGAAGACGATCTAAAGAAATGGAAGAACATCCCATCCTCATGGATAGGTAGAATTAACATAGTCAAAATGACTATTTTACCCAAATTGCTATATAGATTTAATGCAATCCCTATCCAAATCCAGACACAATTCTTTAAAGAAATAGAACAATCAATTATAAAATTCATTTGGAACCATAGAAGACCCAGGATAGCTAAACACATTCTGAAAAATGAGAAGTTGGGAGGTATCTCCTTACCTAACTTGAAACTATACTATAAAGCCATAGTAATAAAAACAGCATGGTACTGGAACAGAGACAGGACCTCAGACCAGTGGATTAGAACAGAATTCCCAGACATAAACCCCCAGATATATAGCCAACTAATATTTGATAAAAGAGGCAAGAATATGAAATGGAACAAAGAAAGCCTATTCAACAAATGGTGTTGGTACAACTGGAAACTCATATGCACGAAAGTGAAAATCGACCCATATCTCACTCCTTATACAAAAGTCAACTCAAAATGGATCAAAGATCTGGAAATCAGACCTGAATCTATAAAGTTTATCGAGAATAAAATAGGCAGAACACTCGAAGACCTTTATATCAAAAGGGTCTTTGAGAATGGAGCACCAATGGCAAAAACGTTAGCATCAACTATAAACAAATGGGACTATATCAAACTAAAAAGCTTCTGCATGGCAAAAGAAACCCTACTTAATGCAAGAAGACAGCTAACAGAATGGGAAAAAATCTTTTCACTTGATATATCAGATAAAGGGCTGATATCTAGAACATACAAAGCGCTCAGAAACCTGAGTCCTTCAAAACCAAACGAAGCCATAAAAAAATGGGGAGACGAAATGAATAGACATTTCTCTGAGGAAGAGAGAAGGATGGCCAACAAACACATGAAAACATGCTCACCTTCACTCATCATCAGGGAGATCCAAATCAAGACAACAATGAGATACCACCTCACACCAGTGAGGTTGGCTCACATCAAAAATAATGGGAACAACCTTTGTTGGAGAGGATGTGGTATGAAAGGAACTCTCATTCATTGCTGGTGGGAATGCCCCTTGGTCCAACATCTATGGAGAAAAGTCTGGAGAGTGCTCAAAGAACTCAGAATTGAGCTGCCATTTGACCCAGCAATTGCTCTCCTAGGCATATATCCCCAAGATGGAAAGACATTCATTCCAAAATACGTATGCACCCCACTATTTATTGCAGCACTCAGTATAATAGCCAAATCTTGGAACCAACCTCGATGTCCAACAACAGATGAATGGATCATTAAGATGTGGTACATATATACAATGGAATATTACATGGCAGTTAGAAATGATACAATCACAGACTTTGCAGCAACGTGGATGGACCTAGATCATATTATGTTAAACGAAGTAAGTCAGAAGACAAAAGAAAAACACAGAATGGTAGCACTATTCTGAAACACCTAGAACACATAAAAAACAAAAAAAGGACATTGAAGAAGCATAACTGCTAGAACCACAAAGAAAGACTTCATAAACTCCATTCCCTGATCTGCACAGCCACTAAGACCTCTAGAAACAGGTCTGATTTTACCATCCAAGATAAAGTAGAAGTCTTCCACATACCACGAAAGCAGCAAGAGGAGAATAAATGATCTATTTTTTTTGACGTCTTTATTTTGGTGTGGAGATTACGGTTGATGTCTCCAATATTATTTTATTTTATTTTGTTTTGTCTTTCTCTTTCTTTTTGCACTTGAGTATGATTTGATTTCAGAACCGAGATTATTGTGTGGTGCCTGTCTTTATTGTTGTGGTGCTTATCGGTTATTTAATTCGATATTTTTTTGTGTGTGTGTGTGTATTGTTGTGGTATTTTAATTACTTTTTTCACATCCTCTCTCAAACTGAGGTTGGAAGCCTCTAGACAGGACTCTGCCTATTTTCAGTATATTTGATTTTTGATTGAGAAGAGGACATATTAGGTGATGGGTATTCCCCTGATTTAATGTGAATATGTACCCAAAATACTACAGTGAAAGATATGTAAGCCATTATGGAAAAAAAAGAAAATTGTGTTTTTAATCAGAAACTTTCTCTGACTTACATGTATTATTATTATATTAATTATATTATATGTTATGTTATGTCACTATATTATGTTATATTAGTTTACCTTATTATGTTAATCAATTTTGTCCTTTAAATGAATTCTTACTTAAAAAAAAAAAAAAAAAAAAAAACAAAAAAAAAACAACTTTAGTTTGCCCTGAAGAAAAGAAAAAAATAAATAAAAGATAAAATAAGGCCTCCCAATTCTTACCACAGGCTGTGTTCTTTACACTGGCTGTATAGAAAGAGGAGGTACAGTAAAGGCACCCCATATACACCTCAACACAGGCCCCTTGCCGGGTATGTATTGTGAATTGGGGGACAAAAAAAAAAAAAAAAAAAAAAAGAAAAAGTTATGTGGTTCTGTTTGAAAGAAAAAAAAGAAAAAAAGGCAGAAAACAAACAAACAAATAAAACTGGGAGGGGTCCATCTAGAGGGTTATAAATATCAATTTAAGAGAAGAAAGGAAAAAAGTAAGTAAAACATCACAAAAAGATAAAACAAAACAAACAAACAAGAAAACAAATTTCCTTTTCCCTTCAACCACCCATTTTCAGATGCAAAAGACTCACCTTAGGCTTCATTAGCAGAAGAGAGGTTCTTTGTCTGTTAAGTAGGACAGCCCTTGGCCAGGCCCATAAAGTTTGCTACTGAGGAATATTGGATTTCAGTTTGGGAGACTAGATGTCCCAGGACACATGCTTTTCTCTTTTATGATTGTCTGGTTTTCTAAATCCTTCCAGTGCCCCTTCTCCAGACTAAAGATTTGGATTACAGCAAGTGGAGCCTTTACAATATCTCACATGTAAGAGAGATCATTGTATATGTGTCCCCTCCTTTCAATATATACATCATGATCTTGCTCCATCTCCTTTTGTTTTGTTTTGTTTTGTGTTTGAAACACATCAGGGCAGAGCAAACCTAGAGCTCAGGGTTTGTTCCGAGTGCAGTACTAAGGATTACATTTGGGGCTTCTTCAAGCAAATCAAGAGGTCTAGTTCTCTCAACAATCTCCCAAGTCCAGTTGTGTCATTTTAAGTCACTAAATTTATGAAAATATGTATGCAAACACAAAAATAAAAAATGTCTTTGACATAAGACTTAGAAACTACAGAACAGCCTATTTATCTATCAGCTTTTTAGCTATCATTAATAATAATTATTATAATTTATTTTCATTATGTCAGTATTAAAAAATTATTCCATGTTCTTATTGCCAGTTTTCAGAGTATAAGAGTCACTTCCAATGGTGGTGAATGAGAGATTTTTTCCCTCCTCTTTAATATTATGGATGCATGAGTTTTTAGTTATTATATTGAGAATAATTATAGTCATTATTTTTACTTAACATAGCTTTGAGACATTCTACAAATAATCTAATTTATCTAATACATTTATTTTAATAAGCAAAATTTGTCAACTTAAGTTGTAGATGAAGTCATAGGTCTTGTACCAATCATCTCCCCTGAAACAGATTCTGTTAGTTTCATTTCTTTAGAATTCCCAAGGTTCCTATTTCTATTTGCTTTTGCAGATTTCCTTCAGTTGTAAATTTTTAACAGATTCAAATAGGATCTTTCTACTTTGCATTTGATGTTGCAACTATTAGTGCCATTTGATACACATCTGAATAATTATTACGAGATCATCTAGGACATTTATTGGCAAGAATTTCTTCATAGAAATATTTCATTTGTTTTTATGGCAAGTCTACTCCCATCCAGTTTCATGCAGAATCACTGCACATAAAACGCAGTATAAAAATTTAACTTCTATTCATTTTCCTCCCCAAGAAAACTTACTTGGAATCTTAGTTTTTGTTTGTTTGTGCAACACACAGCAGTGTTCAGGAATTACTCTGGTCCTGTACTCAGGAATCACTTTTGGAGGGGGCAATGAAGACCATATGAGATGCTGGAGATTGAACCTAGCTCAATTACATGTAAGGCAAGGGCTCTACTTCCTATGCCATGTATGTCTCTAGCCCAAGAATCTTGGTCAGACCTTGTGTTTATTGCTGCATTCATTCAAAGTGGTATTCCTGGGCTTCTTGAAATATTGTATTTCTAGTATAATTCTCAGCTTCTTAATGAATCACTTGTGACCAAATAACTTCTTCAGGTTGGTAAAGGAAACACTTTGGATTCTCTATAAAATATAAAACCTGGCATTTCCATGGAGGATAAAAAATATCATAAATATTAGTGGTTAAATCTTAGTATATTTTTTCACAAAACACATTATAGATAGAAATAGATATTACTTTACATTTAAGCTATATATTTAAAAAGTCTACTTAAAAAGGTCTAAATTTAGATTCAGTGATATTAGGAACTAATTGAACTAACCACTCAACTTGGAGAAGATTATTCCAAAGGGATATAAGAAGAAAGCTATATAATTATAATATGTAAATTCATTGAAAAAATTATAAAGAAGATGCCTGTAACGTTCAAGAGATTGTGATTTTTTTAATGTGAAAACAGACCTGGGTACCTAAAGAACCCAGTAATACCCCCACTGTTGATTAATAAAAAAAAGGTAAAAATCATAGTAATAATCGAGGATAGAATCTTCTGGAATAGTACCTACAGAATCTAAATTCTAATTTTAGGATTCTGTTTCTAGCCTAATGTTCTTTTAGACAACTAATCTTTTCCTCCACTGTTAATTTTCACATTTTACACTGAAATCATATTGTTACATTTGTGCAAATGATGAAGCAAAAACTTAGAAGAGGCGAATAGAGTATTAAACTAGTCATAGAATCCATGAGTCAAATTTCTTACTATTGGTGTTTAATAGAAGAATAATGGGTGAAGCAACTGAGTTCAGTTTTTAATGGTGACTAACTCATAGTTACCACTTTGTTGCATGCATCACATCTAGAAGAATATTGTTCATATCCAAACTTTTCTTAAAAAATATGTGGACATTTGGTCCTTCAATGATTTGTGCTTTGGACTGAGTTTTGGGACAAGATCCAAAATTCTTCTTTCTATATGAAACTACCACTGTCAAAATCTCTGACCATGGATTATAAATAAATAATTCAGAAGAGCTAAAGGGAGCAGAGTCAGAAAGTCAAAAAAAAACAAAACAAAAAAAAAAACCCTGGATAAAATTTGAATATGTAAGAAGAAACTTATAATAAAATTTAAAAATTTTACATGTTAATTCCAATTTGTAAAAAGGTTCTGTGTAAGTTGGAACTGTACAAACTGGGTCCTTTTGAAAGGCAACTAATGTGGTAATTGGGTTTGCATTCACAGATCACTTTCACATTTCTGAAACTTAAATATTCTAAACCTGTTCATTATATAACCTAGACTGTATTTTTTTCCAAAATATTCATGTAGGAGAGTATACAAATATATTCCCCACCCCAAATGAAATTATAAAATCTATCATCTATAGACTCTATATGTTTTGTATGAACTTTTCTATTTCTTTGAGATAATTGAATGATCTGAGAACACTTTTTTTTTCTTTCATTATTAAATTTTAATGTTGCTTGAAGCATAATAATGAATCCTTAAGGCATGTACTACAGTGGTAAATATTTAAAGGCTCATACCTTTACCCTTGCTGACTCCCAAGTCAATGAAAATGGATAACACATTTGGTATGTGCACATTTTCCCATTAGAAGGGTGATTTTATATAGAACCAAGCTATCTCGAAATGCTTCTTTCCCTATTGGCTTAGTGTATGAGTCCTCATTTTTCTAGACAGAAGTAATCTTTGATGTGGAGAGAAAGCTTCTAGTCATCTATAGTATCCCAACCTTTTTTTTTTATAAAATTTATATTTAAGCACCATGATTACAAACATGATTATAGTTGGATTTCAGTCATAAACAGTTCACTCCCCCTTCACCAATGAATTATTCCCACCACCAATGCCCCACCCCTCCCCCACCTGTATTCTACTTCTCTCACTCATTAACATTGTCATGCTAGTTGTTAGTGTAATTATTTCCCTAACTGCACTCATCACTCTTTGTGGTGATCATCATATTATGAGCCAGCCCTTTTGGCCCTCATCTCTATTGTCAGTGGGCATTATTACAATAATCTATTTTATTTTTCTTAAAACCCAAAGATGAGTAAAACTATTCTGTGTGTCTCTCTCCCTCTGATGTATTTCACTCAGCATAATAGATTCCATGTATATCCATGTATAGGAAAATGTCATTATTTTATCTCTCCTGATGGCTGTATAATATTCCATCGTGTATATGTACTAGAGTTTCTTTAGCCATTCATTTGTTTAAAGACATCTGGCTTGTTTCCAAAATCTGGCTATTGTAAATAGCACTTCAATGAATTTATGTATGAGTAAGAAATTTTTTGTATTGGATTTTTTGTGTTCCTAGGGTATATACCTAGGAGTAATATAGCTGGATTATGTGGGAGCTCAATTTCCAGATTTTTGAGAAATCCCCATATTGTTTTTCATAAAGGCTGGACTAGACAGCATTCCTACCAGCAGTAAATAAGAGTTTTCTCTCCACATCTCTGCCAGCAGTGATTATTCTTATTATTTATGATGTGTGCCAGTCTCTGTGGCATGAGATGGTACTTATTGTAGTTTTGATTTGCATCTCCCTGATGATTAGGGATGTGAGCATTTTTTCATGTGTCTTTTGGCCATTTGTGTTTTTTCTTTGAGGAAATGTCTGTTAATTTATTCTCCTTTTTTGTTGTCGTTGTTTTTTTTTTGGAGGTCACAACCAGCAGTACTCAGGGGTTACTCCTGGCTCTATGCTCAGAAAATGCTCCTGGAAGGCTCAGGGGACCATATGGGATGCTAGGATTTGAACCATCATCCTTCTGTTTGCGAGGCAAATGCTCTACCTCCATGCTCTCTCTTCAGCTCCTTCTCATTTTTTGATCGGTTTAAATGTTTCTTTCTTGTTATGTTCTGTCAGTCCAAACTTGTTTGTTTGTTTTATATTAAAATTTATTAGGCCTGGGGCTGGAGTGATAGTACAGTAGGTATGTCATTTGCCTTGCACTCTGCTAACTAGCAGACCATTTGATTCTCCAAGCCTACCAGGAGCAATTTCTGAATGCAAAGCCAGAAGTAACCCCTGAGCACAATTGGATGTGACCCCAACCCCCCAAAATAAATAAAATAAAATAAAATTTATTAGGCCAGTTGCACTAAATATAGATTAAACTTTCCTTCACTTAGTCCAAAGTAAAATTTATTTTAAAATGTTTGTTTTAAAATATAAGATTTATTTCTTTATCTTATATTAAGCTACAATTGCTTTTGCCTTCCATTCATAATTTGCAGAAACTTAGAAATATATCATATAAACATATATATTTATTCATAGTATACATTTTCTTATCTTTCTATATACATGGTACTTCTCAGTATTTTTACAATATTGAGCTTTCATTAATCAAATGTTTCTTAAATACCAATGTGCATTGCTTTGTCTGTGAAGACATATTCATGTCAGAGTTATATATGCTTCATAAAATATGTAAAGATGTAGAAGAAAAAAACTCTATTAAGCTTAGTTGAGTAGTTCTTAAATAGAACAATACAAGAGAAGAGAATGTAATTCAACTAGAAAACATTCTAAGTGTCTATGCAACTTATATAGTCTACCTTTTTAGGAGTGCTATTGTAGCACATCTCTTGCTGGTCCCATCTACCAGGAGGAATGACCATGCTCATGCATGAATGTGCCAATAAGTGAATCCAAGTAGAGAAAGTTAAAATTTCTACCCCAGGAATTTTTTAAATTTTCTTGCTTCAAGAATTAAGTACTTGAGTTATGGGGTATCATGATAGTGGACAAGGGAAATAAGGAAAAAAGATATCAGTGATTAGAAGTAGAGTGAAGTATAAAGATCTAAGAATTGTTTTATAAATTATTTTTCCATTTATAGTTCTAATTTTAATAAACCCTGAAATATTTCTTGCCCATGTACTTTGTGAAAACACAAGCTAAAAAACAGAAGCCACTGATTTGTTATTTGTTAATATTATTTTAACTTCTTTGAAAGAATTTCGTTGCTTCCAACCAAAGGATCTTAGACAGGAATTGCATGTTAGCATGTGATCTTTGCTAAGCCATATATTATTTTTTAAATTCTGGACTTTTATCTGCAAAAGTACATTATTTTACTTAAAAGAAAAAACAATAAGCTGATAAAAAACTATACATTGACCCCAAATTTATATAATTATTTATCTTAAAATAAAGTTCCTAAGGCTTCATCCTAATACCAATGATACAAGATCGTTTTTCTCATAAAGAAAAATAACACTGATTCAAGGATGATAAATGAAACCCATTACCTCATAGCTACATTAATATAAGTCTGAACAAAGAGAAAGTCAACATACACTAGGTAAATGTTTATTATTCTGTATAATTATCTGCTTGTTTGCTTTTTCTGGAATACATATAAGATGAGAATTAAAAGTTTTACTAGCTGGGAGTCAAATGGGTGCAAGCAATTTATAGTACTAAGGAAGATTAATTTTAATTGTGTAAAGCAGCTCTTTGTAAACCAATAGCTAATCTGATGGAAAATATGGAAACTTTGTTTTCAGTTAGTTGATACAAGCTTTTATGTGCAGAACACAAGTTTTATGGTCATGAAAAGAAAAGATATAGGTTAAGTGCTAAGTAAGTTTAAGACCTAGGTGAAAATTATCCTCCTTCTTCAGAAATAGATACACGTTTCTATGAAACTTTCATATTTCAAGTTTCATTGCATAGATTTTCATATTGTCAATCAGCCATTAATTCTCATATCTGGAAATCAGTAGAATGGGAGGTGCCAATGTTAGAGCCATGTAGAAACTACTGGATACAGAAGTATTCAGTGTGAATAGATTTAATTAAAAGGTAACAAGAAAATTGGGGGAAAAAGTGATTTAAAATACACACACAAGGAACCAGAGAGGTAGAATGGAGGTAAGGCATTTGACTTGCATGCAGGAGAATGTTACTTTGAATTCTGGCATCTCACATGGTCCCTCGAGCCTGCCAGGAGTGATTCCTGAGTGTAGACCCAAGAGTAAGCCCTGAGCGCTGCCGGGTGTGACTCCCCCCCCAAAATATATATATATATATATATATATATATATATATATATACATGCTAAGAATAAATTAGGAAATATTATATGTGTTCTATATTTTTTCTAAAATATAAGCCAAGAATCCCAGAGTTTGATCACCACCAAAACAGGGTATTACTTCTTTTTTGAAATATGACTAATCATAATGTTAGAGAGACTCTGCCTTTGTAAGATATGTGGATTGATCCACAAATATCTTATCAAGCTAGCAGTTCTCTTGGAAAGAGAACAAATGCAAAGTGAGTAAAGCTAGCACAGCGGTATTTGCCTTGCAAGCAGCAGATCCAAGACCTAAGGTGGTTGGTTTGAATCCTAGCGTCCCATATCGTCCCCTGTGCCTGCCAGGAGCTATTTCTGAGCAGATAGCCAGGAGTAACCCCTGAGCACCTCCATGTGTGGCCCCCCCAAAACAAAAACGAACAAACAAAAGAATAAGAATCTAGGGGCCAGAGCAGTGACGTGGAACGGCAAGGCATCTGCCTTGCCAGTGCTAGCCTAGGGTGGGCCGCATTTCAATTCCCCAGTGGCCTATATGGTCCCCCAAGCCAGGAGCAATTTCTGAGTACATAGTCAGAAGTTACTCCTGTCACCAGGTGTGGCACAAAAAAAAAAAAACAAAACAAAACAAAAAAAAAACACACACACACAAATAAAAATAATAGTAAGAAGAATCTATGACACTATAAAGAGTTTGAATATTCTTCTTTTGAAGACATTTTTTCTAAAACCAAAATTCATTACATACTTAATCTGAGAGATTAGAAATTAGAATATAGCTACATAAAAATATAATGTTGGACTATCTTATTGGAAAACAGACAATAAAACGCCATAGACAGAATTAATCTCTTCCACTTAGTTGTGATATCTTTCACTTTTGTTATGAAACTCACCATAATCTCTAGTATTCTAAAGAACAGAAATTGAATTTCTTTAGACCATATTTATGTTATGACTCTCTTATAGTGTCTTTTATTTATTTATTTATTGGTTTTGGGGCCACTCCTGGTCATTCTCAGGCTATACTCCTGGCTATGTGCTCAGAAAAGCTCCTGGCTTGGGGGACCATATTGGATACCGGGGATCAAACCCAGGTCCATCCTGCCTTACTTGCAAGACAAAAGCCCTACCACTGCACTATCACTCTGTCTTTTTAACTCATAAAACAAGATACCTGAATATTTAGATTCTTTTTTTTGGATAGCAAAACAAGATATAAGGTGTTAAGTAATTTTTAATTAGTAAGTTTTGATGTCAAGATTTAAACCCATATTTCTTGATTAAATATTCTTGGCATGACTCTGCAAAATATAAAGATGTATAAGAAAATAACATATATTCCTCAGGATAAATCAACTATTATGCTGGATGGATGTCCAGTAGTAGATGTATTAAGTCAGTCTTATGAATATAGAGTCATTTTATATGTCTTTTTTATAAACTGAAGACTGAATGAATAACCTTTAAAATTTTTATTCAAATTGCAGTGTAGCCAAAATGTCACTCTAAAATCAGCTCAGTTTGGATACTACTGTTAAAAGTTGAGAAGAAAAAGTAATATTCTGAACTTCTCAATCTTTAGATCAAGGAGTAACTTATACTCCTTGTCGTTGTATTATTGTTTGTTAGTCCTTTAAAGATATTTTAAATGTCATTTCATTGTTCTTCCCTTAACATATAAATCAAAAACAGAATTTCTACTTGTAATTTCCACTATTGGAAAAATTCTGTTTGATAATGTAATCATCTAATGCCTTAGCTAGGGAAAAAGTTTTTAAATTCATTGCTGTAAAATCAAAAGTATGTATTTAATTAGGAAAGGTATTTGCTTGTCATAACTAAACATTGCCTCAGTAAATAAATAATTCAAAGTGAAATACAAAAATAAGATGGTCATCCCAAGATTTTAGTTAAACTTCTCATATATAGAAGGGGTAAATAAAACTAACATAAACCTCTACTTACTAATAGCATATACACACAAATTAAATGAGCCGATCTGAAGCACTTTGACCACATGTGAATGATGTAACTAAATAAAGTCTAAATCAGTGTGACTTTAATATAAATAGTTTTTCTTGCTTCCTATGTAATACCACCAGAGGGGTCAACTTGGCAACTAACTAAAACTGAAGATCCGTTATACTTTTAAATCATCTTTGGTCTTTAGAATAAAGAGTTCCATTAGGAAATAAAACTCAGTTGGTTAATAAAAGGCAATAACCTTAAGTGTTCAATTATTTAACACATTTGCTGAGGATCTAGCAAAGGTCCTAAGCAAAATCAAATTTTAAATAAAAAAGTTGTTGGGGAAAACAATTAAGAATGGCAAAAATAGAATATGAATTTGAGTAAAACAATAAAAAGTATTTTAATATTACAAACTTTTTATTGAAAATTCATAATAACTTTAAAATATATTATTATTAAATCATTATTACATCAAACTAGTCTCAGAGAAACTAAATTACTCTAAAACAAATAATTGAAAAGATAGAGGCTAAAATAAATTATTCTCCTTCTGAGTCCATACCTTATGCTTTCAGGTGATGGGTATGCTCAGCTACACAAGAAGGTGCTAATTAATGTCTTGTGGTATATAGAAACTAAAGCCAAAGCTAGAGCACAATGGGTAGAGTGTTGCCTTACAAACGACTGACTAGAGTTCATTCTCCAACATCCCATATGATTTCCCCAGGAGTGAGTCCTGAGTGCAGAGCCAGGAATAACCCCTTAGCATCACTAAGTGTGGCCCTAAAACGAAGAGTCATGTAGTATATTGGAAGTAAAGAATAGTCAATGGTATTTTCCTGTCAAAAGTGAGATTTTTCTAGAAAAATCTGCTAGAAATTATGTGTATGGATGGAGAATGACTGAGAGTGAGGTTTTGAAACAGAGTACTTAAATTTGAACCACATACCCACCAATATTCAGTCCTGTGAACTTGGCAATTCGCTTAACTTCTTTGCAATTCAGCTTATCTGGAAGATGTGGATGTATTATCAACAAAAACAGATGAAGATTTATAAATAGTCTAGAATAGTTCATAGCAAACTAACACAATAAATGAGGGCATCATTGTTACTATCTAAAGAGAAAGTCAATTCCAGGCAAGATTTGTTTATTTATCCTCCTCCTCAGTCATTTAGCATTAATTGGGAGGCCCACAGAGACTGGACTGGCACTGTCCACAATGCAGAAAAATGCATTGCTTAATCTTCTCTGTCAGGAAATCATAGAGCAATGCAGACATGGCTGTTGCCACTTGAATCTACTAATAAATCTTAAGGGAATCACTAAAACAAGACAGGCATTACATGCCTCCTGGTGTGAAGCAATCTAGTTTGCACAGTGCCACCTCTGTACCATTCATATCCAAACTGCTTATCCTGAATCTAATGAAATCTGTTGGAATAATCTTCAGTCTTCAGTTCATGTAGAAACACAGGAGATAAAGGGACATGAAAATGACATCATGAGAAAATAATTTGCCAAATTCAGAATATGGAGTATTCTCTAAGGCAATTAACTCAGTTAATTCACTGAATAATTGTGTCAAAAAGTGAAAGATAAGCAGAAATTACTTTTTATTATAAAAAACTGAAAATAGGGGCCAAAGAGATAGCATGGAGGAGGGAGTTTGCCTTGCATGCAGGTGGATGGTGGTTCGAGTCCCAGCATCCCATGTGGTCCCAGAAACCTGCCAGGAGTGATTTCTGAGCATGGAGCCAGGAGTAACCCCTGAGTGCTGCTGGGTGTGACCCAAAACCAAAAACCAAAAACCAACAAAAAACAAAAAAGAAAAAAAAAGAAAAAAAAAAGAATCTGAAATAGGAGCGACCTCTTTACATAATGATATATAATGATAAAACTCTTACATTACATAATATAATATTTGAATAAACCATCAATAAAATCAGTAAAATTTTCTGTAGACAATAATGCTTATTATAGTTTACATATTTAAAAGTATAGCTAGGAATAGGTTTAGAAACAACCTTGTTCTTATGTCATAGCATCTTCCTTTTTGGGGGCCGCATCAGGAGTACTCAGGAGTTACTCTTGGCTCTGTGCTCAGAAATCCCTATATGAAGCTGGGCATTGAACCTGGGTAGCTGCATGAAAGGCAAATTCCTTTCCCACTGTGCTATTGCACCTGACTTAAAAAAAATAAAGCAGGGGACTGGAGAGATAGCATGGAAGTAGGGCGTTTGCCTTGCATGCAGAAGGATGGTGGTTCAAATCTTGGCATCCCATATGGTCCCCTGAGCCTGCCAGGAGCGATTCTGAGCATACAGCAGGAGTGGTCCCTGAATACTGCTGGTTATGACCCCAAAACCAAAAATAAATGAATAAATAAATAAATAAATAAGTAAAAATAAAGCTGTAAAAACTATTCTAAATTTTTATTCAAAACAATAAAGTGATAAAAATTAAAGTCAGAATACTAAATTTGAAATTCAAGAACTATTTAAAAGTAAGGGTTTATTCTCCTTTGCCTAAGATCCCAAATAAGTCCTATTATAAATCCTAATACTATAGGAATTATAGTATACTATATAGAAGGTACCAGCTTATCTGTGACTTCACTTTATTTGAGAATCATAAAAGTCTGGGCCGGAGAGATAGCATGGAGGTAAGGCGTTTGTCTTGCATGCAGAAGGTTGTTGTTTCGAATTCCTGCATCCCACATGGTCCCCCGAGCCTGCCAGGAGCAATTTCTGAGCACAGAGTCAGGAGCGCTGCCAGGTGTGACTCAAAAAACAAAAATAAAAATAAAAATAAGAAAATCATAAAAGTCTTGCCTCCAGAGAAGGAACTTATCTCAATGTAGGATCCAGAAGAAAGATAAGAAAATCAGAAAAGATATCAGAGTTTCCAGGAGTAATGATAAAAATGAAAGAAATAGAAGACAAAATTTAAATTAATAAAAATAAAATAGATATAGAGCCAGACAGGAGGCATTGTAGGGTTAAAAGAGGACAAGGAGATGAGAAATACAGGTCAGCCTATAATGAGAAAAAACACCTGAGATCCCCATTGTAACAGATTAATACATTTGCCATTTGAGAGGCAAAGAGAAGTAGAGTCTAATACAAAATGGCAAGAGTATTATCAAAGTCAAGTAGAGGTTGATGTAAAAGAGACAGACACTGTCCCTTGTGAGGTTATTTTAAAGAACAATGCCATGTAGTGTATATTATCTTAAAATCTGTAAATTGAGTCATCGGCCTGTTAATCAACTTGCTTATGATCAGAGTCAGGAGTGGTTATCTAGGATCTAAACCCTGGTCTTGTTCAAAATAATGCATGCAAAATCACTGTGAAATGTCCTTGGACATAGTAATAACTTATACTCAGACAATGTCTTGCACTATTATTTGTGGCACATTTATATTTGATTTTGAAACCAGAATGTTTATCATTCCTGCCCTAGTGAGTAGTCATTCTATACTATTCTACCCTGTCTAGGATAAAGTAGGGCATAATCATAATAACTAAAGTAAACTTTTTTCTTCAGCAGGCTTAGAAGAGACACAATGACCACAAACATAGGATCATGAATATTAGTGGTAACATATATCTGACTTCAGTCAGTCAAACTTCATCATTTAATAAATGAGAAATGAAGGTTCAAAGAGGCAAAGTATTCCTATAAGTTACTTAAAACTGAATTATATAAACTCAATTAGAGCTCTGGCTTTCTAAGTACTCTTTCAAAGAGCAGAGTCAAAAATCTTAGTAACACAAAATTATTATTGTTAAAAATATAGAAGTCATATGATTCAGAAATTCCACATTACAAATATATATCTGTATTTTTGTAAGAGAATTGAAAGAAGAATCTCAAATCATTATTTGTAAGTCCATGCTTATACAGAAATATTTGTAAAAAGTCAATAGGTAGAAACAGTGCAAGTGTTCTATGATGAATAAAATTTGTAAAAGAATGCTATAGTCCTACTGTGTTATGTTTTCTTCCTCAGATATTATCTGTCCTCTAACGTGGAAGAACTGTAAGGATATGACAGAGATAAATGTCTAAAGTCCTTACAAAAATGACAGTTACAGCTTGATTCTACATATATGCAAAGCATTTGGAGTAGTCACATAAAGCCACAGAACGGTGATTGCCAGAATCAGGGCAAAGGACTTCAAAGAGCTGATTAACGTTTAATCAGATAAATAGTTCAGACAATGGATGGTGGTGATGGTAGCACAATTATGTGAATAAATTAAATATCAATTAAAAGAGGATGAAGAGTGCATAACTCATATGATAAATGGTTAATACCCAAGACTAACTTATAGAATTCTATATGCTGATAGAATTATCCAAATCAACCAACCCCATCATAAAATGAGGACCAGAGATGAGCAGATATATCCTCAAAGAATACATACTAATAGCCAAAGGCTTAAGATAAAATTCTTTGCATCACTAATCATCAAGGAAGTGCAATTCAAAACAACAATGAAATATCACCACACACCACAGAGACTGGCATACATAAAAAAATAATCAAGCCAAAAAATACCTACAAGAACAACCAGTTTTCGTGTGGATGTGAGAAAAAAGGGATCCTTTCTTTTTAATTTTAACTGTTCATTTCATTAAATAATTTGTAAATGAGATCAGTACGAAGATCTTATCATCCCTTTACTGCCTTTTAGCTTACCCTTATATATTATATATAGTTATATAGCATGTAACTATGATATACAATAACATATATCTTATATATCTCATATATTACATATATATATGTTTATATATATTATTACATAGTAGATAATATACTATATTATATATAAATATATAATTGTATAAGGGATCCTTATTCATTGCTAGAGGGATGTCAATTAGTTCAGTCTTTCTGGAAAACAGTATGAGCAAAGAATTGAATTTCCATTTGACCTTGTAATTCCACTTATGAAATATATCCGAAGGGCCCCAACACACATGGATAAAATACATTTGAACTCCTAAGTTCCTTGCAACTCTTTTCATAATAGCCAAAATCTGCAAACTACTCTTGTCCAAGAACAGGTGATTGAGTAAACAAATGATAGTATATTTACACATTAGAATTTTACTCAGCCATGAGTTAAGAAAAGAAAAATCATGCAATTTGCTATGTGAATGACACTGGAGAGTATCTTGCTAAGTGAAGTTAGAGAGGGAGGGAGACCGATATGGAATGATCTCTTTCATATGTGGGATATAAATATACACAATGGTGGAATAACAAATACCTAGATAAAATGGATAAAAAGAACATGCTTTTTGACAGAGTATGGAAGCATTAGTGATGGGAGTTGACACTGGTGGGTGCTGAGATGTTTTATGCCTAAAACGAAAGGTTATTTAATTAATTAAAAAATTAAAACTAAACTATTTTAACTAGGAAATAAGTCATTAGGAATGGGGAAAATCACAGTAAAGGAAATATAACAGTGATGAGGAAGTATTTAACTGGGAGAAGGTAGGAGACGTGAAAGGTAATAAATTGTTATGATTGAAGCCATATTAGTAAATTACTGTAAACCACAGTGCCTAAAGTTACAGACATGTGCCTCATAATGGTACTAGAGACTGGGGACTAGAAAGGGAATGGGTGTGGGGGGTGGTGGGGGGAATTGTTGGAGGGAAGTAGACATAGGTAAAGAGATTGGTGTTGAAATATTGCATTCCTGAATAATTTTATAATGTAATATATAATATTTTATAAGTAAAATACATTTTTTGCTTGTTTGGGGGTCACACCTGGCAGTGCTCAGTGGTTACTCCTGGCTTTGCAGCAAAAATTACTCCTGGCAGGCTCGGGAGACTATATGGGATGTCAGGATTTGAACCACCATCTGTTCTGGATTGGCTGCATGCAGGGCAAACACCCTACCACTGTGCTATCTCTCCAGCCCATAAAATACATTTTTTGAAAAGGGGTTAAAATAGAGCATTGAATGTTATTGTATACATTTGTATATATATATATGTAAACTATTATTTTGTATACATATGTAAACTAAAACAAACTAATCTAAGAATGACAAAATGTTCTATATTAAAAAATGTGAAAAATAATTCAACATCTGTCTGAGTTCCCTCCCAGAAATCTAAATAATAAATAATAATTAATAAATAAAATAATAAAAATAATAAAATAATAAAATAATCACAAGTCTGTAGTCATTGTTCACTCCTTTTATGTACTTATTTTTGCTTTCTGAAATCTTTATGAGGTATTGTGATTTATAATTTTGTTTTTTTCTAATAATCTATATTCAAGCACCAAGATTACAAACATGCTTGGAGTTGGCCTTCAGTCATAAAAAGTGCACCCCCTTCACCAGTGCAACCTTCCCGCCACCAATGTCCCCCCTTTTCCTTCCTGCCCCACTCCTTCCTCTTTAAGATAGGCATTCTATTTCTCTCACTAACTACCATTTTATGATAGTTGTTAGTGTAATTATTTCTCTAACTGCACTCACCGCTCTTTGTGGTAAACTCCTTGTTGGAATTATAAGGAATACACACACACATGCACACACACATGCACACATACACGCACACATGCATGCATGCACTCACACACAAACACACACAATACCATAATTTCTGCTTTTCACATCCCAGTCTATCTTTCAAAATATTTGTCAGAGCCTTTAAAATATCTTTCTAAGAAGTGAGAACCTTACTTGTCCCATATCAAAGCAATTGCAATCTGCATTGTACCTCTCTTAATATTATATTTTTATATTAATAATTTTTATTTTGACCAAAATGGATTACAAATCATTCACAGTAGTATTTCAGGTACATAGTGACATTGAATCAGGGGCATTCCTGCCACCAATGTTGTCCTCCCTCCATCCCTGTTCCCAGCATGCATCCCATATCACCCCTCCTTTGCCCTCTGGGCTGCTAGTATAGGTGGTCCCTTCTGTGTATAGCCTGTTGTAAATTGGGTATCGATTCTATTGTAGTTGGCTTTGGATTTGATGTTCAAGTCTGATCATTTTTTATTTCTACTGAATGTTCATATGACTGTTTGGTCTTGTTGCCTTCCATTATTTCCCCCTCAATTTGTGAGGCAGAACAAGATGGTTCAAGTCTAATATCATTCTTATCTCTGTATTTTTGCTTATTTGTTGATATATTTGAATCCATAATTCTAGTGAGGCTATTTCAGAGTAAACATTGCCTTTACTCATCTCTGTATCACTGCAGTTTATTATAATACACCTCATAGAATCAGTCTTAGCAAATTAATTGAGTTAATAAACAAAAGAAAAAAATTCAGAGACAAGGCAATTAATGTTTCTATGGTGTCTGCACTCACAGTCCTTAAAAGAGTTTGTCCCTTGAATCAACTTTTCAGTGTCAGTTGAAATAATCCTCAACATCTAATAAACCCAATATCTTGCCCTGTGTTCACACAGAGCGCCTTCAGATATGTAAAAATGTCATAAAGACAGCTTGCCCTTCTGGAAGAGGATGATTAAGTGCATAATTAAAAATTGATGCAATTTCCTTTGATGCAACAGTGTTTTGCTGTTTTTCTTTCTGCAGTACTAAAATGTAGATGGACACAAAGTGGACTGGTTCCCAGTTGTTGGCACCATCTGCCCTTCTCTCTGATTCTGGAGAGAACAGAGACTTTGGTTTCCACTTTGGAAAGAACCATGTAATTACTGCTTTGCAGGATCTCTGCTCAAATACAGCTTTTATTCTAAACATGAGTCAGGGATATGAGGTTTCTAAACATGAATTATGCTATTGCAAACACCATGGAGATGGGCAAGCATCAAAATGGGCAAGTATAAAAGCACAGATTTTCTGTCCAAGTTTTTACAACATATGTATTTTTCTATAATTTCAAAACAGCTAAATTTGTTGGGAATCCCAAGCATAAAGAAGTGTAATAAAGAAGTAGTATTTAGATATAGACTCTGTTGTTAACATTCCTTCTGCTCTTGTATTTTCTTTTTCTTCTCACATTCTAGGTTTTTGCCAGATCCATCTAAAGAAGAAAGTACTGAGTTTTAATTCTTCAAATATTATTACTTGTACAATAGAGTTGCAGAAACTGGAAATCAAGAAATGGGGGGAAATATGAAAGGGAAAAGAAATATTGGCATCTACGTGTTTTGGTCATTCATGTTAGAGTTCTACTAGTAACTCATTTTTATTATAGTATAATTTCCTTCCTTCCTCCCTCCATTCCTTCCTTCCTCCCTCCCTCCCTCCTCCCTCCCTCCCTCCCTTCCTTCCTTCCTTCCTTCTTTCCTTCCTTCTTTCCTTCCTTCTTTCCTTCCTTCCTTCCTCCCTCCCTCCCTCCTCCCTCCCTTCCTTCCTTCCTTCCTTCCTTCCTTCCTTCCTTCCTTCCTTCTTTCCTTCCTTCTTTCCTTCCTTCCTTCCTCCCTCCCTTCCTTCCTTCCTTCCTTCTTCCCTTCCTTCTTTCCTTCCTTCCTTCCTCCCTCCCTCCCTCTTCCCTCCCTCCCTCCTCCCTCCCTTCCTTCCTTCCTTCCTTCTTTCCTTCCTTCTTTCCTTCCTTCCTTCCTCCCTCCCTCCCTCCCTCCCTCCATCCCTCCCTCCCTTCCTTACTTCCTTCCTTCCTTCTTTCCTTCCTTCCTTCCTTCCTTCCTTCCTTCCTTCCTTCCTTCCTTCCTTCCTTCCTTCCTTCCTTCCTTCCTTCCTTCCTTTCTTCCTAGCTCTTTACCTCCTCTCCTTCCCACCTTTTTCTTTTTCTTTCTTTCTTTCTTTCTTTCTTTCTCTTTCTTTCTTTCTTTCTTTCTTTCTTTCTTTCTTTCTTTCTTTCTTTCTTTCTTTCCTTCTTTCTCTTTCTTTCTTTCTTTATTTTTCTTTCTTTCTTTTTCTTTCTTTCTTTCCTTTCTTTCTTTCTTTCTTTCTTTCTTTCTTTCTTTCTTTCTTTTTTCTTTCTTTCTTTTTCTTTCTTTCTCTCTCTCTTTCTTTCTTCCTTCCCTCTCTCCCTCCTTTTCTCTTTCTTTCTTTCTTTTTCTTTCTTTCTTTCTTTCTTTCTTTCTTTCTTTCTTTCTTTCTTTCTTTCTTTCTTTCTTTCTTTCTTTCTTTCTTTCTTTCTTTCTTTCTTTCTTTTTTCTTTCTTTCTTTTTCTTTCTTTCTTTCTCTCTCTTTCTTTCTTTCCTCCTTCCCTCTCTCCCTCCCTTTCTCTTTCTTTCTTTCTTTCTTTCTTTCTTTCTTTCTTTCTTTCTTTCTTTCTTTCTTTCTTTCTTTCTTTCTTTCTTTCTTTCTTTCTTTCTTTCTTTCTTTCTTTCTTTCTTTCTTTCTTTCTTTCTTTTCTTTTTTCTTTCACTTTTCTTTCTTTTTTCCCTCCCCTTTCTTTTTTTCCCTTCATTTCTTCACAAGCCTTCCTCTTTTTTTAAAAAAAAATTTTGTTGTCCTTTATTTTAGGTATACCTTAGTTATGGCCACTATTCAATTTAATGCCATTTTTAATAAGAAACTAAATGAAATGCATGGAATGATAGAAAAATACAGTAGAAGTTGGGTCTTAAGTTTATCCTCTAACTCTGAATTTGTGACATTTCCAAAAGAAAATGCATATAATCTGACAGGTTATGGAGCATGAAGGGTGTCATTTGTAGGTCCAGACTTTCAGAAATGCTTTTGAAGAAATGAGCAGAAAACTGGGTTATCTGCATTGGTCTAGTACAAAAAACAAAAAAAAAACAAAAAACACAAACAAACAAGAAAACACATGGGATATGAGGGAATCATATTTTAAAGGCTGAGAATAACTTAGAATACCTTTGAAAATAGGCAACCTATGATTAGATTTAAGAATGGATTTGTTTTCACAAAATTAAGAAAATGATACTATGTCAACAGTAATACTGCTTCTATTAGTTTTTCTTCTGATCTATTAAGAACAAAACATAGCTAACATGATAGATTATCAGACAGCCCTGTTCTTAGTTCAACATATAGGGGGGGGGAGAAAGAATGCAATTAAATTGTCAATACACTCTCCTTATATTTGGCCTTTCAATCCATGCCTCACTGTGCAGGCTCTCTCCCTTACATTGATTGGGTATTGTTAACCTTTATCTATCTCTTGTTTATGTTTCTCTATTAGGGCTGAACATCAATATGAAGCTTTTAGAAAGGACAGAGGCAACCAACAAAGAGACATTGGGAAAAGGTCAAAAATCTCTGAGATGAGGTGGACTGTTCTCAGGCAGGCCTGGGAAACATGCTGCAAGTAAGAGTGACTGCAGCCCTGGTGCCTGTATTTTGGGGACAAAATACTATTGACAGCAATTATCTGGTGTTTGTGTCCCCTCTCTTAGGGTTGCTGTTATAAGTTAACATGTTAAGAATTGAGAGGAGAAGGGGAGGGAAAAATATAGCTGGGGCTTGTTTCAGTGAAGACAACAATTTCAAATAGGAAATGCATATAGCCTCTTTTAGCTTCATATTCTCTATTCATTAATTGTTTTTCTAATATTTTGCTCTGTACATGTCAATAGTTTGGGTCAAAGAGAGCAAAGACATCAAGAGAGCATAGGATGGGGAGTCAGGAATGGGAAGGGAAAGGAGCAATAATGCCTACTACTACCTGGCACTTGAATCTTTATCATACTTTATTCTTTCCTCTGCCCCATTATATAAGACTGGTGGTCATGTGTAGTGACCACCCTCGTGGGACAGAGAGAAAGAGAGAGAGAGAGACAGAGAGAGAGAAACCAAGTATATTTTAATTCTTCCTGTAATCGGAGGTATGCTACAGCTGCCCTGAGGTTTCTGAAAGAAAGGGAGAGATAGGTGGAAATTCACCAGCCAAAGGTAGCTTGGGGAGGCCTGGGTTCAAAAATGAAAGAGAAAGGAATAGATACAAAGCAGACAGTATCTCTCTTATGCTTTATTTCTAGACACATTTCTGGTCACTACCCTGGGCCAACCTGCAAAGGTCCAGTTTTTTTCTTTTATACATGGCATGACAAGGGGTCATGTTCAAGAGGTGTGACCAGGGGCATGTCCATTTTCAATTGTCTTTACAGCGAGGGTATTCAAGGGACATGTCCAAGTCCAACTGCCATTACTTCAACAGTCATGGCTTCATTATATACAGGAACAGCTGAACGTTGAGGGACTGAGCAAGTTTTTTGAGGAGTCCACAGTGCCAGAGGTGCATATGGGCTTCTCTATTGCAAAAACCTGTATCTGCATCTCAGAAGCAGAAAAATTCTTTTTTTGTAAAAAAAAAAATGCCACAGAATTTGGCAGAATTGTCCTATGTGTTTTTTTTTAAAACATTTTTATTTGTTTTTTTGGGTCACACCCGGCAGCGCTCAGGGGTTACTCCTGGCTCTATGCTCAGAAATCGCTCCTGGCAGGCTCTGGAGACCATATGGGATGCCAGGATTTGAACCACTGTCCTTCTACATGCAACGCAAACACCCTACCTCCATGCTATCTCTCCAGCCTCGTGTCCTATGTGTTTAACAAAAGCAAAAAAAATATATATATATATATATATGCATAAATATACATTTAATATTTAATTGTCATACAATCTAGAGTTAAATATATTATAAATATGATTTGACCCATCCCATTCTTCTTTACATTTAGGGCCTCTGTTCTACAGTCCTAAACCATGTCTAGCTGTGAAAGTAATCTCCCTAGCTCTCAGTTTCTTACCAGTTTTACTATTATTACTTGAATAGGCCTTTTACTCAAGTGAATGTTGAACTCAATTTCAGATCTGTCTTCTTTGAGTCTATATCCTGAATTATTTTTACAAGTACTTTCAAGAATAGGCCAGGCTAATTTTGCTGTTTAGTTTTTGTTTTTATTTTTTTACAGGCTGCTGCTAAACATCATTTACATCCAAAAAATGTAAACAACACTGGGGAACAGCATCATAATTATAGTAAGGATGGAAAGGGAGAAATATATCTCAGGACATTATCTGGCAAAAAAAAATAGGCAAAGTTCATGATAGTACTTGAAAGGAAAATTGAAAAGCTTTGTGTAAATCACTTAGAACAAATTCTCATACACTGGAGAATCCACTATTCAGAACCATCACCAGAAATGCCTATGGTCTTTCAAATGTATAGTCAGAGAGGATTTTTTTGCATGAAAAATGTTCTAAAGTAAATATGCAAAGAAAATATAAAAATATCAGCAACTATGAATTGGGAAAACTTAGTTACTATATTAGGTTCCAATCAGTTTGTGTGTGATTGAGACACTCTAATCCTCAGTTCTTTGATCTACATAATGGGTGTGAGGACTTCCCCTACTTACTTACTTACTTACTTACTTACTTACTTACTTACTTACTTACTTACTTACTTAAAATAGATATTTGTAATCATATGTGTTTTTAAAGCATTTGTAAAGTACTAAATGCTTATTTTAAAGGTATTAATATAAGGCCACTCTTCAATTAGGTAGCCTTGGTATAAATACTTATTATAATAAAAATCACATTAGATTTACAAATCTTTTTCTTATATATTATCAGTGGGTGCAAGAATACCCTGGTGTTAATTCACCTTGACTGATATGTATGCTGACTTGAAGTCGTGATTATTTTCCCCTCAAACTCCCTGTGGAACTAGCTGCACTTCTCTGAGCTGGAATTAATAGCAAAGACAGAGTTTGCCTCCTACAGAGGTACAACAGAATCTCACATTGAAATGTCTCAAGGGAAGTCTGAGGTTATTCTGTTCAACAAAGTTGTGTCTGTTTATCAGATCAGAGAGTGTGATCCTATTTCTGGTCACACCAGAATACTTAAATGATTCTATCCAAGGGCTGGGCAGGAGAAGACTTGTTTGGCCGAGACATAAATATTTAGAAGAGCTTTCCTTTTACCCCTCATGTCATGAGAACAACATCCACACCCAATTGTAGTTGTGTATTTCCTATTGATATAAAATAGTACATCTTTGTTGATCTTTTTTTTTTTTTGATCAGTGAAGAAAGAATTTTTCTTCTGGTGTTGACTATTGACTAAATAGTAATTTTTTTTTGTTTTTTTGGGTCACACCTGGTGACACTCAGCGGTTACACCTGATGTGCTCAGAAATCGGTCCTGGCTTAGGGAATCATATGGGACACCAGGGAGTTGAACCGTGGTTGTTCTAGGCTAGCGCATACAAGGCAGATGCCCTACTGCTTGCACTACCTCTCCAGCCCCTGAATAGTAATATTTTAGTTGATTTGAAGATAAAAATAATGATCTGATTTCTGGATATAGAAAGCTCCAGCTAGAAATGCTGTGTTTTAAATTCATTCTCTGGCCAGGTGGGTACTCTCACTTGTTGAAATGCAAGTACTTCGAAGTAGAGAAATATATTAAACTAAGGTGGTCATTAGCTGTTTGTGCTATTTCTTCTGTGATGTTGATTTTTTTTCACTGAGTCTTCAACAGTTTGTTAGAAATTAGACACATTTCAGATCTGATAACTGAGGGTAAAGGAAAGAGGGACCCTGAAATGGAACTTCTATCTTAGAAGCTCTAGCATGAACTTATTGAGAATATTCTCAACACTATTAGGAGTCAGAACAAATCATGTTTTTGAATCATATTATATCAAGTGCTACTGGTCCCTCCCTCAATGCATCTATCCATCCACCCTCCCACTTATTCCCCATTCATTCAATATTTTCTAGTGCTTGTTGATTTGCATAATGCTTTTTGAGAGTCTGATCTAAAACACATTCATTTCCCTGCTGCTATGAACTGAAGTGTTGCTTCTTCCCAACCCAATAATATGTGGAAGCTCTCAACCCAAATATATTAAAATTGGAGATACTGAAATCTTTGGGATATAATTAGTGTTAATCTAAGTCATGAGATTTGAACACCATATAGGATGAGCACCCTTTAAGACAAGAAGGGTCCAGAACATTTTATCTCTGAAACATGATCACACTATGGGAGAAAAATCAGGTACAAATCAGGAAGTGTGCTTTTACAAGACACAGTATATGTTGATGTTTTAACAAGAAATTTTCCATATTCTAGAATTATGAGAAATAAATGTTTGTTATTTATATTATTCTGTCTCTGATACTTTTGTTGTATTAGTCTAATCTAAGATACCTGCTTTCATGTAGATGAGTCTTATGGTTCTAGTCACAATTATGCTCACAAGTATATTGAAAAGAAGACAAAAATTGTAAAAAAGCTACCCTTAGAGTAGAGAGATTCAGGAACATGCACGGGAAGGTCCTTTAGCCTGATGTGGGGAAGTCATATAAAATAATAATGCATTATTTCCTTTAATTTTCACAGTTGTCTTGTAGGCTAAACTTTAAATTAGCTTTTACAGGAATTTGCCCAGGTACAGATCTGGTAGTCTTAAAATATATAATAAAAGTTCCATTTATTACAAAACATTTGTAAAGAAAACATTTAAAGTTTCAAAGTCAATAAAGTATATATTTTATTTAATAGTCTTATCTGTAGGGTGTGTAGGTGTACTATAGTGCTGAAGGATCTATCATCATTCTTTAACCTAATGACACTATAATGAAAAGTACATATAAAAAAGACTTTATCAGAAGTCAATTTTAATGTGTCTTCAAACAAAGAGCACAGTAGACCATTTTAAAATGTCACAGATTTTCTTTTTTTTTCTCCATTCCCACATGCATATATAAATATCTTTATTTAAGCACCATGATTACAAGCATCATTGTATATGGGTTTCAGTCATAAACAGAACACCCCCTTCACCAGTGCAGCATTACCACCACCAATGCCCCCCTGTTTCCTCCCTACCTCTCAAATACAGGCATTCTACTTCTCTCACTCATTAACATTGTCATGCTATATTAGTGTAGTTATTTCCATAACTGCACTCACCACACTTTGTGGTGAGCATCATATATTTTTTTATTTAAACACCTTGATTACATATATGATTGTGTTTGGGTTTCAGTCATGTAAAGAACACCACCCATCACCAGTGCAACATTCCCATCGCCAATGTCCCAAGTCTCCCTCCTCCCCACCCGACCCCCGCCTGTACTCTAAACAGGCTCTCCATTTCCCTCATACATTCTCATTATTAGGACAGTTCAAAATGTAGTTATTTCTCTAACTAAACTCATCCCTGTTTGTGGTGAGCTTCATGAGGTGAGCTGTAACTTCCAGCTCTTTTCTCTTTTGTGCCTGAAAGTTATTATTGCAAGAATGTCTTTCATTTTTCGTAAAACCCATAGGTGAGTGAGACCATTCTGTGTCTTTCTCTCTCTCTGACTTATTTCACTCAGCATAATAGATTCCATGTACATCCATGTATAGGAAAATTTCATGACTTCATCTCTTCTAACGGCTGCATAATATTCCATTGTGTATATGTACCACAGTTTCTTTAGCCATTCATCTGTGAAGGGTATCTTGGCTGTTTCCAGAGTCTTGCTATGGTAAATAGTGCTGCAATGAATATAGGTGTAAGGAAGAGATCTTTGTATTGTATTTTTGTGTTGATAGGGTATACTCCTAGAAGTAGTATAGCTGGGTCATATGGGATTTCCAGTTTTTGGAGGAATCTCCATATTACTTTCCATAAAGGTTGAACAAGACGGCATTCCCACCAGCAGTGGATAAGAGTTCCTTTCTCTCCACATCCCCACCAACACTGCTTGTTTTCATTCTTTGTGATGTGTGCCAATCTCTGGGGTGTGAGGTTGTTCCTCATAGTTGTTTTGATTTGCAACTCCCTGATGACTAGTGATGTGGAGCATTTTTTCATGTGTTTTTGGCCATTTGTATTTCTTCTTTGTCAAAGTGTCTGTCCATTTCTTCTCCACATTTTTTGATGGAATTAGATGTTCTTTTTTCTTTTAAAGTTCTGTCAGTGCCTTGTATATTTTGGAGATTAACCCCTTGTCTGATGGATATAGAGTGAATAGATTCGCCCAATCAGTGGGGGGCTCTTGTATTCTGGGTGCTATTTCTTTTGAGGTTCAGAAGCTTCTCAGTTTAATATATTCCCATCTGTTAATCTCTGCTTTCACTTGCTTGGAAAGTGCAGTTTCCTCTTTGAAGATGCCTTTAGTCTCAATGTCCTAGAGTGTTTTACATAGGTGTTGTTCTATATATCTTATGGTTTCAGGTCTGATATCGAAGTCTTTTATCCATTTGGATTTAACCTTCATACATGATGTTAGCTGGGGGTCTAAGTTCAATTTTTTTTGCAAGTGGCTAGCCAGTTGTGCCAACACCACTTGTTGAAGAGGCTTTCTTTGCTCCATTTAGGATTTCTTGCTCCTTTATCAAAAATTAGGTGATTGTATGTCTGGGGAACATACTCTGAGTATTCACGCCTATTCCACTGATCTGAGGGCCTGTCTTTATTCCAATACCATGCTGTTTTGATAACTATTGCTTTGTAGTACATTTTAAAGTTGGGGAAAGTAAATCCTCCCATATTCTTTTTCCCAATGAGTGCTTTAGCTATTCTAGGGTATTTATTGTTCGAAATGAATTTCTAAAGTGCCTGATCCACTTCTTTAAAGAATTCCATGGGTATCTTTAGAGGGATCGCATTAAATCTGTACAATGCTTTGGGGAGTATTGCCATTTTGATGATGTTAATCTTGCCAATCCATGAGCAGGGTATGTGCTTCGTTTCCACGTGTTCTCTCTTATTTCTTGGAGTAGAGTTTTATAGTTTTCTTTGTATAGGTCCTTCACATTTTTAGTCAAGGTGATTCCAATATATTTGAGTTTATGTGGCTCTATTGTGAATGGGGTTGTTTTCTTAATGTCCATTTCTTCCTTATTACTATTGGTGTATAGAAAGGCCATTGATCTTTGTGTGTTAATTTTGTCGCCTGCCACATTGCTTTATGAGTTTATTGTTTCCAGAAGCTTTTTTTGGAGACGTTAGTGTTTTCTAGGTAGATTGTTATGTCATTTGCAAACAGTGAGAGCTTGACTTCTTCCTTTCTTATCTGCATTCCCTTGATATCTTTTTCTTGCCTAATCGCTATAGCAAGTACTTCCAGTGCTATGTTGAATAGGAGTGGTAAGAGAGGACAGCTTTGTTGTGTATTATGCTGATAGATTTACGTATGTTAAACTATCCTTGCATTTCTGGGATGAAACCTACTTGATCGTAGTGGATAATCTTCTTCATGAGGCATTGAATCCTATTTGCCAGGATTTTGTTGAGGATCATTGCATCTGCATTCATCAGTGATATTGGTCTGTAATTTTCTTTTTTCATAGCATCTCTGTCTGGTTTAGGTATCAAGGTTATGTTGGCTTCATAAAAGCTATTTGGAAGTGTTTCCGTTTGTTCAATTTCATGAAAGAGTTTTGCCAGGATTGGTAGTAATTCCTCTTGGAAAGTTTGAAAGAATTCATTAGTGAATCCATCTGGACCTGGGCTTTTGTTTTTGGGCAGACATTTGATTACCATTTTAATTTCATCAATAGTGAGGGGGGTGTTTAGATAAGCTACATACTCTTCCTTCGACCGTGGAAGATTACTAGAGTCCAAGAATTTATCCATTTCTTCCAGGTTCTCATTTTTAGTGGTGTAGAGTTTCTCGAAATAGTTTCTGATTACCATTCTAATCTCTGCCATATCAGTAGTGATCTCTCCTTTTCATTCCTAATATGAGTTATCAAGTTTCTCTCTTTCTCTTTCTTTGTTAGTTTTGCCAGTGGTTCTATCAATCTTGTTTATTTTTTCAAAGAACCAACTTCTGCTTTTGTTGATCTTTCAGATTGTTTTTTGGGTTTCCACTTCGTTGATTTCTTCTCTCAGCTTTGTTATTTCCTTCTGTCTCCCTATTTTTGGGTCCTTTTGTTGAGCACTTTCTAATTCTCTGAGCTGCGTCATTAAGCTACTCAGGTAAGCCCCTTCTTCCTTCCTGATGTGTGCTTGCAAAGCTATAAATTTTCCTCTCAGTACTGCTTTTGCTGTGTCCCATAAGTTCTGATAGTGTCTTTATTGTCATTTGTTTCCAGGAACCTTTTGATTTCCTCCTTGATTTTATCTCGGACCCAGTGTTTATTCGGTATGAGGCTGTTTAACTTCCAGGTGTTAAAGCTTTTCTTCTGTGTCCCTTTGGAATTCACAAATAATTTCAGAACCTTGTGTTCAGTGAAGGTAGTCTGCAAAATTTCTATCCTCTTGATATTATGGAGGTGTGTTATATGTGCCAGCATGTAGTCTATCCTGGAGAATGTCCCATGTACATTGGAGAAGAATGTGTATTCAGGATTCTGGGGATGGAGTGTCCTATACACACACACATACACACACACATATATACACACACACACACACACATATATATACATATATATATATATATATATATATATATATATATCCACTATGCCTCTTTCTTCCATTTTTCTCCTCAGGTATAGTATATTCTTCTTGGGTTTCAGTCTCGTTTACCTATCTAGTGTTGACAAAGCCGTGTTGAGGTCCCCACAATTATTGTGTTGTTATTGATATTATTTTTCTGATTTGTCAACAATTGTATTAAATATTTTGCTGGCCCCTCATTCGGTGCATATATGTTTAGGAGAGTTATTTCTTCCTGCTCTACATACCTCTTGATTAATATAAAATGTCCATCTTTGTCCCTTACAACCTTCCTGAGTATATAGTTTGCATTATCTGATATTATTATGGCCACTCCAGCTTTTTTATGGGTGTTGTTTGCTTGGATAATTTTTCTCCAGCCTTTAATCTTGACTCTATATTTGTTCTGACTATTCAGGTGTGTTTCTTGTAGGCAGCAGAATGTTGGATTGAGGTTTTTTTTTTTTTATCCATATAGCCACTCTGTGTCCCTTAACTGGTGTATTTTGTCCATTGATATTGAGAGAAAGAATTTCCTGGGATTTAATGCCATCTTTATATCGAAATTTGGTGTGTCTTTTGGTTAGTCTTGTCTTAAATTAGGTCTTTCAGTTTTTCTCTTAAGACTGGTTTTGAGTCTGTAAAGTTTCTGAGCTTTTTTTTTTTTTTTTTGTCTGTGAAACCATGTACTCTTCCGTCAAACTGGAAAGTAAATTTTGCTGGGTATAGTATTCTAGGTGAAGCATTCATTTCATTCAGTCTTGTCACAATATCCCACCACTGTTTTCTGGCCTTGAGTGTTTCTGGTGACAGGTCTGCTGTAAATCTCAAGGATGCTCCCTTGAATGTAATTTCCCTTTTTGATCTTGCTGTTTTCAGAATTCTGTCTCTATCTGTGGGATTCGTCATTGTGACTAGGATGTGTCTTGGGGTATTTTTTCTGGGGACTCTTTTGGTTGGTACTCTTTGAACATGCAGGATTTGATCACATATATTCTTTAGCTCTGGAAGTTTCTCTTTAATGATGTTCTTGACCATTGATTCTTCCTGGAAATTTTCTTCCTGGGTCTCTGGGACTCCAATGATTCTTAAGTTGTTTCTGTTGAGCTTATCATAGACTTCTGTTTTCATCAGTTCCCATTCGTTGACTAATTTTTCCACTGTTCATTTGCTTTAAGTTTTTTTTCCCAATCTCTCCCACTGTATGGAATTGTTATTTATCTCTTCTTCCACAGCACCAGTTCTATTCTCAGCTTCTGTTACCCTGTCCCAGATCTTATCCATTTTGTCATTCTCTTCATTTACTGAGTTTTTCAGGCCTGTTAGTTGACATGTTATTTCAGTTTGGAGTTTTGTGATTTCTGTCTTCATATTTTCTTGGTTCTTCTTAGTGTTCTGTTCAACTTGATCCATGGTTTCTTTGAGTTCGTTGAGCATCTTCCATATTGCTTGTTAAAAGTCCTTATCTGAGAGGTTGATTAGTTGGTTGGTCATTATCTGGTCATCAGAATTGTCATCTTCATTCTCTATGTCTGGTGCTGGCCTGTGTTGTTTCCCCATTGTCACACTTGTATTGTGGGTTTTTCTACGTGTTGTGGTGGTATTCGTTGGCTAAATGATGTAGGCAGCCACACCCTCTGGCTCCACTCTTTCTGGGTGGGTTGACTTGCCTCCAAGGGAGGGGAATCCTCCATGGATGAAGCCTCTCACAGGATCAATCATTAGTGCTGAGCATGCAGCAGAGAAGACAATTCTGAGAGAAATGCTGGGCTTCAGTGATCCAGCACATTTCTTAGTGTGATTTTTTTTCCTTCTGGTTGTGATGGTGTTCTTGCCTTATAAAGAGCGCAGGGCCGAGTAGTGAAGCGGAGAGGCCGTGCTCTTCTGGAGCCTCTTTTCGGCCCACTCCACACACTGGCAGCACTCACAAATTTTCACAGTTGGGCCCACTGGGCAGGTGTAGTTTCATAGAATTTCCCAGCCTGACATCACAAGCAGGGGACCTGGCTTCTGCAAAGTACTGCTTATAGCCGGTTTTTATGTATGAAGCAGTTCCTTGGCGTTCCCGCCCTAGAATGAGCTTCTGGAAGAGCGAGTTTTCTGGAGCCTCTTTTTGGCTCACTCCCAAGAGTTTCACATGACAGGACAGGAGATAGATACACACAGACAGCACTCACAATTTTTCGCAGTCAAAATGTCACAGATTTCCTATCCACACTCACCCTGGCAAGTGTCTTGCAGTTTTCCTTCCAGAGCAGCCAATTGGCGTACGGGTTTGCTCTCCCTATTTCTCCATTTTTTCTGCTAAAAGAATCTTGAGACCTGTCCTTTCGAATCTTTAAGGCAAGGATTGAAATAAATACCAGGTATTTAATAAATAAATTGAAATAAATACTGTGTTTATCCTTTAGACTAATGGCACTGATTCAATAGAAAGCTAAATGTTTCTCCTACCCAGTTTTACCCTAGCTATGCCAAGATGACGCTATATGAATATGTTTGCTGAAATTTTTCTATATTTTTAGGTATTTTCCTCTTAAGTCAACAAAAATCAAGTCTCAGAAAGTTCAAAGAGCCTAGAATTGCTCTAAGAGGATTTCTGAGTCTTAAGAGAAGAAAACCTGACCTCCCTCCTCATAGAGCTCAAAGGTATCCCCATCTTTGCAAATAGCCATGCCCTGAATGCTCTTAATATAGTGGGATTATTTGGTCAGTCCCATTGACAAAGGCTGATGATTGCTATATGAGTCTTTTTGTGACTTACTGGTTGATTTCAATGTGCTCTTTCTCCCCAAAGCCAGCAGTTTTCTGGTATGCAATTTTATGAATCACAAATAAATAAATACAAGAATTTCACTCAAGAGGCTAAACTAGCAAGGTTCAAGCTTAAGAGCAGGTTACAGGAGGTGATAAAAGTTACTACATGTTTGCAGAGCTCCCAGCTGGCCTCAGTGTGCAGGCATAAATTATACTCATGCAGAAATATCGGAAATCTCAGCTCCTTTCCCTTTCCTACCTCCACTTCTGACTTTGCTTTATTGCCCTTTATTACTCAGCATTGAAAAAGAAGGCAATGCGTATATTGTTCTTGCCTTGAAATTCCTGGAATCTTTCAAAATCCTATTGATTTAGGTCCATCTGATGATTATTTTAAATCATGGGAGGTAGATTTGAGGACTAGGAAAGCAGTTCAAGGAGTTAAGGTGGCTTCATAAAACCACTGGTAACACATTCTTGCTACCTCTTATTTTCTGGCATATGTAGGCAGAATGCCATCATCATGCTATTACTTTCATCAAAAGTAACATAATGGCCAACATCAAATAGGATACAGAAGGCTATAATTAGGATCAGTGTATACTTTTTTGAAGAAAATGACAAAATATGTGCCTTTTTTGGGGAGATTTACAGCATTTTTTCTTAATTGTCAATGCCAGAATACAACTAATAGAGGCAGAACTACTATTGCATGGAAATTGTGGACAAGTAGAAAAGCAATTACTAACAGGGACACAATCATCTTGTGAAATCACTTAGGCAGAAGAACTGCCTCTGCCTGAGATGAGAGAAAGGATACAAAGATTGACAATTGGTAAAAGATAAAGAAATTGGCTGTTGAAAAGATAAATGAATAATGGTTGCCTCCCTTCCATTGCTCCTAATCTAAAAAAAAAAAAAGATCTTGCAGGGTTTTAAACTGGATTTCTCTCATAATGCAGAATTAGGAAACAGGAAGCTCTAGGGCTAAGTCAATGTTTGCAAAAATCATGAATACAAATACAATCAGATTCATAATGCATTGAATATATATAGCCCTTTTATTTTGAGGAGCTCTATAAAGCCACACAGGGCATCTCTTTAATCTTTATTTCTCTCTTTCATGAGATGAGGTGATTAACAGAAATGGGACAAAGAATTTAAGATCAAGGCTGCAGAGGTGTTTGTGGAATGATCACTATTTCAATTTCCTAAGCAAAACCACTAGGATAGTGTTCTTGAAAAGTCCTCATTCTAAATTTCTGACCTTGTCCATAGAGTACTCTCATAAACGTGTCTTAAAAATAGAATTAAATTAAACTATTTATTGAAATGATTCTACTTTCAAACATGCTGTAGGTTTTACATAACCTATATTATAAGTCAATATTTAATCACCAAAAAAAAAAAGGTCTTTGTGGTCTAAGCTTCTTTACCTCATTTTTCCATACTTAACCTTTCTGGAAACCATGAAGTTGTTCTCATATTCTGTCCATTTGTTTTTGTATTATTTGGGTTGCTATTTTTTTAATTTATCTTCTAGATACAAGTGAAATAATATCTTTCTTGTCTGTCTCCCTCTGACTTATTTACTTACCATAGTACCTTTTAAATCTGTACATATTCTTATAAATTGTGCTAGGTTTCTTCTTTTTGCCCAATGGTGTCATGTTCTTTGGCATTTATATTATGTACTTTACCCCTATTTCTATGCACACTTAGGTTGTTTCTGATCAATTTTTGTATATGACTTTATAATAAAGAGGCACTTTTTTCAAATTTATAGTTTTTACAATTTTTGGATAATTTTATTATTGTATAATATTTTACCAAGTTGCAATTGAGATAAAAATTGTTTATAAACTAAAAAATTAAAGCATCATATAAATAGGCTACTAACTCTATGTGATATTTATATAATAACACTTGCCTATTAGGAAAATCACAAACTCAAATCCACTTATATTTATTTTTTTAATTTTTTGGTGTTTGGTCTATGCAAGGTGTTGCTCAGAGCTAACTAAGCTCTGAGGACCATATAGGTACCAGGTAGTAAGCCTGCATTGGTCTCCTAAAAGGCAAGTGACCAACTCACTCTACTAACTCTTTACAACCATAATCAACTTTTTTTTCTTTCAGAATGAGGGGTTTTCCTTCCTTTATATACTTTTTCTAAAACAGGACTTTAGAAATCATATTTAAGATAAAAGTAAACATGAATTATTTGTTATTGGAGAAAGACTGGCTAGGATAAACTCAGTATAGGTCAGATGTGGAGAAGGAATTAATAGTGATCATCAATACTCCATCTTTGCTGATCAAGAGATGAGGAGAAACACTTTTGAGCAGCTGTGTAAGGGACTCACATGGCAATAAGCTCTTCATTATTATTATTATTAAATATTGAGATATCTCATTTCTCTCCATTGTCCTTGCTACCCCTTGAAGTTCAAACTATCAACTCCCTCCAGGGTTTACTAACCTGCCAAATCACCTCAGGATTGTACTCTTTCCTTTTCCTAATTATTTTGTAAAGATCAGATGGAGATATTCTTTGTGCAAATCTGTTCATTTCATGTCTTTCTTAAAATATTTTAGGCATTTTGTCATTTTTAATGTTTGTGTCAAAAGGTTAAGTGCTACATAACCAGCAATTTATGACCTCTGCCATCCAACTCTCCATCTCATCCTAGCACTTTGTGTCACCTTTTTCTCCATGATACTTTCTTTCCTTCTCCTTCTCTGTACAAGAATTCAAGTGTATTGTGGTTCTAACTTTGCAAATTATTTAAATGTACTATTTCCTCTTTAGGTCTTTTTCCTCTGTTTCAGCTGATTCACTAAAATGTGCCCTTTATGAACCAAATATATTGAATATCCAATCTTCTACTTGACTCTATGGAACATACATATGTGTAAATCTTTGTTTAGTTAGATAGGAATTCTCTGTGATATATTTGTCCCTGTGCTTCATTGAACTCTGGTTGGTGCCTGATTCTAGTTATATAGTTAATCAACAAATGAATCTAGTAGATGCTTAGTATCCATTTTTTTGAATGATTGAATGGGTTAGGGAATAAGATTGGCAGTAAATATCAAGCTAGTTACATGTCCCCCTCTTTTGAACTTAAGGTTGGTAAAGTTTGATTCTCGATCTCTTTTTTTTCACATTGTATAAGTGCATAAAAGCTTAATTAATTTAGAATTTGTGAGTTCTTTTTACGGTTTTTCAAAACTTACAAAGAAAGGTTTTCTGCAAAGTTTCATTAACTAAGCCCATTAACAAACTGTAAATTGGAGTATAGATTGGTACCACTGTCAGAGAAAAAAAGCTGAAGATATCAATAAAATTAAAGAAATGTGACCTGATACCACTATTTCAAGAAAACTTTCCAAAGAAATTATTATTACTCTACATGTAAGAAAATATAAAGATTTACATATTATTGTAGTAAATGTAACCATTTTATAATGATTGAAAATTTGAAAACACTTAACTGTCAGACAATGTCAGCTGTTTGAGTAAACCATGGCCTATATAGCTGTCAATAAACTATGTTTAAGTAATTTTCAAACACAAGGAAAACTTACAATACAAATATTTGGTGACAAAATAAGAAAATCAAAATATTTTACAGCAGGAAAATCTTGACATTGCAAAAATCATACAATCATAGAATATTTTGAAAGGAAATAGAAGCAGATAGATTAATTTGTACATGGAGAATTTATGGAATAGTTTGACTTTCTTTCAGATTTTTTATTTTCACTTGTCAATTTCCATACCAGTTACTCACTATCAACCAAAAGAAAAACAAGCAAACACATAAAATATAGACAATTTTTAATAAACAAAAATATAGAAGTGATAATTTGGGAAGGTGAATTAAAGAGAAAATGGGAGGTTTCACTTTCTGTTTAAAACATTTTCAGCACTGTACTTCACTAAGTAACTCTCACTGGAAAATGCATGTGAGCACTCAGCTGGTCATGATGTTGTATTGTCATTCCTCAATGAAACTAAGTCAAGAAAATGAGGTCTATGTGTGATATTTATCGTAATTCAGTTCTATTATTCACTCATTTTAACAGAGAGGCACTACCATGTAAGATAGATACATTATTGAGATGTTAACTTGAAATACTGTCGATATATAGGCAAGACCTTTTCTAGTTCTTCTTAAAGTCATCCATGATTAATATGCAATGTTTACCTATAGTCCTAATCAACTTTTATGTATATTTTTTTCTCCAAGATAGTCATGGCAGCTATATTAACCCATTTGACAGCAAAATTTAAACAATGTTTTATGACTTTACTATGGTTCCAAAATCGGGGCAAAGCAAGGTTCTGACTTGGTCTTTGAAATGGTAAGTTCTCAATAGAGTTCTTTCTCTATGTATTTGTAACTACTAGTTCTTGAAATAAAAGTCTATAAGCAATGGCACTCTATACTACTCATTTGTAGAGTAGGGAATACCTCCCAAAGTGAAAATTGAATAATCTAGAGGATGGTCTTAAATTCTAGTGTAGTTGGGATACTCTTTTTTCTCTGTTCACTTAAATAAGGTATGTTTCTAGGGAACCCAAGGTTTTTTTCTTCAGAATAGCAGTAAGTCATTGTAGTTTGAGAACCACTTCAGATTGTGTGATTTCTGACCACCCCCAAATTAATAAACTGATACAAATTTTCCAGTTTTACTGACATTGTCAAAAACCATAATGTTTACCTTCAGCTTATTCTGAGAGCACTAAGTTTTATACATGGCAAGTCCTCAAAACATGTACATTAAGCAACTGGTTAAAGAATGAACAATAGTTAAATAAAATATCCTTCTTTAAAAGATAGGGTCTGAGAATTGGGGAGATATATTTGCAGCAAGGAGTACATTCTCCACAAGTATTAGGCTCTAAGTATTTGTTTCCATTGTACCACTGGTAAAGTGTTTGCCTTGTATGCAGCTGACATAAGTTCAATCCTAACACTATGTATGGTCCAAAAAGTCTGTTAAAAATAATATCTGGGTATAGAGCCAGGATCAAGTCTTGAGTTCTGCTGGTTATAGCTCCCAAATAAAAGAAAATACAAAAAAGACCACAAAATGATATAAAGAGAACATCATAAAGAACCCTTCTCCAGCAGTGCAAAGTTCTTAAATTCTCTGGATATATATCTAGAGACTTTTGACTCCTTCTGGGGTTGGCCCTGGTGCTCCCCAGATTCTCTGGGTCTAAGCATTGAACCATCTGACTTGGTTGGCCAAGTCTCACTATGATTTGCATTTGAGTTTCCCAAGAACTAATCTAAAGTACCCTAACAGACCTGACCCAAATGAGGCTCCTGAGACACAAAGCAGATTCAGCAGGTTTTCTAATATCTAAAAACAAAGAGAACAATTTGGAATTCAGAGTCAACTGGTTCATTTATGATTCCACACTTGTAAAACATGGTAGCTAAAGTATTTAGTCATATGTAGCCATACTGGTCCTTATGTCTCCACTACTTTTGAGTGGTTTGTATGACATGTTATCATTTAAGTAGAATATGAGATCCACCTCGGCATTTTGTCATCAATTTTGTTCCCTCCTATCATCCCTCACATTCAGAATAGGACCTTGTGCTTAGTACACAGATAGATTTTAATAATTCCATGAACAAATGAATGATGGTTAACTGTTTATTCCTAAAGCCTTTTTTAGACATTATTGCACATCCCCATACATTTGGGGATTTGACACAGAGATTCTGACTAAATAGATCTAGAATGAAGTACAATCATCTACATATTCACAAGCCTTGCCAAGTAATAGAGAAGCAATCCATTTGTAGGGCAAATATTTAAAACCAATTGTGCTTGCTTGGGACATAGACTGGTGCAGGTTGAGGCCTGGCTTCTTCCTGTGTGAAAGAGAATAAACTTTCTAACTTGAGTTTGCTCAGCTGTGAAATGGTTATCACAACAAACTAATATAAAAAGTGAAAGGGTTCAATGAAAACAAAAATGTTTAAAATCATAGCTTAGTAAGAGTTGCTCAACTAACATCTCATAGCAACAGCTGTCATCCTTGTTTTATTAAACAAATTATTGTTCAATGATATTAATGATAACTTATCTAAGATAATGTTTAGTAATAAAATGTGATTTTATCTATTAGTCTATCATTATTATCTTTATTATTGCTATGTTGCCATTAGAAAAGTCAGCTTGCTCTCCAAATGCAGAGTAAAATTGGTCTAAAGGTGACCTGACCCTGTCTTTGAAAACATCCCAGAGAATTCAGGCTGCCCTTTGTAACCCCTTGTTTACTTACAGCCCTTGAAGAAGGCAGCCAGTGCAGCTTCAGCATTATCAATATGGATTTTAAAATCTCCCATGGCTAATAGCCCAAATTAATAGCCTCAGGGTGACTCCAGAGTAGTTGAGAAGGAAAATCCATAACTTCTCTAAAGATGCCAGTGGCTATGCAAGGAGAGAGGTCTATATTAATTAACAGCTCTAAGCACTGAAAAAAAACTGTGCTTTCAGGAAAATAGGACAGTTAAAATTAACTTACTACAAACATTCCACCTAGATCCCTGGGTTTAGAATCTGAGGGAGGCATCCTTGGAATAGAGTTTATGTAGCTCCGAGTGGGCTTGTTCCAGGGAGTCAGCTACCTATTCTCCTACCTATGATATCTGTTCAAGACCATCTCTAAGGCAAGACTGTCCTTCAAGCATCAATGATATATTTTAAAAGTGTTTTGATATTGGGATGCATACAAACTATGGTTCTATTTTATTTTGTCTGTATATATATATATATATGTCTGTGTTTTGGAGTTTTATTTTTTTCTCCTGCAACAACATTTAGCTCCAGTGGCCTCCTTTCTCCAGGTCCCTTCTGGATAATTTGCAAGTCAGAAAACACAACTTGAATAAGTTTCTGTCAGTAAAGTGGGTTGAGAATGAGAAAACAATGCTCATTACCCTTCTGCAGTCTCTCTCAGGTGCTTTGCACATAGGAGGATTGGTATTTCCAAGAATACTTCTGATCTCAGGGGTAGAACTGAGCATACTCTTAGGAAAATCTATGGTATCCAGAGCACAAAGTAATCAGGGCTGGCACTATGGGGAACATTGTAATTTTCTACTTGATTTAATGTAGGGAGGCCACTTCATCTCCCTCTATAACACATTTATTAAAGGACATGAATACCTCTTACCACATAGAGGTCATGTAAGATTTTTTAAACTAAGAACTATGGTCAAGCATGATGTAGTTATATTTTAATATAATAATATTTTAATATTTTTCTTTCTATGTACCTTTCCACAGTGGGATCTCATTTAGTCATTCGGCTTTCAATTTCCATGAGTAAGCTAGACTATAAAAGTTTAGTTTTAGACTTCTCATTTGAACTGCAGACAGACTAATCTATAAACTCATCAATACAGCATCTTCTTTTTAATATCTAAGAGCATCTCAAAACCTCACATATCCCTTGACTTGCTCTTGGAAGCCTGTCTAAACTTATTTGCTCATGTTTTTCATAGTATGTTTCACCATTTGTTTATATATTTAATTATCATGTTATCATTTAAGTAGAATATGAGAGCCACCTCGGCATTTTGTCATCAATTTTGTTCCCTCCTATCATCCCTCACATTCAGAATAGGACCTTGTGCTTAGTACACAGATAGATTTTAATAATTCCATGAACAAATGAATGATGGTTAACTGTTTATTCCTAAAGCCTTTTTTAGACATTGTTGCACATCCCAAATCATCATCCTTGATGATAGATTTCCTTCTGTGAGTTTGCTTTGTATTCATTTTTACATATTTAGTCACATGATAGTGGTGTCAAAATAAAGATATGGAAACACAGTATGCTTTCAGTGTGCCAGGGATTCCTAGGTATGAGTCTATAACATGGAAGGTGGCACAGCCCAGCTGCTTATTTTGGCTTGTAGCCCAGTCCCATACAATAATATCGATTCATATTTATCCTCTATATCAAAAGGAATGTGGTACCTGGACAAAGTGAAAGACCTTTTTAATAAGTTACCCACCACCATATTATTTGACTGTGACAACACCATATCTGTCTGTACAGACAACTGCCAGGTTGAGTCACCAGGCATCTGTCTTCCATTTTATGAGGGAATAGAAAGAAGCATTACTTGGGGCCAAGGATGATGGTGGAAAGCTGGTCTTCCTAGGTCCATATGATTAGTCTTCAAAGGAAGAAGCTAAGCCTTCATATAAAAGAAAATTATAATGGGGCATAATGATGTCAGGAGTTTGGCACTGGGAGCCAGGAACTCTAGCTGGTCAAGATGAGAAGACGGGAAATTAAGCTTCATGTCAAGAGAGGCTTCAAGTTTCCATTTTTCCCATAAAATTCTACTTATAAGATATAGTTCATTATATAATAATCAAATTTTTAAGGCAGAGATTATAAAGCTTCCGTGCCTCCCTCACCAATCCTCTAGGACCCTAATGCAGAATCCTCTAAGTCTTGCATGATTTAGAACTGAATTGAGCTCAGGGTCCTTAGAGGCATGTTCAAGAAATGAGGCCCAGATCCCTGCCATGTAGAGAGGAGGCAAAGGTTAAGTAAGCTATGATACTTCTAGTGCATTGTCTGCCTATAAAGCAGCCTCTCCATAAAGACCAGTTTCTGAAGTTGTCTTCCATTTGGCCTGAAACTTGATCTTTGAAGAGTGTTCTAGTCTCAAAAGAGGGCATCTTTTTAAAATGCAAATTAAATTATATAATTTCTCTGCTTAAAATGCTTAAGTTACTTCTCTTTTCTCTGAAAAAAACATCATGAGGTCCTTGAATCCTGATGCAATAGCTTCACGGCTCACATCACCCCAAACCCCTTTTCTTATTTTTCCTTGTTCCTGGAACCTACTACTCTGCACTTGAGTGTCTGAATTCTTCCCATCTCAGTGTCTTGATCAAATTAAAGGAAGACAGGAGTGGCAAGCAGAAGGACTAGCCTATGCCAAGATTTATTCAATTTTAGGTTTGATAAGGGGACTTTCTAAGGGAGGTCTTATTATGATTGTGTTTTTTAAGCTTTCTTACTAGTTAAAGCAACTCACATCTTATGCTCTTCTAAATTTCTTGTATTTTATAAAAACTTAAACAAAATAAAATGTAGCAATCTAAGTATTACCTGGAATTTGGGATTAAATAATAAGCTTTATGTAGGCAGGGTCCTTGTCTCTTGATAATTGCCAAATTTGGTGCCAACCTGGAGGGCCTGAAACATGGTAGATTATCAATACTTATCAATTATAAGATTATCAATACTTATACTTGATGAATTTCTTATGTGCAGCTTCTTTTTAATTGGAATAGAATTGATGTGACTAACTCTGATTTGCTCCCTGTCACTACATAAGGTTCCCAGTGCAAGCCCTGAATTCAGCTGCACACGTAAACTAATAGTAAAAACGTTTCATAAAAGTACGTAACTTTAAATTTTGCATAAAGATGTGTGCCTTTATTTTGCATAAATTTGCATAGCGTTGTACCTGATGGCTTGGGAATCTTATGAAGTCTATCTTTTAATATAGATGAATTCTGGTGATGTCTTGTTACTTTTATTAAATTTTCAGTCAGGGGCAAACGTTCAACAGTGTATAGGAGTTACTCCCTACATAGTGTCCAGGGTAACTTCTTGTGGTGTTCACAAGAGGTTGTGGGTTATTAGATGAGATCTTTTGCAGTAGAGCATGTGCTTCAGCCCATTGGCCTGTCTCTCAAACCCTCTGGCTATGTTTTCAAAAGAAACTATTTTCTATTACTTTCTTTCATTTGTTTCTTTTCTGTCATTTTGTCTTGTTTCTTTAGATTATCTGAATGTCACCTCTTATGTTGCAAGTCACCTGGTTAGCTATTTTGCTATGTTAGGAATACTGGATAAGAAATGTATCCTTTCTCCTTAGTCTTTGTCTCCACTGTTCTGACTGTTTACTGAGCTTACTTTTTAATGTGGTTCTAGTGCCTTTATATCTCTGTTTTCTGTAATTTTCCTACAGATTGTCTCCTATTACTTAAAAGGGAGGAGTCGACTATACAGCTTGCAGAAAAAAAATCACTGCAGAAGAAAATGATCCTTTAAATAAAGACTTTTTTCTTTAAATAACCATGTTACATAAGCAGTGCAGGGCTTACCTGTGATTTTCAACTATCCATATCACACACTAGATAATCATAAAATAAGTGCAGAACATAGGCCCCAGTGTATTTAGCCACATAGCACTTTTACATGGTTCCTAACTTATTTAACTTTGTCTACAACCTATAAGATTGTATTTCCATTTCACTTTTGATTTTCTCACTGTCTATAACAAAGAGAAGCATTAATTTAATCCATAAATTCAGATCTGTCCTGTGGCTATGAACTGTGCCTTAAAAGAAAGAATCAAGATGATAAAACAGTAATATTCCATAATTACAACAATGAAATATTACTTTGCATTAGTCATGGCAGTAATACATGGCTCAGGAACTTTTAGTGAAGTCCACTGACTAAATGAGAACAAAGGGAGGGAGGACAGGAAATAGGAGGACATGCAAGGTTGCTTGCCACAAATATAGACAGTTGGGAAAATAAACACAAGATGGAGGCCATGGGGAAAAAGTCTGCCCTGGGAGGAGATGCCCTTGGTTCCCCTGGAAAACCCGCCAAGTTTCAGAGACTTGCCACAGTTTAATTAAAGTCTGCAGCTGGTGTGAAAGCAAAGGGGGAAAAGAAATTAGGGCAGCATAGAAACTAATGAAACTCTGAGTTCTCATTTCAAACTTTTCTCTCTGTTATGAGAAAAATATAACTTGTCAGATGTTCCCTGATTCACTGAGACATTCAGGGAAAGAATGTCTGGAAAACAGAGAAGATACCTGTAAACTAGGCATCCTTCAACTTAAAAACTTTTCCCATAGACCCACATCCTTAATTTTGTTGTTGTTTAACCAATCTGTATAATTGCACAGCTGTTATACAGTCATAACCTTTTGTAGCCAAGGTGGATTCACAGGTAGGTTTTACCACCTGTATTAATTTTTGGAGAAACAGAAAGATATGTCCCCATGTGAGCTACAGGAAGTCCAGACTGAAATAGAGGCAGGAGTTTGTGGAATCAAATTTGGGCACAGAGTAGAATTTTCAGAGATTTTACAGTCAGCCATAAAGATAAATAAGGCCATTTACCTTTCTCTGCTGTCCAGCTCCCTACCGAGACCAAGATAAAACAGACCCCAATCTAACAATAGCAGTCTGGGCTGCATGCCCATCTGAAGAATATACCTTAGGATAGATTTCCATTCCTTTATTTACATGACTTCCCACTTAGAATATTTTCCCTTAGGTTTACAGCCTCCAAATCTAACTGCCTTTTATTTCTCTGTTCAGATAGGGTGTTGACTATGGCCACATGTCCTTCAAAAGACAGATACTTTTAAATCTTTTATTTGATTGTACATTTATTCCTCTATTGAGAATGGTCCACCTGTAAAAATGATGTAGCAACTGATATTTACGTTACAAGGATAGGAAAATAAAGTTGAGCAGATCTTTGTTTATTTCCTTCTCTAAGCAGGCCTGAATGTTAAATTTCAAAATATGAATCTCTTTTTACCCATGAAGTAGTAATACATTATTTTATTTAACAAGTTGATGTTGCAATCTTTGGTTCAAGTTTTATAGGAATGACCAAGCACACTAGAAAATCAGGAAAGGCCTTGTTGCAGGGTTTTGTTTGTTTGTTTTATTTTTGTTTTTTTGGGGGGTCATAACTAGCCTTGGTCATGGCTTTCTTTTGGCTCTTTACTCAAGGATGACTCTTGCTGGGCTCAGGAGACTATAGAGGATGTCAGGATTGAGCTTACATCCGCTGCATTCAAGGTAAACATCCTGCCTGCTGAACCCTGCTCTGGCCCAATGTTGTAGTCTGATTTTAAATTTCTTCTCCTTTAGGAAACCTCACCCATTAGTTTCAAGGCCTAAAACTAATTGTATGAGATCTATCTACTCATCTTATAAATATAATTTATTTACACAAAGGTTAAATTTAAAAGCTAATGGAATCTAACATTTCCACAATGTTTGATTGTTGAAAAATGGGCACCATATTTTTAGCTCCATAGTCATGGCCTAACTGTGCTGAGTTATACAATTAACTCAGTATATACAATTATCAAAGTATAGAAGAATAATATAGCAGTTAATATTTAAGTGCTGCTTTCTCTTTGTCAGGCTAAACAAATACATATAGTTTTTGCAATGAAATGGGCACTATTATTTTTCTCATTTAATGAATAAGCAACATTTTAATCCAGTTAATTAGCTTCCTAAGTTCACATAGAATAAGAGGCAGAGTTGGGATTTGAAGCTATGTAACTGAACTCTCTAATTTTGTTTCTTAACCAATACCGTATGATGAATTTAGACAAGTTAATTAACTTCTCTGAGCCTTCATTCCATTATGGGTAAATACATGTACAACAGCAAATAAAGTGTGTTTTGGGGGGAAGATTAAATTAGAAAATACCTATAAAGATTTTAACTTCCTCTTTACTAGTAAGTACTCAATAAAAGTTAACTCTCTTTCCTGACCTTAAAATTGCTTGCATTTATATTGTTTCATATGTTAAAACCTCCCTCAGCTTCACTAAAGCATTATCCTACTGTTATAAAATTGGATTGCATTTGTAGCCTTTTTTTATTTTTTAGCGTTAATTTTCCCTATATCTATAAAATACTTGGGCTAGACATGTACTACTCCATGTGTTTCATCAGAACTGAACTCCACCTTGACATAAAATAAGTTCTCAATTCATGAGATAAAATCAATGAAAAGTTCTAGAAACTAATGTTCTTATTGTTAGTTGACAGGTAAAAAATTGAGGTACAAAGTCATTGACTTTTCTGAGGTATATTCACTTTTAGAGCAGTTCTTGACTAATTATTCCAGGTCTTCAGATTACACTGATAATTTAACATTTTTACTTATCTATCAGGAACCATGATTATATATTATATATGGAATATTAAGTTTCCATCATCTTTCTTACCAGCAGGGAGTCTGAGAAACTTTGAATAAAACTCAAGTGTTGAATGACATTGCCTAAATTTTATTATGCTTGGGTCTTGTAGACAGGCCCTGATCTATTTCTAAGAATGGTTATTCCCAAGTTCTTATTTCGGAATACTCATCTTCTAATCAAGAAGATGAATAGCTTCAGAGTTCAGTAATTAAGGGGTCAGTGATTCATGCAAATCAACACCGAATTTAGACACATCTAACCCACACTTATAAATGAAAAAAGAAAAACCTAAGAAAACCCACACCTTTATTCAATTTCATTTCCACCTACTGAAAACTAGTAAGAAGTACCTCTGTAATTTAAACCTAATGACAATTAAAGTACAAAGCCATTACCTACTTTTATTGAATTGCCTTCCTTTTTATGGATTAATTGAAGAAATGGCTCATTGTTACAGAAATTTGTGAGCTTATATCTAGTCAGGCCTAACTCTGAACATCTGTGAGTTGCTATCTGTGCCGTCAGGAGAATGAACATGAGTTTGGAGACATACCAAAAGAGGTCCTTCTGACATGACCATTTGCACACTAAGTGACACCGAGGGCATGACTAAAATTTTCTTCCTTTCCTCACTTTGAACACTTATAAAATCTGGGTATTGTTTTTGTCCTGAATCAATCCTGAATAATAATTCAGTGTGGTGATTTATGCAAGAGTTATGTGACTAAGTAAAATTTAAAAATTTAAAAGAAATGAACAAATATAGGTTATTATTATTATTGATGTTATTATAGTGGATTTATTTAAAAAGAGCATAGAACAAGCTTGTATTAAATTCTCTTTATTTAAAAAATTGGAAGTCTGGCAGCTGAAGTGATATTACCATGGGTAGGGCATTTACCCAGCCTGGATTCTATCCCTGGCATCCCATAGGGTTCCCTGAGCTCACCAGGAGTTATTCCTGAATGCAGAGCCAGGAGTAACCTCTGAATACTGCTTGGGTGTGGCCCCCAAACAAAAATTAAAATAAAATAATGAAGAAAAGAAAGAAGTTGAAAGCTAGAGTAAATGTGCAAATTACAAGATAAGAAACGCAAACTTCTAGGCATCGCCATATGGTATTTTTGTTTGTTTGGGGGCCACATTCAGTGACTCTCAGGGGCTACTCTTGGCTATTTGCTCAGAAATGGCTCCTGGTTTGAGGGACCATATTGGAATCCAGGGATAAGGGCCATCTTGGGTCAGTCCCATGAAAGGCAAACACCTTACCGAGGCACTATTGCTCCGGCCCCCATATGATCTTTTGACATCTCTGGCTGCCCAGCTCAAGAAATCACCCCTTTACTTCTGTAAAGCAATGATCTTTTATTTTTACAAACTTTTTTTTTACAGTTTAACAACTATACATTCTGAATTGTTGCTTATAAAACAATAATTTCACACTACAGCACCCAATATTTCAGAATAAGATTTATTTGAAATGTAGCATTTCACAAGTTAATGAATTTAGAACCATGCTTCTCAAATAGTGGGGCACACGCCCAGGGGCAGGCACGGGGCTCCGTATAGAGGGGCGCGTTTGACCTCGGCAAAGACTGTCATAACAAGCTAAGCCCCGTGTTTGTGTCCTGTATGTCTCTGTATCTGAGAGTTGCTGTGCCCTGCTTCAAACCCCACTTTGAAAAGCTATGCATTGCAAAGCGTGCTCATTGTAGCCATTAATCCAGACATCACCTCTGTTTCAAAAATCAGCTCAAATTATTTTATATATATATTTTTTCAGGTTAGTTTTTTTTTTTAATAAAGATACTATTTATAGTCCCGCATGTTTTCTTCTTCCTAGGGGAGCATGTCATAAAATAATTTAGAAGCACTGACTTAAGGGGCTGGAGAGATAGCGTGAAGGTAAGGCATTTGCCTTGCATACAGAAGGTCTGTGGTTCGAATCCCGACATCCCATAGGGTCCCCCAAGCCTGCCAGGAGCGATTTCTAAGCATAGAGCCAGGAGTAACCCCTGAGAGCTGCCGGGTGTGACTCTTCAACCCCTCTCCCCCCCCAAAAAAGAAGCACTGACTTAAAACAAGATTAATAGAATGAGCCCTAATCAAAGGTGGCCCGTGTCCTTATATTAAGAGATGATTAGAACATAGGCACACACAGAAGTAGAACCATGTGAAGGCACAGAGAAGAGAGGACAGAAATCTGTAGTACATAAGAGAGAGGCTTTGGTCACTAAGTAGTAATAAAAATGATCGGACATAAATACCAAACCCAATTCAATGACAAAGAATAGATACCTAATCTACAACAAGATAGACACAGAGGGGACCACTTATACTAGCAGGGAGGGGTAAGGGAGAGGAATATGGGATGCATGCTAGGAACAAGGGTGGAGGGAGGACAACTTTGGTGGTGGGATTTCCCCTGATCCAATGTCAATATGTATCTAAAATATTACTGTGAAAGCTATATAATCCACTTTGGTCAAAATAAAAATCATTATAAAAAATACTGAGGGGGGGGGGGGAAGAGGCGTTGGAAAACGGCTAACACTTTGATAACAAATTTCTAATCCCAGATATATGAGAAAATAAATGTCAAGTTTTTTGTTTTGTTTTGTTTGTTTTTTGGCCACATCCGGTGATACTCAGGGGTTACTCCTGGCTATGCGCTCAGAAATCGTTCCTGGCTTGGGGGAACATATGGGACGCTGGGGGATCGAACCACTGTCCGTCCTAAGCTAGCGCCAGCAAAGCAGATACCTTACAGCTCCACTAGTATTTTGACAATACTAGCGAAACAATACACCATTCTTTTAAACTAAGCTTAGATTTGAAAGCTTTAATTGGAAGGTTCTCTGTACAGCTGTTACATATACTGTAAAAAATATTTCTCACAGTCTCACAATTTTAATTATTTGATTATTCATGTACAAAACCCCACCTTTTTGAAAAATTTCTGGCAGATGGCAGAATGCTTGACATATAGAAAACAGTTAATATGCAACCATCGAGTGAATTAATTTTATTTTCTACAATGGACTGAACCTTTTGCATATCTGATCATAGTTGTATTCATTAATTTTTATTTTAGAGGGAGGGGTTGTATTGTAGGTGATACTATGAATTAACCATATTATCATTAATTTTATAACATTCTCTTACTTACTAATGTTACTTTAATGCATAATCACTACTTATTTTCAATTCCCACATAAATAATTTTTTTACTTAATTTGATGTGCATGTTCTGTGTTAATTTTTATAAAAGGCATACTTAAAAGCTAGAACTTTTAATGTACATTACTGGGATATTATATTATTTTAAAAGCTTATTATCATTATATTATGATCATAGCTTCCTCTTCCCCTTTAGAACTTCTTTGATGGTCTATTCAAGTTCTTTTCTATAAATATAATCCACTATTAATAGCTGCTACATGACACTTTGTATTAATGTGTATATGTATATGTATTGCCCATATCTGTTTATTCTGTACCTTGTACATGGAGTCATGCATTACTTAGTAAGTGTAGGAACAGGAATAAATAAACTGGATTTTTCCAGTTTCACTGAAGACCTGTCCTATTTTTTTTAAATCTTCCTCATGTTCATTCTTTCCTTTGTAATTCATTGCTATTCTATTATTTTAGAGTCTCAAAGCTTCAAGTATGGTTTATAATTATATTTAATAAATTCCCTGTTTTATGCATTTATAACCTTTAATCATACTTGAGTCTTAGTTCATTAATAACTTCACTGACATTATTTCTCTCCAAATCCTAGAACAATATTTGAGACTAATTTAGACCAATATTTTTGAAATCAAAATTCTGTCAACATGACCTTAGGACATGTGCTGCACTTCTCACCCTCTGACTTTTCACAAATAAGTTACTTTTAGAGAATTCCCTTGATTTCCATTTCAGCACCTTGCTCAATTTTTTTATATTTTAATTCTCTTCCTTTTCACTTCCTACAATCTAAATCCCAAAAGTCATTATGCAGACAGTGTATCTAAAATCTCACTATGAAACTTGCTCTGTTGCTTTGAGTTTTTTCATCACTGACCTTTAACAATAACAAGAGTTAGCATGATATTGAGAGGCAATAAGACATTTTCAAAATTGAATTACAAACAGAATCACTCAAACTACAATTTAGAGTCCCAGTTAGGTATTTAATACTGGCAAGTTGTTGGTAAAATCACATAATTCTTATAAGCTTCCCTTCTCTTATCTTTAAAATAGAAATATTAATTATAACTTATATAGAGTGTAGTGATTAACTGAGACAACTTATATAAAACATCTGCTACATAATAGTCATTCAATAAGTGGTAGCTACTATCATTATGACTACTGTCTCTATTGCTAATTGTCATCTGCCATATGCCACTTTGTGTTATTATTGAATTACGTTACAAGCTTATATCTATCTCCTCTCAAGTGGCTTTCATGTATATACTGTTTATTGCACTTATTTTACATGTCCCAGAGTGTTAAGCACAGGGATGATGTTTTCCTATTTATTACAAACATAAGAAGCTTATCCCTTGTAAAATTCATTTCAACAATGTGCCTTATTATTTTAAACACCTGTAGTTAACTCTAGTACCAACACTAATAATTTGTTGCTCAGTAGAAATCCTTCTGTATTAGTTTTGACATCTTCATTGGGAATAATTTTGTTCTATCCTTTTCTTTGTTGCCTTCATTTAAAACATAGACTGGCAAATAAGTTCTCTTAGACTGACAATGGATAATTAAATCTATTCATTTCAAATACACAGAATATGACATTTCATAATTTGCTATGTGCTGAAATACCATTCTGCAGGGAAAAATAAGTAAATTTGAGTTACATTCCATATATCTATAGACCTCAATTTCTATTTGAAATATTGGTTATCAAAATTTTTCTTCATAGATCTTATAAAGATAAAGTCTCACCCATGGCCTGCTATGTAGTAGTTTTCCCAGAGCCATTATCCTTTTTATATTGGAGTTAATGATAACAGAGTTCTAAGGCAAGTAACATCCTATTGAATCTAGATCCTTACTACCTTGTTGGTCATTGGACCAACAACTTGGGTATCTCTGATCTAAATCTGCATTTTTAAATCTTTAGGTCACAGGAAGGCAAATTAAAGTTTGAGATGCTCTGTTGTTATTATAAACTAGTAGGGACAGAAATGAACCAGACTATAGTATTTTTAATTTTTATATAGTTAATATAGTGTAGATGAACTACAAAACACACTATGAGTATTTCAAATGAATCATTACATGCAAACAATCAGACATTGGAATCAACTTATGTGGAACTTAGAAAATACAGGCAAACTGATTTCAACTTCAGTTTCATTGGGAAGGATGTTCAGCCTCAAAACTCCCTAAACTCACTAATTTATTTAATGTACTAAAATTTATTTTTTAAAAGCACAGAACCATTTGACAGACACTATTATAAGTAAATTTGGTTCAAACATTTTTTCATATTGAAATAATAGTAGTATTTCAACCAAAACATTGCATGAATTATATATCTAAAGAAAAAAACTCTCATCATTAAGATGTTACTAGAGATATTTTGACATATGAAAATATAAATAAACTTGTGCACAAATGCACTGATATAGAGATCAATTTAAATCCTTTTAACGTCTGACTTGATCTACATAAACACTCAAAACAAAATTGAAAGCTTGTGAAATATATTGTTCCAAAGTAGAGTTAGGGCACAGAATGCCATTGAAATAATTTGGATGGAAGTGTCAACGCCAATGAACATCAATGAGCGCTAGAAATATTAGGGTATCTGCACACCATGATTTTTCACTGCCAACATTTTCATGTCAGTACATCAGAGTTAAGGTTGAGCCAGATAAACTGTTAACAAAAGTTTGATTGGTGAAATATGTTCTAAATCAGAGCTTCCAGGAGTGAATCTTGCTGACTATTGTCTTTTTGTCCCCCAAACTTAAAAGAATGATAGATGGATATAATTATTTTCAAAGTGTAACTGACAAATTTATTTAGAAACAAGTGATAGTTCAGTGGGTGGGCTTGTGTAAAATATATTCCACCTACTGGTAAGGGCTATAAAATAAAGATGGATTGAGAGTTTCATCTTAAAAAGAAAGATTGCAGAATCTCAATCAAATAGATGTTTTCTCCAGTTTTAAGCTACAGAATCATATTTCCTGTAAGAAATTTTATATTATATGTCATTCTTACAAATACTTTCTGATGTGCAATAGTCAGATGTGCTCCTTATTTTAAAGAAAATATGAATTCAAAATAAGTCCCCTAATTGTTTATTATTATTAATTCAAAAATATAAGACAACATCCTTTTTTCATTTTGGTTTTTTGGTCTTTGAGCCACACTCGGTGATTCTCAGGGGTTATTCCTGGTTATGCACTCAGAAATCTCTCCTGGCTTAGGGGACCATATGAGACTCTGGGAAATCAAACCGAGGTCTGTCCTGGGTCAGCCACATGTAGGCAAATGCCCTACTGTTGCGCTATTGCTTCTACCCCAAGGCAACATTCTTTATGCCTAGGAGGTTTTGTTTTTAGGAACCTAGCTAAGACTTAATAAACATTAATAAATTTTATCAATAAAAACTTAGCTAAAGTTAATACAAAATAAAAATTAATAAATAAAAATAACAGCCATGTTATAATCTAGACATTCTGAAGGACCTTGTAATAATCACTCTCTTTTACACTTTAATTTTAAATGTCCTTTATGTAAGATAATTTCATTAAGGATAAAAAATAAATAATCATAAACTTGTTTTTAAAATCAAAATGTGATACTTATTGTGTTCATCCTGTTAGTACTATCATATATATGTTTGTTTTTGTTTTTGTTTTTGTTTTTGTTTTGCTGAGGGAAAGGCACAGCTGGCGATATTCAGGAGTTACTCCAGGATCTGAACTCAGCTATTTTTCCTGATGGTGCTCAGGTGACCATATGTGATTCAGGAGATTGAACCTGCATTGGCCCTGTGCAAATCAGGGCCTTATCAATTGTCCTATTTCTCCAACACTGGATTGTCAAATTATTATTGGTCATGGACCTAACAATTCAAAAATGTATAGTATTATTTCAGCCTTAGGTTGTGACAACTAAGAATGAGGGAGAGAGTATTAAGTAGCTAGAGAGACTATATGCAGTGGACCCAGAATTTGAGATCTGATCAACTGAATTCAAAAACATATTCTTTTTTCTTTCTTTTTGGGCCTCACCCGGTGACACTCAGGGATTATTCCTGGCTCGGCACTCAGAAATCACCCCTGGCTTGGAGGACCATATAGAACGCCGGGGGATCCCAGAACTGCAGTCTGTCCTAAGGTTAGTGCTTGCAAGTCAATGCCATACTGCTTGCACCACCACTCCGGCCCTAAATCCACATTCTTATCATTGATAAAAGAAATGTATCTATGTTTCACTAAATTGCATTGCATTTATTATAAGAGAAAGAAGAAGAGTTTTGTTCTCTTGGAAAATTATCTGTATTCAGTCTAGTAAGCTTCAATGGACAAAATAACTACATAAACTGAAAATATTCTAGCTAAAGCCCAGGCCAAACAAACCAGCAGTTGAAAAAGAGTTTTATTATTCAGAATATTATCAGTACATTATTATTTTTAAATGATTTTTATAATTGTATATAATAATAACTATATTCATTATATTATTATTGTATATATTATCTGTTATATCATAATATTGATCAGTATAAAAGTTTTATAGTCAGTGAGTACACACTGTGAGAATTGTAGAATGTTTCAGTAAAATAGAGTTAAATAAAAGTCTATTAAATGATCTGGGCTTTGGCTGGACAATCTTTTTTGTGGGGGATCTCAGCATTGGTCAGGGGTTACTCCTGGCTCTGTGCTCCGAAATCACTCCTGGCAGGGATTGAACCCAGGTCCACAATGTGCATGGCAAATGCCCTACCCACTGTATTGTTGCTCCATCCCATGGCTTGGTAACTTTCTTTCTTTCTTTTTTTTTTTTTTTGGTTTTTGGGCCACACCTGTTTGATGCTCAGGGGTTACTCCTAGTTATGCGCTCAGAAATCGCTCCTGGCTTGGGGGGACCATATAGGACACTGGGGGATCGAACCATGGTGCTTCCTAAACTAGCCCTTGCAAGGCAGACACCTTACTTCTAGTGGCACATTCCGGGCCCCTACTTTTTAAAGTAGGTTTTAGGAAGCAAGGGTTCACTATGAATCAGAAACTTTTAGGAAGTGGAGAAAATTCTTTTATCTTATATCTTAAATAATAATCTTATATCTTATATAATATCTTATATTAATATAATATAATATAATATCTTATATTAAATATCTTATATCTTAAATAATTTGGGGGGCTAGAGCGGTAGCGTAGACAATAGGGCGTTTGCCTTGCACCCGCTAATCCTAGGATGTACCACGGTTCGATCACCTGGCGTCCCATTTTGTCTCTCAAGCCAGGAGCGATTTCTGAGCACATAGCCAGAAGTAACCCCTGAGCATCACTGAGTGCTCCCCCGCCAAAAAAAAAAAATTAATTTTGGGTGAAACAAACTATAGAGAAGATAAAGCTATAATTGATAAAGATGCAGTTGTTTTATGTATATAACTTAAGGCAATGGTTGACATTTTGTGGGTTACACTACAAATGTTGTTTTGTAAGAGACCTTGTTTTCTCTCACTTTAACTTGGACTTACAATGACTATGTATGATATTAGTGTTTTGTCTCCAACAAGAAAATAATATGTTTATATTGTTGAGATAATATGAGGTAGGAAGGGGGAGTAGAGATAAAGAGAGGGTTAACCTTTAAATTAAGAGCTTCATAAGAAGTCTTTTTTTTTTAATACAGAAAGGGTTGTGAACTACTAGCAGTTAAGAATGCTTTTTAAATCAAATGGAAATAATGTAACCTTATAGTAAAAAGAATCTTTAAAATAGGAACAAATTGATCACTTGCTTTTTTTAATTTATAATTTTCCTTAAAATTGCTTTGCTTCCATTCTCTAGCTTTTTTTCTCTCATAAAGTGTTCTTCAAATCAATCAACACTTTTTGAGGATTCTACCCTCACTGTATATCTGTAAAGATGATTATGAAGTTTTCAAATATGCAACAATGCACAGTGTAACCACACAATATCTTTTTATTCCAGCCCCCTAAATATTTAAATATCAAAGCTTCAGTCCATAAAGATATATCTATATCTATATATCTTGGTCCATATATACATGGACTACATTTTGTTATTTTATTTTATTTTATTTTATTTTATTTTATTTTATTTTGGGTTTTGGGCCACACTCAATGACGCTCAGGGGTTACTCCTGGCTATGCGCTCAGAAATCGCTCCTGTCTTGGGGGACCAAATGGGATGCCGGGAGATTGAACTGTGGTCTATCCTAGATTAGCACAGGCAAGGCAGACACACTATCCCTTGCACCACCGCTCCAGCCCCTTCTCTTTTATTTTTAAGTTGAAGTAACATCGAATAATATGAAGACAGTTTAGCTTTGCAACACTGAAAATCTCTACAGAAAAACACCACAAAATTTTACCAGTAAAAACCAAGTATCTTCAAGATAGAATTGTCTTCTTTAATCCCATTTTACCTAACCTCTTCCCCCTGCTGGAAAGCACATACTGGTTTTATAATATAAACATTTATATTATTTTATTTAGTTTATTTGCTTTCTTTATTAACCACATATGAGACATATTTTGTTTACTTCATCTGGTTTACTTCACTATCCACAGTATCATGTAGGTCTAGCCATGTTGTTGCAAGGCTGTTGTTCTTGTCTGATTTCAGAATCAAGGTAGTTAGGAAATATTCTTTTCTTTTCAATTTTGATTGAATCTTAAGTATTAATATAAATTTAATATAAATTTAAGTATTAATTTAAACATTGGGAAGAATTTACTAGTGAAACTATTTTATTCTGAACTTTTGGGGTATGAGTGAGTGATTTTTTATTATAATTAGTCTCATTATGTCATATATATATATATATATATATATATATATATTAAGAATCTGATCTAGTGGTTGGTAGGGGGCTCTTCCAAGATTGGTGTTTGGGGATTGCTTTATCAAGGGACCATGTTATGATGAAGTTTTAACCTAGGCATTTCATGTCTCTTGTTGACATTTCTCTTGGTTCCAAAGACAGGAATACATCAGAAGGGGACTCTCAGGTGTTAGGGGTCTCCTACCTGTACTAGGAGGACCATTATGTCTGGTTTTGGAATGACTTGGCCAGAATCTGAGATAGGAATTGTTCCACTCATGGTTAGAAATAGACAAACTTCATAAGCAGGTTTAGAAAACATTGGTAAGAGTTTTAAGTATCATTGTGAGTGGAATTTTGGTGTATGATACAGAGGATTTACTCTTATGAGGGACAAATGTTTCCTATTCTAGAGACTAGATAGGGGTCTCATATAAGGGCAATCTGAAGCTAAGCTAAGATGGGGAGTTTGTTTCTATCTTTTGCATGCACATATGTTTATTATAACTTATTTGGTAAGAACTGGACGAAAAGTAGAAATAGCTTAGATATTTCTCAGCAGATGGTTGAAAAATCTATCTATATATAAAATTTGACTTGATTTTCATATTTCTAAGTAATATAGCAATAATTACTTTATACTATTAAATTAGCTTTTTATTTTGTAATAAATACCTATATATTACAAATAAAGTATAATAAATAAAGATTTAGCACTCTTTTTTGTTTGTTTGTTTTGTTTTGTTTTGTTTTTGAGCCACACCCGGCGGTGCTCAGGGGTTACTCCTGGCTCTCTGCTCAGAAATAGCTCCTGGCAGACAAGAGGGACCATATGGGACACCGGGATTCGAACCAACCACTTTAGGTCCTGGATCGGCTGCTTGCAAGGCAAACGCCGCTCTGCTATCTCTCTGGGCCCAGATTTAGCACTCTTAAAATATTTCTTAGCCCGCTTTCTTTCTTCTATACCATTTATACAATATAATTAAAAACAACTTTTAGTTTAATATATTTTTATTTATAATATTATGGGATTACATATATATCATTTAATGGTATATATTATTGTTAGATTTATTTGTGGTATCATGTCTTAAAGTTAATAATTATAATTCTATGCAATTGTGCTTAGTTTTTAACATATAATAATTTATTCCTAAATAATAAAACTGTATAGTATAGAAATATATAAATCACTTATTTTTCTATATAGCAACTGAGCTAGTTTGCTTTTTGTCTTTGAAACAGTCCCTGTGGTATTTTTTATCTTCTAGTTCCACTTTAGATTGGTTGCATTCTTAACTTCATATCTAACCTTTTGGGGTTTATCTTCACTCTTCTTACAATTTATCCAATGCTTCCTGCACCTTTGTCTTCCCTGTCTTGGTGGTAGGTATGACCTCATTTTATGAGAAATGAACACAAATGGACACAAAAGGGAATTTTGAGACCTTGTGTTTCTCAAAAGCAAATTTTCTCCCCTTATATTTGATGGATAATTTGACCAAGTATGGTACCATATAGCAGAAATAAATTTTCCTTTTGAGTTTTAAAAACATTACTTCTATCTTTATTTCTGTTTAGTTTATAGTATTTCTACTGAAAGTTGTCATGCTTATATCTATTTGTGAATTTATTTTCCATGATAAGTGAGAATCTTCTTTTTATTGCTGATAATCTAAAATTTATAACAATGGCCAGTCTCCAAATAAATAATTAGAAGATTTGATGTGTGAATGAAAACCATTGAGTTACAGGTTCAAGCCCTTGCAATTACACATTGAATATTTCATTAACTGCATCCTTGGGGTCAATTTCTATACTGTATTCCTATTTTAAAAAAAGAAACAAGACTAATCATCATCTAATATGATTCAGATAAAACTTTCTAGAGAAGCATCATTGCTACCACTCTTGGGTAAAAATTTTGTTTGGTAAATTCTGTTTAACCTCTTTGGTTTAGCACATAATCTCCTTCCTACTAAGTACTATACTTGGTATTACCTAGCATGTAATTTCTCTGGATTATATTACTTAAAATAAATATCAAAGCAGGTGGATAAAAAGTGACTTGTGGCCTAGCAAATATATCATGGTATGTCAACCCCGTTGATTTCTTTCAGTGCTTAGCTGTGTTCTGTGGTGTGATAGTCCTACAGGATACTAACATCCCACTCCATGCTAACTTCTCCCTCCTTGAACATTCAAGTGTCTTAGCAAAACAAGTATTATTGTCTGCTTTTCATGTTCCACAAATATTAAAATATTTTTTTGATCTTATAATACTTTTATTTTTTTTTGGATTTTTGGGTCACACCGATAGCGCTCAGGGGTTACTCCTGGCTCAGAAATCGTTCCTGGCAGGCTCAGGGGACCATATGGGATGCTGGAATTCGAACCACTATCCTTCTGCATGCTAGGCAAACACCTTAACCTCCATGCTATCTCTCCGGCCCCCTTATAATATTTTTATAATTTATTTTTGTTTTTCTCCTTATTTGTCAATTGTAAGTTGAGTTTCAGGAGAACTTGAAAGATTAATTCACACATGGAGTAACAACTGGGAGATTTTAAACTTTTCTTATTTCTAAACAATTGTTACATAATTAGTTAGCCATATACACATTGTTCTTGTAGGCATTGTTAATGACATCAATAACAAGATATATTTTAAACAGAGAGAATATTCTAACATCTACCAATAAAATTGATCTTGAGTGCTGCATGCAGGTGAATTGCATATTTCACTACCAATAGGATTATTTTTTCATCTTAAAAGCTTTTCTAGTAGTAGTCTAGCAACTGCTAAAATATTTTGTGAAATATGTAGTAGGGTATATATAATTGACTGAGTCAATCAACAGTAAATAAATTCATAATCTTTATTAACATAAAAGAATAACAAGGGGCCAGAGAGATAGCATGGAGGCTAGGCATTTGCCTTGTATGCAGAAGGTCAGTGGTTCGAATCCCGGCATCCCATATGGTCCCCTGAGCCTGCCAGAAGCTATTTTTGAGCTTAGAGCCAGGAATAACCCCTGAGCACTGCTGGGTGTGACCCAAAACCAAAAAAAAAAAAGAAGAAGAAGAATAACAAGGAAAATTCTCAATCATGTATAATTTGGTCCCTGTATATTTATTGAGTAATAAAATGTCTGATTCTAAGGGTTTGTGAAATCTTTAACAATATTAAATTATATTTAAGAGATGACCAGAACAAAGGACCCACTGTTTATTTCCTTTGTCGGAGCAATTAAATAATCCCATAGTTATAGTATTATAAGATTGTGGTTGAATTTCTGACTTCTGGTTTTAGGCAGGTTTTATGGCAGTATGTAGGAAAATGTGGAACAGTATGAAAAATTTCCATCCCCATAGCAAACATCCATCCTACTCTAATCTGCCACATTCACCTCTGGAGTTTTCCAATATTGATAGCTCTCTTTATACAAGTGAATTCTGAGAACTGTCTCATTAATGCACTGAATGGATAGTGGTGTTTAACCAATGCCATTTTCCAGGTCTCCCTTATCAACATGTAATAATCCATCATGGAAGTCAATTTCATTCCTAGGTATTTCTCCCTGCAGAATGTTTCTTCTAGAAACCAAAACTGCCCTTTCACTTCTCTTTGTCATTATTCTTTCTCTCACAAAGCATTATGCCTGTTTTCTCTCACCCTTCCTCTCTCTCTTTCTCTCTAGCTCTCTCCCTCCTTTTCTCCTCCCTGTCCATTTTATTTTCTTCCAATTAATGACTTTGGTCTCATCTGCACAGTGCTTATAATGAGTTTGACCATCACTGATGCTTCATTAGTTTTTAGTTTAGACTATAAACAACACAAGCTGTAAGATTTCCTGACATGAGCTGGTGCTTTATAAAAAGTGGGAAAATCAAATAAAATGCTTGTCAGGGAAATTCCAAGCTCTGCAGAAGACAGAAAGGGCATAACAGATAAGTATCTGGAGAAGTTAAAAAAAAATGAAGTCTTATGATAAGAAGAAAGCACTTAAAGGACAGTATGAATTGGTGAAAATTAAGGCACTGCTTTAAGACATTCTAAGGACATTTTCTAATTCTTAGTAGTCCATTTAATATCGCAAAACATGACACAAATTTAGAAAATACATGATAGAAAAATGTTCAACAAAATGACAATAGCACCAATTAAAAGAAGCTTACATAGCTATTAAAATTGTTCACTGTAAAAAATAAATAGTATGAAAAATATTTATAGTTCAACCTAAGTGGAAAAATGATAGGAAATTATAACAACAGTATTATTATATGAAGATAAAACTTATATCTTGCAAAATAGTAACAAATTTTATTTAATGTGTTAAGGTGGCAAAAATTTGCTTTCAAAATATTTCATTAGTTTGCACAATTTCTTTAAAGTATACTATCCTATAATTCTATTGCAAATAAAAAAATAAAAGTCCTCTATGTCCATTTTTTACAATGAAGATGTCTTAGTAAAATTTAAAACCTGGAGAAAAAAGATTCAAATTACATAGATTAAGTAAATACAATGAAGTATATTAATTACCTTGCATCTTCAATAATAAAAATAGAACCAAAATAATAGCCAAGATTGATGATAAAGGCAAAGAAACAGTATATATATACTATATTGTATATATATATATATATATATATATATATATATATATATATATATATATATATATATATATATATATATATATATATATATATATATATATATATATATATATATATATATATATATATATATATATATATTGGTTTTGGTTTTTGGGTCACATCCAGTGGTGCTCAAGGGTTACTCCTGACTCTATGCTTGTCTCGCTCCTGGCTGGCTCAGGGGACCATATGGGATGCTGAGACTCGAACCACAATCTGTCCTGGGTCAGCTGCATGCAAGGCAAATGCCTTACCACTATGCATCTCTTTGATCCCAAGGAACATATAATAATTTAAATAGATACTTTTCCTCTTCATCCTTCTTCTCCTCCACCTCTTTTTTCTTCTATTGTGTTTGTTTGGGTCATAACTGAAAGTGCTCAGAGATTATTCCTGATCTGTGTTCAGGGGTCACTCTTGGTGAGACTCAGGAAATCATTAATATGTGTTATCAGTGATGGGCCCATGTAGCAAGTATTTGGCCAGACCCATAGAGACATGAGACACCAGAGATATATAAAGAATAGAGTTTATTAGTGTCTAGCACTTAGGACCCAGGCCAAAGAGATACCGAGTGCCCTGAGCAGAATTTTAGTACACATTTATATACTTCTCTAACACAAAGGCTGGAGTAAAAAAGGGTAGAGTAAATTTCTTCCTTGACATAAAAAAATGGGGTACAGGAAAGAAAATCATGGTTAAAGTACTCAAGACAACCTGGTGAGCTTTTTAACACTTAATCCCATTTATGAGTTGTCTCCTCTATTTTCATATTCTTGTGGGAGAGCCCTTTTCTCAGGATAATTGATTCTGGATTTTTTTCCCCTTATATTTATTTACATCCTGTCAGGGAAGTGTCCCTTTGAGGTTAAATATTTGTGCTTTTTCTGGTATATAGAGCTTCTTTACAACTTATCTAAGTACTTTCCTTTAATATGTTTCTGAATATACCCAAAATAAACAACACATGGCAGTTAGGATAGCTTGATAACTTGTGACATATGTCCAACTTAGGTTTGGGCATTTCAAATTTTGGACTCCAGCCAGAACTTAGGAACTCCTTCTAAACTGACTCCATCTAAATTTAGGGAGAACTATATTGTCTCACATACGCAAGTGCCTTGCATGCTTTTCTACCTTTCAAGTCCTTAAATAATTTTTTCTTAAATTATTCTTTATTTTATATGTCATAAGAGCTCCAGAAATGTTTAAGAACCATACAATGTATCAAGAAGTTTGTAGAGACCAAAATAAAAGAGTAAAATATTTGAATAAAATACTTATTTCAAAGTAAAATTTAATAAACCTATGATATATGAACCTCTTAACATAAAACTGGCATTAAAATGATAAATGCCAAAACTAAGAAAACATAAAAAGTACCTGAAAAAATAAAACAGATTTTAATGCCATAAATTGTATATAAATACTGTGCTCGCTTCGGCAGCACATATACTAAAATTGGAACGATACAGAGAAGATTAGCCTGGCCCCTGCGCAAGGATGACACACAAATTCGTGAAGCGTTCCATATTTAAAAAAAAATTGTATGGGCCGGGCGGTGGCGTTAAAGGTAAGGTGCCTGCCTTACCTGCGCTAGCCTAGGACGGACCGCGGTTCGATCCCCCGGCGTCCCATATGGTCCCCCACGCCAGGAGCAACTTCTGAGCACATAGCCAGGAGTAACCCCTGAGCGTCACCGGGTGTGACCCAAAAACCAAAAAAAAAAAAAATTGTATATAAATACTGACCAAAAAGCATGAAATTTTATGAGTCTATAGAGATATGTAAATAATTATCCTGAGGGGGATGGGTTTTGTAAATATTTTTTCTGTGCAACTGTTTAATATTTAAGAGTCTTATTTTGTAAGAAAGATTACTAATGTAGAACAGATGCATGCTAACAATAATGTCTCACTTTTTTTTTAAAGAAAGAAAAACTTGGAATAGCAAAAGAATCTAAATATGGCAGCCTCTAGTATTTGTGATTACTTTTACGAGTCTCTTGTTGAACGCATTAAGACTTTGGTGGGAGAAATGAATTTATTACTGTGTACAAGGGTTCTTGAGTATTGTATAACAGATTTGCATACAGAACTCCAAATGTTTATGGAGGTATAGTTATTCATTTAGCAGCTTTAAAAAGATAGTTTTGGATCCCCTAAAGTGCCATGCCTTGGCTTTATGCTGCTCCCTCTGCTTCCTGTGTTTGTCTGTGATCCTCACAAATCTCTTTCTAGTTCTGTCTCAAAAAGTTCATGCTTGTTTCTCTCTCTGGTTCTATCCCTCAGAATTTACTACTGTCCTGGTCTGTCATTGATGCTCTGTAGCTCCTTGTCATATAATCCAGTGGCTTATTGCTTCTTGGATTTTTCTTTGTTCTTTGACCATGTTATGCATGTTAGATTTGAAAGGGTGAGTACATAAAACTAACTACATTTCCTGTCACTTGTCCTCCTCTTTACATTCACTTTAATAAAGATGGGAGTTGAGGTGGGAGGATCCAATAAAGGGATCAATTTGCAATCTTAAAAGGTAGAAGGGAGAGAGGAAAATGGTAGAGAGACATTGTATACACTAATGTAAAAAAATAAAGTAAGTCTCAAATGAAGTTTTTTCTTCTCTGCAGAGATTAAATACCGAATTGCAGTTTTAGCTTGTCCTCCAAGTGAAATTCTAAACCAGTTCCCTGGTCTGTACTGGGGTAATCTGCATGTTACCAACCTGGCTATTCCCAGGGAAGAGTGTTTTGTTATCAATCTTTGATCAATAACTTTATTCTACTTTATTTCTAGCTATAAAAATTTTGGGTTTTGTACAACATTTTGTAGTCTTTCTGCTTTCTAGATGGACTGCTATTCTATTCATTAATCATTTATCAAAGCTAACTCAACTCTAATCTTATTTGTATTTGTTTGTTTGAGATTCACACTTGGCAATGTTTAGAGGGTGCGCCTGACTCTGCACAAAGATATTCCTGGCAGTACTCAGAGGAACATATAGGAGACTAAAGATTGAACAACATATAAGGTAAGGTACATGCTTACAACCTACTATACTATATTACTGTATTAATCTAGCCCTGAATTTTTCTTCTTCTTCTTCTTTTTTTTTTTTTAGTCACATTCAGTAATGCTCAGGGGTTATTCCTGGCTCTAAACTCAGGATTACTCCTGGTGGTGGTTGGAGGATCATATAGGATGTTGGTAATCTAACCCAGTTCAGCTGCAGGTTAAGCAAGCACCCTGCCCCAATGTATTACTGGTCTGGTCCCAGTATTTTTGTTGTTTGTTTTTTTGTTTGAGGGCCATGCCCAGCACCACTTAGGGATTATTCCTGGCTCTAAATTCAGAAATCACTCCAGGATATTTTTAAAGCATGAAGCCTCTTTGAAATAATAGATTGCTTTAGAGACCAGATATACATTGCCTAGTTAAATTCTCTAATCATACTAACTTCCATAGATGTATCAAACAATCTGAAGTTTTTCTTTTTGTTTTTAAACAATACTGAGTGTTATTCTCCCAACTTTAGCAATGTTTTCTAACATTTTCTAAAAATGTCAATGACTCCATAAGGCATAGAATAGTGAATGCACGTTACTGCCAGCCCATACAATCCTACCTAAGTGTGCCCGAATACATTTTTCTACCTCAAAGAATGTTTCTTCTAGCCCCACTGGTTAGTTCTAACTGAAGGTTTTCTTCTATCTCAGGACCTTGATATTTACTCTATTGGTTTTCCCTCTTCATGAGAATTCTTGCTGCTTTCTCTACATGAAGCCTCTATTCTCACCCATCTAGCTTCTAAATGATATTTTAAGTGACCATTATGCTAACTCAATTTATAATACTTATCATAAATAGTATCTATTAAATTCACAGGTTTTAAATGTATGTGTTTATTCTTCTTCCCTACTCTTTTATATTTTTAAAAATAAATCTGTTTATTTTCTAGAATTACACATTTTGTAGAATTTATATATATATATATATATATATATATATATATATATATAATTTTTATTTTGACCATATTGGCTTACATATTTTTCACAGTAGTATTTTAGGTACATACTAACATTGAATCAGGGGAATTCCTCTTTTTAATTCCTCTTTGTCACTTTTCTCCTTTCTCTCTTCTTTCTCTTTTTCATTCCCTTCTTTTTTTCATACTACTTTTTTTATTATGTATAAGTTTTATTTTGACATATTGGCTTACATATCTTTCACAATAGTATTTAGGTACATATTAACATTGAATCAGGGGAACTCCCATCACCAAGTTTGTCCTCTCTCCACCCCTGTTCCCATCCTGCATCCCATATCCCCCACCCTCACCCCCTGGCTGCAAGAATAAGTGGTCCCCTCTGTGTCTAGCTTACTACTTAGTGATCATATATCTGTTTGGTCCTGGTATCCTCCCTTATTCCCCCCTCTATTTGAGAGGTGGAACTAGATAGTTCAAGTTATGTGGTTTTGTTTGAAGAAAAGAAAAGCAAAAAAGTGGGGTAAAAATCAAATAAGCCGAAAATGGGTATAGTCCTTAGAGGTTCTCAACCTCAGTTTGAGAGAGGACAGGAAAAAAGGAATTAAAATACCACAACCATACAAAAAGAAATATCAAATAAAATATCCAGTGAGCTCTACAGCAGTAAAGGCAAGCACCACATATCATTCCTTTATTTATGTTTAGCTTCTATTTCAGGTTTTTCTATAGGGGTAGGAATGTTATCTTTTGTTGATAAACATTTTCTCTGCAGTCCCTGGCATACTGTGTAGTTCAGTTTTGCTAAATCTTTCCTCTGCTCCTGGGGTGGTGTGGGGGCTGTTACTTAGGGTCTCATTCTGGGTGCTTTCTGTTTGCTCTATTAAACAAAGGTAGATTTTTCAAGCAGATGCACTGAGTAATATTTTTCTGGAAGGATATTTGGCCAAATTAATTTAAGAAACTCTGCCAGCACATACCAGGTGTTCAATGTTTTGGGGGTACTAATACCACAACATTTCTGAGACCATAGAAATAATAGCTTTTTTATTTGCAAGTGATACACATTTTCTCTGGATAGATGTGGTCTAATCTAAATTAGGACGATAGGCCAGATAATAGAAATATATTACTAGCTAAATTTCTCTAAGTTAGTTTTTTAAACATAACTATTATGGATGCTTATATAACATAATATACAATGTGTTATCAAGCTCAATCTATTAAAAGTAAATTTTATGTGAGCAATATTATTCTTGGCATTTTTTTCTTTATTTGGGGGAAACATCCAGTAATACTCAGGGCTTACTCCTAGATCTGTGTTTAGGGATCACTTTTGGCAGGCTTCTGAGAATCCCCTGTGTGCCAGGGATTGATGGAGATCTGTTGCTTGCAAGACAAGTGTTTTACCCTTTGTATTATCACTCTAGATTTTTAAATTCCTAATTTTAAGTTGATTTTAGGTTATGAATTATATTGTATGAGGTAATTTTATTTATATTATTACTTTATATGCAACTTACTCAGAATGTATTACAGTAGCATTACAGTATACTTAAGAATTAAATTTTAAACTTTATTTAAGAAATAATTATATATTTATTTAAGTTTGGGGGCCACAACCAGTGATGCTCAGGAGTTTCTCCTAGAGTTACTCAGAAATTATTTCTGGCAGACTCAAGGGACCATATTAGATACCAGAGATTGAATTTGGGTCTGCCACATGCAAAGCAAATCATTAACCTCTGTACTACCACTCTGGCTCCTATATAAAAATACAAAGAACCTTTTTAGTGAAATATTACCATACTGAAGTAGCCTTTTACAACATTGTAGAACAGTAGAAAGTAGGAACCAGAAGCATATCAAGGTAACACAATCTGGAATGAATTTATGTTCATATTTAGTAAATAAAACTTCAAAGTTTATCATAAGACAATATCAATTTAATGAAGCCCTTAATTAAAGTGCTTTTGCCCCTATCATACTATTTCTTGCCAAATCACTTTTAAATAAATCAGACTAAATGTTCTCTGTCATTGAGGAGTGGAACAGGGTGAATATGGAGGGATGGATATGATCTGCTCATTTCAATTCACCTAGAATAATGAGGTACTACTTTCATATATATATATGTATATATATGAATGAATATAATTGAATTCTGAGGCATATTATAGTTGTACATCAGAATATTACTCTACTAGTGACTAATACTAATTCTAATAATGTATATCACAAGGGAAGCTTAAGTATGGTCTTATTTTAACCTAGGACCTTGTACAAGAACTATCTGAAGAAATAAGATCAATAATAATTTTGGGTGGGTTGGGTTGCTTTAACTCTTATTCTATTCTTTTTTATTTGAAGTTGATTGCAGTTGATAGTGTGTAACAGCTGGTAAAAGCTTGATTATGATTTGATGCAAACCAAAATCTCCAAATCGTTTTTTTTAATCAACAAATGAAATGCAGAGAGGGTAAACTGCAAGATCTACTAGATTACCATTTTCATTCTTTTGAAGAGTGGCTGGCAGGGTCAGGGTAATTTTTATGGGAGAGGGAAGAGTACATATTGAATTGCACACTACTCTTACAAATTCCACATGGTCTTTCACATAAGTTTTCTTACATTTTATTGACCAAGGCAAATGACACAATCAAGTATAAATTCAAGGTGGCAGGAATATAAAGTATTCCTCCTGTAACAGGGGTTTGAAAATGATAAATAACAGCTACTGGATACATGAGTATAAGTTTGCAATCAGACTTCTGGCCTTGATATGTTGAAACTACAAACATCTATGCATTAAATAGCACACATCAAATAAGTGTATTTGAATCAACATCCAGAAATTGTCCGTTCACATTTCCATGACCCAGAGGACATTTTGGTGTGCCCATTTGTTTTTCTTTTGATATCCACTTCAATATTTCCATAATGAAGTTTTGCTATTGTTTCAGTCCTTATAAAAGAATTGATTTTGTTGGAGAGGAGGATACAAATGTTAGAATTAAAGAGAACATAAGCTTTCATCCTACTGCAATACCATCAAATCAATACAAAACTTGACACCTGCTCAGAGAAGAACCTGAAACATTCTCAGTTTCTACAGCAGTAGATAATATATAGTGTTCAGACTAACTAATGACAAAGATGCCCTCACCATGACACACCACCCCATGCCCCTTCTTCTCTTCCTATAGGACAACAAAGTGCATAAGAAATATATTTTAAATATTTAGAACTTTGCCTTTGGGAGTATAGAGGATGCTACATCAAATAATTTACCAATCTTATGATCATATAATATTGGTGATTTCTTTTAACTTTGTTCTTAGCTATATTGGCAGGCATCATATTCGATTTCACTCACCATAATCATGAGGGGAATTCCCTGAGGAAAATCCTATACACTCATGAAAAATCATTTATCTATTTGGGAATTAAAGAAAAACCTATTGATGGTGCTTACTCTTAATAAACAAACAGATACGGCCCTGCCAATGTATTAGCATGAGCCATATTCTTGCCTAGAAAGCCTCCTGCATACCATTCACAGCATAATCAACTACCAAGGGAATGCCTATTGTGTGTTATGAGACTGGTTCAGCCCATAGCTAGCTAGACTCTATATGTCAGCCCTTGGGTATACTCCACCACCGTCTGAGACCAAGGAGCAGCCTCCTCTCAAACTCACTTCAGCAGTTTCCTAAGCATCAAAGACACTAAAACTTAGCTCACAGCTGCTACTTATCACTCAGAACTATAGTCCCTGGATGCTCTCTTTTGAAGTTAGAGCTTCTGCTGAAAATTCATGACTCTGAATCCCCTAGTGTCTATCATGGATTGCTTGACCTCAGTGCCAAAAGGGTTACCATGCACTAATGACTATGGAACACTGAATGACATTCAGACCTGCTTAACCTCTGTGTTATTTCTTCCAGGAATAAATGATTATAATCCCTTAGTCAACACAAAAAGTATTCCTTTGCTGATACAGCTCCTGAATGGTGCTTATAATTATAAACTCCACAGTAGTTTCTTAGGCATATAAAATTTGGATCTATATTGGTTGATTGGAGATCTTGATTATGAACCATCAGTGTTACCTATATATGCAGCCCCATTTTTCTATTATCACCAATAGTAATGAGAAGAGAGAGAAACTCAGAAAAACTGATAGATGAAGATAGATCTGTGAGAAGAACCCCATGTACAATAGATCTATGTAACTCCCCAAAGAACTCTTCAAAACAAGTCTTAATAATGTTTTGCTAAGTTTTCAAACTTCTATCAAAGAAGAAAATATTTAAAAGATATTCTATTAAAGAAAAAATATTTAAAACATTTAAAGGATAAAAAAGTCCTCTTTGAAGAAAAAGAACTTATTACCTATCTTTCAAGCAAATTTAAAACCTTAAAGGAATGTAAATTTTCCTTAGATTTGAAGCCAATGAAAGCAGAGATATCACAGAAAAGAAAACTATAAGCATATATACTTAATAAAATATATATGCAATGATCAACAAAATCTTAGTAAATAGATACATAATACATTAAAAGGATTGTACATCATGAACAATCCAAGGATTCAAGGCTGGTTCAATATATTCGAATTTGAATAAGATTTATAGCACAGGGGTTAAGGCACTTTCCTTGTATTTAGCTACCTAGTAATTCAGATATTCCCCCTAAGTATTCCGGAATGATTCTTTAGCATAGAACCAGGAGTAAGCCTGATGACTATGACCTTTCTCCCTCATAATAAAACATATCATGCAAATTGAGGCTATATACTGAGAGGAAAATAAAAAATATGAATATACTAATAGATTAAGAGAAAGGTTTTTTAAATAAGGTTCAATATAATTTTATGATTAAATTCTAAATAAAATGGTGACAAAAGAAGCATTACTTACACAGAGGGAAACAGTTACACTAGCACTTCAGGTACATAGGAGAGAGATATGGGACACAGGCTGGGAAAAGGTGGAGGGAGGGCAACCCTGGTGGTAGGAATGGCCCTGATTCATTGTCACGTTGTACTTTGAATATTACTGTGAAAGTTTTGTCATTCACTTTTGTCACAATAAAAATTATTTAAAAAGAAAAAATAAACAAAAAAGAAGCATGACTCAATACCATAAAGAACATATACATATAACATACCCAGAGCTGTAACCATAACAGTGAAAATTTAAATATTTTTTTCTAAAATCAAGCAGAAGTTAGACAGTGATTACTTTTACAATTATTATTCATTATTGCTTGAAAGTACTAGTTGCAGTAATTAAGCAATAAAAATGGATTCAAACTGGAAATAGACTCTTACTATTATTAGATTATATGCCATCACACATTTAAAACCTAGAAACACCACTAAAAATGGAAATAATAAACCCATGCAATAAAATTTCAGGCAACAAAAATAAATCTAAAAAGACCACTTACATTTTATATTAAATAGTTACTATGAAAATGATCAAATTTATTATTTAATCATAATGAATCAAGTCTCAAGGTATAAGCTTAATAAAGTAAAAACATATAACACACTATATGACATTATTAAAGAAATAGAAGACAAGAAAAAATAGTTTATGTACATGAATTGTATGAATAAACATTATTGAAATGATTTTTCTACCCAAACTATCAAACAGATTTGATGCAATATCTATCAAAACAGCAGGGATTGGGCCCAGAGAGATAGCACAGTGGCGTTTGCCTTGCAAGCAACAGATCCAGGATTAAAGGTGGTTCGAATCCCGGTGTCCCATATGGTCCCCCGTGCCTGCCAGGAGCTATTTCTGAGCAGACAGCCAGGAGTAACCTCTGAGCAACGCCGGGTGTGCCCCCCCCCAAAAAACAAAACAAAACAAAAAAAAAAACAAACAAAAAAAACCCAGCAGGGACATTCTTGAAAGACATAGAATATTAGTAAAAATTTATGTGAGATTACTAAATTTTCAGAGAGAGAGAGAGCGATTGCAACCTTAATTAAATTAATTTATTTAGTTTAATTATAACCCTTAATTTATAATGGCACTATAAAGCTATATCCATCAAATATATTCATCAAATATTGTATTGTAATGAAAGTAGATAATTGCACCAATGGACTAGAACCAAGAAAATACAAGCAACTCTTACATGTAAATCACACTAATTAATGACAAAATGATCTAAAATATTAAGTGTTAAATGAAAAGTCTCCAACAAATTGTGCTAGAATTTGATTAATCATATAAAAATTAATTTATACTATTGACTCATACCTGACACAAAAATTAAATTTAAAATGTAATAAAAAGTCTTGTTACTCTGTTTTAATCTATAAATAAACTTATAAACTTTTAATTTATAAGCAAACTAAAATAATCTATATACAATCTTAGAAAAAGGAACCACTCAGATATTTTACAAATATATTTTGTTCTTTATTCAGGGATTTTATAAGAAAAAATAAAGAGATTCATATACAATTTAAAATTTTTATGTTGTGAAACAAACTATTGTTTAAAAAACAAAATTTCATTCTAAAGAATGTAAAAATATTTGGACATAATACATATGTGAAAGAGCCAATATTAGTTAAGCAAAAATAGAAACTCAAAATTCAACACAAACAAATGGGGAGAAGAGTCATTTATCTAAAGTAGAGAGGTGGGATAGCCAAGAGGCACATGATAAAATCCTCACACAGTTGATTATCATGAAGATGCAAGTAAAATGACAATTATGTATCATTTTAGACCAGTGAGTATAGATTATATAGTAAAATCTAGAAACAAGTTAGAAACAAATGAAGAAAATGAAATCTTCATTTGCTATAAGTTGCATTGTAAATTGATTCAACCCTTATGGGAAACAGTATGGATATTTTAGAAAATTAAAAATTGGTAAAAAAAAAAAACTGACCCAGTAAATGCACTTGAAGTTCTTTATTTAAAGAGACGTTCTCAATATGATGATACCATCCTCTAGATCGCACTGGAATGATTGGGTGGAGTTGTGGCAAATAGCCATGAGGACAAATGTGGGATACATGTATTTGTTTACTTGAAGATTTTTAGATGACTCTGAGTAATATTTTTTCCTGACACCTGACAGGGGAGTCCAATTGGCTTGGAAACCTCAGAAAAAAATATAAAAACATAAATATATGCACACTTATGTTCACTTCAGCTCTACTAAAACTAATCAAGAAATGAAAATAGCACAATTGCACACTAGATGAGTCAATAAAGATGAGTGATATCATATATTAGATATGTAGATGTATTTATCATGGGATACTACTATTTAGCTATAAGAAAAGATAAATTATTACTATTTGCAATATATAATAATTATGAATAATATTGGAAGATTGTAATGCTAAAAAAATAATTCAAAGGAGAAAGAAATACAAGGGATTAGCACTCATAGGTAGTACAGTGAACAAAATACTGTTGGTCATAAGGAACCAATTAGGAGGACAGAAAAGGTACAATGGAAAAAACATACTGAAGGTGATCATAGAACTGTAGTTACCAAAAAAGGGGTAGGGGATTATTTTGAAAGGAGTTGAATATTGAATTTGGGGGGGTCTATATTAACACTTTGATGGGCTCACGGAGTAGAACATTGTACTCTAAAGCATATGTATTGTTTTAAAGATATAAAATGGTGGTATTTTAAAAATAGCTGGTTCAAGTTATTCTAATGACTGAAACCGGCTGACTATTAGGCTGTGTGTGATATTGCCACCATGAAGGATTATAGAGACTGCACATTGCACATGATCAACCATCTTTGAAATGGAGGTCTTTCCTCTCTGTGCTGGAAGTGCTCAGACCAGCTTGGTTTGAACCAGATCTCTTGACACACTTTAAACAATGTGCTCCGGGGAGCTGCTGCTAATGACTGTTCAGGCTGTGATGTTCTTGTAACACATCACAGCAAACAAATAAATGCAAGAAGAAGATGTAAATAGGACAACCATGAAGTACTCTCTGGAGAAAAATGCTCATGTAAATGGAAAGTGGGCACCATTGTTACTCTCATCAAAGTCTTTCTATTGCAGTCTCAAGGTCCTTCCTGAACCATGCTAAATAGAGTGAATCTCAAAAATGTAATTTACATTAACTACCTTCTACTTATACGTTGATGACAAACAGGCTCTAGATAAATTTTACCTGGGGAGTTGCACTCCATGCTGACAGGCTATGATGAAAACTTTCAGTGAAGGAAGTATGTTTATTACTGGAACTCAATTCTGACTTATCCTGAAAATAATGTTTTGTGAAGATGCAGCTGGAGAGAAAAAAAGTTCTGTGGTAGTTAGGGAGTCATAGGAAGTGCTGGAGCTAGAATGTATTTCTACCTGCTATTTTATATTTATATCACATAAGCACATCATTTTAATAATTATTTATTTAAATATGATGAGATATATTTAAACCAAGGGAAAAATAAAACAAAGATGTCAGTTGGAATCAATGTAAGTTCACTATAGACTTTGAAATTCTGTATATTGGCTGTAGGACTCTTTGGGTGTAGTTATTTAGGTACCTAGTAGAAGAGGGCAACAAAACATCAATTTTATAAAATACAGTGAGATGTTTAAAAAATAACAATAAAATGTGTTTTAAATAAAATAATACATAATAAAATTATATGTCACAGTGAACACTGATATTTTTCCCTCTTGGGCTATTCAGAAAAAGACTGGAGAGATAGGGCACTTAAGTGGTAAGGAACTAGCCTTGCATATGGTCAGCCCAAATTCATCTTTATCATCCCGTATGTTTCTTTGAGCACAACAGGGATAATTTCTGAGTGCAGAGCCATGGATAACTCCTGGGCATTGTTGGATATGTGCATAAAAAAGAGAGAGAGAGAGAGAGAGAGAGAAATGCATGTGGGGCTGTAGTATTAACTCCTTGGGGTTGAATCAAATTTCTGAAATGTGTTACTAAATGTATTATTACTTCCTTAAGTTCTTTTTCTCATCACTAACTGGGAACAATAGCACGTATCTTATAGGATCCCTTAAGATGATCATTTTGTACATCTCTTAGTGGAATTTAGTAACATATTTATTTGTAATAGTAGCTAAAATTTAGTGATGCTTTATTTTCTATAGTGAGTAAAGCACATTTTTTCCTTCAAATCATGTCAACTTCACTAAATTAATTATGCATTATGTGTGCTTTCACACATGAGCATGTGGGCATATGTATGCACTCAAAAGATATTTCAGTCTAAGTTTTTACCTTTTAAGTTGGAAGGGAAATAAATCCTTGATGCAACTGTAGATTGATTCAGCACAAACAGAGAGTCGGGAGGATTTGTCTATTAAGGGTCTCACCAAAGATAGGTCTTACACCCTTACAGTCTTGTCCAGATATAATCGTGAAGTTCCCTATTAAGGACTGTGACTGGTTGATTGAGCTTCTACTCTTGATTCCTAGGGAATTTTCTATACAAGGAGATATGTGTTTTCTGCAAGGAACTCTTTTGATTTGGAACTGGCAGATTGGGAGAATGCTCTTTGTCCTCAGTATTGGATTCTGTGTAAGTTGATAACAATAGCATGTATTAAAGTACATACCTAAAATTAATAATATCAAGAAAGATTTTAGTTCAGAAACTGCTTCTATAGAATAACAAAAACATGGGCAACTTCACCAAGATTTTCCACAATTTGAGGTTAGACACAAGTGAACATCCACAAGTAGCTCAAGCTGTGATTTCTTGTGATGTTACTTGGAAAATTTTCATTATGTACTTGAGAAGATAATTGGTTTGTTTGTGAACTTTTATATTAATGTATTTAGAGATTGATAACTTGCTTTTGGTTCATGGAGGTTTCAACACAGAATTGTATACTCTGCATCTCCACAAGGCAATTACATGTAACATTTGCCACCTTGGTTGACCAAAAATTTATTCTTTATTGAGGAAATTGTCTTCCAAAGATGGATTTAGGAAATCCTAGTTAGGGAGAGCAGTAATAAAAGAATAATTCTTTCAGTTAGTTATTCAAATTTTGGTTTTATCCATTTTGTTCTTAAAGCTGAATTTAGAATTTAAGCTCTTTTATGATTTGACTCCAGGAAAATGTGTAGTTTCTCATTCTGTTTGAAAGAAAAAGAACAACTTTCTGCTCTAAATGTTGAAGGGACTGAGAATTATGTGATATTGACTAAGCTTTTAAATCAACAAATTGGTTTCCTGATATATGTACATTATCTCCATTGTTGGGGGGGTTGTTGGTTTTCTGGGATTTGGGATTTAATTTTGTGGAATTCTGAAATATCATTACCTTTCCTGAGTATCTATTATCTCTGAGAAATACATACATATGTTTATAGCATCAGTACATACAGATATCATACATGCTAATATAAGAAGTTTCAAATTCTAAAGTAGATTGAAGATAATGATATAGAAAGAAATATTCCTTTTCATTGGGGCATAAAAATATTCATCCATTCTATTTACTAAGTTTATAAATATGTAGATAAAGATAATAGGATTGTATGCTCTGTATATTTCCACTGTTTGCTATTGTCCTTTTAAAAAGTCTGTAGAGCAGACATGAAATTCCATAGCTTCTATCAGTGGGAATAGAAAAGTGGGCACCAGACCCTGAGAGGGTATGAGAAAAGCTATTAAGCTGGGGCCACATGTTAGTACCTAGTCATGAATAGTCATTGGAAGATGGGAAAGTGCTTTTGACATTTACCAATAGAGGGAGCTCACTAAAGGATGATTAGATATAAATTTTGTGTTAGGAAGCTTTGTGAATATTGAGAGGAAAAAAATCTATCTTTGTCTCATTCTTGCTTCTGAGATAAATATAGAGGACAAGTATAACTATAAAACATGATTTATTGAGGCTGTTGGGATAATAAGCAGGTAGGGCACTTACCTTGCACACTGTTGACCTAGATTCAATCCCAGCCACTTAATATGATCCCCTGAGACCTCCAGGATTGATTCCTGACTGCAGAGCCAGGAGTAATCCCAAGTACTGCCAATTCAAACTCAAACCAAACAAAGCATGGTCTCTTAAAAGATATTTGTAGAAGGAGATCTGATTATCAGTGAATACTGTGAAGTAGATTTTTCAGATCTCACAGAAAATGAGAGTCATTGAGAGTTTTTGTGCTGGCCAACAAATAGGCAGTAGAAAATCAGATCAGTTCTGGGAATGAGAGTGTCAATGTGAAATAGTTTATTATGATGCAAATGTATACATTTTTGCTCTTTGGTCAAGATTTGAATAAAATAAGCATAATTTTGGATTACAGATGGATGCCCCTTAAAGATGCATTTAAGTTATTGCTTGTTTGTTTTTGGGAATGTTTCCATTGTTTAAAACACCCACTGAAAGCTACACATTTTTGAGTTCTCTGAAAGTCAGTTAGTTTACACTCAGTTTTCTCTACCCCAGAGAATTCAGCCCAGAGAATCATCTGAGAAGACTATTATTTGTTATATCTTCCAGGACTGAGGAGTCCCCAGAGATGTGCAAGGTGTTTACAAACACCCACTAACTCATGCTTTGAGGCAGTAATAAACTTAAATTTTGCCTGGTTATTTCACCTGCCCTGAACATCAGGAGTTTCTGTCCTCACTGATGTCATGCTTGTAGCTGATTACATTTTCTGCTGCTCCAACAAATTCCAGTAACTCACTGCCTGTCACTCCTGATGAGCATTGACAAAGGCAGTGACTTATGTGCCACTTGTCATGTTTGAAGAGATGCATGATGATACTCTTATGGTCACGGCTAACTGGGGAAATGGATATATATTGTGTATCCTGGCTAATTGGTGCTGAATCACATAACCTCAAATTGCCAAGACAAGCACAAATTAGAGCCGTCAAGGGTGAATCTCATCCTGGTCCTGCAGGGTCGAGCTGGTATTTTAGAGTTTCAATGATTTAACATGTAGAAACACTCTTGAACCAAAGCAAATTTAGTTATAAATTGCCTAATCTTCAGGTCAAACAGATTTCAGGGTATCATAACTAAGCCCACATAATTACTGCAGGTGACAAGATGGCCTTCTCGACATAGTCAACTCTAGGAGGTAGTATGCTGAAAGTTGAACTTAGAAAGAAAATTATTCTAGAGAACAACTTTGCTTCTATAGATTTTTTCTGTTAGGTATCTTGAGCCACATGGCCTCAAATTCACAAATTTCTGGAGTCACTTTGAAAGCAACCACCTTTTCTATGTTTTCTTACAAAGAGCTCTATGATATTATTACTTAGATCTCATGGGGGATTAAATAAAATCAAATTTCTATGAGAAAACAATTGCAATATGGTGGTCTCCAAGAGACAAGAATGCTGCCTTCAGATCCTCAGAGTCTGCCATATTATTGCTTCTTCTTTTTGCGGGGAGGGGACCACACCTAGTGGTGCTCAGGGGTTACTCCTGGCTCTTTATTCAGAAAGATTGCTTCTGGCAGGCTCTGGGGACTATATGTGATGTTGCGGATGGAACCCGGATCTTTCCATGGATGGCTGTGTGCAAGGCAAACATCCAATCACAGTGCTTTAACTCAGCTTCCATATATTACTGCTTCTTGCTTCATGGAACTCACCTCTTTATGCTTTCTTAGATCCCTCTCATGCTTACATATCTAGATTGGAGATAGGAGGCAGAGAAATAGTATGGCAGGAAAGACTCTTGCCTAGCACGCAGCTGATCTAGGTAGAATCTGCAGTACCCTATATGGTCTGCTAAACAACACTGGCAATGACCATTAAATCCCTCAGTAATCCCTGAGTACTGCTAGGAGTGGCTACCAAACAACAACAGCACAAAGAACAAATAACTAATTAAGAACAAGTCTTCATTTGTAGTCATTTTTAAATATGCCAAAACACATGTTTGTTCTTTATGTCATGCCCTAATATTTATTTTATCATAAAATGTTCAAATTATACATTACTTGTTTTTTCTCACTATAATGTATTATGCCTGAGGAAATGGGAATTTATGTCAGTATCATTCACCACTGATTATCAAGGATATGTCTAGTAATCAATTTGTATTGAAATTAAAGAAAGAAAGTAAAGGTAAAAAGAAGGGAAAGTGCAGAGGTGGGACAGGGATGGTAGCAAATAGGAAAAAATGAGTTAATTTTCTCCCCAAACATTTTTGTTTTAGTGTCAATTATATTAATCAAGATTTTTCTAAAGAAATAGACTTAATAAGATACTAGATAAAATGATAATCAAGTGATTGATTATCAAAGATAAGTGACTATTGGAATTTACTCACATGATTATGGAATCAAGAAGCAGATTCAAACAGAGTCAAATATGTGAGCTGGCAATAAGAAATCAATAGTACAATGGAGCCCAAGTCCAAAACTTATGATCAAGGAGCTGGTAATGTAATTTCCATTGCTAGTCAAAGATTTAAAATAAAGAAGGGCTGATATTCAAGGGCAAGTTAAGATGGGAGAACATTTCCTTTCCTTTGTATTTTTATTCTATTCAGTCTCTGACAGAATGGATGAAGCCCACCTATGTGGCTAATCCTGTTGTGTTTACAGTCTATTGATCCTAATGCCAATCTAGGAATAGTATTTAGTCCCCTATCTGGGCCTTTTTCATTTCAGTGGATGCAGACTGATGTGTTCATTAACCATAACCCAGTGTTAATGGTTACTCAGGACCAATTTTACTTTCCATATAGGCTGGCCTCTTCGTTGTCAATGGATGAATGTTCTGGCTTAACGTAGGTTTGGTACTAAGAAAAACTATATCTGTTTGTGTTATAAAGCTGGGACTAGAAATTGGCTAGCCCTCCTTTGTACAGTTCATGCATTTCACATACATGTAATAGAAAATAACATCATCCCTGAGACTCTGGTGTGACACACTTAGTCAGGAAGGTCTTGTTCATTAGTCTTGCAAAAAGCTGGTAGGATCAGGGACATAGAGGGATGGGGAAAACCCCACAAAACAGCTCTGTTTTTCCCAGGCAGCAGATTCTCACTTATTTTTTAATTTCACTGCTGACACTCAGCTTGCTTCTGGCCTCCTGTGTCAGGTTGGCTGCCAGTTTTAAACACCAGCTTAATTAATTTAGTGAGAGATTTACAAGAAGAAAAATGAAAGAGAACTAAGCCAAGTGCTTAACTTTAATTCAAAATGAATTACCTGGTTTCTCTTAAGTAAAAGCTTCTTAAGCTTCACAGAAGCACTGACAGGTTTTTTTCAAAGATACATCTTAATCTGTGGTTATTTCCATGTGACTTTCAGAGCCAGCTCTTCTTTCACCATGAGCCTTCAAAGTTCACAGAACTTGTCTCTTGAGTATAGTTTTGTTTCTTAGCTGCTGTGAAATAGGAATTATGTCTTTCTTAAACTACTAAATAAAGATATAACTTGCATGATGTCTAAATAGTGTGAGTTGATCATTTAAAAGGTTTCACACTGATTTAACTCTCCACAAATCCTTCTTATCCATATTCTGCATAAGATCCATCAAAGTCCCCCTTGAATCCTGAAGATCCTTTTCAAATGTCTTTGGTTAGCATTGAAGATTCTTCATGATCTTGAACAAAGCTTTGTAAAGAGAATGTATGAAAAATGTATATTGTCACTTTCCAAAAACAGATTCCCTGGACCCAATGAGAAGTAAATTTGCCAAATATAATTTAAATATATAAAAATTTGAGACCTTTACTTTAGATTTTTCTCTTAATAATATACTCCTCAATCCAGGTTCACACTCTAATGCTGTTGCATCTTCTCCTTTTTAGATCTCAGTGAACTCTGTAAGATATGAGTCCCTCGATATTTACCAGCCTATTTTTCATGCATTCCTTCCACCAGTTGCAAATATTATTTTTGACAGCTTCATTCACCTGCCTGAAATATTCTTTTGCTCATCCTATTTCAAATCTTTGATCATGCTCTACCTGATCTAACCAGGTAATACCTCATGTCTCTCAAAATCTTAGCTGAGTTCTCAAAAAAATCTCTTTGGATTCTATTTTAAGATCATTGCATATCTTCTGGACTCTCATGAGGCCTACTCTCTGCACCCCAACAAGAACTATTCTTTCTGGACAGACATTGTCAATTTACTTAGAACTCTTTATTAGGGACCAGAGAGATTGCACAGTGGTAAGGTGTTTGACTTGCATGCAGCTGACCAAGGACAGATGGTAGTTTGAATCCTGGTATCCCATATGGTCCCCTGAGTCTGCCAGGAACGATTTATGAGTGCATAGCCAGGAGTAACCCCTGAACACTACCGGGTGTGACCCCCAAAAAAAACAAAAACAAAAAAAAAGAACTTATCTGAGAGCACATCTTCTTTAATTACTCTTATCATTGGCAGTTTAGGGTTTGTACATATTAACTGTGATCAATCTAATGACTTGATTGAATGGTCTAGACTAGAGCAAGAATGTAATAAAAGATAAATAATTGGTTACAGAAATATGTGCTACATACATGCACACCTTAGTTAAAGATATTTTTTATAAGTGTTAAATTAAGTTTATGGCTTAGAAGTGTTGCATCTGAAACCTAATTAAATGATATGTTGGGAAGAAAGGGGTATAATAAGTGGGAGAAAGTTTGGGAGAAGCCTAGCTAAGGATATCACAAGAGTAGTCAAGTCAAAATGATGTTGAATGGCTGAAATGAGAATCAGAGAATCAAAGAACTGGACAGAGATTTTCTGTTAGATTAAAGGTGCTGAGAATGCTGGTTTTCTTTTGAGTTCTAATTTTAGCTCTGAGAATTTCATTTGAAGATTAGCCATATCTTTGTAGCCAATCCTCATACGTGAACTGTACAATTCCATGCACCCATGGAAAGAAATCAGTGACAGTGATCTATCATCTAAAACTTTCCTTTTCCTCTTATTGACCTTTACATAGTTATTGAAGTAACTCAGCTCCATGATTTACAACCTGTTTATTTTATAGAATGTCAAGAAAAGGTATCCGACTATGAGAATTTTAGTTTGTTTAATCTGCCCCCAAATATGTGATTTTATTTTAGGAGGATGTGGGGGTAGGGGCCAACAAAGAGGGATAATAAAGGCAGGGAGAAAACAATTAGAAACAATAAACAGGCTTCTCACATTTATTTCAAGCATGTTTATTTCTTAGCAAAAATTGCAGTAGCAGTGAATGTCTTAAATTCAGTTTTCCTTCTGAAACCTGAAAGTTTTAAATAAAAAGTTTGAGATTGCAAGAAGAGTTTTCAAAGAGAGAAATATGTATATTGAAGTCACCAATGTGAATTAATAAGTATATCCATAATAAAGGGTGCTTTACATTGTTCTAATTGCTTTTGCTAATGACGAATATGCTATCCTTTTTTTTTTTTGGCTCTGAACACAAGTGATTAGAGACTCTGCTGCCAGTTTCTCCAATGTTTCTTCACATCATTGTTTTTTTTTTTTCTCATGTGCTGTAACTCTTTGCAGGATCTCTCAGTCAGTCAGAATCAGTTTTATAAACACCTGGACATGATAACATTTCAGATGCCATTGATGTGGAGTCTTAGAGTATATCTAACACAATTATCATTCTTGAGGGTCATCAGGATTGATTTTTTAATCTCAAAAGACAAAGAACAAAGAACAAAAAACTATTTTAAGCAAATTATCCTTGAAATTAAAGATACACAGTCAATAAATAATAAACATTATTTTTTTTTCAGTTTTCTCCCTTTTGCCATCAATCTACCTATAGAATTCTATTATGTACTCGATCTATAGTCAACTCTTGAACTTCTTATCAAGGACAAAGACCTGGAAGTCATAAACTGATTTTCCAGCCTATTTCATCAATGTTGAATTTTTTAATATTTTATTTAAACACCTTGATTACATACATGATTGTGTTTGGGTTTCAGTCATGTAAAGAACACCACCCATCACCAGTGCAACATTCCCATCACAATTGTCCCAAATCTCCCTCAATGTTGAATTTGTTACTCAGTTTTATTCTAAGTTCTTCACTTTTATTTAGACAACACAATTACTCTTTAATCCAGGCTCCCTTCTTACTAGTATTCTTCTTTACTTCAGAATTTCATTGCACTTACTGAAAAGTGACCCATTATAGGGGCTCATAGTTTTAGTTTAGTCTTAGAGAGGAAGACTTTGTTCCCGCTTCCCAGATAGACATCTTACTCTGTCTCACATCTCTTTCTCTACTCTCAGAAGTACCTTCTCTTCATAGTCCCCTTTTCTTCAATATTTTCTTTGTGCTCTAAATTATTTATAGTACACACACATGTATCCATGCATGTGCAAACACTAACACACACACACACACACACACACACACCAGACTTTCATTTGTCCAATTCCTAGGCATTCTAAAATACTCAATAATACTTACACTATTACTGCTTCTGTTTAACTTTTACTTTATGTGTTTTCCAAAATTATTTTGATAAGATTAGTCAGTAATTATCACATAAAATTATTTTTTACTTTCAGTTCCATCACTAAGTACAAGTGTCTTTTAGCCCTCTTGTGTTGGAGAATCTCAAAGACAAAATTCCAAATATCATGTCACTAATGTTGAAATATTAAAAGATCAAAATTTCTAAAATCTAAAATCCTAAAATTTATAATGTCCGAACTAAGACCTGGTAAATAAAATTCAGAAAAAAAATGTAATTATAAAATCCCTTAAAGTACATTTATATACATTTTCTTTTCTTTTTGTTTTTTGTTTTTTTTTGGTTTTTGGGCCACGCCCAGTGATGCTCAGGGGTCACTTCTGGCTATGCACTCAGAAATTGCTACTGGCTTGGGGACCATATGGGACACGGAGGATTTTACCATGGTCTGTCCTAGGCTAGTGTGTGCAAGGCAGACACATTACTTCCTGAGCCGCAGCTCCAGCTCCTCATATACATATTTTAACATAATTTGAGAAAACACAACAAATGACAGAAACCTTAAAGGTCATGTTAAGTAATAATGCTATTTTTATTCAAATTTGAATTTTCTTGAAGACAGATGTACAAAAAGGATATATCAGCATGGCTAAAGTGATAGAACAGTGGCTAGGGCATTCATTCTCCATGAGTTCAATACCTGCTATTCCATATGGTCCCCAGAGCCTTCCAGAATGTTCATTGAGCTATAGCCCTGAGCACTACTGGTGTGGCTTCCAATCCAAACCAAACAAGCACTCAAAATTAATATATCTTGATTGAGGATATTCCAACGTTTTTGTTTTCAGAGGTGATATAGACAAAGTACATTATATGATAGTACACTAAATGGTATTCTTTTTTAAAAAAATTGCATAAAATGATCACAAATTAAAAGTATTCAATTTATACCTCCAAATTCACAAATTATTTTAATATGAAAACATGGCATTTAAAATATATTTTAACTTGCTAAAATCTTAAAATAATTAAAAACATGAAAAGGTTAAACACTAAAGAGAAAAATCAATATATGTAAAAATCTTCATTGAAAGCAAAGTTGCATTTCTTATTCCTGGTCATGACTTTCCTCTGAGAATATATTCACTTTCATTTATACTGAGTATTGCTCTCTTTTGAAATATTTCTGTGATCAGATATAAACTCACACAAGCATTCCCTATTAACTATTCCCATCTCTTGTGTAATGCTTCTATGTTGCTTTGGGTACAAGAAAATTCATGTACGTGCATGTAAGCATGGAACAACAATTTGAAGAAAACAATACTGATTATGGAACAGCAATACCATTGAGTATCTTTTACTGTGCACAAAATGATTTAAGCAGTCAAAAATGTTTCTGACTTCTTTGGGCCATGTAATTTAATTGTATAAAAGCTCCTAGAATTTAACCATATGGAAAGAATGCTAACACAGACATGTAACTTATTTTTAAATTAAATTTTTGTAGCTGCCTAATCTAGTCATCTGAATTTTTTGCAAAATGCACAGATCTAAATGGAAAGTAAAACACAACTTTATGACTAAAACCTTGATATTCACCTCAAGAAGTCTTGACTGCGGTCAATTCCATATCTTTATTTTGGTTTGAGAATTCAATTTAAATTCCTATTTTCCTTGCCAAATTCACCATATCTTTAATAAGTGTTCATAAAGCAACTTGCTTTTTAAGTTCTTAATATGTCAGTGAGTGGATACATTTCAACAATTTCACTCTAACATGGACATGATTTGTATATGGCATATAAAAACCAGGTGTGGACAGTTTATACAGTGTCTTTCATTATTCAAAGCAAAGTAAGTGCAAGATTACACACACACATATTACAAATAAGTAACATTACAAAGATATTACAAATAAGTAATATCTTGCAAAATATGTGTAAGATTACACACAATAACTATATTCTACACAACATATATATGTATATGTATATATATGTTGTGTATATATATGAGAGAGAGATTGATTCTGGTGTCTCTGATCTCTTATCTTGTACCTTTTATATCTAATGATGGAAATAAAACCCAACTAAGTCAGAAACACATCAAATACTGTTCTTTTTGTGAAAATATACTTTTATTCTAGTTTACTAAGCCTAAGTATCTTATAGCTGTTGTTTTTATAATTTCTTCACTTAGGCACCATGGTTCCAAACATGTTCGTAGTTGGGTTTCAGTTATAGAATGTACACCACCCTTAACCAGTGTAACTTTTCCCTGCCACCAATGTTCCCCATTTCCCTCCTCCTCAATCCCTGCCTGTCTTCAGGACAGGTATTCTATTTAATATGATACTAAATTCAACAACTGGAAGCAGTAGAAGTAATGACTGGGACATAGGGGATGGGGAGAATACTTGGGAGAAGTAATTTGAGAAGAGACAAAGGGAGAGGAAAGAGGGACAGCAAGATCAAGAGAGATCACTAGAGCCCTCTCCAAGAGACCGTGCATATAACAATACATGATACTATTCCATATACTATTTTTAAAATATCTTAATTTAAACACCATGATTATAAACATGTTTGTAGTTGGGTTTCAGTCATAAAAAGTACACTCCCCCTTCACCACTACCAGTATCCCCTTCTCTCTCCTAACCCACCCTCTGCCAATATTCAAGACAGCCATTCTACTTCTCTCACTCATTAACTTAATCTTTTCAGTTGTTTGAGAAAATAAAGAATTCTGGCACATCCTTGAAAACCAAAGAAATGATCAATTAATAGTTTCTGAATGGAGGAATTAAAATATTAAAATAATGTGAAGAGAAGAAGAGACAGTTGAATTAGAGGTGGTAAAGGCATGTGAAGGCCTAAATTAAGATAAAAGTTGCTCCAATATAGCTTCTCTATGAAAATGAATGCTATATACACAAAAGGAAAAGATATGAATGAATTCATGGGTAACAGGCTGATATTTGTTGAGGGCTACACAAAATAATTTGAGTGTCTTATGGTTCCAGCCATAGGTATATCGCTTATAGATGAACAAATTAAGGAGGGAAAAGGAGAGCATGTCTCTTAGGATTCATTTTGTTAATTTATCATACAGTTCTATTTCTAAGATGTGCCCAATTAAGGGTTAAATGTTTAGTGTCTCTCTAGAAGTGTGTCCTATTATATATATATATATTCAGAGTTGTACTCTGGTTACAGAACAAAATGATGAAAACTATCAGGATTAGGTTCAATATACACTGAGCCTGACTGGGTCCCATTTGTCATGGTGAGTGAAATGTAAACAGGGCACAGACATTAAACTCAGATACTAGTTTCAGCTTCTGACCTTCAGTAAATGCTAACAACAAAATGAAGGCCATAGACAGAATGAAAGGGGGCCAGAATTAAACATGGGAACTGTGTACCCCTTTCTGACCTCCACATGACAATTCTGGGAATTCACATCCATTTACTTACTTACTCAAAGCTTATGCTTTGCAGACACAGAATATAGAAAGATTTGAAGATTCTGGAGAGATGCCTAGGGTGCCTAAAGAAGTAAGTTTATAGTTTTAGGACTAAGATGGGGAGCTTGCTTAAAATTTACATGGGGATGTTGATTCTAACTGTGATGTATTGAACTAAAGACTAATTACAAAAAAGAATCGAATAAACAACTATTTAAAACATTTAATAATAAATGAGCATGTACAAAAAGGGTATTTGTGGGGAATAGATAAGGGTAGTTGCAGATGTAATTAGTCAGAAGTTTCTTTTCTGTTTGAGAAGTGGTTGAGGGAGACAGGTGTATTGACCACATACAACAGTGCTTCAGAGATACTGATGGTGTATGCTTATAAGTTACTACTGGTGATGCTAGGAGACATGCATCTTGAGATCATTATGTGTGTATGTATACAAGTTTATTAAAAAGTAAGCAAGAAACTCTCCAGCTCTGGAGACGCGTAGTTTAGGATTAAATTCAAGACATAGACTATTAACTACTCCATACTTAATTTTAAAAACATAGTGATAAATATAAACATTTGCTTACTTGAAAAGAAAGTAATAAATATATGTATTTCTAATATAAAATATATTCACAAGGTAGCAAACAGGATTCCATTCTAAAAGGAAGGGTATGAAATAGAGAAATAACCTTAAATTTTATCAGTATTCAATAACAAGAGTAAGGTAGTATGTTATGAATAATATTGGTCTAATCATATATTTTTGGAAGGGTAAAATAGAAAAATAGTATTACCCACTAGTTCAAAGAAAATATCATATTAATAAAATTTGAACATATGACATTCTTCCATGTCTTTATAAATTTCCTACATCTTTATTTAATTCTTTGATGACTTCTGAAATGGCAGAAATCAGTGGTAACTGTCATCACACATTATGAAAATATTAATATTTAACTATTTCCTCATAATACTATGTTTAAGTATCCTTGGGCCCGGAGAGATAGCACAGTGGCATTTGTCTTGCAAACAGCTGATCCAGGACCACGGGTGGTTGGTTCGAATCCTGGTGTCCCATATGGTCCCCTGTGCCTGCCAGGAGCTATTTCTGAGCAGACAGCCAGGAGCAACCCCTGAGCACCTCTGGGTGTGGCCCAAAAACAAAACAAAACAAAACAAAAAAAGTATCCTAAATGTTTTCATTCAAAACTCCAGAATAGAATTTAAACCATGTCATTCTCTTATGTTTCCAAGTAATTAACCACATCTGATGCAAAACTGAAACAAATATTATTTATTTAAAATTCTGTACATATAAGGTATGTATGTGGACTTTATAAGGGAGCATAAATTCTCTGCCATTTTAACCGCTGCAACCTTTGAGTAGTAGAACTAATTTAATAATTGCTAGTAATAAGAGCAGAATTATATTACTTTGTAGAATATACAACGTATAAGTATTATACATTTTAACTTTTCATGTGACAATGCTTTAACTTTTTCATGTGATAAACACGTGCATATTATTTACCACAACACATTTTTACCATAAACAGGTAGGTTTGCAGTTCTATCTACTTACCTAAAAACCCCAGAGGAAAAATTGTTGCCACTAATTACAATTTATTCTGTTAATGAAACAGTGCTATTCATTTTGGGGATAGTCACAACTGCCAGAACTCAAGGTTTACTTTTGGCTCTTTTTGGGAGATCAAACCTAATGGGACTGTGGGACCATGTGTAACAAAGAGATCAAACCTGGGTTTACTGCGTGCAAGACATGCACCCTACCCACTGCACTATTGATCTCATGCTGTTTATAACTTTGATCACTTACAAAGTTATTTTACAAAGATAAGTACTCAGATCAAAATGATCAGAGCCAGTGGTTTATTATTAATATACTAATTGTCTTTCTATTTCTATGAAAAAGCAACTTTCCTTGTCCATGGCCATTTACCATAATTTCAACCCAAAGAGGGTTTAGTGAGTAAGATACTCTTCAAAAGCCCCTACTTGTGATTTTAAGATGTTAACTTTATCAAGAATCATAATACAATTCATTGATAATTAACTCACATCTATTTTACTTAAAATTTCACCATTAAAATGAAATTAAGAGGTAGCTCAAGATCTTAATGGTTTATTGCCCCCCAAATGCAAAAGCCCTATTCAATTAGAATTTTTGCAGCAATCATTATAATAATAATTACGCCATCCCACTTACATTTCTCTCTTCTCATCCTAAACATGTCTCTTATCTTGGCACTGTAGAAAATCTTTGTGTTGGCAGGATATTAGTGAAGCATGCTGTAGTTAACACTAATTAATTCATGTTGGTCTCTTCACAATCTAATGAAACAGAATTAAACCTGTACTTTGTTCATTTTGTTCATATTTTCCAAATGAGACACCTAATAGAGAGTTAGTAAAGAGCATGTCAAATCTACATAGTCTCTTTACAATTTCTTTAAGCTTTCCAAAGGGAAAGAAACCCCAAATATCAAGCTAATAATAACTAGACTGATTATATAACAAGAAAGGAAATGAGTTGCTCTAGAGTAGCTAAAGATATTTCCAAGTAATTTTCTAGCTATAAATGACGCTTAAGAAATGAAATTAAGTAGGTAAATTTCTTTCAAGTCTTCTTTGCTTATATAACAAAGAAGGTTAGAAATACTCCACCAAAATAGTTCTGAAAATGCATAATAATCCAGATAACTTTTAAAAATTAATTTGTCCTTTGAAAAATCTATAGCATTATCAATCTGAGCATTGTAAAGATTCATTTTTCTATTTTTACTTATTTAATTTTTAATAATTTTAAAAGCCTTACTTTTAATTTTTATTTAACTAGGGAAGAACTTCCTTGAAAATAGAAATCATTTATATAAATTTTATAGATTCATATTATGCTTGCTAAATTATAGTAAAAAGTAGACTTAAGGAAGTCTTTTTATCAGTTAATCTTCAACTATCAAAATAGTATATATACTTTGGAAACTATAACATTGATCCAAAAATATTTTTCTCTGATATGATGCATTTTATGGTTAAATCTTTGTTTGAAACTCAATCAAAAATAACTTTGTAATTAAAAGTGACTATATACAAAATAAAATTTAAAAAATTAAAAATATATATAATTCAAAATAACCCAATGAATAGTTAATTTTCAGCCAAAAATTATTTAGAGGAAAATTTATAGTCTGATAATTTAAGAACTAATTACCAAAAATAATCTCAGTACCTTGCTATATACTTGTTATGTCAGTTGCTATATATTATGCATTTGTATAAATATTTTGCAGACAAAAAACTCATTTAGTAAAGGAAAAAAATATAGCTATATTTTGGCCAAAACCAAAAATCCAAGAATCATACCAAATGAGTAATCTAAAAATAAAAAAATATAGACTAATATTTGTGGTGGGAAAATACCAGTACTGAATAAATCTTGCACATTTTGATATCTTTAGAAAAGCCCAGTTTATTTATCTTCTCTTTTTCAGGCAAAATCATGCAACTTGAACTAGCTAGTCCTGCCTACAGTTAGAGGGGGAGATAAGGGAGGCATCAAGACCAAACAGGGGCAAGACTACTAAGTAGTGGGTTGGATACAGAGGGGACCACATATTCTAGCCGCCCTGGGGGTGAGGGAAGAGGAAATGGGAGGTAGGACAAAAACGGAGGTGTAGGGAGGACAAATTGGTGATGGGAATCCCCCCTGATTTTATGTAAATATGTACCTAAAATGTTATTGTCAACAATATGTAAGACACTATGATCAAAATAAAAATTATATAAAAAAAAGAAAAGCAATTAAAATCTTATTATAAAGTCTCTTCTAAGGTAAAGCTTTATCGCATACAGCAGTGATACATAAGCACTGATTAATACAGTAATTTTATATAAACATTAATTTTGTATAGAAACAGTATTATCTTTTACCTCTAGTTTCACACAATTCTATAACTTCTACATGAGACCCCTATCTTATCTCTATAGTTACATGATTTACTTTACGTAATTAATGAAGAAAGTTACAAAGTTATTTTAGCTACCACTCTTAACCTGTCCTTTGCACAAAATTAAGCTCAAGACATTTTTTGCGTAGAAATTTTAACTTTACATACGATTTCTATATCAACATCTGTGTTGGTCTCAAAACTTTTCAGTCTTAAAGGAGGTCTAGTGTTATTGCCAATTCATTGATTATGAAAAATAAGACTTTAAATGTGTGAAGTTTTTATATCATGTCACAAGTAATAGTATAAGATCAGAAATTTGAATCCATATTTAACTATCTTATTTCTGGCCTGAATATATTTTTATATTTCTCACATTTTCCTTCTGCTACTCTGCAGTTCCCAGTTTTCCTAGGATTTTCTGGTGAACTTTGGTGACTCTAATATTAGAATGAGTATACAGCTATATATAAGTCAAAGCAAAAATAAAATTAAGTACAACTGAAGTTCAATGATAACCTACAATTTCCCGAACAATTGTGCTGCTTAAAATGATAAATATATAAATATATTTATATGTAATATATAATAATATATAAATATATAATATTATATATTTTTCTTCAATTTTTTTTGGTATTTTTGACTAGCATATTCAATACAGATTTATTCTTCCAATTAATTCACTTACTACTATTAAATTTGTATTTTTTCCTTTGGATCTGAAAACTGATTATATAAAATAATGTTGCTTTATTATCTTATAATCCTACATAGATTTATTATTGTTAACAATAAGTTTCATACTTGTGCTTCTTTTATATTAACTTCTGCCCTGTATTTTCCTATCACTTTCACACACAAATGCAAAAGCAGTATGTTTTTATCTGGTATGTTTTGGCAAATTCTCAGACCAATTTTTGAAGCCACACAATTCCCTTATCAACACTTCTAATATTTGCTCAGAAAAAAATTTGGGTTTATAGAGAAAGAAACCGTAGGCAGTCAGGCTTTCTTAACCTCCTTTGGGTTTAATCTAAATCAATATTTACATTGCTGCTCTAGAAAGCCTTTCCTGACATTTAAAGATATAAAAGTCTTGGTGATTCCATTCATAATTGCTTTTATTCATTAAGTGCAGTCTATCCCAAAGTGGGTGAAACTTACCTTCTATGGGTGGTACTAAAAACATTCATGAATGCTTTCTGTTTGTTCACCTAAAGAAGGTCAATTTCTAAGGAGTGCTGAATTCTTAGTACTTTTTAAATCTTATTTTTTGGAAAGAGAGTGGTAAGCCAAATTTATTTGGGAATAACTGGACTATATAGATACTATTCATTTTCAGAAGAAAATTATTAGTTTCCGAAAGGCAGTAGCCCTTTTACTGAAGCTTTTGAGTGTCTGGTTTAGAAAAGGCACTGACCAGAGATTCTTTTAAACTCATGAAAATCAGATTTTAACAAAATTTCAAATTTCAAAAAAATGAAACAGATAATCAGAACTAATAAGGAATAAAATAGCCAATAGATTTATTTATATTATTTATATAATTTATAATTTTAATTTAAATGCTAGTTATTATTAATATATTCATTTTTATTTATATTATTTTATACTAATTTGGAGAAAGATAAACTTTGGGTTATAATAATTCTGGATTGACTTCCATAATGACTTTTATTTTTGTGTTTGTGGTGGTGGGGAGGAACACTTGACAATTCTCACTGCTTACTCCTAACTCTCAATGCTCAGGAATCATTCCTGGCTGGACTTGTGGTTACCACATAAGGTGTCAGAGATCCAACCTGCTGCACTCTCTCCTGTTCACAGAATGATTTTTACGAGGTAACCATACCCTTCAGAGTATTCTTATTTTCTTGACATTCCTTGATATACTTATTGTGCCTTGCTGCTTACAAATTTGTATGCATGAAAAATGGTATAAATAGGCATTTTAAAGTGTCTAGTTTACTACAGTGGCAATAAGGATAGTTGGAAAATCAAACAGCTCACCTGAGTCATCAAAAGAGACCTATGAAAACATGAATTCTAGGCTAGATAATTCTCTGTGATGCTCCAGGCAGGTCTTAAATGAGAATTTCTGTATGGTCAACAGGAATACTTGCTTTCTTTCTTTGAACTGAGGATTATGTGACTGTCGTTTTTACTATCCTGTTTTACTTATATTTTCTTGCTCAGACTTTCTAGGAGAAATGTAAGAGATCTGAGATAAAAGAATGAGAATGTGTTGGCTAAGACAGTGATGCTGAACTAAAAGGAACGGAACCTTCCATTTGCTCTACACTCTTAGCCTGACCAGGATCATATTGTATCTGTGAGCTGTATCAGTGGCATTTCCCTTGCAACTTCTCTTTGTTTACTCTGTGCGCTTGAGCAGAACTGCCTTTTCTGGATACATCCCTCATTTTCTCACTCCCTCTTCAGTCTTCAGGGATAATTGCTTCCATCCTTATGGTAGCTATCTTATTTCTCTTAAAATGTGCAGTCTTCGTCTATAAATATTTATATTGACCTATAATACTTAATAATTTTTAAGAAAATATCTCTCTCAATCTGACTTTTCCAGCAAGACACAATTCTAAACCCCAGCTTTATAAATTGGAATTATAACTCCATATGGAATCAAATAACTAAAGATGGGGATCACAAAGAATCTTGAAATTTTGTTTTGGAATTATTTATAAGTTTTTTGTAAAACATTTTGATTTGTATAGCAGTGTAATGAACCTATATACCAGGGGTCATTTGAAAACTACTTATCAAAGAGGCCAAATGCCTTGCTGCATATTATAGGAATGATGTCCTTGTTCTGTGCTACTTCTACAATGATGATTATGATAGTGGCACTAATGATTTAATATAATGTAAGTATAATTCAGGTGCTAGGCATTGTGAAAAGAACCTTATAACCTGATTTTTTATATTGCAATGATTTCATAAAAGTATAATAAAATGAGTACATAACAAGTCAAAATGGGAAACTGTATTCAGATGAAAAATATTCAGAAAGTTTATGTTATATACCATTTTATTACTGTCCTAACTTTAAAGGAAGAAACTAGAAATACATTTATTAAATCAATTGTGATTTATTTATAACTTAAGTATTGATTATACTAAAGTATTACTTATATCCCCTTAGATTTCAGTGATGGATAATGTTTAAGCATTCAACCCTCATGAAACTTCACATATAAAGTTCATCAAGAACTTACCCATGCCAGAAATTTTCTAGATTCTCAAAAATATCAAGTTTCTTTTTACCTTTCCCTTTAGTATCAAAAATTTAATTATTTTTTCAAGAGTTGTTTTTTTGGGGGGAGGGCAGAGAGATACCATGAAGGTAAGGCATTTGCCTTGCATGCTGAAGGAGGGTAGTTTGAATACCAGCATCCCATATGATCCCCCTACCTTACCAGGAGCGATTTCTGAGCATAGAGCCAGGAGTGGCCCCTGAGCGCTGCCGGGTGTGACCCAAAAAACAAAACAAAAAAAGTTGTTTTTTTATTTAAAATTAAAATTTATTTTTTCTTAAGCCAAGTTTATGCTTGGTATTAGAAATACAGGAGTACATGTTGGCAGCAAAGAATACAATTGTTGACAGTTTAAGCATATCTATCTGCATGTTATGAGACATTAAACAAAAGTGACTCATAGTCTCAACAAATAAGTTTATGTAATGGGTATACAATATATGATATATATAATATCAATAAATTCTAGAGATGTATTGTACAACACAGTCCCTGTAGTTAGTAATATTGTATTATGTGCAAAAATTTGTTAAATGACAGGTATCATGTTGTTTTCTTAATTTACATACAAAACATTTATAAAATACACCTTTTGAAGATGATGGGTATGTTGAGTACTGTGTTAGCAAAGATGCTTTTCTAGACATTAACTTATGTCAAATTTTGAAATTTTATAAATAAACATATGGAATTTTTGGTAAAAATTATGCCCCAATAAAACAAAAGATAAATTTTATTTTATCTGCAGGTCTGAAACAGTGGCTCAGTGGTAGGGTGTTTGCCTTGCATGCACTAACCTAGGATGGACCATGGTTTGATCACCTGGTGTCCTATATGGTCCCCAAGCCAGGAGCGATTTCTGAGAACATAGCCAGGAGTAACCCCTGAGCATTATCAGGTGTGGCCCAAAAAGAAAAAAAATTGTTTTTAACTTTATGAGTTGTTAGACTTAGCATGACATTCCTAGAATTGTCATTTTTTATTAAGTTTATGAGACGAATGGCTAAAGAAACTGTGGTACATATACACAATGGAATATTATGCAGCTGTCAGAGAGAAGAAGTCATGAAATTTTCCTATACATGGATGTACACAGAATCTATTATGCTGAGTGAAATAAGTCAGAGAGAGAGAAAAACACAGAATGATCTCACTCATCTATGGGTTTTAAGAAAAATGAAAGACATAATAATATGCAATAATAATTTTCAGACACAAAAGAGAAAAGAGCTGGAAGTTAAAGCTCACCTCAGGAAGCTCACAACAAAGAGTGATGAGTTTAATTAGAGAAATAACTACATTTTGAACTGTCCTAATAATGAGAATGTATGAGGGAAATGGAAAGCCTGTCTAGAGTACAGGCGGGGGTCGGGTAGGGAGGAGGGAGATTTGGGACATTGGTGATGGGAATGTTGCACTGGTGATGGGTGGTGTTCTTTACATGACTGAAACCTAAACACAATCATGTATGTAATCAAGGTGTTTAAATATAATATATAAAAAAAGATTACAGATAATAAAGGAAAAAATTAGCTGCAAAAAATAAAAGAAAATATGTTTATGAAGATGACAAGTAATGGTGTTAGAGTTGGTAATAAGGGTGATAAAAAAAGAAATGAATTTTTTTATTTTAACCAACTCATAATTATTTCAAAAGTTATTCATATACTCAGTTTAGGGAATAAATCTTACTCAAATTATTTATTCAAAAGTAACCTGGTTTTACAATCTAATTCATCATTTGTCTCTTGTGTTATTGATTCAAAAATATTTATTTTATGGTAAAATTCATTTTACTTATTTTTATTTTTATTAAAATACTGAATTTATTTCACGTATATATTTTTGTTTTCCCATCATTTTTCCATTTCTCTGATCACCTCTACTATTATATTCTATCATAACATTCTGTAATACGTAAAACCAAATAAAAAGATGAAATTTCATATTTAAAAACAAAACAGGAAGCTGGAGAGATAGCATGAAGGCAAGGCATTTGCTTTTCATGCAGAAAGTCGGTGGTTCGAATCCCAGCATCCAATATCGTCCCCTGAGCCTGCCAGGAGCGATTTCTGAGCATAGAGCCAGGAGGAATGGGACTCCCTCCACTGCCAGAGATCTTGGATAGCCTCCTTGTCACAATCAGGAAGCATTTTTTTTTCATGTAATCAATAAATTTGGCTTCCACTTTGGGAAGAGAACCACCCTTGTCATGCTTGCACTATTTTTGCCTTGAAGAAAGAACTGGATCCTTTTGACATTTTAGGACTTTTTTTTTTCCTGTGTTTTAAAGGATTCTTCAACTTTTGATCTTGGTTTTTGTGGTGTACCCCAAGACCCACCCATATCTGGGAGGAGTTTTGGGAACCGGATAATAGGTGTAACTACCTGCAAGACCTCCCATTTCTGGGAGGGGTCTGGAAAAGGATAGATAAACCTCTGAGCCAGGGGATTCGGGCCTTTTGCCGTTTCTCTCTTGGCCCGGCTTGGCTTCCTGGCTTTTGGATCTTTGGGCCGCATGGAGCCCAAAGGGAAGATGGCTAACAGGAGATAAGATGCAGGGCTAGCAAAATATAGCTGAATGCTTAAAAGGTTGACATAGGCCACACACCTGTGGTGGCTAGGGCATAAATAAAGATGATTCTTCCTGAAGCCTGCGTGTGAGTGATTTCACCTGGGCCTGGAACTCGCCGGCTGCATGGAGGTTGCAGAGCCATGTGGGCTGGATGGCATCATCCACCATCCAGCCCCATCGTTAATTATTTAATGCAACAAATGGCGCTCCGAACTTTGACCTGAATCCTGGACCCAACAAAACAGCGAAAATGGTGAGATTTCTGCTCTTCTGTTTCATTTTGGTTTTTTTCGGGTGCACTGAGCCCAAAACACTGGGCCACGTGGAGCCATGTTCAAACATGGCCGTGACCCCTTCTAGGGAAAGAAGGGCAATTAAAACAAAAGAGGTGAAAGCTTGCATCACCTCCAGCCCAGGCCCAGGCCCAGAACTAAAACTTTGTTACAAAAAACAAAAACCTCGGCCTGTACGAAAACTAATTAAAAGCTTAAATTGGAAACGGAGGAGAAAAAAGACTGTATTGAAAATGGACTGATTTTCTGAGAATGACCTTTGGCTTGAATTTGAATTTCGACTTTGGAAATTTCGGACTGAACTTTTAGTTTAAATCACTTGGAACTCTAAACTTTCAAAAGCGCCCTGTGAACATGTGGGCCATAAGCTGCTTCCAAAGTGCGCCCGGAAAAAAGAAAAGGCAGCGGTGAAGCCCCTCCAGCATCGGAAAAGCGGCGAAAAGCTCTTATCAGCCCAGAAGCAGAAACGCCTCAGCTCAGCTTTTGCTCCGCTGCAAGCCTGAAAAGGTAAAACAGCAGGAGCGAGAAAAACCGTCCAAAGTGATGCCCAGAGGGGTAAAGCGGCTGGGCTCGGCTCGGCTGGGATCTCGGCTGGAATCGGCTTGGCTGGGCTCAGTTTGGCCCGGAAAAGCGAAAAACCTGGAATCCACCCTCCAGCGAAACCGGCAACCTCATGGTCTACAAAACCGTCTACGGGGCCTGAAACTATAAAAGAGAGCCACGTGGTGAGATCAGCGTGGGACAAACCAACATCTGAACTTTAAAAGTTTACAAAAGCCACGTGGTGAAATCAGCGTGGAACAAATTAATCTAAACTATGGTTTTAGGTGTAGAAAATTAGTGGGTAGTAATATTTTACTCATAGTTGGTAATGGAATAAGTTTTAATTAGTGGTTAAAAAATAAAAATATAAGGGAGGTAATACAGATTAGCCCATTTTAACATCTAATTTCTAACCACCTGCATCTTTGTCTTAGTCATTTTCTTCATGATTTAAATGTGTTTTGTTGTCTTTCAAAGTTAATATTTTCAATTGCAAAATGTTTTACTGTGTATTTTAATGTACTTAGCCTGTTTTTAAAATGTATGTTATGCATGTATGCTGAAGTACTTGTGTATAGAAAAGTTATAGGAACAAATAGTTCCCCCAATATAGTTTAAAAGTATAGGAACATGAAAGTTCCAAAATAGTGCTTGGTAAAAAAGCATTAATAGAGTTTTAGGTTACAGGTGTAAAGTATATTTTGCAAATGATATGTTTTTGAAAAGGGCTGGTATATTAATTTTCACTCTATTACGTTGGTGCATAAAAATATTAAGAAAAGGAGGAAATGTGGGTGTACCTATTTAAGACCCTAGACCCACCTACTTCTGGGAGGGGTCTTGGGAACCGGATAGTAGGCGTAACCTTACCTGCGAGCCCCTCCCATTCCTGGGAGGGGTCTGGAAAAAGGTAGATAAGGCATGGACCAAGGGAATTGGGCCCTTTTTGGCGCTTTGCCCTTTCTGCGCTGCTGGGCGCTTCGAGGAAGATGGCTGAAAGGAGTTTAGATGCAGGGCCAAGAATAACTAGTGCTTGAAAGGTTATGAATAGGCCACACACACGTGGTGGCTAGGGCTTGAATAAAGATGATTTTTCCTGAAGCCTGCGTGTGAGTGAGGGATTTCACCTGGGCCTGGGACCCGGCCGGCTGGATGGAGTTGCAGAGCCATGTGGCCTAGGGTGGCAGAAAGGAATCCATCGCCATCCATCGCCATCCAGCCCCATCACTAATTATTTGATTCAACAGTTTTGACCATGTTGACTGTTTTCCATTATGGTGTGCGTGTGTGTGTGTGTGTGTGTGTGTGTGTGTGTGTGTGTGTGTGTGATTTTGGCTGGAGTATTTCCTATAGATTTTTTTTACTGGAGCTTTGCTTCAGCTTCCTCACCATCAAAATCTTTATCATTATCTTAATCATTGTCATCATCAACTTCATCTTCATTGGCAACAATTTTTACTTTTTTGAGGAACTTTATTGATATTTCCAGGGTCAGACCACTTTCCAGATATGCTGAAGAGTTTCACATCCTCCTCCTCTTTATCTTCCTCTAAAGAGGAAGTGGAACAACACCAAGTGCTATTCACTGCAATGCACAGGCCTGGAACCTCACTTCAACTGCAGAGACAAAGTCTCCAAATGCTTTATGTTCCTTTCTATGTTGGGGAGGAGAGGGAGTATACCTGGCGTCACTCAGGGCTTATTCTTGACTTCACGCTCAAGGATCACTGCTGGTGGGCTCAGGGAGTGCCTTGGATCTAACAGGTTGACTGGGTGCAAGGCAAATGCTCTACCTTCTGTATCATTTCTACTGCCCCTCTTCAGTCCTCTTCTTATGGCCTTCATAGGTCTTGCTTATAGTACTTTGTTACTTTCATGAGAAATTATTAAGGGGCAAGAGCGGTGGCGAAGTGGTAGGGTGTTTGCCTTGCACATGGCTGACCTAGGACCAACCGCAGTTCGATCCCCCGGTGTCCCAAATGGTCCCCCAAGATAGGAGCGATTTCTAATCACATAGCCAAGAGTAACACCTGAGAAGTCACTGGGTGTGGCCCAAAAAACAAAACAAAACAAGTCATTAAAACTATAATTTTCTTTTAAGAACTATTTCAGTTCTATCTCATATTTGATGTGTTTTGTTGTCATTTAATTGAAATTATTTTCTTATTTTTTAATTTTTCTTTTATTTCTGGAACAGTTGTAACTTTGTTGCTTTTTCCAATGTAGGATATATTTTAGGAATTATTTTGTTGTAGTTCTGTAACTAAATGTCACTGTGGTCAAATACTTTCTGTGCATTGTAATGGCTTCTTCACCTTTTAAAAAATCTTAAGACTTATTTCATGCCTCCGTATTGATCTTTATATAGTTTATTGGTGAATATTTCATGTGATTGAGAAAAGAACATTTACTCTTTATAGCTGAATTTAACACTCTATGAATACCAATCAGTTTATTATAGCTAATTGTGTGTTCAGTACTTCAAAATAGTCACTTGGTAATTTTTCTTTTATAGACAAAATAGTAGTAAACATTTATTTATAATCATATATTTGTCTATATCTTCTGTTACTTTTAAGAAATTTACATTTCTGCCCTCTTATTAGGTTCATATATAATTATATTGATCATTTCTTCTTGCTGAATAGACAGTTTTATCTTTATGAACTCTCCCACTTTTTTCTTTTTATAGTACTCTTACTCTAGAAATATACTAGATATTTCTTACTTAATAATCTTATAGCTATTTTATCTTTCATTAAGTTTTAACTTTAATTATATTTTGAATATATCTGCTCTTTTGCTCAAAAAAATTTTGCCTTGGGGGATGGGAGAAAGAATATATAGTATAAATATATTTTTTCTCTGGGGAATGAATATATAGTACTTCTTGAAAGCTGGCTTGCCTTTCAAGCTGATGGCATTGGTTAAATCTCCGAACTCTCTGTGGTTCCCCACAAGCAGTAAGTTCTGAACACTCCTAATTTTGACTCAAATATATATAATAGTTCTTTGCCATTATAGTTGATGTTCATTTCTTTTGTTTAATAGTTCCTCCCCTTTACTTGAATTAGTAAATTAATTTGTACTTAACAACTATGTACAAGATTATATTTACCTTGACTATTTTATGATAATTTCCTGGTGGTGCTATTTTTGTTCTTTTTATTTACTAATTTCTTGATAGTCATAAATTTGTTTTTTTCATTTACTAATTTTGAGCTAATTGTGTATGCCTTTGGAATTCCAAATATCTCCTCAAGTGATGCTTTATCCTCAGAGTTTGCATTAATTTTAATGATTACACTATTTTATATATATATATATACATATTTATATATATATATATATATATATATACACACATACATACATACAGACACACACACTTATATACACTTTCTTACCCACCATGAAGTAATATGCAAAGAACACTACAATACCAAGGCATTTTATGCTTCATGGTCTTGTTTTCATCTATTTAAATTCCATATGTTATAGACATATTCTTGCCATTTTTAAATTAAACACATATTAGGTTTTTGTGTAGTCAAGAAATGCATGATTTCCTGTATCTCAACTTTTTGAACTGCTATGGAGAGGATTTAAGCTTAAGTTGAACATTTATTTGAATATAGTATTGTTTAGATTATATATCTGGCTTCAGATATTTCAGATTTTCTTCTAGTAAGGCTTTGGGCATAGAGTTAAGACTTGAAATCTCAATCATGAGACTTATAGTTGGCTCCAGAAAAGTACATTTAATATATACTTTCCCTTAACTTTGTTGGGGTAGGGGTGATATAAGCAGCACATAGGAGGTCTTCAGGCCCTCTGTTGAATCTCTGACTACTTGAACAGAGTTTCAAAGCACAAACTTGAATATGTGGCGCTGCATGGGCCCTGTCACTCTGAGGATTTTTGGATCAGTGATTAGTGTATATGCAGGTCTGTACCACAGTGTTTTGTGATCTCTGTGGTACTGGGATAGAACTGGGTTGGGGGTAATTTGGGGTGAGTAGACTGAATGTAAGCTGTGCAACTTAACCACTATAACACCTCTCTGGCCTCAGTAACTGCTAAAGTTTTGGATTTCTAGAACTTGACTCAGTGAAATATGGGACTTTCAGACAATGAGATTTTTAAGCCTAAAAATTGTGTAAACATAAGGCTTTTATTTCTTGATAGATGTTTTTTAGCATGTTATGAAATGTGAGATTGCAGGGCCTCAGCATTGAATCTGTGATTTTGTGTGAATTAAGTCTGCAGAACAATAGAATGTTTAAATTTTGAGGATATAGAATTCTGAAAAGTAGTATTAGGTGATAAACCTCTACCTTTCTGTTTGCCATGACATTTCCTACTTGACAGAAATCATTATTTTTGAGTTTGACACAATTCTATAGGATTCTACAAATTCACCAAAATTATTTTTGTCCTTTATGTTGTCATTTAAGTCTATCTGCTTCTTTTAATATTTTTTCATAAATTAAAAATGACAAATATATTAATTTCTTTGGATTCTATGTGGTTACTGTGTTTTTATTTGCTCTTATTTAGTCATGTTATTTATTTATTTACTTGGTGGAGGTGAAATGGACATACCCTGCGGAACTTAAGGCTTACTACCAGATCTGCATACAAAGATTATTCCTGATGGTGCTTAGGGGACTGACCATATGGAGTGCTAAGGTTTGAATTTGGGTCAGCTTGGTGCAAGGCAAATACCCTACACTCTCTACTATTGTTCTGGCCACAATAATATTATTCTTTTACATATTTTCAGTGACAGTTACTGAGCTAGACTGTCTCAACCTCCACCAATTCATTCTACGCTTTGATCTGATGTTCTAGGTTGCCTTGCTCACTGACTTTCCCAATGAATTCTTCTTCCAAAGAACATTAGAAAGAAATGGAAGTATTTAAGGGAGAAATAGTCCTTTCCCCCTGCAAGTGTTTTTCCTATCTGCTCCCCCTTTCTATCAGAATTATCCTAGCCATTTTCTTCACTCCAGAACTAGTATTTAAATAGCAGAAATTGATTACAGAGTCCATTTTTTAAGAATCAACCTTAATGAAAATGTCAAGTCTCTAGTATAATTTTGATTATTTTATTTATTATTTATTTTTATGATTATTTTAGCTGAAGAAGAATCCTAGTGTTTCAAGCTTTGGTACATCATTAGCCTGGCAACAGTTTTTCCTTAGGATTCTTTAGGATTTTATTTCTTGGAAGATTTATTGAAATATTTCAAAGTTCTCTCTAGTGTTACTCAGTTATAAATGAAGTAGCTGATTCTACATTTGGTAACGTTAAACATTTATACCTTTTCTTTGTCCTTTCCGTTGTTTTTGTTTATACAAAAAGTTGTTTCTTTTTTATTATTTAGATGAATCATTGGGTTTTTATTGACTGGAATCCTCAGTAGTACTCTTTCATTATTTTAATGCATGCTAAAACTTCATTAAATAATTTTCAGATTAAAATCTCAGGAGAAACTTTCTTAGCAAATTTTCTTTAATGTAATAAGCTCATTCAAAGATGAACTCCAAGCCTTGAAACCAGTGAACATACTGGTATTTATAATATAGCTTTTCAAGTTTTCAAGTCTAATTTCAAGTGTGAGCCAGAAAACCTCCTTTCGGGAGGGGGGATGCACAGGGGTTATTCCTGGCTAAGTGTTAAGAAATAGTTCCTGGCTTGGGGGACCATATGGATACAAGGGGTTTGAACTGCAGTTCGTTCTAGATTAGCGCATGAAAGGCAAAAGTCCTACCACTTGCACCAATGCTCAGGCACCAAGAACACCTCCTTTTTGATGCATTCTAAACCTAAAGGCCAATATGTTTTACTCCTCTTGGCTCATATTTTTCTTGTTTACATTTTTTAATATATGTTTACATTTTAGCTTATTTATTATTGTTTTAAATCATCAGATACTTTAAAGAAAAAAACACTACAGAATATTTTGCTCACTACTACAAACTTCTCTGTTTTCTGGTGGTTATTCTAAAAATTCTTAGTTTTGGAGCTCGAGCAAGAGTGCAGCAGGTAGGGCATTTGCTGTTTATGCATTCAATACAAGTTCAGTCCTCAGCATCAAATATGGTCCAATGAGTACCATCAAAAGTGATCTCTAAGCAAGGAAACAGAAGCAAGTCCTGTGCACTGATGGGCGTGACCTAAAACCTCAAAGAAAAAGACTCTTAATTCCTTGTTAGTTATTCTGTGGCTTCAAATAAGTCTTAATTTCTTGATTTTGTTATTGAAAATATTTGGATTTTCCAGTTGGGATTTTGTCATAAATAATTTGCCATTGATCTTCCCTTTCACCACATTTTAAAATTTTCTTTAAAGTGTTGCTTTTTTTATGACTAAACTTCCCATTGCAATAAGGTGGATTCAAGCTCTATAGTCCCAACTTAATTTTTTGTTTATCTTGTTTTTATTGCCACACCCATTTGTGCTCAGGGATCAGACCTGGAGATACTCAGTACCATATGTGGTACCAGGGATTGAAATAGGGACTCAGAGCAAGATAAGTGTTTTTACTCACATATTATCTTGGTCATGCACGGTAATATTATTTTTATCTTTAGTTTATAACTATTCTCCTTATAGAAAGCAAAGAATCCTTCATAGATATCAACCCAAGTTGACTATTCTTTGTTTTTTAAATAAGCATTTTTATTGAAGTACCAAGATTACTATAATGCTAATTATACTTTTATGTTTATATTATTCCAATACTACATCCATTACCAGAGAGCCTGCTTCCCTACACCAGAGTCCCTAGGACCCCTTCTAGGTCCTTCGCTATGTGAGCTTACTAATAGACAAGATATTCAATTCTATTTTGCTTTGTTCAATTGTTGTTCTTTTACTATGCTTCTTTTATACCCAAATGGAGAGACATCTCTTTCTCTCTCTCACTCACTCACTCACTCTCTAGTAGAGAACACCTACACAGATATAGATGAAATTCTACAAAATTGTAAATCAAAAAGTTAATTGTGTTTTTATTTACAAAATTAATTTTAGAGGCATATACATTTGCAGAACTAAAATCAATAATTAAGTGCTAATGCATTTTAGAGTTTACATGAAACAAGTCCTCAAGTATAAAATTTAGTAATGATGATAGAATAAGCTATTACTGATTTATGAAGCTCTATATCATTCCTTCAAAACTAAATAATAAAGTAGCTACAAAAATTGTTCTTAGTATGGTCTTCATTTTAATGAATCTTTGGCCTTCCATTCTATTCTGGCTTGTAGAGTCTCATTTAATAGATCTGCTTTAAATCTTATGGGTTATATTTGTTGTAAATTTCCTTTTTGACATTGTTCTTTTCAATATTCTATCTGTTTTTAATTTTTATTATTCTGAACATAATATGTCTTGGAGGTTATTTTTGTTAGCTGATACAATTTTTCCCGGGACCTTTGTTTCTTCTTTATTAGTTGCCTGTTCCTTAAGAAATTCTTAACTATAATTTTTTAAACTTTGGTTCATCAAATTTGTCTTCCTGATCCTCAGGGGCTATAACATTTCTTATATTGTTTGCCTTGACTTCATCCGTGGCTCTCTGGTATCCTTTTTTTTTTTCTTTTCAGTCTATTTTTTACATCTTCTGGTATGTTCTAGGTTTTTCTTCATCTCATCTAGGCACTTCATGATCTTTTCCTCAATTACTGTTATTCTGCTGCTCAAACACTCTAATGACTTCCTTATATCACCTGTCATACTCTTTATCTTTATTTCTACTTATGGATGAATTATTTCATTTTCATACTTTCTGTGATTTTCTGAAGACCAGTGCTATCATTTTTTTGAGTTTATTAAACATTCTCACTATTGTGTCACTAAAGTAATTTTCTGAGGGTATCCAGAGCTAGTTGGTGTTGACTGTGCCTTCCATGTTATTGTTTCCACTTTTTGAAATTCGTGGGCATCAAGTCTTGCTCATTGATTTTTCAGTGTTTCTGCTCTTCCAGGGGTAGATCATTGTAATTAGATTCACTAGGACATTCTGAGGGATTAGGCTGTAAACTTGCCCTTTGACTTCTCTGACCATCTCCACCCAGTGACAGGAATTACCACTGTGAGCAATCTGAGATTTGCTGATTAGATCTGTTGAACTTCAAGAGATGTGATGTAGGACTATTGATATGGTAGAAATAGAATGTGGAAGCTTCTGGAATATAGCTGGAAAATAATGGAACTACTTTCTATTCTGAGTAGGGACAGTTGGACATTAATCTGACTGGGAACTAAGGAGCAGCAAGCAGAAGTTCAGGAGCTGTGAAATGGCCTATTCATATATTCGAGTTGACTATTCTTAAACCAAAAAATTTTGGGCAGTGGTATGATGCGAAAAAATCTCCTTTATTTTTTAAATATTTAGCATAAAAGTAATTTATTTCAGAATATGTAGTCATTATCATAACATCAGATTATAAATTCAAAAGTTACTTTGAGATTGCATAATCCATGTAAAGTGAAAAGATAGTAAATATTGTGAGTCTAACTTAAGAGTTAATGATGCTTTAAAAATAAATCTTTGTAAGAGGCATTTGAAAAAATGTTTATAAAGTATTAAATTCAATATATATTTTGGGGGCCAGCACAGTGGTAGGGCATTTGCCTTACACGTGGCTGACTCAGGACAGACCTGGGTTTAATTCCCAGCATCCCATATGGTCCCACAAGCCTGGCATAAGTGATTTCTGAGCAAAGAGTCAAGAGCACTTAGCACTGCTGGGTGTGGCCAAAAAAAGGAAAAAAAAAAAAAAGAATTTTGAGTTTGAGATTGTTCAATGGACTAGAGCAAATATATGTTTTGCATGTTTAGGTCGGGTTTAGGTCCCAGCACAGGAAAGTCCCGTGAACACTAACTACCATGAGTGACCCCTGGACTCTGAGCAAAAAATAGCCTCTAAACACAACAGTATGTATCAAAACCAATATGTGTATGTATATCTCTATCTCTATTCACTTATGCATTTTATGATAAAATTTCAAATGCTTTAAATTTATGTAATAGTCAAACTACTTTTAATGATAAAGATTATGTAAAATTCATTTTGTTAGTAGAGTTATATGTAGCTTATCAGTATTTACTATAAGCATGCATAGTGATTAGAGAATTTCTTTGTGAAATAAAAGCAGAATGTATGATGAGAAAGTATAAAAGGTTGTTCAAGTTTGAGGGATATGTCCCAGGGTATAAATTTTCAATGGGTCTGTACTTCAGACATTCAAGATTAAAAAATGTTCTAAATATCTGCCATTAAATACCGTGCTTTATTAACAAAATGATTATTAATTACATTTGAGATGTGTTTAGAGGGTCATTCTTTAATGCATTTTAACTGAAAAAAAATTAAAACCATTATGTACAGACATAAAAATGAAGAGAATAAATGCAAAACACAGTTTTCTGAATGTTTCCCACTTTTGGTGTTATAATAAACATATTTTTTCATAATTATTTGAAATGGCTTCTCTAAATTTTCAGCAATATACTTATTTTTAATATAGAAATAAAGAGAATGAGACCCTCTTCACCATTCCTTCTATTTTATTTACATCACTCTCTGTAATTATAATGTCCTTTCTGCACTTATTCACACATACAACTCACTCTTTCCACTTCTCACTGAACTACCAAAGTACTTGTTTCCATTTGCATCAAGTGTTGTAGTTTTTTTGCTTGTTCCTTGAGACAGTCGGGCAGGCCAGTTGTAAGGGTGATATCTGTTGGCAGAGAGTATATGAGACTGAGAACAGTTTCATTATTCTAGACAACATGAGGGCTGAACTTCATTCAAATTAAGTGTGCAAATGCCCTGTGATATAGCAAATGAAGTGTTACATAGGTTCATAAATAGACAGGGGTCAGTATGTTTATAGTCAGAGGCAATTCATTATTCAAAATAAATGTCGTGATAATGTAGTGAATGTAAACAGAATATGCTGTTGCATGTAGAATAAAGATTACCAATATACTTACTACAGTAATTGAGACACAATTAAATCTTGTTAATTATTCCTGGAAAAAATAGAATAGAATTAAATGATATATATGAATTTGAAAATGCTTACAGAATATAAAGTAAAAATATATCTTTATTTTATATATAATTCATAGATTTACATAAATATAAATATAAAATCATTTCAGAAAATATTTAAAAATTAAAATAAATGCTAAGTTTACATATTTGTAGTAATATGTATAAATTCATGTATGTATTTAAAATCCATTAAAACAGGGCTTGTACCTGGGACAAAAATGCTATTTAGAATGAGAAAGCATGAAAAAATATATAAATAAGAAAGTAAGTAATAGAAGATAAATAATGATGTTTTGAACCAAAAACTGTAAGTAAATTTTTATCTATAAAATTTATAAAGAATATCTTTATGAATGTACAAAATAAAAAATAAAATTTTTGCTATATGTCCATTCTTATTAAATGATGACAAGTTATATTTTTCATAAATTTCTCAATTCATTTCAAATTAGTTTTCTTTGTCTCTCTCTACTATAACATGTGCCTACAATTTTAAATATGTTTAGTATATGTAATATGATTAAGCCTTATATTCATACCACTAAAATTTAATTTTAGTAAAAGCCTAATTTTTTTAAATTTTAATTGTTCTTTATTAACATAATTAATTTAAAATAGTTGAAAATTTTGAGTCTATCCTCACATCTTTATAAGTGAACAATTACTACCAATCCTACCACCAACATTTCAGTGCATCCCATTTTCAGAAAGACCCCTCCCTTGACTTTCTCCTTTCCCCTTCTCTCTATTCCCAATGAAAAACATAGTTTTTACTGAGTTCTGGACTTAATTGTGTTGTTTCTTGCCAATTTGCTAGCTTTGGTTATTCATATGCCTCAAATACATAAAACTATCTGATAATTGTCTTTCATTTCCTCCTTATTCTGCATAATCATCTCAAGTTGCATTCACTTTATTGCCTTACTCTCCTCAGTCATTTATAAGCAGTTAATTCTTTTCCAAATTGCTCTTGAATATAATTTTTTTAATTCCAAGCATCCAAGCAGCAGTGCAAGTCACTGAACACAATGTCCAATGGTATTTAATTATATTTATTAAAAACCAAAGAAGTAATTGTTTGCCTTTCATAGCTGGCACAAAGCAAACACTAGGCTAGACCCCCTTCTTTCCTATAATTGAGCTGTAAGCAATCCAATCCTGCTGTCCCTTATTAGCATTAGTGTCAGGACTACAGCTAAAGTTGTTTTTTGGAGGTTTAATATGTGCGGTTAAGAGCATGATAGAACTGAAAACAGTCTGTACCTAGATTCAGATCTGACAGTGAGCATACAGGCTACTTCTTTCCAGAATGGAAAGTCTGTAACTCCTCAAAATGAATCATAGGGGCTATTAATGGTACCTTACCAATGGGCCATTTTATTCACTCCAGCATTTTTTTCCTCCCAGTGACTTACCATCTCTTTTAGAGCTATATGCTCTCTACTGATTTTAAATACAAGAGAGACTCTTGTATTTCTACATACAAATCCTGGTAAGAGATGACTCCACTCTACAAATGAGAAAAGTATTTGCTGGCTACAATAAAGAACATAGCTATCCCTCTCCATAGGGGTAGATTGGGCAGTAATGTATTCTTCAGGCACTGAAAGAGTATAAATTTAAAATAGGTTTTAAATTTTCAGTAGCAACTGACATTGCCATAGATTGAGGATAGTTTCCAAAGAGGCATGCTTCCCACATTAAGATGTTAAAAATATATATTTTCTGGAGAAACAGAGCCAGTGAAATTGTTGGGCTGTGTTCTTTGGAAGAAATAGATGGTGATTTACAACCTAGTTAGCATGGCAAAGAGTTTAATTAAAATCAATTTTGTTGCAAAAATCAAAGCCTAGTTTTGTTCAGAGGTAGAGAAAATTTAAACTCAAGTCATGTCAGAACTACACAATGATGAGCTCAAACTTTTAATTTAAAGAAAATAAAATTAAAAGGGTTTGGAACAGAGAGGAGTCAACATGGGACATTGGTATAGGGTTGTCGACTCTGGTGTATGTGTGATTTAAGAAAATTGTGTGCATAAAATTTTGTAATAAACAATATTGTAAGCATTATATCTCAAAAATTAAAATATAAATTCCATTTATAATAATAACAACAACAACAGAATATCACTGGGGACTGAATCAATAGTACAGTGGGTAGGACAATTGCCTTGCAAACAACCAACCAAGTTTCAATCCTTGACACCCATATGGTTTCCTGAGTCTGCCTCTAGTGACCCCTGATCTCTGAGCCAAGAGCCAAGATCCCTGAGCACCACTGGTGTGGCCCGAAATAATTTAACTAGATAGAGTATTATTAGTCTTTTGCAAAACATTGTATACAATGTTAAATTAGTAATAAAATGTTGGCACAGTAATTTTGAAAATGGATACAAGATACATTTCATAAAAAAATTCAATGAAAGCAGTTACTGTTTTATTTAGATTATTAAATATTATGGTAAAAATTAGCATAAGTCCTATTTAAGTTGGTTGAACACATTTATGTGCCTTCTGCCTGACAACATTTGAAAGGAGAAAGACTTTAATCATGCTCAAAACTTAGGACTCATTTAATTTCCTCTCAGACAAAAACATTTGATAAAATAGCAAGGTATATAGAGGTTCTAAAGATTCTAGAGTATTCAAATTTAAGCTATAAAGGTTTCAAGCCTTGGTTTTCTTACCTTCCTCCTCATATTTGTAGAATTAAATAAAGTTTTCAAGTTAAATTGACCCTTTGGAGGAGGGAGTACTAAAATGTTGTAACTTTAGGTAAATTTAGAGATTATTAAGGGATTTATAATTAATTTGATAAAAACTGTTTATTTTACAGGAGAGAAAAGTAAAGTTCAGAGAATAAAAATACTTTCTATTAGAGCACAAGCCAAGGTTGCAGCCAGATGCATTTGATAGGGCCTAGAATGAATGTAACATCTAACTGCCTGTAACTTCCTAATATGGGAGAAAGTCATTAGGCAAAAATTAGAACAACATGACAAGTAAGTGTAGAGCATAGATCATCTTACACTCTGGACAAGAGCTGGTAACTGGGGCTCGAGTCATAGCACAGTGGGTAGGGCATTTTCCTTGCATGTGGTTGACCAGGGCTTGATCCCCAATATCACATCTGATCCCCTGATCCTGCCATGATTGGCCCCCAAAACATAAAACATAAAACATAAAAAAAAAACCAAAATAAAAAAACCTGGTAGCTGAAAGGATGCAAAGTGTGTGTTCTGTGTGTGTGTGTGTGAGAGAGAGAGAGACAGAGAGAGACAGAGAGAGAGAGAGAGGGAGAGAGAAAGAGAGGGGGGAGAGAGAGACAGAGGGAGGGAGAGGGAGAGGAAGAGACAGATAGAAAGACTTGGTGGTGGGAAATCAACACTAATGAAATGATAGGTATTAGAATATTATGATCGAAGCTAAACTATCAACAACATTTAAATCATGTTGTTTTAGGGAGGAATACCCCAGTGATGCTAAAGGGTTATGGCAGGCTCTGTACTCCTGGTGGTTCTTGGGGCATATATGGGATGTCTAGAATTGAACCCCTGTAGACAGCATGCATGGCAAATGTCCTTCCCACTGTATTATCTCTCTGGCCTCTATCAACAAAATGTTAGTGAATTAAGCAGAAATTTTATTTCCCAGATCCTCACAGATTTTTACAAACCAAAGTATCCTTTAAAAGTGTCCCACATTAAGGACACATCATCAAATACTGTAACTTCATGAATACATTTACATTTAATATCTTCACATTACATTGTTTTTAATCATTTGCAATGTCTTGTAGGTCACACTTTGAATATGAGATGAACTGGAAGATATTATGTTAAATGAATTAACCCAGACGAAGAAGGATTAATATAAAATAATATCACTTATATGTAGTATTTAGAATAACTGAATAAAGAAATGCAATTGTCTAAACAGGAGTTGTTTTGAACATCCTTGGCCCCAGAGTATAGCAATGAAAGGGAAAGAAACAGTGGAAAAGGAGAAACACAAATATAAAAAGATGGAGGACAGGTGCCAAGAGGTACCAGATGACAAAACCAAATATCCAAGCCAAAGGCAATGACAATGTAATCAAGACACCCAAATTTTAATATTCTAAACTTAAAATGAGTCTATAATACTGGGCAGAGATGGTATGGGATGTACTTGGGAATATTGGTGGAGGGAAGTAGACAGTGGTGGTGGAAATGGTCCTGATTCTTTGCATGTCTGAGACCCATTATGAAAGACTTTGTAAATCACAACGGATTCAATAAAATTAAAAATATATACTAGATAATTTTTTGTTTTGATTTTAAGCATAAACACAATCACTAAGTAGAGGAACTTACAAAAGCCAAAGATAAAAATTTGCTTCATGTACAGAACGTGGAATCTTATACACACAATGTCAATCAAAGAAATTTTGCTAAAAAATAGTTCCCATATAGTGTTAAAATTAAAACAATTTTCTCATTAAGAAAGTTCAAGACGGTCCCCAGAGTAAGTGCAGTGCCCTGAGGCCGCTCCACCTGGGCACGCAGGGACCCCCACGTCCGGGACCCCTGTGCCGGTGCTCAGGGTGAGTGCATTCCCCTGGGGCCACTCTGCACCCACCAGTCTGCGTGCCTGTCCTCAGAGTGAGTGAAGTGCTCTGAGGCCGCTGGACCTGGGCACGCAGGGACCCCCGTGTCCGCGACCCCCCCTCCGGTACTCAGGGTGAGTGCATTCCTCTGGGGCCACTCCACGTGGGTGCACGGAGACCTCCGCACCCACCAGCCTGCGTGCCTGTCCCCAGAGTAAGTGCAGTGCCCTGAGGCCGCCCCAACTGGGCACGCAGGGACCCCTGTGTCTGAGGTACCCAGGGTGAGTGCATTCCCCTGGTGCTGCTCCACAGGGGTGCGCAGAGACTCCCTTACCCACCGCCTGACTCTCCTGTCCCCAGAGATCACCCCACCCTACCCGAGCTTAGACAGGGGAGTGCAGTTCACTGGCACGTAGCAGGTCAGAGTCGCCTGCGCCAGACCCACTCTGCGCCACTAGGACAGGCTGGGACCAATAGACTGGATGAGCTTGGGCCTGTCACCTGGACCTTTGGGTAACCTAGAGCAGCCTACCCCCCTGAGCCCTGGAGTGAACCTGAGACTCCCCAAGGGCTGAGGGCAGCTACCGGGTGGGTTTGGCTGGAGGAAATTTTTCTGTTGAAATTTGGAGGGGGCAGAGCTTCATTGACTCCCAGATAGAGGAGGGAACAGAGAGCTAGGCTCAACAGCACCTGCAAACATTGTGGCCAGGAGCAGAACTACACCAGCTGACAGGAATAAAGAGAAGGAAATTGACCAGACCCACTGAAGGAAGGCTGACCTCCAGGTAGCAGAGGTGGGGAGAAAGAGCTAGACTCAACAGCGCCCTCCACCATTCTCAGCACTAGCTGACAACAAAAGGGCAAAGCAATGGATCAGGCCACATAAAGAGCACAGGAGGAGCCAAACCTCAGTGAGCTCACCCAACAGCCCCTCTAAAACCACCCTCAGGGAGGGGACCCATCCCCACGCCACAGGGGATCAAAACAGGCTGAATTTAGAAGGCACAGCACTCCAAAGCACAACAATGAATACAAAGAAATATGGATATATCAAAGAAAACCCTAACATCTGGAGATACGGAGATAAACTTTAGCAAGTTTCCAAGTCCACCAAAATGCACAGATCCATTGGAAGGTGACCTAAAAGCAGCAATGAGGAAGGAAATGCAAGAATTGATAAAAGAAATGAAAGAAATGCTAGCTACTGAGTATAAGAAATTTATGGATGAACAAATCAGACAAATTAAAGAAAAACGGTTAAAGAACATGAGAGATTCCATACAAAGAGAATTGAAGGAATTAAAAGACAAAGTAACAAGCCTTACGAGCAGAAACAAAGAGTTGGAGAAGCAAATTGAAGAACTTGAAGGAAAACTGCAAACAAAAAATGATCAAGAAACCAACAAAGAAATAAAAGGCAAAACACTAGAAGGAAAAGTCCAGTATCTAATGAACAAGGACAAAAGAAACAATCTAAGAATTGTGGGTATATCAGAAGGGGAGGAAATAGGGAAAGGGGAAGAACAAGTAGTCAGAGAAATAATAGCAGAGAACTTCCCCACCCTCTGGAAAGAAACTTCAATGCTAATCCAGGAAGTGAAGAGAGTCCCTAATAAAATAGACCCTAATAAGCCAACACCAAGACATTATAGTAATCCAAATGGCAAAAAAGAAAGAGAAATATAAACTCCTTAAAGCAATAAGGAAGGAAAAAACCCTCAAGTACTAAGGAAGGGACATAAGAATGAAACCAGATTTCCCATTTGAAATAATACAAGCAAGAAGACAGTGGAATGACATATTTAAACAACTGAATGAAAGAAATTTCCAACCCAGGGTCCAATACCCAGCAAAACTATCATTCATATGGGAAGGCAGACTAAAAACATTCTCAAACAAGAATGAACCAGAATTATTTGTGCAAAGACGATCCTAAACTACCTTCTCAGAGACGAATTACCCAATCCAAACCCCCAATTGTAACAACAACCACCCTACACAACACAACTGTAAAACAGTCATCTCTGTAAATAATCACCCTAAATGTCAACGGACTAAACTCTCCAATTAAAAAACACATAGTAGAGAACTGGATTAGGAAAAATAAACCGGACTTCCACTGTCTGAAAGAAACACACCTACAACTACAGGATAAGCACAGGCTTAGAATAAAAGGATGGAAAGTAATTATTTAGGCCAATAGGAAACAAAAAAGAGCAGGGACAGCCATTCTTATATCAGACCAAATTGCATTCAATCTCAAGAATGTGATCAGAGACAAGGTGGGTCACTACTTACTGATCAGGGGAACATTAGATCAAGAAGTACTAATCCTGGTCAATATCTATGAACCTAATGTAGAGCCAGCAAAATGTATGAGGCATCTGCTCGCAAACCTGGAGAAACACATGAAAGGAAATGTGATAATAGTAGGGGACCTCAATACTCCACTATCACCACTGGACAGATCCACCAAACAGAAAAATAGCAAAGAAATAAGAGCTCTAAATGAAAATTTAGAAGATCTAGGGCTAATAGACTTATATAGGACCCTCGATCCCCAGAAAGCAGAATACACATACTTCTCAAGCCCACATGGAACCTTCTCCAGGATAGACCATATCTTAGGATACAAAGCCAACCTATATAAAACCACAAATGTAAGGATCATTGAAGTACCCTATCAGATCACTATGCAAAAAAGGTCAAAATTGACTTCAAGAAGAAGAAATGGAGAAAAACTAATGCCAGGAGATTAAACAACATGCTGCTCAATAACAGCTGGATCAAAGAACAACTCAAGGAAGAAATAAAAAGATTCCTTGAGACAAATGATAATGAATAGACAACTTGTCAAAATTTATGGGACACAGCAAAAGCAGTAATTAGGGGGAAACTCAGAGCAATACAGGCCTATGTCAAGAAAAAGAGAAATGAAAAATTAACAGTTTAAAGGATCACCTCAAGGAATTGGAACAACAGCAACAGAGATATCTAACCACAACCAGAAGGCAAGAAATAATAAAAACCAGAGCAGAAATAAACAACATAGAAACTAAGAAAACAATACAAAAAAATCAATGAGACCAGGAGATGGTTTTTTGAAAAAATAAACAAGATAGACAAACCACTGGCAAAACGCACCAAATAAAAGAGGGAAAACACCCAAACCAGTAGAATCACAAATGAAAGGGGAGAGATTACAACAGAACCCCAAGAAATACAATATATCATGAGATCATATTATGAACAACTATAATCAGCTAGGCTAGAGAATCCAATAGAAATCGACAGATTCTTGGAAAAACACCCTCTTCCAAGACTGGAAAAGGAAGCCCTAGAAAGCCTAAACAGACAAAAAACCTCAGAGGAAATTGAAGATGTAATTAAAAACTCCCTAAGAACAAAAGTCCAGGTCCAGATGGATTTACAGGTGAATTCTATCAAACATTTCAAGAAGACTTACTACCACTTTTCCATAGGCTCTTCCAAACCATAGAAAAAAAACAGGAATCCTCTCCCAATCCTTTTTTGAGGCTAATATCATACTCATTCCCAAAGATGGCAAAGACACCACCAAGAAAGAAAACTATAGACCAATCTCACTAATGAACATAGATGCAAATATACTCAACAAAATCTTAGCAAACCAAATCTAGCACTTCATGAAAAAGATCATACATCATGACCCAGTGGGTTTTATACCAGGAAAGCAAGGCTGGTTAAACATATGCAAATCAATCAACATTATACATCACATCAACAACAAGAAAGACAAAAACAATATGATCATATCAATCGATGCAGGGAAGGCTTTTGACAAAATCCAACACCCTTTCATATTAAAGACACTCAGCAAAATAGGGTTAGAAGGAACCTTCCTCAAGATAGTTACAGCTACCTATGAAAAGCCTACAGCCAACATTATACTTAATGGCAAGAAACTAGAAGCATTCCCACTAAGGTCAGGAACTAGGCAAGGCTGCCCACTCTCTCCACTCTTATTCAATATAACCTTAGAAGTCCTAGGAGTAGCAATCCGACAAGAGAAAGGAATCAAAGGAATCCAAATTGGGAAAGAGGAACTCAAACTATTTTTATTTGCAGATGATATGATGATATACATCGAAAACCCTAAAAAGTCCACAGTAAAACTCCTAGAAACAATTAACCAATACAGTAAAGTGGCTGGATACAAAGTCAATACACAAAAGACAGTAGCATTTCTATATACAAACAACAATGTTGAGGAGAGAGAGACTAAAAATACAATTCCATTTAAAATAGTATCAAAAAATATCAGGTACCTAGGAATCAACCTTACAAGGGAAGTGAAAGACCTATACCAGATAAAATTCAAAACACTTCAGAAAGAAATTGAAGAGGATCTTAAGAAATAGAAGAGCATCCCATGCTCATAGATAGGTAGAATTAACATAGTCAAAATGACTATCCTACCCAAAACTACTATATAGATTTAATGCAATCCCTATCCAAATACAGACATCATTTTTTTTTAACGAATTAGAACAATCAATCACAAAATTCATCTGGAACCACAAAAGACCCAGGATAGCCAAACACATACTGAAAAACAAGAAGCTGGGTGGCATCATCTTACCTAACTTGAAACTATACTATAAAGCCATAGTGATCAAAACAGCATGGTACTGGAACAGAGACAAGATCTCAGACCAGTGGGTCAGAAGAGAATTCACAGACATAAAACCCCAGAGATACAACCAACTAATATTTTATAAAAGAGGCAAGAACTTGAAATGGAACAAAGAAAGTCTATTCAACAAATGGTGTTGGTACAATTTGAAAACCACATGTACGAAAATGAAAATTGACCCATACCTCACTCCTTATACAAAAGTCAACTCAAAATGGATCAAAGACCTTGAAATCAGACCCGATTCTATAAAGTTTATCAAGAATAAAATAGGCAGAACACTTGAAGACCTATATATCAAAAAGGTCTTCGAGAATGGAGCACCAATGGCACGAACATAAACAAATGGGACTATATCAAACTAAAAAACTTCTGCATGGCGAAAGAAACCTTACTTAATACAAGAAGACAGTTAACAGAATGGGAAAAAATCTTTCACTCGACATATCAGATAAAGGGCTGATATCTAGAACATACAAAGCACTCAGAAAGCTGAGACCCCCAAAACCAAATAAAGCCATAAAATTGGGAGATTAAATGAATAGACACTTCTGTGAAGAAGACAGAAGGGTGGCCAACAAACACATGAAAACATGCTCACCTTCACTCATCATCAGGGAGATCCAAATCAAGACAACAATGAGATACCTCCTTACATCAGTGAGGATGGCTCACATCAAAATAATGGGAACAATCTCTGTTGGCGGGGATGTGGTATGAAAGGCACTCTCATCCACTGCTGGTGGGAATGCCCCCTATTACAACACCTATGGAGAATAGTCTGGAGAGTGCTCAAAGAACTCAGAATTAAGCTGCCATTTGCCCCAGCAATTGCTCTTCTAGGTATATGCCCCCAAGTTGGAAGGACATTCATTCCAAAATACGTGTATACCCCACTATTTTTTGCAGCACTCAGTATAATAGCCAAGTCTTGGAACCAATCTCAATGTCCAACAACAGATGAATGAATCATTAAGATGTGGTATCTATACACAATGGAATACTACATGGCAGTTAGAAATGATACAATCACAGACTTTGCAGCAAAGTGGATGGATCTAGAACATGTTATGTTAAACGAAGTAAGTCAGAAGAAAAAAGATAAACACAGAATGATAGCACTATTCTGAAGCACCTAGAACACACATCTTATACACAATTAATACTCAACAATCAAATAACAGGGTTTAACAGGTTAGAAATTCCAAACACTGTAATAGTCAACATATACTCGGGAGTAATGCCCAAAATACATGAAAAAGGAGCAACACAAACTCTTGACTACCCTTTATAGCACAAAGAAACCAGCAACACCAGAAACAGCAGCCTAGAGAAAACAGGTATGTAACCAGCCTTCTATAACAAAGGCCCATAATAATCCCTTAGAGATCGTATACAGGATCACAGGTAAAAAATACCACAGGAAATCACTGACTCCAATGGAAACATCCTATAAGACTATGATTTAATGTCGTTATCTTACTATATTTAAAATAACCTCTCTATTTACCTATCTATTTTTGGTCAATTTCTTTGTTTTGGTGTGGTTATTGAATTTGTTGCCCCCATTTATACTTATTTTTTTTCTCTTCCTTTCTTTTCTTTCTTTATGTGCTCTGCCATGTTTCTTATCTCAAGACCATGCTTTTTTTTTTTTTTTTGGTGGTGCTTATCGTTATTGTTGGAGTCCTCACTGGATAGTTGACACTTCTTTTTGTACTGGTGGAGTGTTTCTTCTTTTTCTCCTTCGTCTCTCAAACCAATGATGAGAGCCTCTAGATTCCGCCCATTTTCGGCGTATTAGACTTTTACCCCAGTTTATTACTTTTCTCTTCTTCAAACAAAACTACATAACTTGAACTAGCTAGTCCTTCCTCCCAGTTAGAGGGGGAAATAAGGGAGGCACCAAGACCAAACAGGTGCAAGACTACTAAGTAGTAGGCTAGGTACAGAGGGGACCACATATTCTAGCAGGCCTGGGGGAGAGGGAAGAGGATATGGGAGGTAGGACGAAAACGGAGGTGTAGGGAGTACAAATTGGTGATGGGAATCCCCCCTGATTTTATGTAAATGTGTACCTAAAATATTATTGTCAACAATATGTAAGCCACTATGATTAAAATAAAATTATATTAAAAAATAAAGTTCAAGACACCATTTGACTATTGAAATATATTTTTCCAAATTTCATTTTTTTTTTAGTTTTTGGGCCACACCCTGTGATGTTAAGGGATTATTTCTGGCTATGCACTCAGGCTCCTGGCTCTGGAGACCATATGGGTCTGTCTTGGCAGCCACATGCAAGGTAAACACCCTACCACTGTGCTATTGCTCTGCCCCTCCCCCAATTTTATCTTTTAATTTGGATGCTGTAAGTTCATTAAAAAGGAACAAATTTTGCTATGACACAAACATCTTATTCAGGAACAACACATTGTAAATAATCATTCTTTATAAGCTGGTATCTGTAAACATACAATAACTATAATATATATATTATTCCAGATATAAAATACAACAATTTATTTATAAAAGAGGTGATTCTGATAAGGTATTTGTTGTAATTACAAAGAACCCCCCCAAAAAACCCCACAATTTATTTCATTATTATGTAATTGCAAGGACACTCAAATTTTTTGTATAATTTTGGCTTTGGTCTAAGTAAGTCATAGGAAAGTCTGAAATGTCCAAAAGTCATTTTAGAGAGAAGTGCTTGCTTGAGAAGTAGAGGTGGTCTTTAATGATTTATTTGCATTGGAAAGTATTTCTCAGTAAATTCTTCGGGGTAAAGGGCAGGGTATGAGCTTCTGGAAGGGGTTACTTCCAGCTGGGATACAGACCAGTAGGACACCATTGTAGGGCTTCTCATGCAGGACTGCTGAAGCTCTTTAGCAGCCTGCAAGAGTTGGGCCTTTCCATGACCACCTCCAGCCTGAGCTGCTCCACCAATTGCCACAACCTTCAGGGTCCTCACACTGGCCCAGAACACATGGCTGCAACTTCAACATATTTTTAACTCTGTATCTTTTGGTGATTTCATAAAAAAAAATCATATAAGAGGTGTTGTTGGCCACATGTTTTGTTTATACTACTTTTTACCTAAATTTCATTTTAAATAACATTTTTAAAGATTGAGATTAACTCTGTACAAGAACTGGGCATTAAAAGGAGGTAAAGTGCTATATTCATTGTACCCCAATAGTAACAATAATGTAAACCATGGCATCTACAAAATAAAAAAAAGAGCAAAGAAAAAGAGAGAGAAGAAAAATGCCTGCCATAGAGGCATGCAGTAGGGAGGGCAAGAGAAGGGTGGGAAGCAGCTACGGACATTGGTGGTGGAAAATTGCACTGTTGAAGGGAGGGATGTGTGTTTGGACATTATATGACTGATAATCATGAACAACTTTATACTTGTATCTCATGGAGATTTGATAAAATATTATTTAAAAATAAATATTAAGATTACATGACCCTGGGGCTAAAGCGATAGCACAGTGGTAGGGCATTTGCCTTGCACACGGCTGACCCAGGATGGATTTGGTTTGATCCCTGGCATACCATATGGTCCCCCAAGCCAGGAGCTTGGGTGGGGCCCCAAAATAAAACAAAACAGAAAGATTACATGACTCATATTATTTATTTGTAATCTTAATACTTAGCTTTAAGTATTTTATCTTCCTGTTTTAGAACTTTACAAGGAAGCCTCTAGACACTTTAGTGTTCAGAATGTAGCATATTTGGAGATAGCATGGACATTTATGACATTTCTAGATCATAGCTCTAGCTACTTTCCTTTCCTTTTATTTTTCTTTTTTTCAGGGGGAGGCATGTAGGTCATACCCTGCAGTGTTTAGTCTACTCTTGGCTCTTTTCTGGGTCACCACACTCAGAGGACCATATTGGGTGCTGAACATTGAATCTGGTTAGTCTTGTGCAAGCTAAATGACCCCTTTCTATTTTCTAATCTCTGATTTTTTTTTCTAATCTCTGATTTTTTATGGGAGGAGGATCACCTTATGTTATGCATAGCACTTGCATGTTTGAGTTTGAGCATAACTTACTTTATACTGACTCTGAAACTGGGCTCTCTGATTGTTCTAAGGCAATCAACATTCATTTAGCATACCTATGATGATTAGTACAGAAATTGACATGGACACTGGTTAAAGCCAATAAAAACAAAAAAATTGCCACATCACTTTTATATGGAGAGGGCATTCCAATTATATTGACACATTGGAACTTGTGTTCTTAATAGGCTCTCTTTACAATAATTTCCTCTTCATTCTCTGTGCCATATATTTTCTCCAAACTATTGAGAATTATGCTTTGATAATATGAGCCATCCTTATGAGAAGCAACACCTACCCAAATAAACTTAAAAAAATAACTTCACTGGAGAGAGTAAAGAGAAATGAATGAATCTCATGATATCTTTTAACTCCCAGGTCAAAGCAACCATCACACCTACCCATTAATTACATTATCACTTACTATTTACATACCCAATAAACTGCTAGTCAAATCTATTTGGACTTCAGTTTTCAGTGAAGTGAAAGTAAACACATAAAATTTGATAGGGCAGTTAGAGTGATTTAGGAGAGAGAATTTCTCATCTTTTGAAATAATCAAATCCAGATTCTACTCTAAGAACTGACTGTATGGCTTCAGGGTGGTCATTGCTTTTTCCTTAGGTGTAAATTTGTAATGGAATATTTTTGTTGCTGGATATTACACAGTGCTGTGAGCACTGTATAAAATAATGATTTCAAGTGAGAAAAAACTGAAAACTCTTAGCGATCGAATTGCGGGTGATAATATCACTATCATAAGACCTTGCTTGCAACCATCAATGTGCTTATTATAGAACATTGCTTCTTTATCCTACATTGCAGGAGACAGGAATAATTTATCAAGATTTGCACTTCTACAAGGTACTTGATGAAAACAAGAGTGGAAGTTTCTAAAGCAAAGCGGATTTCATTAGGCTGCTTAATATGAGTATTTATAACCAAATTGTTTCCCAATTGACTTTGTAATCCTCATTTGCGATTCATAACTCTTGGTGAATAATTGCAATTATCATCTGCTTAATGAGACAAGAATTTTCTTTCTCCCCATCTTTATTTTGCTTTTGGTAAAACCTTGCATTCAGTGCTGCATATGTCAAAGATATTTGATCCATTAAAAAGCTGAATCCCTGCCAGTCACCCAGAAAACCAAGTTAGGGGCAGAAGAGATATTTCAAATGTAAAGGGGGCAATGTAAATAAATATTCTCTGAATATTTTCCTTTTCTAATATATATGCACAAATATTTTCATGACAGAATTGACTAAAAATGATATGTTGGAGTCATAGAGACAGACAGTCAGTAGCTCACTGTGTTTGATTTCTTGCATGCCATATGGTCCTGAGTCTTCCAAGAATAATTTCTGAGCACAGAACCAGGAGTAACCCTGAGTGCTTCTGAGTGCAGTGGTGTATGAATTTAAGCAAACAATTAATTCAATATTTACATCCTACTAAAATATGTGCTGCAATGCTAGTCCCAGTGTGGTGTTTTTTTGGTTTTGATGGTTTTTTTTGTTTGTTTGTTTGTTTGGGAGATAATTTTTGAGGAGTAAACTCAGTTTTGGTCAGGGTTATTCCTGGCTATATATTCAGGAATCACTCTTGATGGGCACAGGTGACCTAATAAAATGCTAGGGATTCAAACTGGCCTCCATCTCGGGGTCAGCTATGTATAAATCAAGTACCCTACCAGCTGTACTATGACTATAACCCCTGTGTTTCTGTTTGTTTATTTGTTTGGGGTCCATAATAGATGCAGTTTCTTCAAATGTAAAGTGGTGATAATTCTAACATTATTTGTGTAGAGTGTTTAGAAGATTGAATAGGATAGATCCTAAAAATTCTTTACCAACTTACTAGTGCAGGTATAGTTTTTACTGTGTAATAACTCTTAATATCCTTCTCACTATATAAACCTTCTGTCAGTCATTTTGCAGAAGGAAGTGTCTGATTCTTAGTCTTTTTGCTTTACGTGGGAAAGGAGAAAGTTTAGAAGTCATTACTTCTAGGCATTTTTATAACATTTTGCTCATTCTTCCACAAATATGAGTAACTTGTCTAATGATGTCTAATGATGTGTGTGTGTGTGTGTGTGTGTGTGTGTGTGTGCATGCGTGTGCTTCTGTTTGGGTTTGGAATTTTAGATAATACCTGATTATTCTCAGGGCTTAACTCTAACTGAGCTCAGGAATAACTACCAGCAGAGCTTGAGAGAGTGCCAGGGATTGAACCCTAGGTAATCAGTGTTATCAGGGTTATTGATGAAGAAGGTAAACAAGCACCCTACTCTCTGTATTATCTCTTCACTCCCAAAACTATAATACTAGTGAATACCTTATACTCACAAAGACTCTCTTTTCTCTCTTTCTTGCAGCCTCTGTCTTGTGTCTAAAGCACCAAGAAATTTGATCATAAACAAAACCTGTATTTTCCTCTCAGGACTTCTGTATACAATTGAGGTTTTAATCATTTTGGCCACACACTATAGGTCAGGCTCTTTATAAATCTAGAAAGATATCATAAGAAGCCTATTTTAGCCTCAGCATAAAGCCACAGTCTACAAATTCAATATTAGTTTTATTAAAACTAGTCTTTCAATCCCTATTTTATTTAGTTCCATGTGAGTATACTATCTGAACCATGGAAAGGATTATGTGAGTGTCTTTAAATTTCACTGCTGAATTTCCAAAAAGAATTTCAAAGAAAGTAGTGAAATAGATAAGATACTCTACTAGTTTACAAAAACTTAATGAGTGGTAGTCTTTATTATTTTGTCTTGAACTAATGAAGGACTCCTAATATACATATCTTTTATTATAATTGTGGTATCACTAAAGTGTTCCTTACTAGAACATGACCTGGGAACTATAGACAGCATCATGGTGAAAAATAAATTTCAGTTGTGCAAATCACTCATTCTATTTTTATAGAAAATAGATAATGTTTTATGATAATCCAAGGTGACTAGGAGACTTGATCTTATGCAATGTAGGTAAGATCCAAAGTTACTAAATATATTATGAAACTTTTATATGATATTAGATCAGTTCTGGATAGTAGTTAACCCTGCTTTAGGCTTCACATGTAATATCTATCCTTGCTACTGAGGCTACTATATATATACCCATTATGTCTGCATTGGGTTAGCCACTGACTGAGGCTAGCTTTGGATCCAGAGCAAATCATTCCATTCACTTTATTTAGTACCTTTTTAATGTTGACTATTCTTGGAGGCCATTAATATATGGCATAGGAAATAGGGTCAATATGACCAAAGAGAAATATCTGACCAAAAGGGAAATACAGGACTTCAGGATTCATACAAAGAATGCATGTAACCTGGATTGAACATAAAATGATGGTTCAAAGTGAAAAAAATGCACTGAAGAACATAGACACCATCTCTGGCAGTTTATTACTGCATAGCATAGAACTGTGGCAAAATTCAAGACTTACTGCATACTTTTCAGGGGGTATAGAGTAGAGCAAAGTAGAAAGTAAAACTGGAAAGGTACCTGCAGAATTAAACTTAAAATGACATCATGTGGCATAGGCAGGGTTTTCTGAGCACAAAGATTTTACAGAGATTATTATTATTATATTTACAAGAAACCTAGAGCAGAAGGAACTCAATTTTGTTGACCCAATGTTAAGTTTCCATCTAAGGCTAACAAGGTAAGTGTCATTTAAGGGCCAAGTTCTATGCAGACCCCAAGGCTGTTAGAAAGTAAACCTGGTCACCCCCAGGACATTTGGCCATAAGCAGAAGATAACAAGAACTTTGGGAAATTTCCCTAGCTAGCTAATCTGTTTAATCATCACCATATACAATAACATCCTTGTGCCAAGCCTATATAATCTGGACTTCCCTGTATCAACCCTAAATAATCTGGTTTGTAACCCTGGACAGGGTCGTCTGTCTGGGAGGTGACCTGCCTGGTCAGTTTGGAGCTGTTAGTAGACAGCTTTTATTTATTTCAATTGTATGGTCTTGTCCTTCGACTCTGGACCCTAACATCGGGGGGCTTATTCTGGATCAAGTGACCAGGTCACCAACATAGCTACCAAGATCTCCTAAATACTTTTGAGAAGTCCTCGAGGTAGATGACGGCCTCAGAGGATTGGAGCTTTGGGTGTGGTCCAAGAGATAAACTGGATATAGTATAGTCCCTGCTGGAGGTAATGTGCGGACACCCCACTTGTTCCTAGAGTTGTGGCAGGAGCCTCGAGGTTCTCAGCAAAAGTTGCAAAGTTTGGAGAAGTTCTAGGGGTCATGACAGGAGCTGCCGGGTAGAAAGGACTCCCATTGACTCATTGTTCTAGAAAGGGTCAATATTCGCAGTAAGAGCTTCGACTTTTGGCAGTTTGGATCTGTTGTTAGATGTAAAGTGTGATAATGTCCTTCAACTCTGGACCCTAACAGTTAAACATTTTGCCTGAGCGAAAAGAGAATAGAAATTGGAAAGAGCACCATGGAGGATATACTATTATCCCCCCTTTTCCCCATCACCTACTCCTACTTCCTGCTGGGAGCAGCCATTCTAGAGTTTTTCCTGTCAGGTAGAGAAAGTCTGCACCTGTGGATCACTCAACATAAAAGAAATAAAAGTTCTCCCAGTCTGATGATGCAGGAATTGCCACTCACTATGTGTCTCTGTATTGGTCCATGGTTTTTTAATGTTTTCAAGAATGAAGATTTTAAATAATAAAGATGTTTGGACTCAAGGTTGAAAATAGAAAGGTTTATTGGAAATTAAGAAGAGAAGGGAAAAGAAAGGGGACTTAGTAAAATATAATTATTTTAATTTTTAATAACTCATTTCAGTTTTCTTGTTTGTTTTTAATAAAAAAAAGCCTGGATCTTTGTGTTACTTATTAAGTAACATGGATATCACAGAAAATGCAAGTGTTATCCAGATGGACCTGGCTAGTTTTGCCCTTTTAAATTATTTATTTAGCTATTGACCTCAGGTATCATTGATTATCTCTTAGGTTCCTTAAGACTAAGTTCTGGAGACAATCAATGACTGTAGAAAATATTCAGCTTCCCATTTATTAAAAAGATCCCAGGTATATTTTGGTGTCTTCAAAATGTAATATGGGACTGCTCACTGTGGTGGGCAACTAGAAATAGAAGCTTCCTTTTTTTTAGTGAGGATACTGAACCTGAATCTCCCATCTAAAGTGCTGGAGAGGGTATGACTAAGCAGTTCTCAGAAGGTGACAGAGAAGCTGGATTAATTAATTAATTAATTGGGAGCTGGGTAATCCAACATAGTGTGTTGTTGTCCCATGCATGTTGTCCCATGTCCCAGGGGTTTACTACCTTGTTAGGGTGGTTTTCAACAAGAGGAAGAGTTGGAATCAGTTTCTCTTTTTTGATCTTTCTTTCCTGGATTTTGTTCCTTCTGGAATTTCTCTTATAAGATATTATTTCTAGTATCCACAGAGTAAATCCTGGCAGCCTTAGAGCTAGTGACAGATATAACTTCTTCAAATTCCATTTCTTGATTTTATTATATTCAAAAAACTTTTAATATATCCCCAGAACTAATTGCAGGGGTAGAAATGGGAGCTTCCATGTCTACCTGCCTGTGTCATCATTAAGAGAAACAACCTCCTTGTTACCGGTATACAAGGAGAGGAAAAAATAAAGGTGAATAAAGGTTAGTGAAAGAAACATAAATTGAGTAATCTGATCTACATATATGTATATAGTATGGTGGATAGGTGTTACCATGCATGTAGCCAACCTAGATTCTATCTCCAGCATCCCATATGGGCCATAAACTTGCGAGGTTTAATTCCTTATTTCAGAGCTAGGAGTTACTCCTGAATACTACCATGTATGCCCCCAAATAAACAATAACCACAAAATCATTAGCTGAGAACTTTCTCAGCTAAGGAAGGAGACTCATGTGCATTGATCTAGTTTCAAACCAAAAGACTAAAGGAGTCTAAACAAAATAAATCAAAACACAAGAATGCCATTGTAATAAAAATGTCAAGAACCAAAGAAATATATCTCTAAAAGCAGCAAAAAATTAGAAGCAACTTATAAGGGAACTCCACAAGACTCAACTCATATTTCTCACCTGGAACTACAAGAAGCGCAATGAGTGAAATATTAAAAATATTGAGTGTAAAGAACATCTAGCCTAGAATCTTCTATTTTGCTAGTTATCATAGAAATGATTAGAGGGAATAACAAAAACATTCCAATTTTGATTTGATGAAGTGATACAAAATTCACAAACAGTGGTTAAGAGCTCTACAAGGATACTAAATGGTCTTTTATAAAAAACAAATCCATTTCAGAGGCATAATATGCATAAATATCATAAGATGGAGGGAAAGATGGAGCACTAGACTTAAGTACTTAGAACTCAAAAGAGAAAATAAGCTTAGGACTTCAGATATAAAATGTACAGCCACCTCAAAGCAAAAGCACTTTGAAGAAAGTAATAAGAAGAGATAAAATGGGAGCAAATAACTACTACATTAAAGGCCAATAACAAAAAACAAAGTGAAGAAATATGCAAAAGGTAAAAAATATTATGAAATGACAGAACACCAAAATTCTTATAAAAATGATAACAAAATGCCTTAAAATTCAGCAATTTTGGGGTGGAGCAATGGGGCAGCAGTAAGGCATTTGCCTTGCACATGTCTGATCTAGAACGGACTTCGGTTCAATCCCCAGAGTCCCATATGGTTTCCCAAGCCAGGACCTATTTCTGAGCACATAGCCAGGAGTGACCCCTGAGTGTCACTGTGAGTGGCCTCCTCCAAAACAAAACAAAACAAAACAAACAAAATACCCAGCAACTTTTTCCAAAATGTCAATGGATTGAATTCCTTATCCAAAAACTTAAAGTGGCTGAATATACAAGTAAATAAAACTCAACCTTCTAATTCTTGGATATATAGTAAGAAGTATTCTTGAATTCCCATGACAATCACAGACTCAGGGGAAATAATTCAAAAAGAAGCAGAAGACAAATAGTAAACTAAGAAAACCAGGGTCAGCCATAAATGCATTTAAGAAATAGTGTCCACTCTAAAAAGATATTGGTATATAGTGACATTGGATTCTCTGAGTACAAATTAGGAGGTATCCAACAACAGCAAAATATATGCACCAAACATAGGACTGCAAACTTCAGAAAACTAAAATTTATTTATTTTTAGTTTTTCAACTACACCCAGTGACACTCAGGGGTTACTCCTGGCTATGCACTCAGAAATCGCTTCTGGGTTCGGGGACCATATAGGATGCTGGAGGATCTAACTGCAGTCTGTCCTAGGCTAGCGCATGCAAGGCAGACACCTTACTGCTTGCATAACTGCTCCAGCCCCTATATATAATATTTATAATAAATGCATGAAGAAATGCAATGATTTAAATGGGCTTTGTAAAAAAAAACCAACTAGGGACCAGAATATAATGAGGAATAGTAAAGAAATTGAATGGAGGAGGAGAAATACAAATATGAAAAGATGTAGGACAGGTGCATTGGTGGTGATAAGAAAGGAGAGAACTAAATATCCAAGCCAGAGTCTACAATGAAATCATGAGACCCAAATTTTAATAATCAAAACTTAAAATGGGCCTATTTTGTGAGCAGGCTAGGACTACAGGTGGTTGCATGGGATGGTGCAGGAGGTTGACACTGGTGGTTGAATTGCTCCTGAAACATAATAAATCTAAAAGCCAACTATGAATAACTTTGTAAATCACAATGATTTGAATTAAAAAAAAAGCATAAGCCATGAAAACAGATATTGAGAATCAAAACAACATACTATTTATTAAGCATAGGACCAAAGTAGAAATCAAAGGAAAAATGGTCCTCAAATAAAGAAGATTTAAACAAAAACATTTCGGTCCAGAGCAGAGGTACAAAGAGGTAAGGCATCTGCCTTGCTGGCGCTAGTGTAGGATGGACCGTGGTTCGATCCCCTGGCATCTCCCATTTGGTCCCCCAAGCCAGGAGTGATTTCTGAGCACATAGCCAGGAGTAATAATTTTTAGAATCATACCACCTCCCAATATCATATTATTGAAGTTATAATATATATATATATTTTTTCCCCCCACAGGTCATAGGACAAGGTCTAGGATAGATAGACAATTCTATTCTGTGGATTGTCTTTGTATCATGGTGATTGTTTCTATTTATCTTTGCTTCCACGTACTTGGTCAGTGGTGTTTCATCCTTGAAGATGCCTGTAATTTTAATGTCATAGGTATTTCTACCTACAGTTTTCTCTGTGTACCTTATGGATTCAGGTTAGAAATGAAGGTCATTGATCCATTTTAATCCTACTTTTGTCCATGATGTTAGAAAGAGGTCTGAATCTATAGCCATTCCACACTGAATGCACCCAATCTAGTCTAACCTGTCTGTAGTGAAGGTGTACAACATATGTTTTGGTCTCTTCCAAAATATCAAAGAACTAGGACCCTTCCTTGCTGCATCAACTCCTTAGATCCTTTATAAAACAATTTAAACATTCTTTGCCATTGTCTTGTGTTCATTCTTTTTTAATCATTAGTCCTATGAATTGTAGCAAAAAGTTGTATAATAAAAAGCTACAAGTATCTTCCTGATAAATAGCCTATAATTATAACATGGCATTCTCTTAGAGATGTATTGTAATAATATTATACTTTAAATAATATTTTCAAGAATTTTGATTTGTTATTTTACCAAGAACACTTTCATCTGGGTAAGACAGTTTATGGGTTTCTAACTATTCAGTTAAAGACTGAAATAAGGGAGCCACATATATGCATTCATTCTCATTATGAAACACAATTTTTAAATTTTGATTTTGTTTTAAAATTATATACATCTAAGCATATTCTTAAATGTGTGGGACACATGCTTTCAACAAGAGTCTAATATCCTACTTTACTATTGTGCTTAATTTGGAGTTCTCATCATGAGTATTAAAATTAGCAAGGTGCACATAAAATATATTTAAAACATAAAGGGATTGGGCCTTATTTCAAGAACATCTTAATATGAACAGGCACAGAAAAGAACAATTTAATCATGTCAGCTAATAATTCATTAAATTATGTGCATTATGAGTCAGAAAACATTGTCACATTCTACACATGCTGGAATCTTGCCTTAGATCAAAAAATAAGAATTTTTTTCTTAGACACCGGTAATTTTATTTTATTTTATTTTTATTATTTATTTATTTTTATTATTATTTATTATTTATTTTATTAATTAATTTATTTTATATATTTTTGGTTTTGGGACAATAACCAGTGGTTCTCAGAGGTTACTCCTGGCTTTGCACATAGGAATCTCCTATGGTGAGCTTGGGAGACCATATAGGATATCAGGAATTGAACTCTGCAAGGCAAGCACCCTACCCTCTATCTCTCCCACATTAACACCATATTTTTAGATTTTTAATAAATTTAATGTAAAAACAGAAATGGCAAGCACAGATATATATTTTTCTAAATACATACTAATTTCTAAATAAATATTAATTTTAATTAACTAAAATTAATTAAAACTTAATTTTCTAAATACAAAGTTATTAATAAAATACAAATTTTTATACTTCTTGATAGCAATAAATGATAAAATAGTCATAATGGAGGCTTTAAAATTACCATGAGGCTAATTTATTTTTCAAGTATAGTTCTCTCTATAGATATGTATATGATAACTGATTAAAATTGGTGTTTGAAGAGTACAGGATTGCTTGTTAGAGTTTGGGAAAATTATGAATTCTGCTGATTTTTAATTAGTAAACCAATTTTTAAAATTATTAGCAGTTCTTAAAAAATGTGTTTATGTGAGTAAGTATACCCAACATTAGTTTTATTAAACTTAAAAACGTAAAAGTAAGAAACTTCTGCTTCCCAATATTGACCTTGTTGAAATTGACTACTAGGATATATTGTTTTATTCAGTATCATTTTAAAAAGAATATACTTAATTTGTATATATTTGATTTGGGGGTTAACATAAAGCAAAAATATATTATAAGTAATTTAATCCATGTGTTATTAAGCCACATATGAGTCATATATTAAATATGTAATTCAAAAATAGATGAGGAAATTGTTTAATTGTTTGTATTGCATATTGAAGCTAGAGTGTTATAGCTAGGAGAGTGTTTGCCTTGCACACGGTCAAGTAGGATAAGTATGATTTGTTTTCTGGCACCACATATGGTCTCCAGAGTACCACCAGGAATGATCCCTGAGTTCAGAGTCAGAAGTAATCCCTGAACACTGCTAGGTATGGCCCCAAAACAAAGAAAAAAATAATAATCCATATTATTTAAATTAGGTATTCTTTCTAATATACCTTTATAATATGAGCTATTTTTGTTTAATATAGTGTTTAGGCTTTAAAACAGGTTTTCTGAATTTTGCTCAGTTCCTATTATTTGTATAAACTACATTTAGCTTATCATAGAATTTTTTAAAATTGAATAAAGCAAATCATGCTGAGAGAAAGATGCTAATAGATTTAAATATCTTCATGATATGTTTGCATTCAACCTACTATGGTTTATTTGGTCTGTCACACATTGAATTTTCTACAATATTTCTAAAAATCAGAGAAAGCTTTTGACAAAATCCAACACCCTTTCATATTAAAGACACTCAGCAAATTAGGGTTAGAAGGAACCTTCCTCAAGATAGTTACAGCTACCTATGAAAAGCCTACAGCCAACATTATACTTAATGGCAAGAAACTAGAAGCATTCCCACTAAGGTCAGGAAGTAGGCAAGGCTGTCCACTCTCTCCACTCTTATTCAATATAACCTTAGAAGTCCTAGCAATAGCAATCCAACAAGAGAAGGGAATCAAAGGAATCCAAATTAGGAAAGAGGAACACAAACTATCTCTATTTGCAGACGATATGATGATATACATTGAAAACCCTAAAGAGTTCACAGTAAAACTCCTAGAAACAATTAACCAATACAGCAAAGTGGCTGGATACAAAGTCAATACACAAAAGACAGTAGTATTTCTATATACAAACAACGAAGTCGATGAGAGAGAGAGATCAAAAATACAATTCCATTTAAAATAGTATCAAAAAATATCAGGTACCTAGGAATCAACCTTACAAGGGAAGTGAAAGACTTATACCAGGGAAACATTAAAACACTCCAGAAAGAAATTGAAGAGGATCTTAAGAAATAGATGAACATCCCATGCTCATGGATAGGTAGAATTAACATAGTCAAAATGTCTATCCTACCCAAACTTAATGCAATCCCAATCCAAATTCAGACATCATTCTTTAAAGAATTAGAACAATTAATCACAAAATTCATCTGGAACCACAAAAGACCCAGGATAGCCAAACACATACTGAAAAACAAGAATCTGGGTGGCATCTCCTTACCTAACTTGAAACTATACTATAAAGCCATAGTGATCAAAACAGCATGGTACTGGAACAGAGACTGGACCTCAGACCAGTTAGTCAGAACAGAATTCCCAGACATAAACCCCCAGATATACAGCCAACTAATATTTGATAAAAGAGGCAAGAACTTGAAATGGAACAAAGAAAGTCTATTCAACAAATGATATTGGTACAATTGGAAAACCACATGTACGAAAGTGAAAATTGACCCATACCTCACTCCCTATACAAAAGTCAACTCAAAATGGATCAAAGACCTTGAAATCAGACCCGAATCTATAAAGTTTATCGAGAATAAAATAGGCAGAACACTCGAAGACCTATATATCAAAAAGGTCTTCAAGGATGGAGCACCAATGGCAAGAACTTTAGCATCAAACATAAACAAATGGGACTACATCAAACAAAAAAGCTTCTGCATGGCAAAAGAAATCTTACTTAACACAAAAAGACAGTTAACAGAATGGGAAAAAATCTTTTCACTCGACATATCAGATAAAGGGCTGATATGTAGAACATACAAAGTACTCAGAAAGCTGAGCCCCCCAAAACCAAATAAAGCCATAAAAAATGGGGAGATGAAATGAATAGACACTTCTCTGAGGAAGACAGAAGGATGGCCAACAAACACATGAAAACATTCTCACCTTCACTCATCATCAGGGAGATCCAAATCAAGACAACAAAGACATACCACCTTACACCAATGAGGATGGCTCACATGTGTCTTTTATTTATTTATTTATTTATTTATTATTTATTTATTTATTTTTTGGTCACACCCAGCAATGCTCAGGTGTTCCTCCTGGCTCTATGCTCAGAAACTGCTCCTGGCAGGCTCTGGGGACCATATGGGATGCCGGATTTGAAACACCGACCTTCTGCATGCAAGGCAAATGCCTTACCTCCATGCTATCTCTCTGGCCCCAAGCCTTATGTATCTTGCATAGTAATCCTTTATTATATTAATGGTGGGAAAATAATTATTACTTCATATTATGGCTCTTTGTATTCTGGTCTTCATTTCCTTTGAAATGAAGAAGATTCTCATTTTAAAGTGATCATAAAATTAAAAAAAATATTAGCAATGTAATAAACTCAGGAGAAGCTCTATGGCAAAATATTACTTTGCAAGCATGAGGCTGTGAGTTTTATTCTGATCACTACCCTATATGCACCAAGAACAATTCTGGTGGCACTTCTGCTGCCGTTACATATTAATTTATATATAGTAATGGGTAAAATAAATATTACTGAAGTTTATAATAGTGATATGAAATAATATATTGAGATAAAAAGTAAATATGTAATATAATAGCTATCAGCCACCCTATGACTGCATGCTCAGACTTATTCAATGTTTCTGGAATAAGGAGCACATCTGGTGATGTTTGGGGAGGCCATATGGCGAAAAAGTTCAAACTTGAGTTTCTGTACACACAAGCATGCAGTTGTGACCACTGAGATATTTCCCAGTCCTCAGGACTTTTATTTTTAAATAATAATTTTGAATATATACATATATAATATTTTATATAAATGAATTTTATTATTCATGTCTATTGAACTTATCTAAAAGTCTTTTCAATCTTTTTGTCCCATACTAACATTATTTTGGCATTAGCTATGTACGTAATGTTATGACTTAAAATTTATTGTATTTATAGTAGATATATTGATCTCTATATTTACAGATGAGGGAAAGAAAGGAACCAAAATATAATTTTATTCATCAGGAATGCTTGCCTTAAGAATATATAAATATTAGGCTTTAAAGCAAGTTAAATGTGAGCAAAACATTACTCAAATTATATTAATAAACTTATTTGTTCAAGAGACTCTTCTTTAAAATCCCTGAGGTTCTACATTACAACAAAATTCTTTTAAATTAAAGTCTGTAATCCCAAAGAATTTATAAAATAAGAACTAATAATATCTATTTGCCAATTTTATAACACAATGTGAAAAATAAGAGATGATACAATTTTGAAAGACAGAGAAGCAGTTTGAAAGATATCACTATAATTTTATAATTATAAAAATAATTTGTTTATATATTTTCATAATTATGAAAACAATTTAAATATAGGAATACATATTTAAGGGAAATGCCAGGGTGCAATATAATTTGAATACCAAAATATCCATCTGTGTTTTTCTTCAGCAAATTAATTATTATAAAATGATTTCTAAATCCTATGTGCCACTTGAATACTAAATTATTTCATTCAAGTGTGGAAATTGGAATATTGGCATTTATTTTTCCTTTGTTTTTTGAGACATGTCTGTGGGGCTAGGGAGCCCCTGGTGTGATGCTCTTGGGACCCTAGGGGTGCTGAGGATTTAAATACAGAGTAACAGAGTTAGTACATGAATTAAGATATTTTTCTTACACATCCAAATTCAAATCCAATCCCTCCCAGGAGTGATTCCTGAACAGATAGCCAGGAGTTGGCCCTGAGCGCCACCCTGAGCATCATTGGTCATAAACCCCGAACAAAAACTGATCCTAAATAAATAGATCAAGAATTCTTTTTTTTTTTTAATATAATTTTTATTTTGATCATAGTGGCTTACATATTGTTGACAATAATATTTTAGGTACATATTTACATAAAATCAGGGGGGATTCCCATCCCCAAATTGTCCTCCCTACTCCCCCGTTTCTGTCTTACCTCCCATTTCCTCTTCCCTCACCCCCAGGGCGGCTAGAATATGTGGTCCCCTCTGTCTCTAACCAACTACTTAGTAGTCTTGCATCAGTTTGGTCTTGATGCCTCCCTTATTTCCCCCTCTAAGTAGGGGCAGGGGTAGCTAGTTCAAGTTGCGTGGTTTTGCCTGAAAAAGAGAAAATAAATAAACCCCCGGGGGTAAGAGTTTAATACCCCGAAAATGGGCAGAATCCTTCTAGAGGTTCTCATCATCGATTTGGGAAATGAAGGAGAAAAAGAAGTTGAAACACTCCACCAGTACCAAAAGAAGTGTCAAATATCCAGTGAGGACTCCAGCTATAACGATAAGCACCACAAAAAAACAGATAAAAAATAAACCAAAACAAACTAAAAACAAACACAAACAAACAAAAAACACGCCGTGGTCTTGAAATAAGAAACATGGCGTAGCACATAACGAAAGAAAAGAAAGGAAGAGAAAGAAAAGAAAGAAAAAAAAAAAGAATAATTGGGGCCAACAATTTCAATAATCACATCCAAACTGAGGAATCGACCAAAATAGCTAGGTAAATAAGAATAATAATAACAATAATAAATGAAGGTAAGATATATATATATATATATATATATAAATATATATATAAATACATATATATATATACATAACCAAGGTTTTGTGTTTTTTGTATTTTTTTTCCCTCCTGCCCTGGCACAGTAAATATTGGGGTCATTCGAAAAGGAATTCACTTGCCCTATAAGATATGGGGTTTCTCCGTCCTTGGAGTATACTGTCATGGAATCAGCTCTAGTCTTTGCTCAGGATCATTACTCTCCAGGTTGTGGTTTTTTTTTTTTTTTTTTTTTTTTGGTGTGTGGAAGGCTTCTGCTCTGTCCAGTGTGATACCGTCAGAGCTCTGTGTTTAGCAGTCCCAGTATCTGTACATATCCTGAGGTGGGACTTATGGTGAAGTCAGTCTTTGTGAATCTGGAGGTTCTGTTACCTCAGTGCCATTTTAATCCATCTTCTGTGGTTGGTGATCTTGGTCTTTGCGCTGAACCTAGGAAGGCATCTAGGATAGCGTCTTTCTTTGTTCTTCCAGAAGCCCCTTTCCCTTACAATTGTCTCTGCCGGACCTTTGGGACTGGGGATCATGCTTATTGTGCAGGTCTTAGTTCAAACCCTAGACTAGGGCTTTTTTATTGGTCCCAAGATGTATACAGTCTGGTCGTGGTTCTAGTATCCAGTCATCTGTAAATCACGATCTTGGCTTTTGGACCTACCAAAGGGTGCCACGTCTTCTGGTTTTGTCTTGTCGTTAGCTGGTGAGGTAGGCTAAACTGCTCTAAGGTCAAGTTGTTCACATTTTCCTCATTGTCGAGATATCATGTTAGAGCTGGCCCTTGTTGTTGACCCTGCAGTAATAAGGCTGTCCCAGATGGAGATTGTTTCTTACAGCTGTTGTGAGGAGCTGTGCCGTTTCTATGTCTGGGATCCAGGGTTCAAGGCTGGTTGAATGGTATCTAATCACCTGAGGTCTAAGTTGATTCCACATGACATATTTTCAAGGTAGGAGATAACCCTGTATTGTAAACAACTATGAGTTCCTATCTCTAGTAGATAAGAGCTCTTTTTTTTTTTTTTTTTTACTATGTAAGATTTCCCCTTTATTTAGTGTGCCTTTGCAGGGGGAAGTGGTGCTCCATTATATGTCGGAGTATTTGGGGTGGACAGAGTGAGTAACAGAGATAGGTCACATACCCAAAGACGATTAAAAAAAAAAAAAAAAAGGAAATAAAAGTGTATGTGCCCACAAATGTATATGTAAGGCAAACATTTAAATAAATAAGTTAATTAAAAAATATAAAAAAATTAAAATGAGTTAGCGAAGTTTTTAAAGGACCAATGTGGTGCAAAAGACTACTTTGCATTTGGGAGAGAACAGGTAAAGAGTTGGTGTATTACAGGTCTTATGCCTATGTTGGAAGTACAGTTTTCCCATTGTCTTTTGGATTTTTCTTGTGGTGTGTGGGTTCCCAGGCATCTTCCAATCACACCCCCTGCCCCCCTTCAGATTGGTAAAAATTTGCAGCTGGGAGGTCTTGGAAGAGTTCTTGCATTGGGGATACTATTGGACCTAAGTCCGGTTTCAAGAAACAGTCCATGTTAGGGGGAGTTGGTAGGGAGGGTCTCGCAGCATGTGTCCACAGGGGAGTTGGCTGTCTTTTCTTGCAGGAGACGATGTGTGGGTTCGGTTGGGTGTCCCCTCGCCTGGGTGCTGGGTACTGGTTCATTGGGTAGGAGGTCGATCTTGATGCCTAAAAGATTAAGGACTGAGGGTGGAGAGTTTTAATATGGTGGGAGATCTGGATGGGATTGAGGGGTGAAGGGATAGTTGGATTTCCGGGGGGGAGAAAGGGGAAGATATATGGGAGGGGTATGAAGGAAGAGAAAAGAGAAAATACCGTAGAAAGGGAGAAGAGAAAGGGAAAAAAGTAAAGAGAAGAGTAGAAGAGAAAAAGAAAAGAGAAAAAAAAATAGAGAGAAGAAAGGAGAGAATAGCAAGGGAATGCTGGTTTGGTTGAATGTGTTCGATGACTAGAGCCTGTAGTTTAGGTCTGTACATCGCAGGTACTGCTTTGGTGGTCTGACTGGTCACGTGCTTCGATTCCTAAAAGAAGGTTTAACCTAGAGATAAAGTGAATGTTAAAGAGTTTTCTCGTGGCCGTCTCATAGTGCAAGCAAGGTATGGTATCTCGTGTGGTATCCCGAGTTGCCATCTTAGTTTGTCCGCCCTTTGTATCTAAGGGCGCCTGTGGAAAGAAAAGCTGAGAGGTTATTTTTAAAATATAGTAAGGTAAAGGGATTAAAACGTAGTGTTATGGTATGTTGCCATTGCATTACGTGATTTCCCGCGGTGTTCTATACTTGTGTTCCTGTTTACGATCTCTAAGGGATTATTGTGGGCCTTTGTTGTAGGAGTCTGGTTACATACCTGTTCTCTCCATGTTGCTGTTTCTGTTGTTGCTGTTTTCTTTGTGGTATAATGTGCAGTCAAGAGTTTGCATTGTTCCTTTTTCATGTATTTTGGACACTGCTCCCACGTATATGTTGATTATTACAGTGATCGGAGTTTCTACCCTGTTAAACCCTGTTATATGATTGTTAGGTATTAGTTGTGTATAAAATATATGTTCTAGGTGTTTCAGAATAGTGCTACCATTCTGTGTTTATCTTTTGTCTTCTGGCTTACTTCGTTTAACATAACATGATCTAGGTCCATCCACGTTGCTGCAAAGTCTGTGATTGTATCATTTCTAACTGCCATGTAATATTCCATTGTGTATATGTACCACATCTTAATGATCCATTCATCCGTTGTTGGACACCTAGGTTGGTTCCAAGATTTGGCTATTATACTGAGTGCTGTGATAAATAGTGGGGTGCATATGTATTTTGGAATGAATGTCCTTCCATCTTGTGGGTATATGCCTAGGAGGGCAATTGCTGGGTCAAATGGCAGCTCAATTCTGAGTTCTTTGAGCACTCTCCAGACTTTCCTCCATAGGTGTTGGACTAGGGGACATTCCCACCAGCAGTGGATGAGAGTTCTTTTCATACCGCATCCCCGCCAACAAAGGTTGTTTCCATTATTTTTGATGTGGGCCATCCTCACTGGTGTAAGGTGGTATCTCATTGTTGTCTTGATTTGGATCTCCCTGATGATGAGTGAAGGTGAGCATGTTTTCATGTGTTTGTTGGCCATCCTTCTGTCTTCCTCAGAGAAGTGTCTATTCATTTCATCTCCCCATTTTTTTATAGCTTTGTTTGCTTTTGGGGGGCTCAGCTTTCTGAGTGCTTTGTATGTTCTAGATATCAGCCCTTTATCTGATATGTCGAGTGAAAAGATTTTTTCCCATTCTGTTAGCTGTCTTCTTGCATTAAGCAGGGTTTCTTTTGCCATGCAGAAGCTTTTTAGTTTGATGTAGTCCCATTTGTTTATATTTGATGCTAACGTTCTTGCCATTGGTGCTCCATTCTCAAAGACCTTTTTGATATATAGGTCTTTGAGTGTTCTGCCTATTTTATTCTCAATAAACTTTATGGATTCGGGTCTGATTTCAAGGTCTTTGATCCACTTTGAGTTGATTTTTGTATAAGGAGTAAGGTATGGGTTGATTTTCACTTTCGTACATGTGGTTTTCCAGTTGTACCAACACCATTTGTTGAATAGGCTTTCTTTGTTCCATTTCAGATTCTTGCCTCTTTTATCAAATATTAGTTGGCTATATACCTGGGGGTTTATGTCTGGGAATTCTGTTCTGACCCACTGGTCTGATGTCCTGTCTCTGTTCCAGTACCATGCTGTTTTGATTACTATGGCTTTATAGTATAGTTTCAAGTTAGATAAGGAGATGCCTCCCAGCTTCTTGTTTTTCAGTATTTGTTTGGCTATCCTGGGTCTTTTGTGGTTCCAGATGGATTTTGTGAATGCTTGTTCTAATTCTTTAAAGAATTGTGTCTGGATTTGGATAGGGATTGCATTAAATCTATATAGGAGTTTGGGTAGGATAGTCATTTTGATTATGTTAATTCTACCTATCCATGAGCATGGGATGTTCTTCCATTTCTTTAGATCATCTTCAATTTCTTTCTGGAGTGTTTTGAAGTTTCCCTGGTATAGGTCTTTCACTTCTCTTGTAAGTTTGATTCCTAGATACTTGATATTTTTTGATACTATCTTAAATGGAATTGTATTTTTAATCTCTCTCTCCTCAACTTCATTGTTTGTATATAGAAACGCTACTGTCTTTTGTGTATTGACTTTGTAACCAGCCACTTTGCTGTATTGGTTAATTGTTTCTAGGAGTTTTACTGTGGACTCTTTAGGTTTTTCGATGTATATCATCATATCGTCGGCAAAGAGAGATAGCTTGTGTTCCTCTTTCCCTATTTGAATTCCTTTGATTCCCTTCTCTTGTCGGATTGCTATTGCTAGGACTTCTAAGGTTATATTGAATAAGAGTGGAGAGAGTGGACAGCCTTGCCTAGTTCCTGATCTTAGTGGGAATGCTTCTAGTTTCTCACCATTGAGTATAATGTTGGCTGTAGGCTTTTCATAGATAGCTGTAACTATCTTGAGGAAGGTTCCTTCTAACCCTATTTTGCTGAGTGTCTTTAACATGAAAGGATGTTGGATTTTGTCAAACGCCTTCTCTGCATCGATTGATATGATCATGTGGTTTTTGTCTTTCATGTTGTTGATGTGGTGTATAATGTTGATTGATTTGCGTATGTTGAACCAACCTTGCATTCCTGGGATGAATCCCACTTGATCGTGATGTATGATCTTTTTGATGAAGTGCTGGATTCGGTTTGCTAATATTTTATTGAGTATCTTTGCATCTATGTTCATTAGTGAGATTGGTCTGTAGTTTTCTTTTTTGGTAGTGTCTTTGCCTTCTTTGGGAATGAGTGTGATATTAGCCTCATAAAAGGAGTTGGGGAGGATTCCTGTTTTTTCTATGGTTTGGAAGAGCCTATGGAAAAGTGGTAGTAACTCTTCTTGAAATGTTTGATAGAATTCACCTGTAAATCCATCTGGGCCTGGGCTTTTGTTCTTAGGGAGTTTTTTAATTACATCTTCAATTTCCTCTGAGGTGATTGGTCTGTTTAGGATTTCTAGATCTTCCTTTTCCAGTCTTGGAAGAGGGTGTTTTTCCAAGAATCTATCGATTTCTACTGGGTTCTCTAGCCTAGTTGAGTAGAGTTGTTCATAATATGATCTCATGATATGTTGTATTTCTTGGGGTTCTGTTGTAATCTCTCCCCTTTCATTTGTGATCCTATTGATTTGGGTGTTTTCTCTCTTTTTTTTGGTGAGTTTTGCCAGTGGTTTGTCTATCTTGTTTATTTTTTCGAAAAACCAACTCCTGGTCTCATTGATTTTTTGTATTGTTTTCTTGGTTTCTATGTTGTTTATTTCTGCTCTGGTTTTTATTATTTCTTGCCTTCTGGATGTGGTTGGACTTCTCTGTTGCTGATGTTCCAATTCTTTGAGGTGATCTTTTAAACTGTTGGTTTTGTTATTTTCCTGATTCTTGACATAGGCCTGAATTGCTATGAGTTTCCCCCTAATTACTGCTTTTGCTGTGTCCCATAAATTTTGACATGTTGTCTCTTCATTGTCATTTGTCTCAAGGAATCTTTTTATTTCTTCCTTGAGTTGTTGTTTGATCCAGCTGTTGTTGAGCAGCATGTTGTTTAATCTCCAGGTATTAGTTTTTCTCCATTGCTTCTTCTTGACCTCAATTTTGAGCTCTGTGGCATAGTGATCTGAGAGGGTACTTCTAATGATCCTTACCTTTGTGGTCTTATATAGGTTGGCTTTGTATCCTAATATATGGTCTATTCTGGAGAAGGTTCCATGTGGGCTTGAGAAGAATGTGTATTCTGCTTTCTGGGGGTGGAGGGCTCTATATAAGTCTATTAGCCCTAAATCTTCTAATTTTTCATTCAGAGCTCTTATTTCTTTGCTATTTTTCTGTTTGGTGGATCTGTCCAGTGGTGATAGTGGAGTATTGAGGTCCCCTGCTATTATCACATTTCCCTTCATGTGTTTCTCCAGGTTTGCCAGTAGTTGCCTCACATATTTTGCTGGCTCTACATTAGGTGCATATATATTGACCAGGGTTAGTGTTTCTTGATCTAATGTTCCCCTGATCAGTAAGTAGTGACCCTCTTTGTCTCTGATCACTTTCTTGAGGTTGAATGCAATTTGGTCTGATATAAGAATTGCTGTCCCTGCTCTTTTTTGTTTTCCATTGGCCTGAATAATCACTTTCCATCCTTTTATTCTAAGCCTGTGCTTATCCTGCATCTGTAGGTGTGTTTCTTGCAGACAGCAGAAGTCCGGTTTATTTTTCCTAATCCAGTTCTCTACTATGTGTCTTTTAATTGGAGAGTTTAGTCCGTTAACATTTAGGGAGATTATTGAGAGAGAGGATTGTTGTGTAGTTGTGTTGTGTAGGGTGGTTTTTGTTACAATCGGGGGTTTGGATTGTGTAATTCGTCTTTGAGTAAGTCGTTTAGGATCGGTTTTGTTTGCACAAATAGTTCAAATTCGTTCTTGTTTGAGAATGTTTTTAGTCTATCCTCCCATATGAATGTAAGTTTTGCTGGGTATTGGACCCTAGGTTGGAAATTTCTTTCATTCAGTCGTTTAAATATGTCATTCCATTGTCTTCTTGCTTGAATTATTTCAAATGGGAGATCTGGTTTGATTCTTATGTCCCTACCTTGGTACTTGAGGTTTCTTTTCTTCCTTATTGCTTTAAGGAGTTCTTCTTTCTCTTTGTTTTTTGCCAATTGGATTACCATGTGTCTTGGTGTTTGTTTATTGGGGTCTATCTTATTGGGAACTCTTTTTATTTCCTGTATTGGCATTGCAGTATCCTTCCAGAGGGTGGGGAAGTTCTCCGCTATTATCTCTCTGACTACTTGTTCTTCCCCTTTCCCTACTTCCTCCCCTTCTGGTATACCCACAATTCTTAGGTTGTTTCTTTTGTCCTTTTTCATTAGATACTGGACCTTTCCTTCCAGTGCTTTGCCTTTTATTTCTTTGTTGGTTTCTTGATCATTTTTTGTTTGCAGTTTTCCTTCGAGTTCTTCAATGTGTTTCTCCAATTCTGTGTTTCTGCTTGTAAGGCTTGTTACTTTGTCTGTTAATTCCTTCACTTCTTTTTGTATGGAATCTCTCATGTTCTTTAACATTTCTTCTTTAATTTGGCTGATTTGTTCATCCATAGATTTCTTATACTCGATAGCTAGGGTTTCTCTAATTCCTTTTATTAATTCTTGCATTTCCTTCCTCATGGCTGCTTTTAGGTCTTCATCGCGTGTATCTGTGTATTTTGGTGGACTTGGAAGCTTGCAAGAGTTTGTCACCATATCTCCAGATATTAGTGATTTCCTTGATTTACGCATATTTCTTTGTATTTAATGGTGTGTTTTAGAGTGCTGTGCTTCTAATTTTCACCTGTTTTGATCCCCTGTGGTGTGGGAGTTGGTTCCCTCCCTGAGGGTGGTTCTAGAGGGACTTTTGGGTGAACTCGCTGAGGTTTTGATCCTCCTGTACTCTTTATGTGGCCTGGTTAGTTGTTTTCCTCTTTTGTTGGCAGCTAGTACTGGCCCTTTCCTGACCACAGTGGTGGGGGGCACTGTTTCTCCTCTCCTTTTTCTCCTCTCCTCTACTAGTTGGAAGTCAGTCTTCCTCTTTATTCCTGTCAGCAGGTGTAGTTCCGCTTCTGGCCACACTGGTTGCGGGCGCTGTTGAGCCTGACTCTCTGTTCCCTCCCTTATCTGGGGGTCAATGAAGCTCTGCTCCTCCGAGTTACCGCGGAAGAAATTCCCCCAGTCAAGCCCTCCCGGTAGCTGCTCTCAGCCCTAGGGGGGGTCTCAGGTCCACTCTGGGGCTCGGGGCTAGGTTGCTCTAGGTTACCTAAAGGTCCAGGGGGCAGGCCCAAGCTCACCTAGTCTATTCGTCCCACCTGTCCCAGCTGGGCAGGTGACTCCGGCCCACTAGGTACTAGGGAATGTCCTCCCCAGTCTACGCTCGGGTCAGGTGGGATGAACTCTGGGGCCTGGAAGTTGAGGCAACGGGTGGTGTGGTCTCTGTGCCAACAAGCTGGCCTCTGCAGTCTATGGGGGGGGGGGTCGCGCGCAGGGTGGCTGGCGGCTGCGGGTCGTCCACGTGTGAGCGCCCTAAAACAGTGCACTCACCGTGGACGCCGGGGTTCCCTACTCCCCGTTGGCGCGGCTGGCCTCTGCAGTCTATGAGGGGGGGGTCGCGCGCAGGGTGGCTGGCGGCTGTGGGTCGTCCACGTGTGAGCGCCCTAAAACCTAGATCAAGAATTCTTATATGAAATGCCTACATTTAACATATTTGAGCTCTTTAATCTATCTTCCTTGTCCAGAAGATCAGTATTTAATGGATTATAAAGTGTTTATATGTGGTTGGAAAGGAAACATAAATGAAGAAACATAAATGTGTATAGGATAATCAGTGGAAAATGTCTAAATATTCCTTTGATATGAGGCAAATTAAAGTCTGGGTTTGTATTTTTTAATTTGTTTGTTTCAAATATCCTGGGAACTTAAGTAATAGTTTTGCTCTGCAAATTGTCCCATAAGAGGAACTGAAAGACACAATTAGATGATTGTTCCTGACTAGGCAAAACAGATACAAATTATAATTACCTTCACAAATAGTTAGACTTATAAGTAATTTTACACTAAATACTAAACTAGCCTTGTTAATTGTACTGTTAATCACAGAGGGAGAGGAGTCCAGGTCACCAGTCGGATCATCTGAGTTTCTAATTGTTACCCACAGAGAGAAACTGGCAACAATTCCTGGAGTCCCCAAGCACTAATTAGTTTAAATAAGGTGTTAGAAAGCCAACTCCTAAAAGGAGACGTTCCATAATCAAACTGGTGATGTGTACTTGTGCTTTATTGATGTAACTAGCAGAAGATGTCTGCATTCTATTAGTATGGCAATTGGAAGGCAGTGGGAAATACCTGGCAAAAAGTTTATTCTGTACGAGTCTGCCACATAATGTTTGCTTAGAAAATCATTTGAAATTTGACTTTCAATGGCCTTCACAATAAGCCAATTTTATCTCCCATTTTTTACTAATCTTTCTGTGCTTAAACTCATGTTGCTAAAAATAATGGCAGCTTAGAACTTCAAGGACTCTTTATATGTTTGTGATTTTTATAGATATGAACATGCAACCTGGAATTAGTAAGCTGGTCTCAGACATCACTCTACTTTTCTTTACATTGTATCTCTAAACACATTTGAGGTCAGAATGTTCATTTAGTGACAGAAATACAAGTCAAAACCGTTAAATGTTTTTCACAAAGTTAAAATCATAATACTCAAAATCTAAAATTATTTAGTTCAGGTCAGCAAGTAGCAAGGGAAAGGTTTTAACCTTACACACAGTCAACCCTAGTTATAGTCCTGCAGCCTCATATGCACTTTCAGTAGTAAGCCTTGAGCACTGCTGGATGTGGTGCAATGAATTTGACTGAACCAATTGTTCAGTTAATTCTTAAACTTTTATTTAACAAAAAATTGAATACCAGAAATCATAATTTTCCCATCAGTCTATATATGTTTTGTTCAAAATGGAGCTATCTTTAATTAAAAAGTAAAAAATTATGTTTAATTTAGTTAAGTTAGTGGAAACATGTTAAAACATCTTAAATAAGCCTTTCTATTATTTAACTGTGTGAAAAGATATTTATTTTCTATTAAGACAAAATGTTATTAAGATATTCTACTCTAAGAGATATATAAATTATAGATTCTTAACTTATTCCTAACAATTCATTGTCAAAGTAAAGGGATATTAAAAATTGTTTGTCACAAGGGTTTGCACATCTGTATTGCCAATGATAAGGTCTTCTAAAGATGGATTTTCTATTTTTATCAAAAGCATTAGACACTATAAACTTAGGATATATTTATTTTCCCAAAGATATGCATTTTATTCACTGCATTTTATTCCTAGGATGTTTAAAAAATAGGAAAATTACTTTACAGTTTTCTTCTGATCATATTTTCAATTTTATTTCAATTTATGGAAGTCATATGATCATAATTCTTCATATATTTTATATAAAATACTTTTTTCTGTGTTATCAAATATCTTTATTAGCTCTTTTCTATTATACTATATCCCCTTTTGTTTATTTCACAGAAGAAAACTGTCAATTTTAAAGCATACACAGGGCAATAGTCTCAAAGATTTTTAGTTTTGTTTAGAGGCCGCACTTGGCTATATATATACATATATATGTACATATACACATATACATGTGTATACACATATATGCATGTACACATACATGCACATACATATATGTACATATGTGTATATACAGATATGTACATGTGCACAATATGCATATGTGTATGTGTATGTATATATGTATATACACACACACATATATATATATATTTATATACACCCCTGGCTCTGTGTTCAGGGATCATTCCTGGTGGGCTCTGTGGAACACATGTTGTCTCAGTTACTGAACCTGGTTAGCTACATGCAAGGCAAATACCCTGACTGCTGTACTATCTCTATTAATCCTGCTAATAGTCAACTAGTAAGTCCTTTTGAAGGTGACTTACAAGATTTCCAGACAATAAATAATTTTTGGAAGGACAAAACAACATATTCTATTCTTAAGTAATTCTTAAAAGGTTTCTTGAGTAAGATATCAAAGTGGGGGCCTGAGTCACAGTCCATAACAAAGTGTTTGTTTGTACTCAGCCAATGTGGATTTGATTTTAGTTTTCCATATAGTCCCTTGAGCCCTGTCAGTAGTGATCTCTAGAAAAGGTAAAGAAATAGCCCTGAACACTGTCAGTTGTGGCCTAACCCCCTCAACATAAATGTCAAGGAATCTACTCATTTCATCAGCAATTAAAATCAAATTTGGGTATGCCTTGTGATATTTTGAATTTCTAGACATTCTAACCTAGATTTTTCATTAGCTCATATTGAAATATAAAGGAATATCACGTTAGCTGATACAAACAAAATAAAAATATATGGCTGTCTCCAGCCAAGATATAAAGACATTCATCTCTATTCTTTAATAAGGAGAAAAACCAAGCAGAAAATCAGAGCACTCTCCACACTCTCCATTTTTCCTATCTATAATACATTTTCTTTTTCTTTTTTTTTTTTTTTTGGCTTTTGGTCCACACCCGGTGACACTCAGAGGTTATCCCTGGCTATGAGCTCAGAAGTCTCTCCTGGCTTGAGGGACCATATGGAATGCCGGGGGATCGAACCGCAGTCCATCCTAGGCTAGCTGGCAAGGCAGACACCTTACCTCTAGCGCCACCATGCCGGCCCCTATAACACTTTTTCTTGTTGAGAGCAATGTTTCTTCTGCCATACTCCCAACCACACCCCTGAATTTAAGGTTGAGTTCTTTGTGTGCTACACTCAAGAGGCCCCACGTTAGATCCACATTTGAATCCACTTTTATAAACAACATCGAGGTTTTTACTCTCATTTTTCAGTATCACAAGGCCAAAACATTTTCTAAGGAATTTACTGTAATGTTAACACTGGGGTTAAATGTACTCATCCACCTCTCCAGAACTGAAGTTCAAAGCTTTTCTATCAAAAGCAGCTTGATTTCCTCCCTGGTACTCTCACCAGGAAATATCCTTACCAATCTCTCAAAAACAAACAAAAAAAATTTACAGAGAACTCTCCAAACCTGAGTTTTCTTATAATCTCTCTTTGCCCTGGGAGAGAGCAGTTTTAGAGCTGCTTAATTCCTTGAGCTAAGATAGTGATTGCCCACAGCAGGCTCCTAAACTGGGACTGGAATTGACTAAGTGATGAAAGAAAAGAAGGAGTCAGCCAGTTTCGTGCACACCTTGTGACTCTTGCTCACAGGGTATAGTCAGACTTAGAGCAGACATTCTGTTACTACCATATATAGATTCTCAAGGAGTCTCTCCTCTCTATTTTTCTGGTTGGTAAAGTGGAAAACTTTTACACATTCTGAGGACCTTATTATATTCTTTTTCTCTTACAGAAGATGGGAAAAAGAAGATCACATCATTCAGAAGGAATACTAGGTACCAAATAAATACTTTGTTTATTGAATGACTGAGTGATGCACTAATAATAAACTATTGTATCACTCAATCACTGGCAAGGGATTGCCAGATCTTAACAATAATGAGACTTTTCAGGAAGCATAGCCGCAGTACAACAATTAATCTTACACACTTAGAATGTAAAATAAATCGTATAGGAATGGGGAGAATGGCACTTTATAAGAGACATGCTTTAGTGGGATAAGTGCCACTCAGACTCATGACTATTCCAGTCTTTGTCTCATTCAATTGTTTACTGCTTTAGCAAAATAGCCTCATTTTTCTTTGTCGGTGGCAATGACATTATTGTGAAGGCCACTGCATTTATTTTAAGTTGATTCCTCATCTGATTCGAATTTTCCCAAAAGTAGCCAGCACTACTCTACTTCAGTAGCAACCCAATCTATACTTCAGAGATTTCCTCATCTCTTAGCTTTATATTATTGAATCTTTTTTAGTTAAAAGTTCCTTCTTTACTCACCAACTGTCACCACTGCAAGTAAGTTATCATCAACTGATCATAAGAAATTTCTAATTTTTCAAGATAGAATAACATGTTGATAGGAAAGTATAAAATATATAATTAAATAAGTGAATTTATGTCATTATCATTCCTGAATAATCACTGAGCTCTATTTAGTAACAAGTATTTTATGTCACTTGTTCTGATTGATGATATGCATTGTCCTGTTAAAAGAATTGAGAAACCTTGTCTTATATATACCAATTTAATTGAGTTACTATCAATTTACCCTGAATTGTCTCTCTATAGAATTTTTTTTAACGTTTACGTAATGCTTGACAATGACCTAGAAGGTTCAGGAGAACTGTTTCTCAGCACTTTGAGCTTTTGCCAAACATATAAAAGTTATACTATTTATTTTTCTTCTTATTCAGTAGCCCCTTTTCTACCCATAAAGGTCTTACATGTTTTTGCTATAAACCACCTTTTATGGTTCATAGGCTATTCTACCCTTTTGTGCATCAGTTTGTCCTTGTGCTTATTCTTCTTCACATCCAGCACTGTAACCCAGAAGACTTATTTCTATGAATTATTCCAAATAAGCTTCTTTGCCCTATAAATATACCAATGACTACCTAAACTTTCACCTCTCTCCTTATGCTGGCATTTGTGGTTAGAATACCATTTAAATCATTCTAATTGTAGACCTCTTATTCATTAAAGATGATTATAATGGCATCTTTTCTTTGTATTTTTATTTTTAAAAATAATTAACAATCTTTGATATGTACTTTCATTTATATAAAGTACATAGTCACTATATCCCATTCCTTGCCCTGAAAGATTCCTCTAATTTATTTTACTCAGTAAGTTGACTGGATGTCTCTATTAACTTGAATGGGAGGTGAAATACTACATAGTGCTTATAGAAAGATATAAAAGATCAGGTCTAGTTTTTAGTATTTAATAACTTCACTCCCAATGTATGGAGTCACCTTTTGAATAGAGTACTTCATAACAACGAAGTAAAAAGCCAAGCTATCACTTAGGCACTTCAGAAGGAGCAAATAATATATTACTCCTCTGAACAACATAGTTACTATAGCAAGATTACTTTGCCAGCAAGAGATAAGTCTCAGAGTCTATCAGTCTCAAAGTGAAAACATAAATAGAACATACTTTGGAGATCTATTTCTCCATCATGCCGTAGTAGTAATTTTCAACCCTTGTGATGGTGTGGTGTGTGTTATATGACCTCTGTTCTTCTCCCTCTTGGTTGCTAGCCAAAACATAGCGCAAGCCAACCAGATTACTCAAATATACTGATAGAACAGATGGTTTAGGAATGATCATGGAGCTAAAATAGAATATAGGAAACCTATCTAAGACACTTAGGAAAACATTTTAGCATTTTTGTAGAAAAGGAATTCTTGCTTAAGATTTGTAAACTGGGTGGGAGCCCAGCGGTAGAGTGTTTGCCTTGCATGTGGCCTACCTCGGATTGACCCCAGTTCAATCCCCAGCATCTTTTCCCCCCAGGCTTTCAGGAGTAATTTCAGAGCGCAGAGCCAGGAGAAACCACTTAGCATTGCCAGGTTGGCCTTAAAACAAAACAAAACAAATAAACAAACAAAAAAAAGTGATCTGTAAACTGTAGGTTAGTATTCTTCATTTTATCCAGGTTTGGATAACTTATGTTATAATAATAAATTTCCTCACATCACTATATTAACACAGTATAGATTTTGTGTTGTTATTTTTTTTCACACATTTTCACTTTACTTCAGAGAAATTTGCTACATGATGACTCATATATTCTATCTGAATGCCTGTGGAATTTCTGCTCTTTCTGGGACATGCGGCTCTTTTGACAGGATGACAGACAGAGTGAAGTGAAAGGTTTGAGCATTAAGGCTTCTCTGTATCAGCTTGATAAGAATACGTGCCATTTATTTTTCAGTCCTGGTGACATGACCTTTCTGACTGTGAAAACAGTATATAGATGACTATTACCACCCCTACCATAGATCCTGGTGTTAGCTGCTCTGTTTCCTGTGGAAACTGCATACATAGCTGGGAGATTGAGCAAACTCCAATTGTAGATAAAACTTTATGATGGAGAAAGATGAAGCCTACACCTTAGGTATGCTGAACCATTGGCACATTGAGGTTTGCAATGACATTCTAAAGGCTGGTGTGGACTGGGGTTTAAAGTGATTGAAGACTGGGCTTTTAGTGTGTGCCTGGGGCAGTAGTGTAACAATAATAAAATAAACAATATCAATAATAAAATTGTAAAAATAAATAATAAAATAGTAACAATAATAAAAGGGAAATATGTGTCACCCTATATCAAATAAGCAAAAACTTTACAATGGCAGAACCTGCTCTATGGATTTGTATTTGTGTGATTATGTCTGATATATTCTGAGCACAAGAAGTTGTAGCCTCTAGTACACGAAGCAGGAAAGAAATAGAAGAAAAAAATTAAAAAACCCAATTTAAAAAACTGTCATGAAATTCATGCTGCTGTTCTAGAAACATTATCTACAAGTAACTGTTTTCTGTTCCACGGTTGGATAAACAAGGTTGGCAGAGGGAAATGTAGATCTTTGTAGTTAATTAGAAACTAGGAAAGTAAAGCCAGTCTTACCCTTTATTTAAATTTACAAATCATCTAGGGGAACAATTTGTTGGTGGCTTGTTTAGATATAAGATAAGCTGCTGAAGCAAATTATAGAAAACAAGTGGCTTTGTAGTTTTGAAATCATCATCTATAATGTTTGAGAATATATAGGGTAAAGTTGTCTCTAACCTGATAAGCCAAATAACAGTACTATTTTTTTTTTGTTTTTGCTATGTTCCAGACACTCTGTCTTTACTTATGTTATTTGTTAAATTTTATGATAAACCAATGAGTCTGATATATTGTTAATGTATAAGATAAATAAGCATAGGAAGATTCAGGATGTTTGTAAAATGTTGATGAGAAATTATAAGAAATTAAATTATAACTAGATATCTATAGGTTTAAAGTCTTATTTAATATTTATCATTGAGAATGACAGGAAGAATACTTTTGCAAAATAGTATGTTTGATCTTTTAAGTGAAGAGTTCTAATTTTAAAATAAGAAAGGCAGAAACTTATTATTTCTTTCTTGTCTACAGGGAAAAATGTACCAATAAATTCAAAAGATGATAATAATAGCCCTAAAGCTGGCATCTCATAATGTATCCTATTAGTGAACAAAATACTGACATAGAAAATAAGTATTATTGTCTGTTAAACTCAGCAGACCAAAATAGATGGTAGGGTAGTTTTAGTATTAAGTACATTGATAAAATTTCCTTGGAATGAAGTTAAGCACAGGGTCTTTTGTGTTAAATAATTTGAATTTGAATTGAAACTTGCCTACTCTATTACACAAATGCTATGGTAAATTAGTGAACATTTTCCAAGGTATTCTTATTTAATTAATTAAATATTTTGTTAATTAAGTCAGCATGATTTATAAGAATTCATAGCTGAGTTTCATGCATATCATGTTTAAACACCAACCTTATAATGAGTGTAATTTTTTTAACTCTAAACTTTATCACCTATAAAATATAAATAAGATACTAATAGTATCTATCCTTTGGGCATATTGTAATTATAAAGAAAGATGATCTATGCTTAAGGTTTACCAATTTGCCTTCATACTACCAGAGTTTATAGATTATTATTATCATAAATATTTTTTAACTTCTAAGTATTACTCAAGGTTTGGGAAGACAGGACTACTAATAGAAACCTTTAGTCCATTGGGCCTCAGATTTCAGTGCTCAATCTAATAATGTAGTATTATTAAGGCCCAGCAGTGTTCATGGTCTCCAGATTTACCCTAGTAGTGTATTGGAGCCACCAAGACTATTTTCATTGGTTCTCAAGATGGTGTGTTGTGCTAATGATTAAACTGGGGCCTTGCAAAAGCCTGGTATTTATCACTGTCTTCCTCAACTCCAAGAACTTACAAATTGTTGATGTTCCTCATTCTTGATAGTACTTCATTGTTTTCATTGTTGTTGTCATCATTAATATTGTCATTTATTTTTCATGACGTTTTAAATTATATTATTAACTATACCGAATCAATTTTACTCAATGATTGTCATTTTTGTGATCTGTTCAAACTTCTAGAAGATGGCTAAACTCTATTTTTTGCTGCATTTTTTAGAAGTTTTACCCCCTCTCTAAAAATAACAACAACAATAATAGTGATTTTTAGGTAAGACATCTTTTCTGGTAGAATGATTATAATTTAACATGTGGGAATTAATGTTTTTTGAAACATAAACATAATATAATTGGAACATTTTATTCAGAATTTGAATAGTGCAAGTGTATTGAGGTGAAGTGTATTGTGCTAGTATATTATATATGAAGATGGAGACTCAGACAATTTTCTATAAACAAAGATACTTTTTCTTTTTTGGTTTTTGGGTCACACCCGGCAGCGCTCAGGGGTTACTCCTGGCTCTACACTCAGAAATCAGAAATCAAATCCTGGGATGCCAGGATTTGAACCACCATCCTTCTGCATGGAAGGCACACACCTTACCTCCATGTGATCTCGCCGGCCCCTAAACAAAGATACTTTGATGTTGTTTACATGTATGCTATAAATTCAAGATTATTCAATTGCAATTCTACTTTTTTGGAGTAAGGAGTCAATATTAAACATAAGTAAAATAATGAAATATGTTATTTATAAATTATAAATATGTTATGTATAAATCAAAATATGTTAGTTATAAATTAATCTAAGCAGTAGTATATTTTAGGCATAATGTACACATAAAGAACAGTAACTCTTTTTTGGTGATATCCTTTACTAGTAATCATTGCAACCATGCTCTTTTTATTTTGAGGTTAGATTTTATGTGAACCCTTTTCTTCTGCCCTTTTATCTTTCCCTTTTTACTTAATAGGATGGATGCACTTCCTTTTTTATATTGACCAAAAAATAACTATGTATTATATGAAAATTCACTAAAATTATGTTGTCAGTTACAATGTAGATGATGTTCCAGTGGGCAATGTAATGAGCTGTGGAGCTAGGAGTTACCAGATCCAAATTTGAATATGGATAAAGAAGACTCTGGAAAAAGAAATTTCACAAAACTGACAATGTGAGAATATTTCTATGTTGTATGTGAAAATAAGGAAAGAGAAATTAAAGAAAAACAAATAGTATTTATAGAAACAGGAATTCATAATATTCAGGTCTCCGACCCATCTATTAAAGCCAATGCATGGAGTTTGATTTTGGAGATAGTGATTAGACACTTAGAAAATATATTAATTAGTCTAATGTGATATGACATGGTCATATATGTCATGCTTCTAGAAAGTTCAATTTAGCAATACCAAGGAGGATCAATTCAAAGGATTGGAAACAAGTCTAGATATAGGAGGGAAAATATAGTATCTACTAATGTAAGCATATCAAGTTAATTATATGATGACCTGTAAAAGGTTTAAAGAAATAGGAATTTCTTCTGTGGGTGTAATTGGTAATTTTTAAAGAAGAATTAAGTATCTTTGATAACTACTAGCTTTAGAGAATGGGAAAACCTGTTCTAAGGACAAAGAGCACTGAGTAATGTAAACCTTTATGAAGAAGAAAGTAGAATGTTGAAAAAAGTTTTATAAGTATGAAAAGCAGAGCTCAGAGAAGGGACTCAGGGAATGCTTGGTAGGTGGGGAATAAAACACCATTGACATAGCATCCAGGGAACTGGGTATTTGAGAAATGAAGATTTAATGTAAATGTGCTCATTAGGAATTGAGGATATGAACTATGTTTTGTTGGTATTGTTCAGGGGTTAAGAGAATAAGAAGCATTGGTGATGGGAATGTTGCACTAGTGATGGGTGGTGTTCTTTACATGACTGAAACCCAAACACAATCATGTATGTAATTAAGGTGTTTAAATAAAAAAAATAAATAAAAATAAATAAATAAATAAATAAATAAATAAAAAAAGAATAAGAAGCAACGAATGTGAAAATATGTCTCTGTCAAGGCACCCTAATTTGTGGTTTCAATGATTAAGAGATAACCTACTCCAAGAATGTGGTCAGAAAGGGGTGCTTGTTCTTCACAACAAAACGTAACTAAGTGGAGCCTGGAGTGATAGCCTAGCTCAGGGGTCTGCAACCTTTCAGACATAAAGAGCCACTTGGACCCGTTTCCGAAGGAAACTGGGAGCCGCAAAACCATTGCAACATTTAAAACAAATATAACACTGCATATATTGTTTCTTACCTTAATGCTATATACGTCACCAGGTACGGCTGCCTCCATTGGCTCCGCTCCTCAGCTCCGCCTCACTGCTATAGATATAGCGGAGAGAAGCGGAGCTGAGATTAAAGCAGTATTTTTTTTTTCTGACATCGGCTCCGGAGCCGCGGCAAGCCTTCAAAAGAGCCGCATGCGGCTCCGGAGCCGCAGGTTGCCGACACCTGGGCCCTAGCTAGTAGAGCATTTGCCTGGAACACCGCCCACCAGGGACCAACCAAGTTATGATCACTGGCATTCCATAAGGATCCTTGACTCTACCAGGAATGATTTCTAAGTGCAGAGGCAGGAGTAACCCCTGAGCGCTCCTGGGTATGATCCAACTGACACCCTAACCCACCCTCCCAAGGAAAACAATAAGCAAAAAACAAACAAACAAACAAACAAACAAAAACCCTCAACTATGACAAGAAACTAAACCTCACGAGAAGAGATATTAAAGAATATTGTTCAAACTGTGATCAAAGTTTCTCTATTGCTTATTTCTAAACTAACTGAGGGAACAATTTAAAGATAAAGGACCAGAAGAGCAAGTGTCATGATAGAGGTGTGTAATTGTGAATTTCTGTGGAAATGTTCCCCTTAGTTACATGACTGATCTCTCCACCACTTTTTCTTTATTGACACCTGGTTTTTAAATTTTAAATATCAATATTCAGGTTAAATGAAATTAATTGCGTGGTTAGGGAAAGACAGGCCTAGAAAAACCATTCTAATTTCAAGAAGTAAGTTGTAAATAACAATAATTACATTTCTCATAGTTTTACTATAATTTTCATGATAATACTTTATAGATAGACCATATGCTAAGATTTTACTTTCATTAGTACTTAATGCTTTCTACTGTTCAGTGAAGTGATTACTATTAAAATTAGCCTAATTTCACAGATGAAAAGATAAGAAATGGAGGGTTCTAATATTTTAGTGAATTTGCCTGAGCCCACACATATGATATATAATAAAATGAGAAATTAAATATGAATGTGATAGCTTTATATCTTGCCATGTTGATAGGAGAATTTTGCTTATTATAATAAAAACAAACTATGAGATAACTACTATTTATGTAAATGATATGCTAGGTGCTTTCTTTGTATCTTTCAATTTAAATCTATAGTGGTAGGCACAATCATATATCTCATTTATAAAACTGTATTC